>NC_040906.2:38317127-38927514 GCF_004126475.2 Phyllostomus discolor
TCAGGTATACAGTATAGTGGTTAGACAATCATATACTTTACAAGTATTCCCCCAATATGGTACCCGCCTGGTACCATGCATAGTTATTACAATATTATTGAGTATATTCTCTATCCTGTAGGTTACCTTTTCATTTTGTTGATTTCTTTTGCTGTGCAGAAGCTTTTCAATTTGATGTAGTCCCACTCAAACAAGCATTTTTGCTTTTTTTACTTTTGCTTTGTGTCAATTTAAAAAAAAAAAATCACCAAGACCAATGTCAGAGAGCTTACTGCCTAGGCTTACTAGAGTTCTACAGATTCAGGTTTTACACTGAATTCTTTAATCTGTTTTTGAAATTTGGGGGTATGGTTTAAGATAGTGGTTCAATTTTATTCTTTTTCATGTGGTGTCCAGTTTCCCCAACATCATTTATTGAAGAGGTTGTCCTTTCCCCCATATATACTCTTGGTCCTTTTGTTTTACATTAATATATTCATGGGTTTTTTTCTGGGGTCTCTATTTTGTTCTATTGATCTATATGTGTTTTTATGCAAATATGATACTGTTATTTATTACTGTAGTATTGAAATATAATTTGAAATCAAGAAGCATAATGTTTCTAGCTTTGTATTTTTTTATCAAAAAAAATTTCTATCAAATTTACATTCAGTATCCTTTGATATTATTATTTTCAAGTGTACGGCATAGTAGTTAAGACAATCTTAGACAATCGTGTACTTTACAAAGTGTTTAGCTTTGACTTTGTTTGGCTATTCAAAGTCTCTTATGATTTTATATAAATTTTAGAATTTTTTTCTCTTTCTGTGAAAAATCCCATTGGAATTTTGAAAGGGATTGTATTGAATCTAAAAATTGTGTTGAGAAGTATACATTTTAACAAAATTAATTCTTCTGCTCTGTGAACACAGGATATCTTTCCATTTATCTGTGTCATCTTTGATTTCTTTCATCAAATTCTTACAGTTTTCAGCATGCAGATCTTTCACCTCCCTGGTTAAATTTATTTCTAAATATTTTATTGTTTTGGATGCTAGTATAAATGGGACTCATGAATTTCTTTTTCAGATGTTTTGTTGTTAGTATGTAGAAACACAACTGATTTCTGTATGCCATTTTTGTGTCCACAATTTTACTGAATTTGTTAAATTAGTTTTAACAGTATTTTAGCAAAGTCTTTTGCATAAATAAGATCATATTACCTGTAAACAAAGACAGTATTACTTCTTCCATTCCAATTTGCGTGAACTTCTAGTACTATGCCAAATAGAAGTGATGTGAGTGGGCACTCTTGTCTTTTCCTAATCTTCAGGGAAATTTTCACTCTTTCACCATTGAGTATGCTGTGAGCTGTGGGCTTGTTATATGTAGCCTGTTTTATGTTGAAATACACTCCTTTTTTTTAACCAAATTTGTCAAGAGTTTTTATCATGAGAGGATGTTGTACTATATCAAATGCTTTTTCCTTCATCTATTGAGGTGACCGTATGATTTTTTCTTTCTTTCTTTCTATTAATGTGATACGTCAGATTTATTAATTTGCACATATTGACTCACCCCTGTATAACTGAATAAATGATCGTTATGAATGATATTTGTAATATGCTGTTGAATTTAGTTGGTTAAAATTTTGTTTTCTTTCCTGGTAGTGTCCTTATCTTGCTTTAGTATTAGCTTAATGCTGGCCTCATAAGATAAGTTTGAGAATGTCCCCCCTCTTCAGAAGTTTTGAAGAGTGTGAGAAGTCTTGGCATTAATTCTTTAAATATTTGGTAGAATTTACCAAAAACACCATCTGCTCACACTCAAGTTGGTGGTCTCTTCCTGGTCCACAGATTCTGACAGGCTTTCTCTAGATGTGCTCACTAGCTATCTGCCAATGCTTGCTGTCATCATCACCATTGGGCGTGCACACTGGGTGCTGGTTGCAGGAGGGGTGTGTGGGTGAGGCATGTCTAGTGCTAGCAGTGCCTGTGGGCCAGCTGGGGAGAATCCATGGGCAAGGCATCCACAGTAACTTATGGGCAGGCTTCTGGATGCATTCCATGATGCAGTTAGTAGAATTCATGTCCCTTTAATGCCTTCCAAGAATTCTGTCTGCCACTTCTCACCTCTCAATCTTCCATTCATGGTTTTGTACCTGGGATAGTATGAAAGAGGAATGAGCCTTTTTAACAGCATTCTGCACAGCTGGGGAGCCAGGTGCTTATTCACACTCTCTCATTTGCCGTAAGGGAGAAATCACTGGCTAAGAAAGATCTCTCTTGGCCCTAAGGCATACCTCTTTGGAGAAGGGTGATGCAGGTAAAGTAAAATTGTCTTTCTTACCCTTTCCCTGTGTCCAAACCTATATTTTCTGCTTTCAACAGAGTGCTGGAACTTCTCCACTGGAAACTTGGATTGCCACAAAGGCTCTCACATCCTTGGGTGACTGTCTAAGACAATGTTTTCCAAGAACTCCTGGGTTATGGCCCAGAGGGGCTGGAGCCTGTTAATGGGCCACTGCAGGTTCTATAGTCAGGACCAAAGTTTGTAGGCCTATTATCCAAAGCACAGATGGGTGGGGCTCCTCTCAGGCTCCTTGGATATATGCTGTTGGATCCCACCACTCCCCACAAAAGCACTGCTGTTCATGGATCCATACCAAATGTTTGTGTTCATAACATGGGAGGACATGAAGGAGGGATGTTTTACTCAGTCATGATGCTAACATCACTGGATTCACCTGACATTTGCTTTCGGTTTCCATTTGAGAAAGTAACTAATCAAATATGCCTGTGTTATGATTAGGTGGTTTTGACTAAATATTTATACACTTTTTGTATTTTCAAAATTGAAAGATCAATACCATTTCAGGACTTCTGTACATGCATCTGCCTTCTTGTGTAAGATCTAGGGGGTTTTGTGTGTGTTTTTTAAGCAGTTTTCAATAATGTTCTTACCAGATATTTTTTCTGTATTTCACTTCTGTTTTTTCACTAGGAGAATATGCCTTGGGTAGCCACAGTCCAATGTGGAGTAGACCTAGACCCAATTCACAATTGAGGTCAAATTCACCTTAACCTAGCTTAATGAGTTAAAGGAGTCATGCAAGCATATTGCTTATATCGCTAAGTTGGAGGTGGTTTGTTGCATACATTGTTTTGGCAATAGCTAAATGATCTACAGTTTTTGGAAGGATAAGAGCCTCTGTACTGGAGAGGAACAAGGGAATGTTGAAGAAAACAACATACTGGAGAAAGAAATAAGGGTTGAATATAAATGAAAGTTTCCTATTACTTTATTGCCCTGCTGTAGGCTGGATCAGTGGTAACTAAGAGAACCCCCTTTAAACTGAGAGATCTGAGATGAAAGATATCTGCTGGTGCTTTTAAGATAGGGGCCAGGAAGATGTCAAGTCTCATTCAATAATCTCCAACAACAACACCGTATGACTGCTGTAGGGGAGAAATGGCAACATACTATTTCTAGGCGTAAGAGCACAAGACCAGAAACCTCTCCCACCATAGCAGTTGTGCAAAAGAGCATTTAACAATTCCCCTGCTCTACCTTCCTTCTGCAGAAGGAAGTGTAGGTTTCCTAAAAAAAAAAAGTGAGGTTTGGGGCCTGGATAAGGAGATGCCATGGTGAGAGTTGCAGAGTAGGTATCTAACCAGAGAATCAATATGATTCCCTGTGAATGCCAATAGGGGGAAAAATATGCCAGAGGAGATGCCTGTGTCTCAAAGGATGCCAACACGAACCTCACACCACAGCAGCATTTATAGCATTTGCCTGATCTGCTATAGCTTAGTACTGTCCTTGGGAAGAAGATTTGAACTGCAAGCCTCTTGAGTCTCAACACATTAATTTGAATTTTGGATGTGAGTTGTTACTGAGCCATAAAGGGATCTTAGAGAACAACCCCACCCCTGCCACACACACACGCACACATGCACACACGCACACACACAAATTTCTGTCTAGCAGCCTATTACCAGGTTTTTAGTGAGCAGGGGAGGTTTCATCAGTCATTTCAAAAGAAAACAAAGGTCTCTCAGTTTTTTAAAGACTCTGTAAGAAAAAACTAGCACTGCATATTATATTTGAAAAAGGGCCAAAAATATGATATTAATACCATGAGGAAACCAGAAATTGAGGAATGGTATTTTACTAAATATGATAGCTTCCCCATCTTGAGGAGGTCTTAGATTCACAAACTGTATTGCACTTAAAAATGCCTAAGCATGGGATCACCCACGTAGCAAAGCTGGAAAAAATTAAAACACACACATAGAATTTTAAAAATTATTTTTAAACAGTATACTGTGGGAAGGCTTTCAGATGTGGGGGGGGGGAGAGAAAGGTTGAACATATACTAACTTCTTTAATCCACACACACACACACAAAATCTATGCGATGGGCCTGTTTTGTGGACAAGAACTGACACAGGCATCACTCAACTAGGAGGCAGAGAACTGGATTTGAGCCTGTAGGATAAACACAGCCAGAAGACAGATGCGGATCTCTTTTTATTTCACAGCTTTGAAATTCCTCAGGGCTGATCCTCGTGTTGTTTTTAATATCTGCAACTTGATTTTTTTAAGTTTCTTTTTTTTCTCATTCTTGTTGATATGGAACTAAGATTGCTTCATCTGTAGGATGGCATTTTTTCTTTCATATTTTGCATGTAAATCTACAGAAAAAAACATTTTAAAATATTTCCAATTATTTTGGAAAAGCGCTTAGTACTTAGATGTGCATTCCCAAATGCTAGTTCTATCTTGAATAGATAAAAGCAACTTTAGAATGTTGTTTTTACAATCTGCATTGAAACTACAAAATGGAGATGCACAGAGCTGATATTTTATGTCAAAGCAGATAAAATATATACTCTACATTTGATTAATATTCTCCCAACCATTATTATATAGTGTCAAGATAAGTACATATAAAAGGTAAGCTTTATATAGTTCCAATTTAAGAATAATGGCAACTTTGTGTTTTATCATAAAGAAAACTGTTGTTCAATCTATTAGTTACTCACAAATTTTACTCTTGCTCTTTTTTTCTTTTAAGAAATTAATGCTTTTACTCACAAAAAAAAAACATTATACATCTATCCTCTCTACATGTCATTACAAGATACATTGAAACATGAGTCATTTATGGGGGATAAGGTGAAACCATTCCTCTTACCCTTTTTAAAGTGTTTTTCTTTGGTGTTCTTTGGTTGTGCCATGGAGTTGCCACAGCAGAGTTCACAGCTGTATGGTGAGCAGCATTCATTCCTGCCCCAGGGGTCCTCTGACTGGATGTGGAGACTCACTTGGAGCTTATTGGAAGCTTTATGATCCAAGGGCTTAGCCACATGGCCCCTCTACACATGCCAACTGCTCTCTTTCCGGCCAGCCTCCTGTTTTCCTTCATCTTATGTAGTTTGGCGGGATTAAACGTTTTTTCTGCATTTTATTGTTTTGTGTTTTTTCCCCAACCATTTAGTCCCCTTAGACCCCACTTACCTGCCCCCCATAGTCACCACACTGTTGTCCATATCCATGCATCCTTTTTTCCTTTTTGCTCAGTCCCTCCACCCTCCTGTGCTTCCTGCCCCACACTTAGCTGTCATCCTGCTCTCTATGAGCCTGTCTCTATTTTGCTTGTTAGTTCAATTTGTTCATTAGGTTCCACATATGAGTGAAATCATATGGTATTTGTCTTTCTCTGACTGGCTTATTTTACTTAGCATAATATTCCCCAGGTCCATCATACTATCACAAAGGGTAAAATTCTCTTCTTTTTTATGGCTTAGAATTTCATTGTGTAAATGTTGCATAGTTATTTTACCCACTCATCTACTGATGGACTCTTGGGCTGCTTCCAAATCTTGGTGATTATAAATAACACTACAATGAACATAGAGGTGTTTATGTTCTTTCCAATCAGTGTTTTGAGTTCCTTCAGATATTGTGCCAGAAGTGGAATCACTGGGCCAAAAGGTGATCCGTTATTAATTCTTTGAGGTATCACCAGACTGCTTTCCACAGTGGCTGCACCAGCCTTCATTTCCACCAGCAGTGCAAAAGGGTCCCCCTTTCTTCATATCCTTCCCAGGACTTGTTTTATTGATATATTGATGACAGCCATTCTGGCAGGTATGAGATGATATTGCATTGTGGTTTTAACATGCATATCTCTGATGACTAGTGACTTGAGCACGTTGTCATGTCTACTGGCCAGCTGTATGTCCTCTCTGGAGAAGTGTCTATGCAAGCACTTTGCCCATTTTTTAAAATTGGGTTGTTTGTTGTTGGTGTTGAGTTTTGAAAGTTCTTTATAATTTTGGACAATAAACCCTTATCAGATGTATTGGTGAATATGTTCTCCAGTTCTGTGGGTCGTCTTTTTATTTTGTTGATGTCTTCCTTTGCTGTGCAAAAACGTTTTAGTTTGATGTAGCCCCATTTGTTTCTTTTTGTTGTTGTTGTTTCCCTTGATGAGGGAGATATATTATATGAAATATTGCTACATGCCATGTCTGAGATTTTATGGCCTGTGCTTTCATCTAGGATTTTTTTTCTTTTTGGTTTTGAGTCTAACATTTAAGTTGTTGATCCATTTTGAATTTATTCTTGTGTGTAGTATAAGAGGTGCTCTAGTTTAATTTTTCTTTACATATATATCCAATATTTCCAACACCATTTATTGAATAAACTATCTTTAACTCATTTTATGTGCTTATTTCCTTTGTTGAATATTAATTGACTATAAAGGTATGGGTTTACCTCTAGTCTCTCTATTCTATTCCATTGATTTATGTGTCTGTTTTTATGCCAGTACTATGCTGCTTTGATAACTATGGCCTTATATTACAGTTTGATAGTAAGTAGAGCAATTCCTCCAACTTTGTTTTTCTTTCTCAGGATCACTGTTGCTATGAGGGGCTTTTCATGAGATATTAACCATATAAAATTTGAAATATTTGTTCTAGTTCTGTGAAACATGTCATTGGAATCTTGTTAGGAATTACATTGAATCTATAGATTGCTTTGGGTAGCATGGATATTTTAATGATGTTAATTGATTAACATATCCATGAACACAGGAATATCCATGAACACAGTGTGTACTTCTGCTTATCTGTATTTTAAATTTCTTTCTTCAGTATCTTACAATTTTCTGAGCACAAGTCTTTTACATCCTTAGGTTTATTTCTAGGTATTTTATTCTTTATGAAACAAATGTAAAGGAATTGTTTTCTTAATTTCTCTTTCTGTTAGTTTGCTGTTGGAAATAAAAATATAACTGATTTCACACCTGGCTGGCATAGCTCAGTGGATTGAGCGCGGGCTGCAAACCAAAGTATCACAGGTTTGATTCCCAGCCAGGGCACATGCCAGGGTTGCAGGCCACAGCCACCAGCAACTACACATACATGTTTCTCTCTCTCTCTCTTTCTCCCTCCCTTCCCTCTCTAAAAATAAATAAATAATTTAAAATATACATATATATAACTTATTTCTATATTTTAATTTTGTATCCTGCTACTTTACTGAATTTATCAATTCTATTAGTTTCTTGATGGAATCCTTATGATTCTCTATGTATAGTATTATGTCATCTGCAAATAAGGACAATTTTACTTCTTCCTTTCCTTGGATGTCTTTATTTCTTCTTCTTGTCAGAGTGCCATGGACAGGACATTCGGTACTATGTTGAATAAGAGTGTTGAAAGCAGACATCCCTGTCTGGATCCCAATGTTAAGGGGAATGCTTATAGTTCTTGTCCTTCCTGCATGGTGCTGGCAGTGGTTCCGTATTATATGGTCTTTGTTGTGTTTCAGTATGTTCCCTGTATTCCCATTTTCTTGAAAGTTTTTATCATAAGTGGGTGCTGGATTTATCAAAAGCCTTTTCTGTATTTATTGATATGATCATGTGGTTTTTATTCTTCATTTTGTTTACGTGGTAAATAACATTTATTGATTTATGAATGTTGTACCAACCTTGCACTCCTGGAATAAACCTTGCTTGTTCATGGTGTATGAACTTTTTGATGTATTGTATTTGGTTTGCTAATATGTTGTTGAGGATTTTAGCATCTATGTTCATCAGGAATATTGGCCTATAATTTTGTTTTTTGTAGTGTCTTTATATGGTTTTGGAATTAAGATAATCTTGGCCTTGTAAAATAAACTAGGGAGCTTTCCATCCTTTTGAATTTTTTGAAATAGTTTGAGAAGGAGAGGTGTTAGTTCTTCTCAGAATGTTTGGTAAAATTTACCTGTGAAGTCGTCAGGTCTAGGGCTTTGTTTGCTGGGAGTTTTTTGCTTACTGCTTCAAATTTAACTAGGTATAATCTCTCTAGGAATGTATCCATTTCATCCAGGTTGTCCAGTTTGTTGGCTCAGAGTTGTTCACAATATTTTCTTACAATTCTTTGTATTTCTTTTGCATCAGTTATTTCTCTTTTTTCATTTCTAATTTTATTTATTTGGGTGCTGTCTCTCTTTATTTTTTATTTTTGATGAGTCTGGTTTAAATTTGGTTAATTTTTTATCTTTTCAAAGAAACAGCTCTTGGATTCATTGATTTTTTTTGTATCTTTTTTTAGACTATCTTTTGCTTATTTCTGCTCTGATCTTTATTATTTCCTTCCTTCTATTCACTTTGAGCTTATTGATCTTTTTCAAGGTCCTTTTAGTGTAAAGTTAGATTGCTTATGTAGGCTTCTTCTTGTTTTTTTTTTTTTAGATAGGTCTGTAATGCTATGAATTTCCCCATTAGGATTGCTTTTCTTGTGTCCCACAGATTTTGGATTGTTGTGTTTTCATTTTCATTTGTTTCAAAGTATCCTTTTGTTTCTTCTTTGATTCCTTTGTTGACCCATTTATTGTTTAATAACATGTTATAAATTCCATGTTTTTGTGTATTTCTCAGTGTTCTTGGGATTGACTTCTAGTTTCATAGCATTGTGGTCAGAGAAGGTTCTTGATATGATTTCAACCTTCTTAAATTTATTGAGACTTATTTTGTGTCCTAACATGTGGTCTATCCTAGAAAATGTTCCATGAGCACCTGAAAAGTATGTATAGTCTGCTGCTCTGGGGTGAAATGCTCTGAAGGTGTCAATTAAATCTATTTGATCTAGTGTGTCTTTAAGATCACTGTCTCCTTGTTGATTTTCTTCTTGGAAGATCTATCCATTGAAGTCAATGGGGTGTTAAAACCCCCAACTATGACCGCATTTCTGTCTATCCTTTTATTTCATCAAGATTTACTTTACATATTTAGGTGCTTCCATGTTGGGTGCACAACTGTTTACTAGGGTTATATCCTCTTGTTGAATTGTTCCCATTGTCATTATGTAGTATCCCTTTGTCTCTTACTATAACTTTGGTTGTAAAGTCTATTTTGCTGGATGTAAGTACTGCTATGCCAGCATTTTTTTCTTTCCATTTTCATGAACTATCTTTTGCCAATCCTTTACTTTTAGTCTGTGTGTATCTTTCGATCTGAGATGGGTCTCTTGGAGGCAGCATATATTTTTGGGTCTTATTTTTTACCCATTCAGCTATGCTCTGTGTTTTGGTTGGACCATTTAAGGCATTTACATTTAAGGTGGTTATTGATAGGTACGTATGTAGTGCCATTTTATTGTTTGAGTGTTTTCCTCTGTTTTTCCCCCTTTCTTTATTCTTCTTCTTGTTAAAGCAAGCCCTTTAACAATCTTTTTGCAGTACTGGTTTGGTGTTAACAGACTCCTTTAGCTTTTTCTTATCTTGAAAGCTCCTCATTTCTTCTTCAATTTTAAATCATAGCCTAGTGGGTAAAGTAGCCTTTGTTGTAGGTCCTTGCTTTTCATCACCTTGAATATCTCATGCTACTCCCTTCTGGCCTTTAATGTTTGTGTTGAGAAATCAGATGACAGTAAAATTGGTGCCCCCCTGTATGTAACTGCCTGCTTTTCTCTTGCAGCTTTTCAGACTCTCTCCTTGTCTTTAGGCCTTGCCATTTAAATTGATGTGTCTTTGTGTAGGTGTCTTTGGTTCCAACTTGTTTGGGATTCTCTGATCTTCCAGGACTTATGTGACATTTTTCCTTTACCAGATTAAGGACATTTTTGGTCATTATTTCTTCAAACAAGTTCTCAATTCCGCACTCACTCTTCTCCTCCTGGTATTTCCAAGATGTAGATGTTTTTATGTTTCAGGTTGTCCCAAAGGTTTCTTTAGCACTCCTCATTTTTTTTTAAATTCTTTTTTTCTATTTTGCTGCTCTGCTTGGATATTTTTTTCTACCTTGTCTTCCAAATCACTGATTTGATCCTCTGCTTCATTTAACCTATGGTTTATTCCTTCCAGTATATTATTTATTTCAGATACTGTGTTCTTTATTTCTGACTGGTCCTTTTTTCTGGTTTCTATGTTCCTTTTCATGCTGTTGAGTATCCTTATAATCATTACTCTAACTCTTTATCTAATAAATTGTTTGTCTTCATTTCATCTAGTTCTTCTCTTTGAGAATTCTCTTTTCTTTCATTAGACACCTGTTTCTTTGTTTCCCATTTTGGCTGCCTCTTTTTGTTTTCATCTATGTAACAGGTCAATCCTCAACACTCTGGTGCACATATAAGTCAAACCTTGCCTGCGACTAGCCCTGGGCAAGCTGTTTGGAGTTATCCATGATCCAACATGTGGCACACTTTGCTGGGCCTGGGTGTGTACAGAAAGCACCAGGCTGTGCAGCAAGGCTGTCTTTTACCTTCACTAGGCCCAGGGTAGTATCAGCTGAAGCCTTAGAGCTCCCAGAGATTTGCCTCTGCCTACAGGTTTAATCAGTGAATACCTTCCAGCTCTACTCCTCAGCTGCAGGGCTTAAGCATCACAGGGTCAGAGAGAGTAATTCCTGTGGGCAGGACTATTGGTTACCCTCAAGCTGATGCTACTTGGAGGGGAATGCTGTGCCTGAGAAAGGTGTCTCCTGCAGTATGGGAAATGTTTCAGCACAGGGACCTGGCAGCTGTTCCTTCAGTTTTCTCCCCAGAGCCACCAGCCCCAGACTCCTTTCATTTGTCTCTAGTTCACTCCCTCTCTCTGCCAGAGCCCAGGATAAGTGGCTGCAAATGAAACTTTGTGTGTTGGCCCTTTAAGGAGCTCTCTGCCTGTCTAGCCATCTCTCCCTAGCAGACAGAAACCCCGCTGATTTTCACTGCCATATGTCATATGAGTTTCTTTCCAGGTTCTGGTGCTGTAGGCTGGAGAGGCTACCTCCACACTTCTCACATTTCTCACAGGGACCCCCCTGCACCTGAAATATCCCTCTAGCACTTCAGATGCTACCCATGGGAGCCCAGCCAGCTCTCTCACACCTCCTCCTCACTCCCTACCAGTCTCATCATAGTGATTGATGTGGCTTCTTCCATCTGTCCATGGCTATAAGGCTTCTCTCCTACTAGTGTTTAGTTGGTTATTTGGGATGATTTTTCTATAATTTAGCTGTAATTCCAGATTGGTCCTGGGAGGAGGTTAACGTAGCTTCCACTTAACCATCTTCCTTTACACCTTCCTCTTGCTCTTTTAACCCATAGATCCTATGACCAACTTAAATTAAGAAACATAAATATACCACTACTTTTTATTATTGAACCTTGTTATATGAAATAGCATGGTTGATACAATATATTAGTGTCAGATTAGCAAAAAGTAATAGAACCATTTTAGTATCTTTTTCACTCAAATCTATTTTATTTACAATTATTTATATGTGGTTTACCAATCATTTTCAAGCACTGTAGTAAGTGTGCTACAATAGTAATGTTAAGATATTATAATAATCCTATGAGGATTATATTGTCTCCATTTCACAATGTGGAAACTGAGGCACTAAGTTAAGAAACTTGTCAAGATGATACAGCTAATGAGAAAAAAGTAGAATTTAAACTCTGGCAGCCTGCCTATGAAGTCTGTCTTCCAAATCATTCCTTTTGTATTTGTTTCACATTTTGTTATTATTTTTGTTTCACATTTTAAAAGATACTATTTTTCAACTTGACATTTGTAGCTACATTGTATGAACAAAAAGACATGCTATTATTAAATCACGATATAAGCAATAACTTTAAACTACACATGCTTTCATACTTGTAATAAACATGCTTTGTATGAACTACTTTTTTATTTGCTAACTTATTTTTTTCTTCTCTGTCATACCAGAGTCATTTCAGACCATGGTCTTTCTTCATCTAGATTAATCTTCATATTTGTACACCTTCTGTAGTATTCCCTCCTTTCTATCCTCCCCTTCTTCACTCATTTTTGAACATTTAACTTCCTATTATGGGTAAGATTTGATGCCACAGAAGATTCTCTTTCTACTAAAGTAGGTGAAACCATTGGGGTGACTAAATACATGACCACATAATGAAATATTTTTGATCATTGAAGGGATCTTATTAATTACTTATTAATCACTGCATACAACAGATATACACTTTTTGGTGCAAACCTGACTTTATGTCTACTAGAGAAATCACTGACAGACAAGATGGGCCTTGAAATGAGACAGGATGGTAGAGAAGTGTTTCAAACATAAGCAGTAGAGTTATTAAAAGCAGGAAATACAAGAAGCCCAGGATGGCAGAGATAGAGGCTCCATGTTCCACTATAACAAAAGATAAATCTGTATAGCAGGTATTTGTTGTCAGAATGTAGAGGAATGTGAACATCAGACTAGAGAACCTGAGCTTAATTATATGGAGAGTGGGAATCATTGAGTGTTCCAGGGCAAAGAATGCAAAACCAAAATATGGTAAACCAAAGTTTAAATAAGATTAATCTGGCCAGTGACCATCATTGATGGGTCATGATATATAATTAAAAGGTGATCTGAGAGGTCTAAGACTTGACCATTTAAAATAAGTTAACTTAATTTTGTAGCTCAGAGCAATATAAGAAATTTTATCAATTCTCAAATTTTCACAATTTACATTAATTATTAATAATCAAATATATCTGCCATTACCCCTCATGTCAAGTTTACTTAATCATCTTTTATGACACCTTAATGTTATCAAATATTCTCTTTTGATAACCCTCAAACTGTTACACTTTCATGGATCAATTCATAATTCACAAAAATTCAGAAGATCCTTTTGCCCTTCTTTTTCATTCAAACACACTATAGCTTTGGTAAAAAATGTATTTATATTGAGCACTATTCACTTATTTAATTGAAGTATCATGCTAATAGAGGTATGTTTTTCATTTTTCACCAGTTCAGTGCACAAGTTTTCATAGTCAGAAACACTGTCTAAGAAAGTGACATAGTCATGACTGGTGTTGGGAACTGCCCTGCTTGGTTTCAGAAGCTGTAATCCCCCATGGCTAAGGCTGAGTAAAGGACTTTGGGACCATAAGCCACTTAGGAGACAAAGCTTATCTTCCTTGTAGAGGCACCACCTCTGCCCCCTTTCTCTTCACCCTACTTGGTCCCAGGCAGATGACTGATTAACCAATGATGGGTAAGATTCCTCAAAAGGGGGACAACCTAAGACAGGCATGGTTGCAAAGGGGCCCTCAGGGAAGGACTTGGGGGCTAAAGAAAAAGGGGGTAATGGGCCCTCACACCTTGGCTTTGACATAGCCTGAGTCCTCATTCTGTCTGCAAGAAGTCTCCTAGTCTCTTGGCTACCTTACTTCCCCTGCCTGAGTTAAGCCTGAAACAATGCTGGAGGTGGGTGCAGCCCTGTACTGGAAAGGGCGGGATCTCAGAATGCATAAAATCCTATGAAACCTACTTTGCTAATACTCTCAATTTAAATGATAAAGGTCCAAGCAGTAAGTGAGTTTGTTCCCCAAAGTTTTATGGCCATTTAACTATCTGACCCTGACTCAGAATAAGCCCTCAGAGTTCTTTGAATGTTATCTATTGTTTAATCATTTCTGCCTAACAATGATTGATGAGCTTTACGTATACACCCTGTATTCCTGTGTGAATTGAACCCAATAAAAGCTTGTTAAGGCAAGGGTCAAGGCACTCTCCTCTTGAAAGAGTGGCCAATGTGCTCTCCCCTTGAGAGAGAAGCCACACCATCCCTTTTCCTCCACAAGACTTGGTGGTCTGTATGAATTTGTCTAGTCTCATCCACAACGCCTCAGACCCCAGGAGCCAGGATCCATTACCGACTGGTGTGGCTCAGTTGGCTGGGCATTATGCTACAAAGCAAGAGGTCCTGCTTCATGTCTGGTCAGGGCACATGCCTGGGTTGTGGGTTTAGTCCCCTGTTGGTGTGCGGTTTGGGCATGTATCAGATGGCCAGTCAGTTTCTCACTCACATTGATGTCTCTCTCCTTCTCTTTCTCCCTCCCTTCCCTTCTCTCTAAAAATAAAGAAAGAAAATCCCGCCCCCCGAAAGAAAGAAAGAAAGAAAGAAAGAAAGAAAGAAAGAAAGAAAGAAAGAAGCCATATACTGGTTAGATCACCTAATGGAAAAAGATATTGCTTAATATTAACTTTTTAATTAATAGCCCTGGCTCATGTGGTTCAGTGGATTGAGCAAGGCCTGGAAACCAAAGGGTCGCTGGTTCTATTCCTGGTCTGGGAACAGGTCTCAGTTGTGGGCCAGGTCCGCAGTTGTGGGTATGCAAGAGGCAACTGATCAATGTTTCTCTCACATATCATGCTTTTCTCCTTTTTTCTCCCTCCTCTCCCCTCTCTAAAAATAAATAAATAAAATCTTTAGAAAAAAAGATTAACTTTTTAATTAACAAGAGGATTAACTTTTTAGTTAACAAATGGGAAAATAATACCCTGGGATGTATTTAATTTTTTATTCAAAACTTTTATGTCTCAGTGGTAATGTATGTATTCTTTGTGCCTATATTAACACTGAATTACTTAGATTATAAAATTATCTTCTATAAGGTCAAGTCTATACTTATTTTTACAATACTTATTTGCTATAATTGGTAAGAATTGTGACAATATTGTGATTTTCCACTAACTTAAACCTATTGCAATCTAACATATTTATTTTTAAATTCTATTTTCTAATTAATTATGCTAAATATTGTGTAATTATTTCTCTTTAAAATATATATTTATTGACCTATAAACCCAGATTTTATTGATGCACTGAATACTCCTTTTATGTATCTTCCAAAGGCCAATGATCAACAGAATACTGACCTAGATTTGCTTATCATGTGGACAGATAAAGCCAAATGGTAAAGTATTTCCACATGGCAGAGACTAAAATAATGAATAATTCAGGAAAGATCCTAAAATATAAGCCAGTGATAAATCATAGTACTAATGTTAATGATAAAATTTTCCCTTGGCCTAGAATATAGCCCCACCCCCCAAATTTGTAAAGAGTGTAACCTGTTTATGAGTACATAATATGCTTGAAAACTCTAGTTTTATTCTAAATGCAGAAAAATGGCAGGTAGATTTGCACAACTGTGACAGTAGACATAATTCCAAACTGTCTATTATCTTCCAAAATAACTTTTTCTTTTCTATAAAGTTACATGTGATATATTTTCTTGAAAATTTTTTCTTTGCCCCTTGATACAGGCTTACAAATTAAACAAGACCTGGTTCTGCCCTAAAAATAGCCTAGCTAAATGGGAGTCTCCTAATACCAGCCTGGCAACAAATGAGCCTGCCTCCAATTATGAGTCCCTATGAATGTGCAAAAAAAGTTAATATACATATGAATCTCCTTGGGATCTTGTTATACTGTAGATAATGAAGCAGTAGGTATAACAGAGGCTTGAAATACTGCATTTTTATCAGGCTTATAGATGCTTACTTCTGGTTCTCAGACTACACTTTGAATAGTAAGACAGTGATGGGATAAACAATAAAGAACTGAGAAGGTTATTTTCTTTTTTTTCCCTATTTTTTTTATTTTAATCATTGTTCAAATTGAGAAGGTTATTTTCAATATATTTCTCATAACACTGTGAGTTGAAAATAATTGGCAATGTTCCTCAATACTGGGAATTGCAAAGTTAATGTCAAGGCAGCTGCAGCCAACTTGAATATATTCTCAGTACAGTGCATTCCACACAGCTGAGGATAAAGGAATACATAATCCAGGAATGATCCTGCAATATGTTAGTGATAAGTGTTGGAATTAATGCTAGAGCTTAGTTCTATCTAAATTTTTTTTAGAAAAGTAGTGTCTATTTCACTTTATAACATTTCTCAAAGCTAAATCAATACAAAAATATTCTGCTAAATTTAATTTCAGGGAAAAAGTCTTTATATGCACTAAAATATCTTTTAATTTTTAGATAATAAAGTTACATATTTTAATACAGCTTTTCTTCTCATAGCTAGCCAGAAATTTAGAGATATTTTTAAATGCAATCATAGGTTTCAATTCTTAAGGAAATGACAATTGTAATTTATTGTTTAATTTCTATTGCTTTGTATCCCTAATATTCTTTTAGTTTTAATTTTCAAGTACAATTTGCATTCAATATTATTTTATAGTAGTTTCAGGTGTACAGCATAGTGATTAGACAATCATATACTTTGCAAAGTGTTCCCCCTGATATTTTCCAGTACCCACATGGCACCAAACATAGTTATTACAATATATTGACTATATTCCCTGTGCTGTAGTGACTGTTTTGTGACTACCAATTTGTACTTCTCTATCCCCTCACCTTTTTCACCCAGGTTCACCAACCTCCTCCCTTTCTGACAACCATCATTATGTTCTCTGTGTCTATAAGTCAGTTTCAATTTTTTTTTGTTCATTTTGTTTTCTAGATTCCATCTATGGTGAAATCATGTGGTATTTGTTTTTCTTTGACTGACTTATTTCACTTAACAGTGTACCCTCTGGGTCCATCTATGCTGAATACTCTTATTTTAGATTATGGTTAATCTTAAAAGCATCTCCAAATAATTTGGAGGTAATCAGTAAAATAAAAGAAGAGAGTAAAGGAAAAATAAACAATAAGACAAAAAAGGGCTAAGAATGGAGAGAAGATAGGTGTAAAGGAATGAAACAAGAAAGGAGGGAGAGAAGGAAGAAGCAAGAAAAGAAAAAAGAAAAAAAGAAGCGAGAAAGGAAGGAATAAAAGGACGGAGTTTGTTTTTACACAAGATATGAGACATTAGTTTTTGTGAATAACAAATGATAAAATACAGTGAAAGTAATCTTAGGTCAAATTCTGCCAAGCATACATTTATTTGTAAATAGACACACAAAAAATCATATAATCTGTCTGATAAGCTCAGTGAGTTCTGAGGTTTAGGCATTTTAGCAGAGCCTTGCATGAAAAGATCCTTTGAACTTTTCAAGACAGAATTCTGCTAATCTAATCAGAGTCAGGGTGGAATCATCTGTACACAGGTTTGCATAAGACCAGTCAAAATTCTTAGCCTAGGATACTGTTCACTGGATTATTTTTTTCTATTCATACAAAGGCTGAGCTGCCTGTCTATTCTTTCTAGCCCATCCATGTAAATTTCTACCATCCCTTATGAAAAAATTATCAACTTTCAAATGCAGATTAAAATAGAATTCTTTCAAGTTCCTCTCCGTTAACTCCTGCAGGTGTATGGATTCATAAGGT
Source organism: Phyllostomus discolor (assembly GCF_004126475.2). NCBI lineage: Eukaryota > Metazoa > Chordata > Mammalia > Chiroptera > Phyllostomidae > Phyllostomus > Phyllostomus discolor. Next base: position 38,334,708 of record NC_040906.2, read on the forward strand.
TTTTTAAAAGCTAACTATCCAATCCTGAATTATGTACTCCTGATTAAGGTACTTGCCATAATGTATAGATTAAATTTTATACACATATAGCATGTATATTTGACACATTATAATGAATGTTAAATGCAGTATAATAGAGTTTTGAAGGGCCTTACCCTGGTCTCTCCTAAAGTTTTCCTACAGCACCAAAGCCTGGAAGCTTAGAGTTTTATGCCTCCCTCTTCCCCTTCCACAGTCTCTTGTCCAATCGGCCATTGACTCTTTGGGTCTAGAATAGTGCCTAGGAATTTGAATAGGAATCGTAGCCAAGAACCATCTGTAAAACTATCAAAATTGGCTCCCTTTATGTCAACACTAGCCTGCTAAAGTATGAGACTTTTAAGGTCCATTGGTGCTTGCTCTCAACAGAATTATAAAGAAGTTCTAAGATTCAGGAATGGAGTGAATGCTGGTGACTTTAACCTTTTCACCCTCTCCCAGTTGAAATTGAGAAAAACTTTTCACAGCCTGAATGTCAAAATGTTTTGATTTTCCTTTTCTCCTTTCTTTTGTTTTATTTTTTCCTTTATTGAGACAGATTCAGGAGACACAGATCTTTATGAGACTGGCTCCCTTTACAGGCCTCCAGGAGTTTGGCCGCCAGCCCATACCCCAGGGAAAGTCAGTAAGAATAACGATGCATTTGGTTCCCTGCAGTGCCCATTCCTCTCAGATCCCTGCTCTTCCTGCAGGGATTTTCTTGATCAGGAGTTACACAAATGATTGTGAAAGGAGTATCAATCCAATCCACTGAGCTTTTGCTAAACTCTCTACACTCCTTTTCATTCATAGCCAACCCCTCTGAGCCTTACAGGCCAGAATGCTTGCCAGGCTTCAAGAGGGTAGAACCTCATGAGACACAATGAACAGAGAAACAACACATTCTAGTCTCCAATTCACTGGCCTGGCTTGGCTTTCCTAGTTCAGAGTTCTTAAGGAAAGTATCTAAAACTTTGAAAAGAAAAAGAACATCCTGCATTTTCTTTAACTTTTTCCATCCACACCCTGCTTTCCTTTAACCAGATGTCATAAACTACGGAGAGAGGTAAAAAAGAGCCTTATGGAAGTCCCCCACATTCCAGGGGTTCCTTCCCAATTCTGTGCCAGCTGCTACTCCAGAGAATACATTCTTGGTTCCCTTGAGTCCTTTGGACTGGACCTCCTTGAAGGCCCTCCCTCTCATTGATCTGCTCTTGGCTGACAGCAGTTAAATCTGGATTTAAAATGCTGGCCAGTGAAGACTTTGAACCACTCACACTGTTTTCTATTGCAAACTGTTCACCATCCCAAGGCCAGGGATGGAATAACTGATCTGTAAACAGAAGTGGGGTAGCTGCCAGACCCAGAGATCCAGTTGCAATGATTACGCTGTGGAACCTACGAGGATAAGAAATGTTTAAATCCCAAATTCCATAGTCAGGGGGTGCTTAATGCCAACCACAAAAGGAACATTGCATACCTCTGCAGTATTCATCCTTTTTTCTCACATTTCCCCAGGCTTCTGGCACATTCTGCAACAAAAGACTAGAGCCAGGGGATTTCCCATATCAGAAACATTTTCAGGCTCTTTAGCCCTGGGACTTTAAGTATGCAAAAATGAATGTTCTTGAGATAAATGGAACCAGCCCTCCATTCCTTATCTGCTATGGTCCTTAAGAGGCAATATACATTACATAGTTTGATGAGGCAAATATAAATTATTACCTTTTTCAAATTTAGAACATAGGAGTTTATTATATATACATTGACAATACATGTACACATTTATATATGTATAAATATATATCATCAAAATTTGTACTGTAATTAGATTGCATCAACTGAGGAGTTTTTATGATTGAGCTTCATGGTGTTCTCTGGGACCTAGAGAGTTGTTTTCATAAGTGACTCTGAGTCTCTGTAATTGGGACTTTAAGTTTTACTGTAAAAGAACCTGACAAATTATATGTGTGTGTGTGTGTGTGTGTGTGTACACATATATATTCTTATTTGAAGTGAGAGTGTAGCAGAGGGGCTATTAGAGAGGTAAAGAAGATGAGGAAAGCTGGGCCAACAGGAGCCTGGGGAGGAGGACAGTGAAGCCTGGGTAGTCAACCCCAGTCACAATACCTAATAAAGTAGAGAAATTTCAGCCAGGGAAAAGTGTCATATGTGAAAAAGGAAAAGTAAAATACTCCTTTCAAGGGACATTGTTGTTAACTAATATTCAGTCTTAACTTGAGTTGCGTTTTTTTCACTGACTGTCTATGCTTCACTCCACTGGGAACACATGATCACATGCATCTAGGGGCCATCACCATTTGATCATCTCATCCACACCAGTGAATCCCTAACTCCTCATCAATGACCTGGCAAGAGTAATTCTTGTCTGTGCCCATGAAACTTCACTCAGACTCAATGTAGATAATCCTACAAATTCAACACCCTTGTGCATCAAGACTCTAACTAGTATGATAGTGTATTGAGGGTTAGGTTTGAAGGATTGAGCAAAACAAACAGGAAGCCAATTGGCTAGAGATAATTTGTGGCATCTCCACCACATGCACACAATGCAGAGATGTGTCCTTCACTCTCCATGAACCTTAGCTCCTTAATCTGGCAATGGAAGCAGAATATCTCTGTCCTGAACACATAGATCCCAAAGGATGCTTAAGTGTTTTCTACAAAATCCTTCATGAACACAATGGACTCAGAGCTGTCTCAAAAAAGAAACTTTAGAAATAATCCTATTCATTTTCCTAAAGATCCAGGCTCCTCATGCACAGAAATGCAGGAGGAGAAGGTAAGCTTGAAGGCATTGAATGTTAGACAGAGATGGTGGATAGGGGTATTGCAAGTTTTAAGCAAGGAGTTAAATTCTGTGAAAAGGAGAGGAAAGATAACAGACTTAGAGAAAAATTCAATTCAGCCTCAAAGAAAATTTAAAAGAAAAGTAAAAGTTCAAAATGTTTTGTTTCAAAAAATCCAAGAGAACTTATATTTGATTTCAAAGATAACAAAGCCCACAAGGAGAGTTTTAGAACAAACTTTAATGATTTTTTTAAAAAATCAGGGTACATGACCTGGAAGTATTATTGAAATTGGGGCTGCCTTGGAAAATTCACATATGTTTATAGACAGAGTATTTCTAATTTTTCTGAAGGAAAAAACCCTTGGGGTTAAATATATCCATGATCTGATGATCTTTCAAAATCTATCCTAATCTAATTTTATTTAGGAAAGAGTAAACTATTAATAATAAGAGATAAAATTTATAAAATTATAAAAATGTATGCTAAATAGCTGTTTTACATGGATGGTTCAGATATTCTCTGTACTACTTTATGAAATTGGTAGTCATTTTGTAAAAGAGGATGAGGCTTAATTTGCCATTTTTGTTCTTGAACCTGCATAGTAGGAGCTCTGCTAATGGAAAAGAAGTTTTCACTATTTTCTTTCTAGATAGGAAAATTCAAATAATGAAATATGAAGAGACACAGAAATTCAAGTTATAAGACTGTCACTTAAAGACCTCAACAGCCAGTTTTTTTAAAAACACACTTTTGTTATTTATGAATGTGTTTGGTTCCATAGATCAGAAACTTGAATCTACTAGCTTAACCATTTTTTCCTTCCATAACAAGAAATCCAAAGGTAAATAGCTTCGGGTTGGTATGGAGTTCATCATATGCCATTAAAGAAGATTCAGTATGTTTTCTAGCTTTTACTAGTGTAGTGCAAACTGAGTATTGCATATCTAGGCATAATGTCTGTATTACAAGACAGAAAAAGGGAGAATGGCAAAAAAGTTTATGCAACTGACTCTTTTTTTTTATCTTAAGGATTATTATAGATTTTTCCATAAATGTCATGTAATAGATGCAAAGGAGTATAAGGAAATAAGTTATTTTAATTGGACATATTATTACCTTTAACAAAATCAGAGCTCTCAGTAATCAATGGGGAAAGATGAAAAGGCCAAAATAATATCCTACATAATACTACCTAATATTTTAATAACATAGAACTTTTGATCAATTTTAGCTTTTATTGAAAGCCCAATGGATTATTATATGTACTGTTAACAAAAGTCTCTGTAGCCCTGGGTGGTGTGGCTCAGTAGATTGAGTGCTGACCTGCAAACTAAAGGGTTGCCAGGTCAATTCCCAGTCAGGGCACATGCCTGGGTTGCAGGCCAGACCCCCAGTAGGGGGTGTATGAGAGGAAACCACACATTGACATTTCTCTCCCTCTCTTTCTACCTCCCTTCCATTCTCTCTAAAAATAAATAAAATCTTTTTTTAAAGATTTTATTTATCCATTTTTTAGAGAGGCATGTGCCCTGACTGGGAATCGAACCTGCGACACTTTGGTTCGCAGCCCGCGCTCAATCCACTGAGCTACGCCAGCCAGGGCAATAAATAAAATCTTTTTAAAAAATCCCTTTGTGCATCCATTTATTCATCATTGAGATAACAGAATAAATGTAGGGTCTGTTCCAAATAGTACAAATGGTATTTGTGTGTATATTAGTCTGGATGAAGACGAGAACAAAATGTCACCATTTTTATGTAAGTAATTCATTAGAACAAGTTATTCAGTGCTACTAGTTATAGAGCAAGGGACTGGTGTGGAGGTAAGGAGGAAGGCCACAGGTAAAGAAGAGTTTCTGGAGTACCAGGCAGGTTGGACTTATCATATCTCTTGGGATCTGAGTTGATCTCCACAATGTCACCAAGAACTGACTAGGGGCTGAAAGGTAGTAGAATTAAGCAGGCAACCACCCACATTGACTCTGCCTCCAAAACCTGGTGTCAGAAAATTGAATGTCCATTGACACACTATTAATTAAATATGCTTTTTGGAATTATTCCCAACCCATTTAATTTTAATATCAGATAAGGGTAATATAGAAATACCATATGATAAAATTTTAACCTAGAAGAATTTTAGGGGGGTTAAATTTTTGATCAACCAGATTTAAAAATCAAACTATTAAATGGTTGGAACAAGTGTCAGTGATGCTAAGATGTAGTTAGGAACAAGCGAAAGTCATGAGTACTATAGGTCCACAGGGTTACTCCAAGAAAGAAAATGCTAAATTAGAGGTTATAAAAGGAAAGGCTACTTCTTAATGAAAGGCTTTTTATTTATGTGATAGGCAAGCTATATCCCTTTTATGTCAAAAATCTGGAAAAACAGAGATTGATCAAGGAATGAAAATCACCAGATTCACTCCAATAAAACTGAATAGTTTTGTAAGAAATAGACAGCTTGCAGATATTTTACCATGGCACTGCCTGAGGTTTATGAGCCATTCACAGAGGCTTAGATCAAAGCCACAAGACATGTCGAGGTTTAGCTTGTGCCTGAGTTTATCCAGAAACAACAGAAACACGATATTGTTTCACATCAGGGAATCAACCAAAGTGGAAACAGCACAATTTCAGGAACAGGTTCAGTCTGTGGTCAAGTCACGCAAGAAGAGGTGGAAAAAAAATTAATTGTTCTGCTATAAAACTGTATGTCCCATTGTAAAAAAAAGATCATCAAATTGTGATCCATAAAATCAGAGCGATCTAACTAGAATAAAATACCCAGCAGTTGTATATATTATATGCAGTGATTTATTTTAAATTTTCTTTATTTTTGCTTTCCTTCCCAAATCTTATGTTCTGATATGACAATGTCAAGATTCACATCAGGTCAGCATGTACTGGTGGTGGTTAGATGTGTGAGACTGTGAGAAGGCTAGCAATGTTCTCTTTAGTTCTTCCAGGTAACTGAACAAAACGTAAAGGACTGTTTGAGAATCACATTTTATCTCTCCCAACCAAAAAGGCAAAATCATCCTCTTTTACTTTGAATGAATGACAGTTATATTATTTTGTACATTTTTAAAACCTTCATACAGATTTTCATTTTACTGTAAGCAAACTGTGTTCAATCAGGTCAGGTTCATATTTATTAATGAAAACATTACATTCAAATCCCCTTGATTCCTTCATAACTGAAATGTACAAAGACAATTCCTTTCATTTTTAGCTCTTTAACATTTTTAGTGCTTTAACATCCATTATTCTACTTAATACTTGTCATTACCTTCTCAACTAAATAAGCAAAATCTACGGTCCTTTTTCTTTTTAAGGAGATAGAACAGCTTAAACAGGTTAAGTGACTTTTCCAAAGTGACGCATCGAACTAACATGGAGTTGGGACCAGAAGCTGATTTTCTTTCCCCAGACTCAGAAAACAAATGAGGAAAATTTGTGCCACACAGATATGGCTAATCTGGGGTTGCTTATTTGTCTGCTCGTTTAAACTATCTAGAAATACCTAGAACATCTTTCACTGAATTATACAGAGTGCTTCAGTAATTTCCATCCGTATCAAAACTGGATGTACTTAAGTTTCCCCAAAAGTCACTCTGATCCTCTGTAGTTGTTGGGCACAACATGGAAATTGGTGAGCAACAAACCCTCTTTATTTTTCTTCATATGTCATTTCTTTTTTTCATGATACTTCTCCCTTCTATTGTACCTTATTTCATATTGTTTCTCTCACTGTAGTGATCAGATAAAATCACTACAACTAAGTGCTGAGAATTGCATTTTTGTCTTTATAATAGAATTATTTTACATTTAAAAAATTAATCCTAGAGAAAGCAATGAATTACCTGTGATAGAGCATCAGGGTTCAGTGGGTTATAGCAAGGACCTTTAAGGCGTGTTCATCTGAAATTCAAATTTACTTTGACTAAAAAAAAAAACTCAGAGGTTGGAAGTTGGCTTGAAAGGGTAAACTCTGGAAGTAATTGAGAAGCACTACAGAGCTGATTAAGAAGCACCTGCTGAAATAATCTGAATAAAAATTAAACTGTCAGCATAATTAGCATTCATTCTCTCCAGCGGGTTTATAAGTTTCTCTAATTTGTTCCCATTCTGTGAATATGTGGTTTCTTGTTGTATCACTTACTTTACCTGAGGACTTAAATCTATCTTGTGTCATGTGGACATCAGGAACAGTTTCTTTCACCTAACCTAAAAGTATGGCACAATAGGCACAATACTTCAAACATATTTTAGATAAATTTTTAGTGCAACAACACTTTTTTTAGGTAATGAAAATAAAGAGAAGAATAATGAAAGGTAATCAAACCAATTTTTATCATGGCCAAGACCTGAAGAGGTAAGTTTTATTACATTCCATACAAAACTGAGGTACAGAGAATTTAAGTCAATTCTCTATGTCACACAGCTCAGCAGTGGCAGAGACAGGGCTCAAACCCAAGATTTAGAGACTGAGAACTCACTGCTCATGACTGTATCCTATTATTGATAGCCTAGTAATATATAATGTTACATCTTGTGGACAGAAAGGTTCTGTGGAAAGTAACCTCATGGGATGCTCTGATCATAAATTCCTCACTGGGCAGGTCATGGTGGGTAGTCAGGCCCCAAGCAAACTATTTCTTTTCTTTTTTTTTTTTATAATAGCAATTTTAAAATTATTTATTAATTTAGTTTAAAATAATAAGTCAATTACATGTTAACACAAACACCATATTTTATGAAGGATAACTATTTTCCAATATTCTATAACAATTTCTTTACTAAAAGATTTATCCTTGCCTTAAGCAAGGCCTGTCCATTGCTTCTGTGCATCTGGGTTGAAACACCTTTGAAATTCCCCCTTTTATATCCTTCCCTCTGATACCTGACCATCCTTTCAGACCCTTCAAAGGAGCACATAATCCTAAATTCCCTATGATACAATCCCTTCATTGCTTCCTCCAACCTTCATGCAATCTTCCTTACATTTCTTCCTTAACATAAAATACATTACAAAGAAACCACAAACTTAATTTCTGAAGCATTTATCTCAGTCTGTTGAGATTTTGCTTCCAGGTGTATCCTCTGTTTGGCTCAAATACATTTTTATAAAAATTCCCTGCAGATTTGGACATTGTTATCTAGATAAGCTTCACTCATGATGAGTAATTTTAATAATTATCTGAGATTTAAACAAACACAGACCTAGTTCTCTTTTAAATTCTAGATTTTTTCTGATTATAAAATCACTAAATCGGGAACTAGGAGATATTAGTTATCTAATCTAATTTAGCTCTGCGATATTGAGCCTCTAACCTCTTTGTGCTTCACTTTCATTGTAAAATGAGGTTTTTAGAATCAGTAATCTATAAAGTTCCTCTTGCACCCTATGGCCAACTCTTCATTCCAGCTCTGTGCAACATTTAAGTAGCCCATTTGTTTTTAACATAGCAAAGTTGAACTGGAGTAAATAGGGAAGCCAGAGAAAGAAAGTCACAGAGTATTCCTCTCTCTGAATTTTTGTCGCATTTTGAAATAGGCTCAGAAGGCAGATCAAGTTTACTTTGGTATTTGAATTCCATTGCAGTATAATGAATTAGAGCATTTATACCTTAAAAGATAAAATACAGATAAATGTTGTATAGAATATATAGCTGTTGGGTCTTGAAGAATGTGTAAGATTTAGACAAGTGGAGGAGATAAAGGAGAATTCCAAAGAGAGAACACATCACGGGAATAAATGCTGATGCAGGACTGAGAACCATGCCTGTGGGTTTGAAATGCAGGAAGATCAAAAGCACTGAAAGAGTGTTTTCATTTTGGCTTATCTTGAGAAACACCACGGGATAGATAAGTCAAGGTTGAGTTGCAGAGTATCTTAAATGTTGGTCATTAGTGAGCAACTGCTGCATAACAAAGTACCACAAACTTAGTGGCTCATGACAACACCCATTTATTATCTCAGTGTTTTTGTAGATCAGAAGTCCAGGCATGGCTTAGCAAGATTCTCTGCTCAGTGTCTTAAAAGACTGAAATTAAGCCGTTAGCTGGAACTGGAACTGCCATCTTATCTGAGATTCAGCTCCTGAAGCTCTCATTCGGGTTTTTGGCAGAATTTATTATATGGTTGTATGATTGGCATTCCCATTTTCTTGTTAGCTATCAGTAGGGATTCTCTCTTAGCAACTAGAGGCCTTTTATTCCCAGGCCCTCTGACAGCAGAGGAATTGGCTACTTTTTAGTGGTCATCGAGAGAGTATGTCTCTGATGTTTCACTTTTTTTCATCGCACTCATTCTACTATGCAAGGCCCACCCAAGATAATCTCTTCTTTTGATTATCTCAAAGTCAATTTATTAGTAACATAAACATAGGAATGACATTCCATTATATTCACTGGTCCTGCTCACATTAAGGGAAAGGGAGTATACAGACATGCATGCACACCAGAGGATGGGAATCTTGAGGGCCATCTTAAAAATCTGCCTACTATGGCCAGGCATTGGAAACTTTATATTATAATTGGGTTATTAAAAATTTTTTGCAATGTGAGATCATGTTGTTATACAAATCAGACATAGAGAGATCTACTACCAGACAGTGTTTGAGATTCATGCTGGTTGGTATACTTCTGCTGCTTAGGGCTTAGGGCATTCATTCTCCCAAAGGCTGATAGTGTTGCTGGTGGGTCATAGCTGAAACCCTCCCTAAGGATCATCCTTTGCAAAAGGAGATGACCTCACCTAAGATTATACCTCATTGTCAGAAAAGAGCACATCCAATGGCAGATCTAAATAGGAAGTACAAATTCTTTCTAACTCAGAGTATTTCTAGAAGGACATTCCAGCTATAAAGTTCCCTATAGGCACTGCTTGGTAATTCCCCTGCTTCATTTGATGATAAATAAACAAGTGTAGAAGCCATGAACTAAAACAAAAAGCACGGTATTCAGAAGCTCAGTCTCCTCAACAACAAGTCTTGGTCTCCTAAGAGTGAGCATTTACATGGAGAGAGGTGTCAGCTATGATGGATATTTAGAATGGATGGTAGTAGAAGATGGTGATGGCATCATTGGCTTTCTAAATACCTGCTGCAGTGATGGGAGCTCTAGTTTTTCCCATTAATCCTCCCCTTGTACATTTCCAAATGAAACAAAGACCAACCAAAATAATAGAGGAACTCTTCCCCAATAGGATAAACTTATTAGATACCCAAATCCCTCCATTAGTATGTCCCCAACGCACTCATGTTCTCAGTTGCCAGAATTGTTGCCTTCTAATTGCTTATAGTTGAGTTTGTCCACAGAAGTTACTTATAGCTGCAGGGATGTCCCACTCAAAATAACTGCCACTCTCCAAAGAAAACTGCATGTAATTATTAACCCACGATAAGGTGCAGAGGACAAGCCCCCTTTCCTCAGTTAGGGTATCTCTGAAGGATTGCTCCAGCCCCACAGTTCCCACTTGGATGGCTGAAGCCATTGTTGCATTACAGTTCAACACCTCCCTCTGCCCAATCCAACTTTTGTCACTATTGTATAGGTGTCATTACTAAGAGTAACTTCCAGTGAACTGTCTGTACACAAATATCCATCTCAGAGTCTTTTTCCTAGGGAACTCATCCTGCAACATTATTATATCTCAAATACTTTAGCATATATTTAAAACATTAAGCAGAACTTCTCCATTGTCAACCTGACTCTCAACTCCCAATGTCCAACTTTCCAAAGTATAGGTTTTCCCCTAGGTGCTGATTCTTGGAATTTCCATAGGTGCCCTGTGCCATGCTTTCTTCCCAGGACTGGAGAAGGTCTTTTCTCATTAGGTTGATCCATGTATAAAAAGCTGCTGCACTATTTATTTTTTCTCCTGATTGCAAATGCCCATGGGATCTCTATTAAGTTATGGCTCAAACTGCCCAAATTCAGTAGCCTCTCCTGTATCCATCCTCTTTTATTTCTCTGATCTGAAGCCCAGTTTGGGATTGTTTACTCCAGAGCTTCCACTCTGGGCAATCTACCCTAATAATAACTACCAAGTTTCCTCTTCTACCCAACTTCCCACATTGTTGCTAACAGTATCTGTGCTCTTTTCTGACTTCATGCAATGAAAGCAGGTCAGTTATTTCAACTCCAGGAATACCTCTACTACACATTTTTAGAGAATTATATAGGAAAACTACAAATTTAAATTGTGCCTTTCTTTATTAGTAAGGTCTCCCACCAATTGACTTTAAAATACTAGAAAATGCTTTGTTTTTTCAGTTGATTAACTCAGTACTCAGACTATAATTACTTTTGAGTAAAAATATAATTTGTAGATATGATAGCAACAAAACTAGGAAAAATGATAAGCGGGCTCATGAGAGAGTTTATACAAAGCACATTCTTGTTTATACCAGCACTGTGCCAGACGCCAAAAGTCATAAAAAACCATACTTCATATAAGGTTGTCATTAGTAAGCATTTAATAACTAGGTGAAAAGGCAGAAAATATCATGTAAAATAATATCAGAAGTAAGAATTTAACAATATCCCAATAGAAATGGATGAACTATAAGAATGTGAAAGGAGATTTGTCAGTGAAAGAGAAAGAATTTGTACTTGTAAAAATGGAGTAGAAGAGTTTAGAGTCATGGAAACCAAATATGCAAATTTTCAAGAAGAATGGGACAGAACACTTAAGCACTATATTTACTTTCTATTCCATGCCCTATCATGTTCAAGGAGAGAAAATTGGACAGACACTTTGTCAGCAGCCATTTACAGTTCAGCATATCTGAGTTGCCCAAACAGTCATATTTTCTAAGAATTTTTGCCAGTTTTGGTTTGGGTTTTAGCTCTTCCTTCAGATAAATTTCAAACCATAGAAAAAGCACATAGTTTTTTGGCTTACCAGCAAGGCAACCTGGATTATATTTTGTGGTACCGTTGGTTCTGTGGCCATGCTCAGCACAAAAGCTTCTGGCAGACACAGACCCATTTCGAAAGCCATGCCAATGGCCACTATTGCAGGGGTAAGCCTTTCACTAGACCAACATTCCTGCTTTCAATTATGCAGGTCTTATGATTTATTTAGTCTTGGACATCTAGTCCTGGAAAGATTGAATCCTACTTTCATTAAAGATATCATAAGGAGAAAATAGGCGGCTCGAAATTGCAGAATATTTCATGGTGCAGACAAAATGAAATTATTCTGAAAAATATATCAAAACAATATTTGTTAAATAATTTAATTATATTAATTTCCTTAATGCTTTATTATTGTTGCTTAAGACTTATTTGAATCATAATAATCTTAAGACTCAATGTTTATTTGGCATTCATAATAATAACTATCATTTACTAAGATTCTATCTAACTTTAAATGCTTTGCATAGTACTTTATATCTTATCCTTAACACCATGACTAAATACTGCTCATACTTTGTAGGCAAGGAGACTGAGGCTTAAGAAGAGTGTTTCTTCTAAGGTCACAAAATTATTAAGTGTTGGAGACATTTAATAAGTATCATAGATTATATTAATGCTTGAACATTTTTCCCTCCTTGTAGTTCTCATTCTACATCCCTATCGTAATGAGCTGAGGAGTAGGCATGTGACTTGATTTGACCAACGAAATATGTGGTCACTTCTGAGCAGAAACAATGCGTGCCGCTGCCAAGCCAGAGCGCTGAGTCAACAAATGACTTGCCACACCGCTTTTCCCTTTACCACAAAACCGTAATGCTGCAGTGGAGACAATTTCTTCAGCCCGGAGTAGAACAGCAGCACTTGTAACGGAAATGTAGTGTAAGTGAGAAATAAACTGTTGTTTGCCACTGGTGTATGTGTTGACACGTTACATCCTGACCTGGATTGATTTACTCAATATAATCAACAAATGGAAAGTCACTTTGACCTATTTCAACAGGCCTTTCCATGACTGATATACTTAATCCTCTGGAGGTGTTCAAGAATAAATATCTGATATCTCAAACTTGATTAAAATGTTTTTGGAGGCAAACATGTGTTATGCTTACATTTTCAAATTTCCACCAAAGAATTGCTCTACTCAATGTATTTATGTGGTGTCTGCTGAAAATAAATGCGATTACATCCATTAGTTTCTTTTTTTTTTCACATTTTTAGTCTGTAACCACACAACAGTGTATAAATGTCTTCCCTCTGCATGTCCTTAAGTATTGTGTAAGTATCATAACTATTTTTTCATCTCTCAAGGTGTGTTTATTTACTGTTGGCAGATAATTACACTTGAAGTAAGCAGGATCCTTTAAATTACATTGGAAAATGTCATTTTTTAACATCTCTATAGCTTAAAAAAATCTAGTATTTCTATTGAGTGTTTGTAAAATTAATGTCCACTCAATTCCGGCTTGCTTATCACCTCTTCTATATATCAGATGCATAGCTCTCTTGTACTTTTTAAGATTTAACAGAACTTCTAGTATTTCAGTCTAGAGAAAAATGAGCACTTCCACAGTTTCTTATTACTATATCTATATTTTGATTTTTAAATACTGTGAGTGTTATATTAATAAAAAATAATTTTAGTTACCAAATAAATAGGTTACTATCTCTCTCAAGCACTTGTTAATATTTTTAAAATAAAATTTTAAATTTTGAATGGTTTTAGATTTCTGAAAAATCACAAAGATATTTCAGAGTTTTCATGTACCCCATATATATACACCTATTGTTAACATATTTTATATAGTGTAATGAATTAATATTGATGCATTATTATCTGAAGTCTATAGATTATTTGGATTTCTTTAGTTTTTGCCCTTTTTCTGTCCCAGGATCTCATGGTGGGTACCACACCACATTGAAGAGTCAAGTCTCCTTAGGTTCTTCTTGGCTGTGACAGATTCTCATACTGCCTTTATTTTTTGATGATCTTGACAATTTTGTGTAGTAATGGTCAGCTACTTAAATTTGTCTAATTTTTTTTCTTTTCATGATTAGATGGGGTTGTGGTTTTATGGGAGGAAGTCCTCAGAGATACAGTACCATTTTCATCACATCATGTCAAGGGTACATACTATCAACATGATTGATCACTTTTGATGTGAGCCTCGATCACCTGTCAGAGGTAGTGTCTTGAATCAGGCTTCTCCATTGTAAATAGAGTTCATCTTTTTCATACTTTTGATACTCTTTTCTATCTTTTTATACTGTACTTGACTTCTTTATATGCAGTAAGAAGTGGGAAGTTATGCATCACCCTCTTGAAGGAAAAGTATGCATCACCTTCTTGAAGGCAAAAAATATTTGAAATTCTTCTGTATGAAATATTGATCTTCTTCCTATAATTTGTTAATATACTCAATCATTTATTTATATCACAATATGAATTATTGATATTTATTTTTAATTATTAGCACATAGTCCAATTCTAGTTTATTTTGTTGCTCAAATTTTACCATCTTTGGCCATTGGAAGTTCTTTCAGGTGTCTCCTGTGTCCCATTACTGAGGTTTCCATTCCTTTCTTTTCCTTTCTGTTCCTTCTCTTTTTCTTTCCATTTCCTTTTCTTTTTCAAATTGTATTTTATCACTTAAGCTATTAAGTAGTCCATATTTTTCTCCCTATGTCCTCCTCACCCAGGCCCTCCCACTCCCTCAGGCAATCCCTACACTGTTGTCCATTTCCATGTGTCATGCATATATAATATATTCTTTGGCTACTGTGTTCTGTATGTTATCCTTTACATCTTCATGACTATTCTGTAACAACCAATTTGTACTTCTGAATCCATTCACCTTTTTTGTCCATCCTCCCAACCCCCCTCTTATCTGGCAACCATCAATACATTATCTATATATACTATAGTTCTGTTTCTGTTATGCTTATTTATTTATTTTGTGTTTTTTAGATTCAATTATTGATAGATATATATTTATCACCATTTTATTATTCATATCTTTGACCTTCTTAAAGAAGACCCTTTAACCTTTCAAATAATACTGGTTTGATGACAGTGAACTCCTTTAGCTTTTTCTTGTCTAAGAAGCTCTTTATCTGTTCTTTGATTCTAAATAATAGCTTTGCTGGGTAGAGTAACCTTGGTTGTAGGTCCTTGCTTTTCACCACTTTGAATATTTCTTGCCAATCCCTTCTAGCCTGCAAAGTTTCTGTTGAGAAATTAGCTGACAGTCTTATGGGAGCTCTGTAGTAAGTAAATTACTGCTTATCTCTCTGCTTTTAAGCAGTCAGCATGCAGTGATTTAAATATGTGCCTTTAACAGTAGATAGTCAATGATTACAGAATAAATTGAGAAATGTAAAGAAATATTATTCAGAAATATGAATATAATAATAAATAGAAGATCTAAAAATGGAAACAGTTGACTTTGACTCTGTGGAATGGGCTGGGGTTGACTGACTACTGCTTTGAATGGTATGTTCCCTATACTATTGTTACAATGGTCATATGTTACTTTGCTAAAGCTCTTTTTTTCAAAATTAAATAATTTAAAATCATAAAAAAGATTCTCTCTTTGCCTTCGACATTTGGCATTTTAATTATGATGTATCTTGCAGTGAGCATCTTTGGCTTCATATTGTTTGGGACTCTCTGCACTTTCTAAACCTGAATGTTTATTTTCTTTACCAAGTTTGGAAAGTTTTCTGTCACTATTTTTTCAAATAGGTTTTCAATTTCCTGCTCTTTTCCTTCTTCTGGCATCCCTATGTTGTGAATGTTGGTATGCCTGAAGTTGTCCCAGAAGTTTCTTACACTATCCTCATTTTCTTGGATTTGCTTTTCTTCTGGTTATTCTGATTGGGTGTTTTTTTGTTTCCTTATATACCAAATCACTGATTTTAATCTTGGCTCATCTACTCTACTGTTTATTACCTGTAACTTGTTCCTCATTTCAGTTAGTGTATCCTTTATTTCCAACTAGTTATTTTTTATGGTTTCCACGTCTTTTTTTATACTGTTTAAGTTCTCTCTGAGCTCATCTGCTCTTCCCCTAAGTTCATTCAGCATCCTTATAACCAGTGTTTTAAACTCTGCATGTAGTAGATGATTGATTGTCTCCATTTTGTTTAATTCTTCTTCTAGAGTTTTGTGCTGCTTTTTCATGTTCCTCTCTTCCCTGTTGGCAGCCTCCCTGTGTTTGGCAGCCTCCCTGTGTTTATTTCTATATATTAGGTAGAGCTGCTCTGACTCACTGGCTTGGAGGATTGGCCTAACACAGTAGGTGTCCTGTAGAGTGTAGTAGCACAGCCTCCCTTATCACCAAACTGCCTCCTATTACATTCTCACCAACAATGAATGAGAGTTTCAGTTGTGCTATGATCTTGCTTACAATTGGTATTATCAGTATTTTTTATTCTAGCCAATATTTTATTTAATATGGAAGTTCTAGTTAGGAAGAGGCAGATATCATGCAAAATAGCCAAAGTCCTATAATTTTATGGCAGTTTTTTTTCTGAGAATCATTAATCCAAGTAAGTTTACTTCAGAAGTTCACTTCAGAATACTATAAGATTAGTTACTTTGTGAAACTCAATTAGCAATTAGAAGAATATGTTTTTACATATTATTAATGTATCAAAAATAATATAACAACAATAAAAATATATCACATTAATTAATATTTGCACTGCTTGCTTTAATAGCAGAATATCTACAAGTTGTGGATTTTAGAGTGTCTGTATAGAAACCAACTTATTACATGTTGCAGTTTTATATCTATAGAAATAAAGGGCTATAAAATAGTAATCAGAAGTTTCTCCACTTACCCACACTATTTCACTTACACAGTGATAACCTCAAGCTAGTACAATTAATAGTAAATAACTACAAGACTTAGAGATGATTTCCATTCTTTAAAATTAATAAAAGACAGAGTTTTGTCAAAAGTGCTGTATGTGAAGCTAAATGAGTAAGGGACTAAAAAAGAGCACTATTTGGACTTCTGGTCAGGATGGCTGTGCAGGTAAATGTAGTACTTGTCTTCTCCCACAACCACATCAAAATTACATATAAAATGCAGAACAAGCATCATTCAGAACTCCCTGAAATCTGGCTGAGTGGAAGTCCTACAACTAGGAAATTAAAGAAGCAGCCACAGTGAGGCTCACAGAAAGGGCAGAGATGTGAAAAGGGCTGATCCCACACACAGGTGTGGCAGATAGAAGTTGAAAGGGATATCTTGACTGCAGAGGTCTCTGCCTGAGGAGCCAAGTGTCCCAGCCTCACACAAGACACTGCCTCCCCAGCCCAGGGTTTTGAGAAGAGGGGCCCATATAACTTTGGGTTGTAAAAACCAGTGGAGATTAAGGCTGAGGGAGATGAGGGCTTCTGGTCTCTCAGACAGTTTCTCTGAAAGGGCTGCCCACATAGACTTAATCTGACTCACTCCCTCTGAGTTCCAGAGCTGGGACAGCAGCTTGAAAGACACCAGAGGCATATAGGGAAAAACTGAATTGTCAGGCTTCAGAGCAAGAACTAGGGTGGTGGCAGTTTTCTCCCAGACAGAAGTATTGGCAGAAGCCATTGTTTTTCCGATGAACCCTTTCCCCACAGAGCTGGCAGGCAGGCACCAAATCTAAGACTCCATCACCATGGCTCACAGTGTTTACCCTAGTCTAGTGAATCCCTGAGGCTCTGCCTCACCCAATTTTCAGGCCCACCCAAGCTGTTTACAGTGGCTTTTCTATACAAATGGCTTGTCTTCGGTCATGTTTCATATTTTCCAAAATTACTCAAACAACAGCATCTGGCCTCAATGTGCCCCATACCTCTTGCTAAGTGGCCCCAGGCCCAGCACTAATAGCAGCCAGCCTAGGTTCACAGATTGGCCTTGCCTGGGCTCATCTAAGCCCAGCACAAGTAGTAGCTGCCTGCAGATCACTTTGTAGCTTTATGCCAAGTGGCTCTGGGCAGAACATAAGCAGCGGTTAGCCTTGGTCTATACTACCCAAGAGGCCTTGGAGCCTACTCACCCAGTGGACAGAATCAGATCAGGTCATGGCACCACCACTCAACCACCTCCACAAATGACATACTCAAGGGGTGGACTCAGGAGGCACCAGAGTTCCACTGAAATAAGTCCTGCTCTGTGAGGTGGGCCCCAGCACTACTT
Source organism: Phyllostomus discolor (assembly GCF_004126475.2). Taxonomy (NCBI): domain Eukaryota; kingdom Metazoa; phylum Chordata; class Mammalia; order Chiroptera; family Phyllostomidae; genus Phyllostomus; species Phyllostomus discolor. The sequence goes on from NC_040906.2 coordinate 38,352,655, forward strand.
ATCATCCACAGTGGTCAAGATGTCAATAAGTGGTCACAGACAGTGCTTGCAGCTAACAGGCATGGGGGTTAATCCTTCCCATTGACATGCCAACAGCAATCAAGGCTGAACTATGAGAGGAGGATGCACAGAGCTTACACAGGGAATGCACCTCAAGTACTTAATTTGGCTGATAGGGGAGGCTGATTCTATAGGACATCTACTACATCAGTCCACACTACCAAGACATAGAGTCAAAGCACTCTGCCTAATACATAGAAACGAACACATGGAGACTGCCAAGATAAGGAGACAAAGAAACATGGTCCAAATGAATAGAACAGAACAAAACTCCAGTAAAAGAACTAAATAAAAGGGAAGGAAGCAAACTACTAGATGCAGAGTTCAAAACACTGGTTATAAGGATGTTCAATGAACTTAGAACTTCAAGAGCATAATAAAACGCTAGTCAGAAATGAAGGATATACCAATTGAAATGAAGAATAATTCACAAGAAATCAACAGTACAGTAGATGGAGGCAAGAATCAAATCAGCAATTTGGAATATAAGGAAATAAAAAATACAAAATCAAAACAGAAAAAATTGTAAGGAGCTTCTGGGACGACTTCAAGAGTACCAACATTTACAGTCATGGGGTGCCAGAAAGAGAAAGGGGGAGAGCAAGACATCGAAAATCTAGTTGAAAAAATAATGATAGAAAACTTCCCTAACTCCCCTCTGGTGAAGGAAATAGATATATAAGCTGAAGAAGTTCAGAGAGTCCCAAACAAGATGAAGCCAAAGATGTCCACAACAACTCACATCATAATTAAAACAGCAAAGTTTAAAGACAAAGAGAGAATCTTAAAAGCAACAAGAGAAAAACAGCCAGTTACTTACAGGGGAGTTCCCAATAAGACTGTCAGCTGATTTCTCAACAGAAACTCTGCAGGCCAGAAAGGACTGGCAAAAAATATTCAAAGTAAAAGGCAAAAGATACATACGTTCTGAAGAGAAACCAGAGTATAGAAATATTCAAAGTGATAAAAAAGCAAGGACCTACAATCAAGATTACTCAGCAAAGCTATTATTTAGAATTGAAGAAATGATAAAGAGCTTCCCAGACAAGATAAAACTAAAGAAGTTCATCACCATCAAACCCATATTATATAAAATGTTAAAGAGATAATATGAATAATACAATGACAATAGATACCATATCTATCAACAACTGAATCTCAAGAAAACAAAGTAAATGAACATACAAAACAGAAACACACTCATAGATTCAGAGAACATTTTAAAAGTTGACAGATAGGAGGGGAGTTGGGAGAATGGGGAAAAAGGTGAAAGAATTAAGTAAAAAGTGGTTTTTACAGAACAGTAATGGGGCTGTAAAGCATGTATAGAGAATATAGTCAATAGTATTCTAATAATTATGTATGGTGTCAGATGGGTCTAGGATTTATCAGGATAATCACTTAGCTAGTCATGTACTGTCTAATCACTGGGGTATACACCTGAAACTATTATAATAATTTATGTCAACTACTATTGAAAAATAAAAATGAGTTTAAAGTAGGGAAAGACAAAACATCATTTATATGGGTGAACTAATTTGGAAAAATATTGTGTAGAACAACATTGGCATTATGCAGCATTAAGAAAGGTACATAAAAATTAAAAAATAGAAATGCATTTTGTGAATTTATTTTTATAAAATCTTGACACAAAAACAGATATGTTTTATAACTATATAGTTATTATATTTTGTTTGCTTTTTAAATTTGAAGTTATCACAAAAGCTTAAAAACATAATTGGCCTGTCTGCCTCTCATCCTAAATCTGGTTGGAATATTGTGATAAATATGAAAAATATATTTTTATATTCACAATTTCCTTGGGTCTAATTTATATTAATTTATAACTATTATGAGGTGTCAAATAATAAAGTCATGAATAATTAATGAGCCCTGACTGATGTGGCTCAGATGGTTGGGCATTGTCCTGAAAACAGAAAAGACTGTTAGTTTGATTCCCAGTCAGGGAACATGCCTGGGTTGTGGGCCAGGTCCCTGGTTGGGGGTGTGTGAGTCAACATATTGAAGTTTTTCTCACACTTTGAAGTTTCTCTCCCTTTCTTTCTCCCTCTATTCCCTTCTCTCTAAAATAAACAAACAAGCTCTTTAAAAAAGGACTTATGAAAACATCTGAATAAATATGTGCTTTAAAATGAGGGGAAAAATGTTTCCATATGGTGACCTATATTCTACACAAAGACTTCCATATTTTCTGATTAAAACTCATTAAGGCAGCATAAAGATATTTAGATGCCAACCCCAGCCTGACTAAATTGGTGGGTTTTTGCAACTTTCTTCTGTTTGAGATACTATGTCTAATATAAATAAAAGTGATTTTGAAATTGCTGTTCAATATTGTCTACTGTACTTTAGAACCACATTTGTGTAGTTTGCTAATAACCTTTCCATATTGTGCTGATTTGCAATTTTTGAAACCATATTTTTAACCCAAGTAGTTGGCATAATTTTCAGAGTCACTGCTTTATTCTGGGAAGCCTGACTGCCATGATTAGTGGTTTGACTGGAGTATTTCCATACAAATAAGTTCCCACTGATGTATGTGGTTTCATATATACAAAAAAATTACTGTATGATGAGTACTGGATGGAAGAGATTGTTCATCTTACAGTGATGTTTCTGACCACATAGGCATACCACAATCTGTATCAATAATCTTCAGATTTTGGCAGTCATAAATATACATTGTTCTTGTCAATATACATTCATTTTTATATCATTTTCTTTTGATGTTTTAGCATTTACAAAATGAAATAATAATAAATATGTCACTAAAATGGTTCCAAAGTGTTCATTGAATACCTCAAGCAACTTTAATAATTGGCTTAGACCTAATTCAGAGTTACATTTCTAGGGACTTCAGTTTTGTACCTAGATTTTAAAATAAAGGTTTCTGTTGCTGGAATGGAAGCATAGTTAGAGTGCAGATGCAGCCAGGGTGCAGAAATTTCAGTTGTTCCTTCAGGAATATGTGCAGTTAAGGCACAGAAAAGGATCAGTGAAGAACAATAACTTGTTTTTTCTTCTAGTCTATACCCACCCAGGAGAACAGACTCTGGTCAGCACAAAGATCTAATCAGAGAAGCCTTGTAACATAAAGCATCTGTCTTAAGTATTAAAAATGTGACTGCAGTTTTCCTCTTAAATACCATGGCTGCTGACCTTTTCAAACAGAGCTGAAGTTTCTCTCTGCCTGAAACTGCTCATTCTCATGAAGAACAATAATCAATTAATGCATTTATTTTAATCTTGCTTGGCCATTCTTGAGAGCAAGCACATTCCAAAATAGCTGTGTTCTTTAAATCCTAGTTACACTGGATCATTTTACATCTTAAAAATGAATTCTTTATAGCAATTTTCCTGATAATTCTTAAAGAAAAAGATAAGTGGTGTTAAATGCCAGTTAATATTAAATACTGTATGAGATAAAAACTGTTGAATGTCCTTTAAAATTCAAAATGATAAAACATGGCCTTCCCTTTACTTTTCTGTTTATTTTGTTTTGGTAGTTGTTTGACAGTTTTCATGCATTGCTGTTTGGGACATTTTTGTCCAATTTTCCTTTAACCTCCTAATTTTTAGTTGGGGAGCAGTACGGAAAACAATCTGGTTTTGATGGAATCCCAAATTTTTCTAAGTGTGTGTATGTGTGTTCTAAATAAACTCAACTAGGTCATATGACTCATGTGCTTTCCATGGTCTCACTCTATTTTCTGTCCACCAACTTTCTAATTAATTTTATTTGATCAGATAGACACTCTGACTGCTTTTTTTTTTTTAATTAACTTTGCTAAGGAGGAGGTAGTGCTTTAGGCTTTTTTGTTTTTTTGTTTGTTTGTTTTTTGTACACTATCTTCTAAAGGTTTATAGAAATTTGATCAATTTGCATAGTGGAAATCAATACTTGAGTCTTGTGTGGTTTTCAGGGACAGCTGTTTTCTCAGTTTCAGCTCTATGATTAAGGAAGGGGTACAGAGAGATGAGAAATGTATTGCTAACTTTAAAAGATTTAACAGGGATGCAAGGGATTTTCATGTTCTCTGCATTTTCTTTTCTTTATAGTTAACAGCAATAGGAAAAACTTCACCATAAACATTACACAGAGGAGAACAACTCAGGATATGTCACATACACATACAAGTTTTACTTGAATACATTTCAAGAAAGTAGTCTAATATTCACATCTGGCATATGAAGCTTCATTTTAAAACCAAAGCACATACAAGCAGATTCCATTAAAATCCAAAAATAAAACAAATTCTCCGTGAATCTAAACATTTTTCTATATGTAAACATATTTAAGAATACATTTGTTTTGATATTTCAATATAGAATTATCTGATACATTTTAACATTTCTTTGCTGGCATTTTCAAGGTTACCATTTATTTGGAAAGATGAATGCCTTTGAATTTCTTTGAGGCATGCATCATTTATCTTGAAATTATCCTGAAAATGTGACAAGTTGTTAATGCTTTTGAAGAGAATATAGGCTCTATTTCTCCAATGCAAATATGCTCTGAGCTCTTCTTTCCAACATGTCCCTAGTAGGAAAGAATCTTAGATTCATTCTTTCACTTTGCGTTCAACTTTATTATGAAGGTTTTGAAATAATAAACAGACACAAAGGCCGAGACAGTTTAGTGGTGTCTACTGTCTTCTTTTACAGGGCTGGCACCAGCTAATGCACTGTTTACCTAGGAGCCATTGATTCAATATTTATTTATAGCTAGTAGGTAAATAAAAGATGAAATATGTGGTTTCTATGACAATTTTAAAAAGCTTTGGTTTACTTGGAGGGCTTTTTTCTCTTCCATGCCAAGAATAGCTAATGCACATGAACTTCATGAACCCTATTACATGACATTCCCAAAGTTGAAGATCAGACTAAAGCTGTAACTGTTGAGTGTAACATCAAAGTATGAAGTTCTAAATCTTAGTTCAGTGGTTCCCTTTGGATCAAACTCAGATATTCTAAAGCAAATGTAGTTTATATAAGTAAATCTTTAAAAATTACTTAAGAATTCAAGTACAGTATGGTTTAGAAACATTCACACAAGTGACTCTAAGAAAGTAAGATTTATTTTTCTAATTCTCATTGATGGCAGAAGTCATGAATCAAGAATCATCTTATCTTCAGGTACTTCCCTTTTACTGCCTTTTATGTAGAAAAAAAGAAAAAGAAAGCTGTAGGCATTATCAGAGAGCTAGAGGAAATTAAAGATGAATCACTGTTGAAACAGCTTTTTACATAATCGCATCATACTTACTACTCCCTAGCCTTCAGATGGTCCAAATTGTTTTAAAAATGAGCAGGTCATATATCCGTGCACAGTCAGGTTGCCAAGTGTGGCTTAGTTGATATCTCGGAATATTTATGACTACCCCCATTACCTATAACTTCTCACTCCTTGCACCGTCTAGTGTACATTAAGCTTATCTTTTCAAATTAAAGCAAATACCAAAAATAAAGTAAATGGAAAATATATAGCTAAGTGAAATATGTGTATAAGAAATTAATACATGCTGACTCTTTGTAAAAAATCACTCTGCATACACATATATATTCTTAGCTATTTAATACCAATTACTAAATGATGCTGATAGCAAACAACTGATTTTGAAAAGTGTATAAAAATCAAAATGATGCAAATCACTGAAAAAATAATAATTTTACATTAGTTTCAGAATTACATTAATTTTCTTCAACTATTGTAGACTTAGCCATAAAATTTTTAAATTTTTTTTCTTTCAAAATGTAGCCAAGACACAAACATTTCTTTGCTTTCTTTGCAGGAAAGACCAGAATCTGGATTATTTCCAGTCCATCCAGACAGCTATTTCAACTGGAACAAGTGACCTTTGGAACAGACTAGAACATAGCAGCCTGGCCAGACAGAGGGGAGGGAGCAGTCAACTGGGAAGAGCCCCAACATGTTCTTGTAAAATGTCATTTGAAGTAAGAGGACAATGAAAAGTTAACGACAAGTGAACTTAAAAATATTTAAAATCAAGGTAAACTGTGTGACTGCAATGTGAGATTCAAAGAAAGATACAATTTGAGTCTTCAGCTATCATTCTGCAATGTACATGCTCACCAAATAAGAGTTCTCCACTCCTTTGAGAACATGAAATGTACCATAACTATGTAACATTCATCTTTGATTCTTTACAGCCTCATTGAAGCTCAATAATCCTTTGCTTTTTCTTCTTCCCTCAGTTGAGATAGATTTCCTTAGTCTATGATTCATTCTATGGTGGTTGATAGATACTCTTAGCGTATGTAAAGATCTTTCTTTAGCAAATTGTTATTTTGGTAAGATAAAAGTGAAAATAATGGTAGAGATTTCATTAGGAGGGCAAAGTGGTTATCTTCTGACATTTACTTGGAATGCATGTTGTTCTCTTCTTTCACAGACAGCATAAGAAGTTTTAGTTCACATCATTACCAAGAAGCATGCTAGGGAATATATTCAACCTTTTATACTTAAAAAGTGTAGGGATAAAGTGTTGTGCTTGGCACCAGAGAGGACACAAAAATGTCAAGACCATCCTCCCCTCAAAATTTTTGGGTAATAAATCAAAGTTTAAAAAAGACATTACAAATTTTAAAGATGTCTGAAGAGACTATTTTATGGATTTTTGCAAAACTCATTAATCGTAAATTGATAATGTTAGGTGATAACTACAGCTTCCAGTTAGTGTCCCTTTAATGAAAGCAACATACAGTTAAGAGCCTTAATGTATGTTCCAAAGTGGTCATAAATAGAGTTGCTTGCAACCTGAAAAAGCTTGCCTCAACTAATTTTGAGTGTACATCTGAAGGAATGCCAAAATTTAGCTAAGGTTAATAAGGCAAGTTTCTGCAAATTTTTAGTGATGCAGTTATATTGGTAGCTGACACGAAACACAATGTTAGTGATATAGAAATAAGAAATTCAGCTACTTCACTTTATTGTGCAATGCCAGAAAAAACTGAAATGAGCCTTTAATTTCAACCCCTTTTTAAAGATGCCATCTTTTGTATTTTTAACTATGATCTTGAGGTGGTGTGTCTTAGAATCCAAGAACTACAATGAAAAGAAATGAATCCAGAGAATGGTAAACTCTTTTGCTTTTTAAATATCCACATTTCATAAAAATTTACTTGAAGGTGAAAAATAGAAAATTCTAAATTGTTTTAGGAGGTGGTCTCCTCACTAGAGTAAAAGAATCCCATTTTGGATGTAATCCAAATATATTTTAAGGGAGGGATTTCTAAAAGTGTTTTGTATAAAATCAACACATGGAATAAGCATGTAATAATAAATGCATGTTTATTCTTGCCAAATGTATGAGACAGACATTGAGAAATCTGGCTGAGGTTGTGTAGGAAGGAGTGGATGCCTAAGTTATGACTTTCCAGCGTGACACACGGGAGTCTGAGGACAATACCAGGTGAGGCAAAAGTAGATTTACAGCTGCTCGTATAGAAACGAATGTGATAATTAATAAATAATAACACAAGGACAAACTCTGTCTCGCATACGCAACTGTAAACCTACCTTTGCCCCACCTGGCATTAGCCATGCCCATCTCAACAGTTTGGTAGTGGCTTATGAAGAGTGTCCTTTAGGTGGAGTCTGCGATTTAGTTGTCAAAAGCGAGACCAAGACTTTTCAAGTAATTTAACAAGAGGCCGAAACCCAAAATCATGAATAAATATTGAATTTGGAAGTATATATGGAAACACTGGAACAGAAAAATATTAACAGCCAGTTTTTTTCATGGTTATGTTAAGAAACATCTAAAAGTAAAAAAAAAAGTCAGTACTTAGAAATGTAACAACATGAAATCTATTAGAAATTCTACCTGAAAATGAGTTACTAACGTGACTAAAACTTTTTGAAAAAAATTTCAAATAAAAAATACATGAAACAAGAAAAGAAGAAAATTGTCATTCACGTGTTTTGATAAGTTTCACAACTGGATAACTAAGGTTACAGACACAAGACAGTGCTACGTATCCAAATTTAAAATAGTTAAATATAAAATGTAGGGCTCCTGACGCATTCAGTTTAACAATGTCTGCTAGCAAACTTGCAAGATGTTTTCCTATTCATTGTAATACATGTTATTCACATAGAGTAATAAATGAATTTTATTGAATGGGTTGATGAATTATTGATTGGTGGGCAAGGCAGTGCATGTTACATCCTGTGTGTCTTTAAAATACTTAACATTGTGTTTTGAATAGGATAAAACTTCTTCGTTAATAGTCAATCAGCCTCAAAGCTTATTATCAAGTCCACTTTTTAAGGCCATCAGCCAAGACACGTATTGTTATTACCAGGCTAAAAAGACTCAATTTTGAAAAGGTATATTTTCATAATATGGTTATTGCACCAGATGCTTCTGGTGAAAGTAACCAAACTATGACCTCTCTCACCAGCAGGATCAAGTCCACTGTTTTCACAACTGAATGATATTTGCTCATAAGGCTAAAATGTGTGTGGGCTGTAAGAAATGAAGTTAAGGATGGGGGCAAAAGGCAGAAAACTGTACTGGAACAACAATTAAAAAAAAGAAATGAAGTTAAAGTACTTTCTTTTTTTCTGTCTGTCTTTCTTTCTTTTGTCTCCAATGTATGACCAGAAATATCTGGCATGTAATTAGCTTCAGAAAGTGTCTTAATTAGAGATTATTTAATGAGTAAATTATACAGTTTAATTTAATTCAAATCATTTATTCTCAGCAAAATCAAACATATCATTGAGTTTACATAGAAATACAATTTTCAAGAGGATCTTCATAAAAATGCACTGGTGAAATAAATTTTCATAAGTAATGACCAATTGTGGACTATTTAACCATGCCCATAGCAGAATTGATTACCATTAAAAATTGGTAAAGTAATGTATCTTAAATGTGCAAATACCATCTTAAGTATTCTATTGTGTTACCATTGATAATAAATGGCCACTAAATATATACCTATTACATAAAGCTTTTTAAAGTACAATAAAAATACAAATTCTATCTGTTAAAAAAAGCCATTGATATGGCTTCTAAGCGTCCTCATTATACAAATTCCAAAATACTATATGACCAACAAAATTATAAAGACTTTTTTATGAAACATATACTGCCTTCTAATTAAGGTACAACTTAGCAGATACCAGAAAACAAACAAGGCTTATATATATCAAAGAACATGATGAAGAAACATACAAATACAATATTGCATAAACTATTTAATGTCTTTTTCTAGTGAAAATGTGTCTTTAGCACTAGAAGAAACTTTCCAAGACTAAAAGAAAAGAAAAGTCTGTTTTGAGATCTACCCCCAATCTAACCTCATTAGTTTATTTTTCTGACAATGTAATGAATCAAATTATAAGTTTTAACCATAAATTTTTTTGTACTGAGTAAAAATATTATTTATGTTAAAAACTAAACTGAGGGCAAGTTGATTTTTATAAAAACATGAGATTCTAACTTCAACAACAAAATATTATATTTGCTAAATAACTGATGATTCATGAACAGTTGTCATAGACTTTAGAGAATCAAAACTAATGAGGCATCACAATACTTTGAGACAAAAATATATTTGGTAAAGTAAATATGAGTAAAGACACTGCAACTATAGACAGCATACTTTCCAAATGCTTTTTCAGGATATATGAGACCCAATGATGTTTACATGTTTGGTAATGTAAATTATCTCATTAAAATTAAATTTTAATTTTTTGTAAATAGCAAATTTTCATTTTTTCCACAATATTTATTTATGAAATAAATACAATATTTAGAGTATAACTGATGATAATAACTAACATTGTTACCCTGCATTTACTAATACTCTAAATACATTTGGTTTAATTATTATAAGAATTTATATTTTTGTTATTTAACCTGCTAAAAATGATCTGGTGGCATTGTATTCAAAGTTTACATTTTTCCAATGATATGAAACTACATTTCATACATAAAATGACACCTATCTAGTGAATGGTAACATGTTTATTAGTTTGAATATAGTATTAAGTTTGAAATTGGTATGTCTCTTTAGGACATTGAAAGGTATCATTAAGGTATGGCTTTTAGGAAATCAATAATAATCTAGCAGCCTGGTATATGAACACAAATTTCAAGATGCTAACTATTTAGAACTCAGACACACGATAGATATTTGGATATTTGTCTTTTGATTACAAATTCTTCTATAATAGAAACAGAAATGAACATAAAAGAATGCTTTACTTTACAGTGAGTTGTTTTTAAAATAAAATGTTACAGATCAACAGTGAATGTATGAGGAAAATTTACTGAAATAAATCTCAGAAAGTGAAGATATTAACAAATTTATTGGCACAAGTATAAGACCTGTTATAAAGTAATAATGAATGATATATTTATATATATATATGTAGATAAAATAAATTTAACATGAATCAGGAACTTGTTTCTTGACGTCAGCACCTGCTGTCTAATGGGTCGAGACAAAACACTGTGCCTTCAAGAGTTAGTCCCATTTTGAACCCCTCCTGTGAAATAGAGTGAAATAATTAAAATAGAAAATATTCACAGCAAAAAAAAAAATCAGTACACCAAAGAGACTGTGAACAGAAGTTGAAACCTTCATGCTTTGATTAACTAAGAAATAATTAAATGTCAAATGCTGGCTTGTCAAATTTTTATATATTGGTGTATAGTTTATAAAGCAATATATAAAGCATATAAGCAGATCTTTATAACCATTAGAACTAAACATTTTTAAAATATATGTTATGTTAGCTTGCATGGGAGACAGAAAAAAAAATGAGATATATGGAATTAAGCAGTTTTAAATTGTAAATGTTTCTTTTTCAATGATGAAAGTCTTCATCATTCTTAAATTCCCTGTTGGCTTTAACGATTGGCATTTACTTAAAACTAAGTAATATTAAATATAAGTAAGATAGTTAAACTTCAAATTGATACTGGTTCAAGATAGCCCGCTAGTTTTCACCTTTCTTTTTGGTTACCATTGTTTGGATCCTGACAAAAGACGTTTAGTAAATGCAATGTCACCTCCTAGGTGGAACACAGAAAGAATGGCAGAGCACTTTGCCACCAAGAAAGCTTCCTTTACTAGGTCTGCCTGCGGTGGCAAGAAGTTGCCACGAATCCCACTCCACCTAGCATGTTTTAGATGTTTTTGGAAATGAAGTTGACTTTGATATAGTTACAAAATGTTTTCATTTTGTTTTATTCCTTAGGTTTTGAACTAAAAGTTAGTGGCCAAAAACAACAAAGAAAATCTTTCCTTCTCTATTCCAATTTCTCTTCTTTTTTTGCATAAGACAGATAACAGAAGTATAAACTATCTCCATCCCCACATTTGTATGTAAATCTTTGCTCACTGACCTACAAGGAGGAGACGGAAAAGCACAGACTCACACTGATCAATGGAATTGGAGGCTAGGTTTTGGGTTTTCTTTTAGAAGCAATGAGGCAATGTTTCTCTTCTCTCTTTTTTCATATACATGTATACATATTCATATACAAATCATATATGTACAAATATATATTATGTATTATAAAGATATTTCTAACTTTCTTACAGAACTGAAATTTTGTTCACTGAGATCACCTGTAGTTTGGGGTGGGCACATGACACGTTTTTGGCACATGAAATGTAGACAGCAGTCTATTGCTTAGCAAAAAGAAAAAGGAAAGAAAAGAAAAAAGAAACCCTTTAAAAAATAAGGCTTTGTCCCTCTTCTGCTTTGTGTTTTGCTTAATTAGATTGCATATAACTTGTGTGTTAATCGTGTTATCTATTTGCATTTCCCAAAATTACAGTAATTTAGAACAGGTATCTAAATGTACCTATGTTAATACAAATCCAATGTAACCATTACTAAGGTAGTACAGGAAGAAGGTCATTATAAAACCACAAACCACGCCATATTCTCTAGTAACATTTACAGAGTGCTTATTATATCTACAGCATACACAATGCAGAGAGCAATGTCATCACTAAAGATTTTTAAAATTTCTTTCCAGTACTTAGAATACAAATTACATTTAGTTAAGCAAATTCAAAGCTTGTTCTTATCACAAGAATATTTTGCTATATAGTAGATAGATGATAGAAAGATAGATAGACAGGCAGACAGAGAACTAGGATATATATTACCTTTGGAAAAGTTTGATACCATACAGTGCTTTTAAAATTTTGCCAGTTCACTCTGAAATTAACCAGTATCACACCAATGGCCCTGAAAATACTATTTCTGAATGTGTTATTAGTATTTGAAAGGTTGAATAGTAATCAAAATAAATAGGGCTCAACTGTAATTTCAATATTTTAAAAAAAGTTTATCACTTAAAAGATGGTCTCCATGGTGACTTTATAAAGATCCTTTCAAAGTTTCCTAGATTATTTTAATTATCCCAATGAACAGACACGTTGTTATTTCTCCTACAATAACATTTCTCATACATTATCTGACCTTCTCTTCTAGGTATCATTTTGTAAGTCATAGTTCAACAGATTCTGAATACGTCTAGGATCTGCACATCCTCTGGAATTAAATTCTGATAAAAAAATGAGGCTTTATTTAATTTATGTAGTTATGAAAATTATCATAAACTAACACTACACAAAAATAATTTTATTATTAATATTTTAATGTTTTTTTTGTATAGAATATTTTACCCAATTGCATTTTCTCTTTTTTGGAATAGGGAGAAATGCACATTAAGAAAGGAAAAACCACTAATGTGCAAAAATTGTGAACCTGTTGACTTAGGTCCTTTGAGTCTCATTTCTTTCCATCTATAGATTTTTAAAAACAATTTTGATAAAAATGTAAAGTGCAATTATATAACATATAACTTTCTATTAATGCCTTATGTATATTATATAATTTCATGTTTTTAATCATAGCAAAGCAAACTTTCTATTTTTATTTTGAATCCACATTAAGCTAATTTAATGACCATATAACATTCTATTAATTTTTAATGTCATTTAATAGCTTCCACTATTTTATAGTTGCTAATAAGGCTGACTAGATGTTTTTCACATTTTTACCCTTATAATTTTTCCCTCAGAATAGATTATATTCATTTTTGATGAAAAATGCAAATACAAGATTTAATAACAAATTACCCTCTACAGGAAAGCTATGAGTTGACACTATCCAGCAATGACTTAGAGTGCTTGTTTCATCACACTTGCACCAGTGCTGTTTATTACTAGAAAATAATAGTTATAATTTGCTAGATCAAAACACACTTATAATTCTTTACCTAATTTGTATGTTTTTTTTTTTTCTGATTGGACTAAATATTCTGGATGTATATTAGCCACTTGTGGTCTTCATTTGTAAAAATTTATCTGTTGATTGTTTAGTTTCCTAATGATTTGTCTACTTACTTTATTTATATATATGTGATATAGTTATATATATTTTTAAAGGTTTTATTTATTTACTTTTTGAGAGGGGAGAAGGGAGAGAGAGAGAGAAATATCAATGTGTGGTTGCTTCTCACATGACCCCTGCTGGGGACCTGGCCTGTAACACAAGCATGTGTCCTGACTGGGAATTGAACTAGTGACCCTTTGGTTAGGAGGTCAGCATTCAATCCACTGAGCCAGACCAGCCAGGGCTGATATAGTTATTTTTTAAAGGGAATATTTAAAAACTATATAAGTTCTTCTGTAGAAGACTATATGTTTATATACAATATGCCCTTATAAAAATTTCTCACCAAATAAAAAGTTTGATCAATATTCACTTATATTTCAAACATTTTAAACTGCCTAGTTCTTATGAAATTTATTGAATATTTGCTGTTTCTGGTGCACATTGATTCTCCCAAATTATTACCCAGTTGACTTACCACCACTCAATGCATAGTTCTTTCACCATTCATTGGCTTGTCATGCTTTTTTCTTCAATGTATTAAGTTATTATAACTTACACAGTACACTTCTGGGATATCAATACTATTGCACTGATTTGCTTGTTGGTGACATCTACCCAGAAGTTTAAATTAAATGGAAAAACTATATTATTGATTTCAAATAAATATCTAATTTTCTACCAATTTATAATAAAACATGGCTTAAATTACTCATGTATAAGGTGTTTCAATGATATCCTCTGTAAATGAACAAGGAAAACCAAATACTTCAGTAGCCTTATTGACTCAATCTAATGGTTTACATAAGCCATTATACTGTATAAATTTTTTACATACTTGCAAAGATAAAAAGGTAGCTAAAAGTGTGTTAGATTAATTAGACTAACAAGATTAATAACAAAAGCCATTATAAACTTTAGATGGAAAAATTATTTTACTTTAGTTAAAGTTGCCTTGCAAGTAAATCCTGGGCTCAAAGAAATGACAAGCAATTAGGTGGACAATGCATTAGCTACCAAGTCATCGAAAAAATACTTCGAAATACAGGTTATAAGATCTTTTTAAATACAACTAATAATCATACAAATCCATATGAAACAGCTATTTGAATATTTATTAAATAAAGCATGAAATAATAAGGCTTTAGTTGTAAAAATTTATAAGTTGCTTAAAATTATTATGAAAATAATATACCAACCATCTCTGGCGCTACCCACCATGAAAGCAGAAAGGAATAAAAAGGGCATTAAGAAAATATTAGAAATGGCAAAAACTGAAATAAAAACAAAAATACCACAGATTAATATTATTTGACTAACACATCATGAACTCACTCCAACACAGTGTTTCTCAAATGAGTTCTTACAAAAATCTAACGTTGTAGACTTATCTTCAAAAAATCTATAGAAAAACTTTCAATTTTGTGAAAATCTAAAAAACATTAATAGAAAAGTACTCTTCACAGTTTGTGGAACACTTGAGAACAAATACTACCACATCAGTGCCTGTTTCTCTATCTGTCCTTGCAAAAGCATTAGGCCCAAATAGTACAAGCCTAATCAACAAAGGAAAGCAACTGATTTCATATGAAAGAAATAAATCATCACTGATAAATTATTATGTGCTATTTAAGTGAAAGTTCCATAATATTTGAAATATAACAAAGAGATGGGGAAACTGTGTTGTCATTCATACATGCTAAAATCAACAGAAGTTTGATATTGGTTGCTTTAGTTTCAGCCAAATAACATCATCTAGAAAAATCACATTATACCTAGAAGGTAAAACTGTTTCACAGGTACAGTCCAAAATGAACAGATGGGTATTTGTATTATCTTTCTAGGAAGGAGTGCTAGAAGTGTTAGAAGAACAGAACAAAAAAGCTAATTTTCTTTTCTGGGAAATGAAGCGCAGAGTGTGTTAATAAATAAAAATGACTCCTCCTCTTCTCTGCCTCTTTTAAATCAGCTTCGGCTTCATATAATCTGCTTCTGTCCACATTCTAAGAGATTATAGATACATAATCTTTGATAAAAACTAGCATATAATAATTTCACCAAAATATAAAGTGAAAATATAAACAGAAGACTTTAGTGTTTATAACATTTATTAATCATGGACAATTCTATAGAGTTCTTAAAACCAGAATCTTCAAACTTCCAGAACAATTCAGAATTGAAAAATAAAAGGGAGAGAAGGAACAAAAACCCAACTAAACTACATTCCTCAAAAACTTGTCACTGGTGTCTGCCTTTTTCAATAAGAGCTCCAAAGTTATGAAATACAGCTATAATGCACCCTTCTTTTTAAGGGAGACTGATTTTGGTCTTACAAAGATTTTCCTCCATCTACCCATTCACAATTTTGAAATTTGTAATTGTTAAGATTGAGACTGAATTTTAGTCTAATGACCTTTTAATTCTTGGGTTTCAAAATAAACCGTTGGAATCCATGTAATTTTCTATAAAATGTGAACCATCTTCTTACTATTGTAAATTGCACCACTAAGAACAAAACTAAAGCTTGTCCTTAGCAGGTGGAGGAGTATTTTTAGGACTAAATGTGTATTACTATTTTAAAGTAATTATTTTAAGTATGTTTTTATACTGATAATAACCCAAGAAAAGGATAGTTTTGGAATATAGCATCTCATATTAAAAAGAACAAGCATTTATGGGTCATTCTGTTAAATAGTCACCTGCATTTCATCTAGTTTTGATTGAATATCTGGAGGGAAATCCCCTGCTCCACAATTAAATGGGTCAAAAGGTTCTGCTCCAAACAGGTCCCGTTCTAAACAGAAGAAAATGATTTAGTATATAAATGAAAGAAAGTTGGGGTGTGTTATATTTGAAAGACAGAATTATATAAACAAATACTTACATGACCAATGAGCCACTATCCACAGTTATACTTTATTCTGGGCTTTCCTGAGCTTAGACTAGTTAAATGCCAACAAGTAAACGAAGATTCATTTTATGATGATATTAAAAACCAGTTACAAAAACATTATTATCCAGAGATGTTTCTGTGTCTTTAATTAAGGGTTCTTAATATCAGATTCACCAAATATTTGATCATTAATATGTTACAATACCTACATTTTACTGAAGAAATTTAAATGTATTAAAATGAATGTGCTACTCATTGAGACTTCCCTACTTCATTTAGTGATAACTTTGCCAACACAGTTCATGAAGCAATATGTAGGACTGACTAGATTAGTAGGTAGTTTTACTCATAGTTCACATATTTTTATCTCGGGAAAAATGTTAAGGAGCATCATCTCATGTAGTGTGAAATTATTTTATCTTTCTAAATAACCACAATGAAACAGGTTGTTTTTAAATGCCTCTTAGCCCAAAACAAGTAGGAACTACTATAAAGGACACATGGACAAAACCAAGGGGAAGGGTGGATGCAAGGGAGGGAGGTGGGCTTGGCTGGGGTGGGGGGAGGGGTGGGGAGAAAAGGCAGACAACTGTAATTGAACAACAATAAAGTCATTTAAAAATAGCAGTAATGGAATATTAAAAAGCTCTCTGTACATATAAAATATGCATTTTTATTACAAAAGAAGTATCTAAATTAAAATAAATGTCTGTGATTGATAAGACTTCCCTAAAAAGTTTTAAAAATGGTTAAGAAATTTCTTTCCTCTGAGTTAATTCAAATAAAACCTTAAGTGACTAAAAAAGAATTTCAAATTATATATGGACATGGGAATTTAAAATGTAATAAGACTTTCATTTTTCAGGAAACTATAACTATAGTATCTAAATCCAATGCTATGTAAGAAATAACATTTATGCTACTAGAGTTCTGCGATAGCCCTACTCCTTCACTCCCGTTATACTTGCCTCTCCAGTTATAACATTTTGGGGGGCCAGATTCATATATTATAATTTAATATAATTATAATTTAATATAAATGCTTAGTTTCCAGTTCTAGCAAGTGTTGTACAAACAAGAGGGGCATATTTTATCATCCAAATAAAGAGTGAAAGGAGCACTACCCATAGTTATACCAGAACAAAAGGAATAAGCCAGCGTCATCTAAACATATGGGAATTTGTTGCTGCATTATATATAACTTATCGATATTATTGTTTTTTATGATGTATTTTCTCAGTCTGATGTTGCTCAGGCAATAAACCAGAATTTTGAGAACAAGAGGAGCTTTTCTTTAGAAGAGTAGCCTGGTTACCATCATTTCACAAGCACACTGAACAATGCTTTACATATGGCAGATGTTGGTCAAAAAATGAATTAATAAAGAGAAAGAACTGCTGACCAGAGCTATAGAGATTTTCATTAGATAGATTTTCTGAAGTTGGCACTCAAAATTGCCAAAGATTTCAGATGAGCTTAAAGGGATCTTTGATATTCCTGAAATGCTTCATAACTTTTATCATACTCTCAAGGGTTCATAACTTCCCCACAACTTAAGAAGCTACTACATTTACATATTAATATATCAGTATCATTATATCAATAAATTAATAAACATTACAGAGTTCTATGACATATTTTGGTCAGCTCAGATGAATCTAAAATTTATAACAAAATATCACATAAGTCAATTTCTAATGAAAAAGATCTGTTATGTAATTAATAATATTAAAATTATTAAGTGTAATGTAAAAGTAAAAGAATAAACTAATAGGTAATACTTCACTCAGTAATTCCTTTCTTTATTCACTAAATATTTATTGAACATATATTAAGTGCCATGAATTTTGCTAGGTAATTTTTGTTAAGATTACAGTAGTAAGGAAGGACCAAGTTCTTTCCCTCATGGAATTTAGAGTTAATCAGGAAACAATATTTGAAGTCTATACATATTCAAAGGTCAAAAATATGTTCTTTAGAACTAGCAAGGTTCTCATGTAGTAAAGGGAGAAACTCAGGAGAAATCTTATAGGTTTCTGTTTTTATGTATTTAGCAGATAATGAAAAATAAATGAATGAACATATTTAAGATTTAAAGAAAAAGTCCTATTACCAAAACCCTACTGGATTAGAGTTTCAGGCAATTTTACAATTAAAATCAAGTTGGTCAATTTTTCCTTAAATTGTCAGTATAGACAGTAAGGGATAACTATGATTATCTATCTACCTAACATCTATTTATCTAGTCATTCTATTTATTGACATATTTGGCACTTAAGATAGGTAGACATTTAAAAAGGCAGCAAAGTGTTAACTTCAGTTTCTTATTGATAAATCCCATAGTGCCATTTCACCACTTCAAATGACATCTAAAACAGAACTCATTTTTTACTCCTTCTCCACTTCTAGCTTTCCCTCATTAAAAACATTTGGTCTAAAATCCTAAACCATAATTGATTTTGAAATCTCAGTTACCATCCTGATAGATTATTCCTTCCAAATATCTTAAAATCTATTTACTTTTTTCAATTTATCTTTTGACTTGGATTAAAATCCTCCATTATGGAGATGTTGCTAATTTATATTTCAAATTCCAGTATGTAACTCAAGTCTAATGTATATGCTAAACAAATGCCCACTGAATTACATAAGTGAATAGATAAACTCTTAATGAAGTCCAAGTAAGTAAAAACAGCAGTAAAGGGAGAGTTGTGGGACACTTTAAGGACAAAAAGTATCCTATTACAGTATCAAGATATTGGCAACATTTTCTAAAAACACTATCATATAGAGTAACCTTGTATTGGCAAAATATATATATATATATATATATATATATATATATATATATATAAGCATATATATATATTTTCAACTTGTGTAAAGTGTAGTTTATGAATATTTCCATAAACTGATTTTTAAAGTTCCAAATGTCACTACTTCATATTTACAAATAAATTCTCTAAAATGTAATGAATGCCTAACATGTACAAAATACTTTGTTAATTCTACAGGGGAGAACAAATCAACTATGGGATCTGACATGCTTTAAAGCGTTAAGCTAAAACTTCAGTTACAGTGAGAATGGTTTAATGTGAACCAGAGAGGATGCAACAAAGCACACTATGTAAAATCTCTCTTCTTCAGTTTCCCCCTTGCACACCATGACTGACCATGGCCATTGGAACTACTCTTTCAGGTTCTGTGGCAGGATGCACAACAACACAGAGATGAGATATTGACACTGAGCATCTGTTGGATGCTTTCCAATTCATCAAAAAGAGACTTTTGTGTTCCTTCTAGATATGCAGAAGGAAAATCAGAAAATTAATGCATTTGTAACATTTTAGATATCAAAGAAATAACTCATACATAGGGGTTAATAAACAAATCATGGAATTCATAGATTTATGTATTTCTTTAACTAAGATTATCCATATACTCCACGATAATAAAAAGTTTAGAATGAGCTCTATTTAAATATGTCAAAAATTATTAAAATAATTACCATCAGTTGTTTTTAATAATTAAATTAAAACATTAAATAAGGTATAATCAAGTGCTTTGCATTTTAATGTAAATAACCCTATACCAAAATATCATTTTTCATAAAATAATTTTAAATGCAAATGATATCTTAATAGTATACTCTCAATTATAAAGTAAAATATAATTAACTGGACATGGCAAATATATATAAACATAATACTTTGGTAATTAAAATTTTTAGTGAGCTTAAGATATATACTTTCACATAAAGTATTAAGTATTTAAAATGTATACAAATGAAGTAAAGAATATTAATTTGTTTAGAAAGCTTACTAATCTCAGTGGATCTGCTGGGTATGGGAGGTGGCTGTGTGCCATTGGGAGTAGGTATTGAAGACTGGTGTGATACTGGAGAAAATGGAATCATGTCAAAGATGTCAGTGGAGGGTGACTTCGGTGGCACACTGCCGGCCTGCAATAAAAACAATATAAATTAGGGCAGTATTTCATGTAGGTACATTCTGATGCTAAATATTTCATATACATATAAAATGTATATAAAAGAACAAATTCAGTTGAATGAATCAAATATAGTTAAATATTAGCAATTTCATCTGGTTCAACAAGTTACACTGAATACTGATTGGCAAGAAAGCAACAGCAAGTTTCTACAAAAATGTTCTCAAAGATGATGGCAAACATAGTGACAATACCATTCTAGATAGATATAAAAGAAAAAACTGCCATTTGTATAAGAGGATCGAAAATGTTAGAAACTATATAAAACATGATTTCAATAATGTATTTTGCTTAAGATTGTGTTTTAAACAGAAATAATTAAACATAAGTGATGTGTCTTCTTAAATATCATCATACAAATGCAATTGAGAACATGTTTTAAAATTTTTAAAGGGTATATATTCATCTGTATTTAGAACTACAAATGACAGCCCACTATTAGATTAATTGCTACGCCTTTTATCCTGAATAAGATTTCATTGAGCTTTCTATAATAGATACCTACCTTGTGAAATAAATTAATAATCACTAAATATGCCATCAAAATAATTGTTATCTGGGTCAGTCTGGGCCAGAACATAATGTAAGAATGAAACAGTCATCACTTTGATTGTCATTTAGGGGGGAAAAAAAACACAGATAAACACACACATAATCCATTAAATAAAAATAATATTAATAAAAGTAAAGAATTCCTATTTTAGAGAGGGACAGTGAGGAAAAAGTTTCTTTTTCTATAAGAGCATGAACAGAGATTACTTAAGAGTGGTTCATATTAAAATTAGAGTTCTCAAAATACATTTATTTTTCTGATTCACAGATGAAAGCAATGAAGAAAAATAAAGCTGATTATGTGTAAAGAGACACAGATTTGCCATTCACGTGGTTGTTACTACACGCTTTCATGCAGGAAAATTGCTGTCGTCTCCCTTTTTCTAATACCCTGTTTACTTTAACATAAATACTGTCTATCCAAAGACTTCAGGCAACTTTATACCTCAGCACTCTCCTCCTATTCAGGAATGTTGTCGTCCTAATCATCTCATCCCTCTATTTCCACTGGCTTCCTCATCTCTCATCTTTTTCACAATATAAAGATACTCAAACTTCAACTGTAATTAAAAATAAAACAAAAATGTCTTCACTCTGACTCCTCTTTATTCTTCTAGATTCTCATCTCTTTCTTCCCTCCAAGCCTAAGTAAGCGCCTTGAAAAAGATACTACATTTCCTGTCCCACCTTTTACTTAATTCAGTCCTCAGCTCATATCAACCTAGATTTCACTCTTTATGCACTGAATCGGCTGAAACTGCTTTTATCAATATCACCAATAACCTATTTTCCCAACCTGAAACTCTCAGATATCAGGTAACTGAAGAAGCAAAAATGGCACACAAAGACCAGATCATATCCCAATTTTCAAGATACAGCTGTATATTCACTACTATATAAATAGCACACTATAGCAGAATTAAAGAAAATTAGTGGGATAATAAAAAGAATTTTCTGTTTAGAAAGTTACATGAGGTCTTGGAATGCTGCGCTCACTGATTGGCTTGGGAAGGCCACATTTAGAAGGTGGTGGTATTAACAGTCCCAATGAAAGTCTGGAATCAGCTGAGTTGACAGGAGTGACAGTAATGGAGGAAATATTTAGACAGGGAGATGGGCCATCACTACTACGCCAGAAAGAGGATGAGCATCTCTGAGACGCATGTTGCTCATGAGCAGACATTTTGTGCAGCAGCTGTAAAAAAAGGACAGAGAGATAAACTGAGGAGAAGAAAGATAAAAGGAAAGAAAAAGAAAAAAGTATATATGAAAATTTTTTTTGTAAAATATTTTATGAAAAGGATAAGGAATTTGAAAATAATTTTCCTAATAATAAAGCAGACACTTGTAGTAGAATAGAATTGAGTAGGGTAGATTTCCTATTGTGACAGTCCTTGATTTCTGGATTGTTTAATTTGACCATTTTTACTGAAATATAACATTTTTAGAGATTTAAATAAAATGTTGCATTCTTTAGAACACAAGAGGAAGATAGTGGAGAGAAAACTTAGGGAGGCTTAATGATTTATTTTGGAGAGAGCCTCTGTATAATGAGATGAAAAAAGGAAGGAAAGTAATAAAAAAAGTTACTGAAGTCGAAGTCTAGTAAAAAGCTGAGACGTTGTAGAATTTCCAAAAAGGGTCATAACAATCATTTTATATTTAATCCTCAAAAATTATTTTGAAATATTAGTATTAGTAACGTTATGTCATTATAATAAAGATATGGGGATTAAAGATTAAGGTCCACAGACTTTTTGTGAGTTATCCCTATATGAGGTAAAAAGCAGAGCCAAACTTCAAAACAGCTGACTCCAAGCATCATGCCCTTTCTCTAGGTCACAGGTGGCAAACACAAGGCCCACGGGCCAAATCCTGCCCTCGACCTCGTTTCATCTGGCCCAGCACGTTGTTTCTACCTGGCAGCAGTGCA
Organism: Phyllostomus discolor; assembly: GCF_004126475.2. Taxonomy (NCBI): domain Eukaryota; kingdom Metazoa; phylum Chordata; class Mammalia; order Chiroptera; family Phyllostomidae; genus Phyllostomus; species Phyllostomus discolor. The sequence continues at coordinate 38,375,518 of NC_040906.2, forward strand.
GAGCTCTCACTAGACTGTTAAGGAGTAGTTACATTTATACAGTCCTAAAATTACATTTGGCCCTTTGAAGGCAACTGCGAGGCTGATGTGGCCCCTGGTGAAAATGAATTTGACACCCCTGTGCTAGGTAGTGAGATCCAAATGGTAAGACCTTTGTTGGGCAGAGGGATTTGGTAAACATCCTGAATAAATCAGAGATATAATAAATGATAAGACAATATGCAAGCAGAAACTGTGTTGGGTCTGAACATTATTTTTTGGATGACTTTTAGATGTTATTTCCATTACAGCGTATTGAAAAGCTACTGTCAAGAGCTGGGCTGAGAGCTGAGCTGCCAGATGTCAATTTAAACAAGTCAATTTGCGTTTCTCTGATGATTAGTGGTGTTGAGCATCTTTTCATATGTCTATTGGTCATCTGCATGTCCTTATTAGAGAAGTGTCTATTCAGGTTCTTTGCCCATTTTTTTATTGGATTGTTTATTTTTTTGGTGTTGAATTTTATAAGTTTTTTATACATTCTGGATATTAATTTCTTATCAGATGTATTGACCATTTTTGTGGGTTGTCTTTTTATTTTGTTGATGATTTCTAATCACCAAAGAAATGCAAATTAAAATCACAATGAGTACCACCTCATACCAGAATGGCTATCATCAATAAATCAAAAAACAAGTGCTGGAGAGGATGTGGAGAAAGGGGAACCATTTTGCACTCTTTGTGGGAATGCAGACTGGTGCTGCCACTATAGAAAGCAGTATGGAGATATCTCAAAAAAATAAAAGTGGAACTGCCTTTTGACCTAGTGATCCCACTTCTGGGAATATATCTGAAGGAACCCAAAACACTAATTTGAAAGAACATAAGCACCTCTGTGTTCATTGCAGTGTTATTTAAAATCACCAAAATTTGGAAGCAGCCCAAGTGTCCATCAGTAGATGAGAAGATAAAACAACTATGGGACATTTACACAATGGAATACTACTCAGTCATGAAAAAGAAAATCTTATTTGTGACACTATGGATAGATCTGGAAGACATTATGCTAAGTGAAATAAGCCAGTCCAGAGATGGACAAATAACAGATGATTTCACTTATATGTGGAATCTAATGAACAAACTAACTAACAAGAAAAATAGAGACAGACTCATATATAGAGAGCAAGCTGACAGCTATTGAAGGGGTTGGGTCAGGGGGTGGAGGGATTGAGCAAAAAAGGAAAAAGAACTCATGGACATGGACAACAGGGTGTTGATTGCCAGGGTGAGGAGGGTAGAAGAGGGATAAATGGAAATGGAAAAAAATACAATAGTAAAACATACATCAAAATGAAAGGGCTTATTAGGGTTTTATTCACTTACTATGATAGCATAAACAAAAAACCATAAAGAAGGCACTGGCTCCATCAATGTCCCATTTTTCCCTAGGAAATGGCACTGTGCAAAGATCAGAAGTATCAGTGCAGAAATAGGGTATCGTCTCTCCATTGAGGGAGCTCTGAACAAATGATTCCTGCTGGCTTTTTGGAAGGGGTGGGGACAGCAGGCCAGGGGGAGGTAAAGGAGAAAGGACAAGGAGTAGAAAAGTACTACAAAATCATGGTAGAGAAAAGTGTCCTCAAGGCCTCCAGATAAGGTGGTCTCAGCAGAAGCACCTAAGAGAGGTGTCCAATAAGGAGGCTTCTGAAAGGAGGCACCTGGGTAAGGCCTGCAGCTGTATCGAAGAGCATGGCTGGCCTCGGGTTAGAAGGGGTTCAGTCCTCCTCCCCAGACTATGCACTAAGTCTGGTGTGGGGGCACAGCATCCCGCACCCCCACACCCTGGTTTGCCAGGTGCTGCCTTTGTAATTGCTATATGATAGGGCCTGAAAAATCACCCAAAGGATTTAGCCTGGAGCCAGACTCATCAGTTACAATTCATACTGGAGAGATTTTTCAACATTGACAGTACTTAGAGGCAGCCAACATGAATCTGGCTTTTGATAAACCTTATTGTATAAGGTTGTAACTAAATTTACAGTTAGGAAGATCAACAAGTTTGAAGGAAATCTTTAAGCTAGGAACCACCTTTTCACACATTTCTAGAAGCACAGGTAGAAAGAAGGCAGTGGAAAGTGAGAGATTCAAGTTGAGGGAAGGGTCCAGTTGGGAAGCAAAATCTCTTGATGGTCTGACTTAAATAACTTATCACTTTATTAATATGCATGAACAGTTATATACTCATCACTTTCCCTATTGATCTCCATGGTGATCTATTTATTAATCTACAGATATGTATACATGTTTGTATGTATCTGTACATAGTTTTAAGTCTATTTTGTGGTCTACATAATTTATCATATAATTTTGATTGGTGGCCATCTTCTAATTATAGGTGACAACTGTAAACTCCCTGTGAACAAAATTTTATTTTTCTAAAATGCTCTATGTAATACATTGGAGTATGAGTTATATGATGAATATTTGTTGTCTAACTTATACTAGAAAAATTTTTAACTTAAACTGTAAATTGATAATGATGTCTGTACTGAGTAAAACTAAATAATATATTAAGAGGATGTGTTCTTGAGATGGCTTTTATATCATAAATGACAGTATTGCGTTGTTGTATGACTTATATTGGCCAAAATACCTTTTCCAGACACCTCTCAAAACAAACTGAAGATCAAATAATGTAAGTTAAAAGTATTCTCGTATTTATTTTATCACGGTACTAATATTATGGATCTAATTCCTCTGAGAAGATATAACTATACAAATGAAGAATCTATATGATATGACAAAACCAAGTATTTAAATACCCCAATTAAGAGGTATTTTTATCTTCAAAATGGTAAAGAAGGAATATCTATCAATAGCTGTCAGTATCTAAAGTGTAAGTCTCTAACATTATAAAACTATCCCAGATTTCCTTTCAGTGATCTGTAATACAGATGTGGTCAACGGGCAGTTTTTTTTTGCGGGGGGGGGGGGGGGGGGTGTCAAACGGGTCTCTTTTAATATTTACTCAGTTGCTTGCAGGTAAATATTTAGAGACTGTACATTAAAATCCAGAGCTTTTCTTGTGAAGTCAGACAATCTAGAATGTGGGTTCACAAACTTGCATGAAAATAATTGACTTGCATTGAGTATCTGCCCTGCCTTTTAAGGGAAGTGTATACTCCCCAAGTAAATGCTACTAACACACTCCCATTTCACACACGTCACACATGAGCTCTGCTGACGTTTGAGTCTGAATTCCTCTTGGAGAAGTGATTCAGGTCAAGGAACTGGATGATACATCTGATTCCTTAAAAGAATGAAATCTAAGCCAAGTGTATTTACATACAGATATATTTCAGTAGTTTTTGATTCTGTGCCAAACTATTAGGCCTATTAAATGAGAATAAGAATATTTCAATACAGCTCCTAAGTGGCACACGGGTATTTTTGGCACTAGATATTCTCAGTGGTGTCTCTAACTTTAAGGGTCCAGAAATTAGTCATTTTTTGAGCTGTCATTTTTAATTGGTTGAGGATATTATATTTTTCTAAGAAATTAGATGAAGCAGTCTGCTATTTTTATTTTAGAGTTTCTGTCAATATTTTGACAGATGGCTGGAAACCAAAATTTTTGGACTTTTCACAGAAGTTCATGGCATCATTGTCTAATCTCTGATGCCATAACCCAAGTGTTTTGGTATTTAGGAAGATGCACAGGATCTGAATTATTATACTATTGGGAATGGGGAATTCTATGCTCAAACATTGCTGTTAATTATGCAGAAGTTATATTAAAACATTAGCAATAACAGCTCATATTTGAGATTCATCGTTTCTTTAGTTTTATAGTTCTTTCTTTCAGTAGATAGTGGCTTAGTATATTTAGGCAATGGTGACTATTTCAACTTCGAGCTCTGCCTAAATAAAATGTTTTAGGGTTTGAATCCTATCAGTAAATGTTGTAAAAAACAAAAATACTGAATTAAATATTTCTGTGGTAATATCTATAGAAATATTAGAATAATACCAAGTTTTTATTTTATGCTGTTATTTTGGTGATATAAATCTTCAAACAACCTTTTAAAAATGTGAACAACTTTAAGGTTAACATATGATTTATCAAAATTATTAAAATAGTAGAGGTACAAAATTCTACTTAAAATTAAATTTAAAGAGTAAACTTTTTATTTATATTTTTACTATAGATGTCTAAATTAAAATTTTCTAAATGTTAAAGGGACTTATCTATGAAAAAGATGATAAAAAATATGAACAGTAAAATGACAAGAAACTCACAACTATCAACAATTGAACCTAAAGAACAACCAAACTAAGCAAACAACTAGAGCAGGAACAGAATCACAGAAGATCACGTGGAGATCACATGGAGGGTTATCAGCAGGGGTGGGGGGGGGGGATGGGAGAATAGTGGAAAAGATACAGGGAATAAGAAGCATAAAGGTAGGTACAAAATAGACAGGGGAGGTTAACTATAGTATAGGAAGCTGAAAAGCCAAAGAACTAATATGTGTGACCCATGGACATGAACTAAGGGGGAGGGGGGAATGCTGGTGGGAGTGGGGATGCAGGGCAGAGGGGAATGAACTAAAGGGGAGAAAAAAATAGGATAACTGTAACAGCTATAAACAAACAATAAAACAATAAAATATATATAAAAGAAAATAAATTAAAATTTTCTAGTTAAAATGTAGATAATAAATAACACTAAAGATGAGAAATATAATTGAAATGTAAAAATGTTCTAGTAATACTTTCTATATTGCCATGCTAGTTCATGCTTTTAAATTCCACTTGTTATTGCACATTGTCAATATCACATGGGGGAATGGATGAAGAGGTGAGGGGATTAAGAAGTACAAATAGGTAGTTACAGAATAGCCATGGGAATGTCAAGTACAGCATAGGAAAGGGAGCAGCCAATGAACTTATAGGCATGACCCATAGACATGAACAATGGTGGGGGAACTGCCTGAAGGAGTGGGGGTGCTCGGTGGAGGAGGAGCAAAGGGCGAAAAATCAGGACAAATATAACAGTATAATCAATAAAACATAATTAAACAAAAAAAAACAAGCCATAAAAGCAACAATTTCTCGAAATTTAGAACTTACAGCTTTTTCCAGATTTCTAGATCCACATTTTGTTTAAATTGGTATCTTAGTTATAAAACCTATTACCCGATATGTTCCTACAAGAATTTTGAAAGTTGAATGGATATAATCATCTACATATCTCAAAGAGGAAAACTGAAACAAGGAGAGATTAAGTGACTTAATCAGGTACTCCTGGTTAGAACTGGGATGGAAGATATTTTTCTTCCCATTACACAGGGTTTACTTCTTTAGAATCATCTTTTGTGCAAGTAACAATTATGAAAGTGAAGCTGTGGACTGGTAATCATTTTTTGTGGGAACCAAATGTTCTTGAATCTATGTTCATGTTTAAAATTTATGCCTTTGTTTAAAGATTCACATTTGGCTAGTTTTGTAATTGAGAGTTTTCACAATCTGCTCTTGCTCACCTTAACTTCAATGGTAGTTGAGAAAACACTAGAGGAAGATAAATAGGCAGGTCTGTTTACCCACAATGATATACACATTTAGGTTATAATTGTTCTATCAACTCTAATCAGTGGTCACACAGTTGATTATGTAAAGGCAGAATTTTATCCAGTAACACTTGGTTTAATTGAAAGGGAGACATTTATTTTACTCAGCAATAGAAAGTCTAGTATTTCTTAGAACTACAATTTTGTTCATTTAAATTCCTGGCAATTGTTTGATTTGGTTAAAATCTTCTATAGACATAACTGTACAATGTAAGCACACAGATACAAGAATAAGGAGGGACAATTCGATTTAACTTGCTATGCCCACATCTTATAACGCAGCAATCCTGTGGGGGCATTCATGAGGCTAGGAGGATGGAATAAACCCTTTTTCTGATATAAATACAGGCAACACTGCCATGTGAATGTAATAAATGGAAATCAGATTGTTGCTAGATAATTAGTACCAAATGGTGGAAAACCCAACCTCTAATCTATTGCCAAACCACTAGAACACAGCAAAAAGCAAACAGCACAGTCCAGTAACGGAAATTTCTCGGTGTATCTAAATGACTGTATAAATAAGGACCCAATTTCTAAAAACCAATAAAAAGAGTTCTACAATTTCAGTGTGATACAGAGGTATGCAACATGGGTACTCTCAAAGGCTATTTCATTTGGCAGAAAAGGAACCCATGATTGAACCACTGCAGCGGTAATTAGGAGACATGTAAGCGTGACGTTTGTTAAGCACGAGCAAAAAACTGCCATGCCAATTTATACATAAGAAAAAAAAATTGGAGTGCTCTTCATTCATCATGCATATAAGGAATTGGTTTTAAGTAAAAATGGTTTGTGGTATATATTAAATATATACAGTTTTAGTTAGAAATGTCTTTTGATTTTAATACTAAGAAAAAAGCCTTTTGTTTTGTTTTGCTTTGTTTTGTTTTGTAGATAGGACTAAACTCCATAAATGCACAGGGAGCAAATTTATACTGAGTGTATTAACTAAAACAACAAACAATACTTTATGTGACGCCAGAAAAAGGACAAACTTTTTTCATTTAAGTACCATACCATAATCCCAGACCTCCTTCTTGAATTCTAGATTTGTATATTCAACATCTATTAAACATTTCTGTCCAGTAGGCAGGATTAACATGAGCAAAAGTGAAATATTGATTTTTTTTAATGTTCACCTCCTCCAAGTTATGTCTATTTCAGAAAATGGCATCACTATCCACATGCTCAGGATAAAACCTTAAGGGGCAATCCTGACCATTCATTTATATTACAGCCCCTAGCCAACCATCAGTAGTAAATCCTACCAACTCTACTTCCAAAATGTGTCAAGAATCGTGCTGTGCTCATCATCTCAGCTGACAGAATTCCAGACCAATGTACTCCTCTCCCTCTCCTACTCCACTGCTATAGTGTCCTAGCCAGTTTTTCGGACCTCACTTTGGCTTCTTTATAGTGCAAGGTTCACGTAGCAGCCAGATGACCCCCCTAATCCTGTTTAAAACCTTTGAGTGATTGCTCATTCATTGCAATTAAATGAACAACAATAACAAAACTTTTACTCACAGGGCCCTGGAAAATCTAGACCCTGACCCTCTCTTCAATGTAATTGCCAACTGTTTCTTTCAGCTCTTGTTCACTGTCTTCCAGGATAAAGGTCGTGTTACTGTTTTCAGCCCTGTGCATTGACTTTTTATCATTCAGCTCTCAATCCAAATGCCACCTGCTCAGAAAGGGCTTCCATAACCAATTCACACTGACACATGTACCACATAAATGACTGACAGTAGCAACCTTTCCTTAGGGTGTCTCTGAGGAGAGTGGAGAAATGAATTCTACTCAACAGGCCTCACGTTTTAATATATGATTTAATATATAATACGAGAATCAACATCTGTAAGATCAAAATTTCTCATTAGAAGATCTTATTCCTTTAAATCTTTGTTCTATGTTAGAGAAATTCAACTTTAATGTCGGACCTCTTGCTAGGAAAGATGGCTTGTGGTCTATTATTTATCTAATAAAATTTTACCAAAAATGTTTCTTTTAATTTTTCTGATGCTTCCCATAACTGACTTTATCTGATATTTTATCACACACTCTAAGAACAACATGCATACCAGTAATTTACATTATTTTCATTTTCTACTTTACTTTCAATGCATGCCCTTTTCTCCCTCTTCCCAAAGACACCATTTTAAAGCTAATATTAGAGATAAATCTTTTATTTTATTTTTACTAGCAACTGCTTCATGTGGACTGTATTGTGTTTGACTAGCAATCCTGATACTTCAGAAATTTCTTGGTTATGTGTTTATTTTTATGAACCAAATTATAATGTTCAACTTGTTTTTAGAGAATCATTTTTGAATTGGATGGTTTTATATGGTAAAAGAGTTACCTATGTATGACTTAGGAAATTTGGCTCCTGTTGGACAGGAGGGCTGGTCATTGGCAAAGGGTCATCTGTCTTGAGAGTTCATCTCACCACAGCACACTGAAAGCTCATGGAGAATGTGGTGCCAAATTAACTGTATTTACCAAATACATCTATAGCATAATTTAAATGTGTGATGGGACCCATAGTTCACTTCACTGCTGCTTCAATTAATGTATTAATTGCTGCCGTCAATACTTTAAACAAACTGCTGAGAACTTTAGCAATTTTGGAGCATTCTATCCTTCAGTCCTCTGAAAGCAAATCAAATAAGCAAACAAACAAAATCTATACAGTCTCATTTCCAAAGTAATAAGCCCAACAGGCATTTACTATACATTAACTTTGCAACACCTGCTGGCGCTCTGAGGAGCTTGCTGTCCTGTAAAACTAATGCTCAAATTTCCTAAGAACAGATGTAAAACATTCCTAACTTAACAGAAATTTGCTCTATTACAGACCCACTGCAAGCTACTTAACAATGGGGTACCTATATTTAAGTTCATATTTTAATTATTTATAATTTCCATTGTTTTTGAAATTAAATTTCAATAGTCTGAATCGTTAACAAACCTTCAGAACAGTGGGTATTTATAAGCATGTCAACATTTCATACTTATTAAATAATTTATTTTATTTAAAATATCAGAAAATTGGGAGCTCATTTTTAACAGATGTGAAATAAATACAGATTCACTTAACATTATATTAATGTATTTCACAGCTAAGACTAAAAGAGAAAATGAAAGGCAAAAATATTTTGTGATATTCCCTGCAAACATTTTTAAAAGTATGTTAATAAATACCTATAACAATATTTCCAAGTGATTTGAGTTAATCATATGTATTTTAACAATCCAAAAATGTTGAGTTCATTTTTTTGAGAATCAAATGCATTCTATTTTTATATTAAAAATGATGTGCACCTTCTGATATAACAACAATTTCAAAAATCATGTAATAAGACTTTAGGAGCCTGAGAATGAGACAAGTACATTTTTAAAAGTTAAAGAAAAAAAATGCAAAAAAAAATTACAGTGGCAAAAGAATGTAAGTAGGTTGGTCATCTATAATTTGATATATTTGCACCATGACCAATGATCAACAGTGAATGTGTACTTTAAGTTCAAAAGAGTGGTTTAGAGAAAATAATTTTTATTTTTAATTCAATCTTTTAGTTATAGCCTTTGAAGGATTCTGTTGAGACACTCAGTACTGAGATGAACACAATGCCTATAAAAATTATTGAGCAACAACTTCAGGAGAATTAATCCACTTTAATAACTGGCTATTTGAATAATTGTGCTTTTTTTTAATATAACTGACTCTACCAATGAGAATTGCTGAATACATGAATATACTCACAGACAGTCTGTGTTTATTTACATATCAACATTCTCGCTCATGGCTTATAATGGCCACCTCAGTCAGAAGGTCACAGAAAGTTACAAGTGTCATCTCTTCATTCCTCCTACCCCTAGTCATTTATGAAGCTCACTTGGTAGCCATGTGACATAACCAAGGCACATGAGTAACCCTGAACCTGACCCGCCTTCTTCTCAGTTGCCCCAGTGCTTGTCCAGGGCAGTGTCTGCTTTCAGGAGATAAAAGAGGGGAGTGAGTTTTTAACCCACATGTCCCAAATCCCTCTGCTCCTCCCAAATTCATTAGCCCTTAACATGATACCCTTAGTTCTCTTAAGGACAGAGGATACAAAATGAACAAGCTTTGCATCTGCATCCAAATGGCACAGGATCTTATCTTACTCATTTGTAAACACAAAGACTGGAGTAAAGCTAGATTTCATACTCAATAACTCCAAGAACAACTATCTTATGAAGACTACTTGAAAAACTTTCCCTTCATTTATCGTTATACTCCTAATTTATGTCACGGGATGATTTATAATATGACTTTCAACAAGACCCAAAAGGGTGTTGCATCATCATCTGGGGACCAAAGGTTGAAGGAATCTGATCTGATACTCTCTGTTCCTTTAAAATGAGGAAAACAAACAAACAAAAAATTATAATTTTGATGAGAAATAAATAGTAATGGTAGTGAAGATAAACATGTAGGAAAGAATATTAAAATATGCCAGAACCTGAAGAGAATACTCTAACACCTCACTGTGCATAACAAAGGTACATGGGAGTATAAGTAACTCACTCCTATCCTCTCCCACCTGGGCCATATCAGCCCCACAGTCGCAAACTACCTGGCAAGCACTGGGAATACCAACTGCGGCAGTGTGGGAGATGGGAAAGCATGAGTGTAAAGGAAAGGATTTTTTTGATCCATTTCCAGGGCACACCAAATCTGAAACCCTAAATATAACTTCTCATAGAAGCATTCTTCATGGTGAACTGGTGAGATATTCTAGTAGTAGATGGAAAAATATATACACATATGCTAAAAATGTTCATTGAGTTAGCCTAGCGATTAAACCAAAATGAACTTGCAAATAAAAATCTGCAACAAAAATGCTTTTCAAAAGTTTGCAAATGCCGTAATTGTGTTTCACCTCAGTATCATGCTATAAGTTATATATTAAATATTTTTAAACTACAAAATAAAATATACACTTTAATGGAGAATATCATTAGTACTGATGATTCAAAAAATATCCTAGATATCCTAGGTTATCCAAAAAATATCCTAGAAAAAATAGTTCTAAGTTCTATCTCCCTCTAAAAATTTCCCTTAGCCAAAATCACAAAATAATGGTATGATACATGGTATTGGGAAAGAGCTTTAAAATGTATGAGAAACCAAAAATAAACAATTTAACTACAAACATTCGAGTGTTGTCTGCAGAGACTACCATTCAGTTTAGCATCTGAAGTACACTGTCACTTGCCATGGGAACCCTTGCTATGTAATGTAAGAAATCAAATTTGGTCTTGTTAACAGTCTAGTTTCGAGAATGAAGCTCAGTACTCCAAGGGCAGATGGACTTGGGTCACTAAGGCAAACCTCAGTAAATAGTAATCAACAGGAATAAAACAATTATGCAGCAAAGAAAAAAAATTGAAGGCTGAAACATTCTAGAAAAAACGAAGTGAAACGAGCAGCATGGAAAAACAACTCTGATTTCAGCTACTTGGGTAACTTTTAAATTAACCTTGTTTAGCATTTTTTATGCCTACCCAGGTGTAGTTTTAAATTAGTGATCACAGAGTAGTACTGGAAATATCACAGAGCTGAAGAAACAGAGATATGTTATCTCTAGGAAACCTTGTTTCCCAGGAAAACATGCACATACTCTCTATACTTACAGGAGATGTTGATACCTGGGTTATTCTTAGCTGGTTTTCCAAATCTTGCACCCTGTTTTTAAGTTCCGTATTTTCTGTTTCTAAGTCTTGAATCTAAAAAAGCAAATGATTATTGAATAACCTTCAGAAATTTATTCTTGGAAAATACTGGCTGTTATAATGACTGCATTAATGAATGGGATTTCATATTACTTAAATTTTTAATGTATTTTTTGTATCATTTGATAAAGTTTGGGAAATAGAATTCTTAGTCACTGGACAGACATATTATATTTATAAAATGCTCTTAGTTATGTGCCAAATTCATGTTCCTAATGCCTCATCTCTGTGTTTCTTGTTGCACTGTGCAATCTGTACCCATAATCTTGGAGTATAACCACAAGACAGTGAAACTTGCTTATGATGATTTTGAAGAGAATGGAGAAAGGGTGTAATTTAATTACAAAGGAATCTGATCTGCATGGGAAACCACTTACCCAGCATCTGCTGCTTCTGCTGCTCTGATCCCCATGAGAAGCATCAGGAAGTGAAGCAAAGTCACATGAGAACACTAAGTTCTTGTGGGAATTCAATATAAAATGGTTAAAAACTGTGCAGGGGATCAGTAATGAAAAATCATAGGAACACAGTGAAAGCAGTTCCAATCAGTGTGGGGGAAATTGAATGGCAGGCCTTCTAAATTTGTTTGATGATATGCAAGTTTCCCTGTCCTCACATCACATCAATGTGAAACAAGTTTAGTTTACTCACTCTTTTCTGTAACCCTGCAATCTGTTTTCTTGTTTCAACATCTTTTCCTCCAGATTCTAGAAATTTCCTGTATGCCAGGTTAAACGCTTGGCCGATTGTTAAAGTTATTTCTTCAGCCTTTGTAAAAATAAAACAAAGAAGATTTGCATTTTAATAATATGTCAGACTGTTCTTTGAATCAAGAAAAAGATTCACATGAGGTACTTTAAAAGGGCAACAGCTGGGGGTAGAGTTGTGGTGAACAAGCAGAGTCATCTCTGCTAACGTAATATTCAGTGCTTACCCATGCACAACATAAAAAATGTTTTGGCAATTAAATGAAGAGCTGTTGAAACTGGAAGCAGGAGTTCTATCCCACTTCTCATCTCTTATATCCTAGCTTGTTTCCTTTCTTCCTCAAATACCTATTGCCTGTGAAATGAGAGCACAGTGCCAACTGTGGTTTCTCATTGCTTTGCTAATTATTTCCTCTTCCTAGTGAGGAAGGTCATTAGGCAGGTAACTTGAATGAGGTTGTCTGGGTGGTGCTACGGAAAACTTGAGGGGTGCCCTCCCTACATGGAGCAAATGCTACTCAGTTCCAGTTAACTGTTGGCTGTGGAAAAGAACAATTCCAACCCAGAGCTGTCAGATTTTAAATATGTAAGATGAGATCAGAAATCTGAATCTTTACATGAAATCTCCCAATTTTAAATGATAGCAAACAGTATTTTTGTAAAAAGTGCTGACTGAACAACATATATCTATCATCTGAATTTGGACAGGATAATGATTTACAAATTCTGGTCTATCAACTAGAAACTGTCACAAATTTCCTAAGTTCACCCCCCATTCCTTTTCCACTCACATCCTAACTGACATCATACCTTGCACAATGTAAACATTAAATGTTTACTTGATTAACATAAAGGAGTTTGGTAAGGGCATTAATTGAATGCATGACAACAATGTCCTATTCAATTCTAAGACCTCCAGATGACATAAAAACCATTAATAAGATTAAATGTTAAAAGTGCCACATTTCCACTAATCTACTGCAAATCCTAAAACTTTGTGCTATGCTATGAGCAATCTAAATTGAAAATATACTTTATTAATATAGTTTCAATTATTTAAGACATTGTCATTTTAGTAATTCATATTTAAGAAAGTCTTTTGCCATAAAAATATTTACAGTGATTAACCCAGTTAACTAAAAAAATGTGAAACATATGCCTAAATTATATATGAAGTTATATATAAATCATATATGAAATTGTGATAAAACACTAATGAGAGACATGTACAAATTGGGTTAATGCATTGGAAAAAAGCAAAGTCTCAATAATCTAAGCTCTCACCTCAAGTACCTATATAATTAATATGTGAATTCATCACATGAAAGAGTAGGAAAAAGAAAGGTCTTTTTAATTTAAATTTCTATTATATTACCCTAGTTTTATAGCTGACTAAACTAAGAGGATTCGTTTTAACCTCTGATAATGTGATATTAAAGACCAAGAATATTTTAAAATTCAAAAACACTTTATTTCAAAAATTATTACAAGGCAAACATGAAATATAACAAGAATATATAACAAATAGCTTACAAATAAACAAAGCTGGTAAAAAGATGGAAAATGAATGATTTCTTCTAGTAATCATATCGTATGATTCTTCTGTCACATGAACCTTTCTTTGCAATTAATTAAGAGAGAAGTTTCAAACTTTGCCTTATTTTACATTCCATTTCACATAATTAAAATAAACATGTAGGTGAAGTGAGAGTTTCATCTGTGCATTGGGCTACTATTTAAATTTTATCAAGTTCAATATCCAGTGTTTAAAATATATATATTAAATTATATATTTAATATATAGGGAGATCCAAGATGGTGAGGGGGAAGTGGAATCTATACTAACCTTCTCCCAGGACCAGTCTAGAATTTCAACTAAACTGTAGAGAAATCATCCTGAATGAACTCTGTCTGGAGAGAAGCCTTATAGTCAAGGACAGACAGAAGAAACCACTTCACCACAACATGACTGATAGAGAGTGTGGAGATGCTAGAGGGCAGGCTGAGCTCCCATGGGTGGCAGCTGAGTTGTGGAGGGAGACTTTGGCAGTTAGGGGGTGGACCCCAAGAGAAGTGTGGGGACTAAGCCCCAGGCTGGGCTCCCCAGACTACAGCAGCAAAGCCTGAAAGGACACTAGATAACATCCAGCTGTGAAAAGCAGAAGGTTTCTATCTGCCAAGGAAAAACTGCTGGAGATGCAGAGAGCCTCTCAAAGGGCCAAAATGCAAAATTTCATTTGCAGCCACTTACCCTGGGCTCCAGCAGAGGAAGGGCAGAGTGGACTAAAAAACTTGAGAGTTTGGAGCTTGGAGCTCGGGGGAGAGAAATGAAGCAACAGCTACCAGGATCCATGTGCTAAGTCATTCCTCATACTGCAGAACCCATCTTTCTCATGCACAGCACTCCTCTTGGAATGGCATCAGCTAGAGGGGAAGCAATAGTCCAGCCCACAGGAACTACTCTGCTCCACCCTGTGGTGCTTAAGCATGGCTGCTGATTAAGCTTGGTCATATTAACAGCTGATCCATTTAGCAGCTAAGGCAGGAAATACAAAGCAGCAGCCAAAATGGGAAGACAAAGAAACAGACCTCAAATGAAAGAACACGAGAATTCTCCAGAAGAACTAGATGAAATGGAGGTAAGCAATTTATCAGAGAGGGAGTTTAATGATTATAAGGATACTCAATAGCATGAGAAAGGACATAGAATCCTCAAAAAAGGACCAGTTAGAAATAAAGAATACAATATCTGAAGTAAATAATACACTGGAAGAAATAAACAGTTGGTTAGATGAAGCAGAGGATGGAATCAGTATTTTGGAAGACAAGGTAGGAGAAAACACCTGGGCAGAGCAACAAAAAGACAAAAAAGAATTTAGAAATAATGAGAAGAACTTAAGAAACATTTTGGACAAATGAAACGTAACAATATGTGTATCATGGAAATACCAGAATGATAAGAGACCAAGCGAGGGATCGAGAACCTGTTTGAAGAAATGACCAAAAACTTCCCTAACCTGGCAAAGGAAAAAGTCTTACAAGCCCAGGAATCTCAGACTCCCAAATAAGTTGGACCCAAAGAGGCCTACACTGAGACACATCATAATTAAAATGACAGGGTTTAAAGACAAGGAGAAAATCCTAAAAGCTACAAGTGAAAAGCAGGTAGTAACCTACAAGAGAGCGCCAATCAATGTCATGATTACTCAAAAGAAACATTTCAGGCCAGAAAGGAATGGCATGAAATATTCAAGGTGATAAAAAACAAGGACCTATAATCAAGGCTACTTTACCCAGGAAATAACTGAAGGAGAAATAAGGAGCTTCCCAGATCAGAAAAAGCTAGAGTTTGTTAATACCAAACCAGTGCTGCAACAATGTAAAAGGGTTTGCAAGAAGAAGAAGAAGAAGAAGAAGAAGGAGAAGAAGAAAAACAAAACAGTTTAACAATAAAATGGTACTACATACATATCAATAATCACTTTAAATGTAAATACCTTAAATGTGCCAAACAAAAGACAGAAGGTAGATGAATGGGTAAAAAAATAAGACCCATATATATGGTGACTCCAAGAGACCTATCTCAAATCGAAAGATACACAAAGACTAAAAGTTAAGGGTTGGAAAAAGATATTTCATGAAAGTGGAAAAGAAAAAAATCTGGGGTAGCAGTACTTATGTCTGGAAAAATAGACTTTAAAACCAAGGCTATAGTAAGAGAAGAAGGATATTACATAATGACAGCAGAAACAATTCACCTCGAGGATATAACCCTAGTAAACATTTATGCACTCAACATAGGAGCATCTAAACATGTAAAGCAAATCTCGATGGGCATAAAGTGAGAGATCAACAGAAATAAAGTTATATTTGGGGATTTTAACTCCCCATTGACTTCAATGGAAAGATCTTCCAGGCAGAAAATCAACAAGGAGACAGCAGCCTTGAATGACACACTAGGACAAATGGATTTAATTGATATCTTCAGAGAATTTCACCCCAAAACAGCAGACTATACATATTTTTCAAATGCACATGGAATGTTTTCAATGATATTACATGTGTTAGGACACAAAACAAGTCTCAATAAATTTAACAAGATTGAAATCATATCAAGCTTCTTCTCTGAACACAATGCTGTCAAACTAGAAATCAATCACAAGAAGAACAATGAAAAACACACAGACATGGAAGCAAAATAACACATTATTAAATAGTGAATGAGTCAACAAAGAGATAAAGGGAGAAATCAAAAGATAACTTGAAACAAATGAAAATGAGGAAGCAACAACCCAAAATCTGTGGGACACTGGGAAAGCAATCTTAAGAGAGAAATTCATAGCATCACAAGCCTATCTCAAAAAAGCAAGAAAAAGCTCAAATGAACAGTCTAACTTCACATCTAAAGGAACCTGAAAAATAATAACAAAGCCCACAGTGAGTAGAAGGAAGGAAATAATAAGGATCAGAGCAGATAAATGAAATACGGCCTAAAAAATGATATGAAAAATCAATGAATCCAAGAGGTGGTTCTTTGAAAAGGTAAATGTGACTGACAAACCTTTAACCAGACTCATCAGGAAAAAGAGAGAAAGAATCCCAATACAATCAAAAATGAAAGAGGAGAAATAACAACTAACACCAAAGAAATACAAAGGATTCTGAGAAAATATTATGAACAATTATATGCCAACAAACTGGACACCCTAGAAGAAATGGATAAATTCCTAGGAACATACAATCTTCCAAAAATAAATCAGGAAGAATCAAAGAATCTGAATAGAGAGATTAGACCTAATGAAATAAAAACAGAACTAAAAAAACTCCCAATTAACAAAAGCCTTGGACCACACAGCTCAACGAGTGAATTTTACCAAGTATTCTGAGAGAGCTAACACCTCTTCTTCAAAATATTATGTAAAATTTAAGAGGAAGGAAGGCTCCCAAACTCATTTTATATGGCCAGTATTATCCTAATTCCAAAAGCAGATAAAGATATTACGGAGAAAGAAAATTATAGGCCAATATCCCTGATGAGCAAAGATGCTAAAATCCTCAATAAAATATTACCAAACTGAATACAGCAATACATCAAAAACATCACACACCATGATCAAGTAGGATTTATTATGGGAATGAAAGGTTGGTACAACATTCACAAATCAATAAATGCGATTCACTACATAAACAAAATGAAGGATAAAAACCACATGACCATATCAATAAATACAGAAAAAGATTTTGATAAAATCCAGCACTCATTTATGATAACAACTCTCAGCAAAGTGGGAATAGAGAGAACATACCTAAACATGATAAAAACCATTAAACACACTGCCGACATCATACTTAATGAACAAAAACTACAAGCATTCCCCTTAAGACTGTGAACAAGACAGGGATGTCCACTTTCACCTTTCTTATGCAACATAGTAGTGGCAGTCCTAGGCACAGCAATCAGACAAGAAGAAATAAAAAGCATCCAAATTGGAGAGGAGGAAGTAAAACTGTCTTTCTTTGTAGATGACATGATAGAGTACATAAAGAACCCCCAAAATTCCATCAAGAAACTACTAGATCTAATAAATGAATTCAGCAATGTAGCAGGAAACAAAATTAATATTCAGAAATCAGTTGCATTCTTATGTGCCAATAATGAACTAATGGAAAGGGAAATTAAGAAAACAATCCTATTCACAACTGCTTCAAAAAGAATAAAATAAGTCTAACCAAGGATGCAAAAGACCTGTACTCAGAAAATTATAAGACACTAAAGAAAGAAATTGAAGAAGATATAAATAAGTGGAAGCACATACTGTGTTCAAAGACAGGAAGAATTAACAGCATTAAAATGTCCATAGCACCCAAAGCAATCTATAGATTCAACACAATTCTTACCAAGATTCCAATGATGTATTTCACAGAAAAAAACAAATATTTCGAAAATTTATTATTTTTTTATTTCTAAAATTTATATGTAATCACAAAAGGTCCTGCATAGCAACAGTGATCTTGAGAAAGAGTAAAGTTGGAGAAATCATGCTACCTAATGTCAAACTATACCATGAGGTCATAGTAACCAAAACAGCATGGTACTGACATAAAAAAAGACACATAGATCACTGGAACAGAATAGAGAGTCCAGAAATAAACCAACACTTTTATAGTCAATTAGTAGTTAACAGAGTAACCAAGAACATGCAATAGGCTCAAGAGTTTATTCAATAAATTCTGTTGGGAAAATTGGACAAATGTGTGCAGAAAAATGAAACTAGACCACCTTCCTACACTACTCACAACAATATATTCAAAATGGATCAAAGACTTAAATGTTAGACCCCAAAAATAAATATATGTATTTATATTTGGAAACAAAATTGTGAAAAATAAAGACTATCAAAATGATGGCTAAACAGTTGACAGTAACAGTACTTGCCTTATATTAAAGAAACCAAATCAATCACATCATAATATACAGGGTGGAGCAAAAGTAGGTTTACAGTTGTTTGTAAGAAAAATAATATAGTAATTAATAAACAATAACACAAGACAAACTGTTCTTGTGTTCAAACTGTTCTCACATACAACTGTAAACTTATTTCTGCCCCACGCTATGTATCCATAGTCTAATTTCATTTTTGAAACTTAATGAGATGACTATAGAGGTAGTATAAACATTAAATCTTTATTTCAAACATTTTATTTACTTATTTATTTTTAGAGAGAGGGGGTAGGAGAAAGAGAGGGAGTGAAACATACGTGTGAGAGAAATATCAATTGGTTACCTCTCACACATACTCTGACCAGGGACTGAACCCACAAACGAGGTATGTGCCTTGACCAAGAATCAAACTGCCAAACCCTCACTTTGAGGGACCAGGCTCAACCAAATGAGCCACACTGGCCAGGTAAACATTAAATCTTAATAACACAACATGACAATACTAATAAAGTGAGTTCCAGTTTTGCAGCATACAAGGATAGGCCTTCATCTAAATGTCAAGCAGATTTTAGAAATTCGCAGAAGTATTAACTATACGAAACACAATGAATAAATAGAATACAGGCCCCATTAAGAGTGGAGGGACTATGGAGAGGTCACAGTCATGCAAGTATTATGATAGGAAGATTCTAAAAATGGGAATCTATGGTATTATAGTTCTGATTTTGTCACTACTTAGATCCGTGACTCCGGGAAAGGCACTAAATCTCTCTGGCCGGGACTTACTTAAAATGCGATGAAAAGGTTAATCCAAATAGGCCATAATTTATTTCTCAAAATAAAAAGCTTATTTTTGAGATCATTTTAGATTTATATAGAGTTGTAAGAAATAATACAGAGAGATCCTGTATACCCTTTATGCACTTCCTCAAATAGTAACATATTACAAACACTAGTTGGTGCAAATCACAACCAATTAATACTAATATTAATATAGTCAGAATACATAATAATTCTTTGTTTTCTGACAGTTTTTAATCATGAATGGATGTTGGTTTTTTAAAAATATTTTTAAAATATTGATTTTTATTACATTGTGGCTATATGCTGAAGAAGACTTGCATCTGAGGAGCAATCTCCACTTGGTCTTAGTGTATAATTCTTTTTATATTTTGCTGAATTACATCTGTTAATAATTTGTTAGAAATCATTGCATATATAATCTTAAGGAACACAGTTTGGTCTGGGGTTTTTTTTGTTTGTTTGTTTTGCTGTTAGGAGAATATTAGTTTCTTAAATGAACTGGGGAGTGCTCTCACCTCCTGTTTTTTGAAATAGGGTGTGCAGAATGTTAATTCTTCCTTATGCATTTTGTAGATTCCTCCAGCAAAACCATCTAGGCCTGGACATTCCCCTTTTGATAAGTATTAAATTATAAATTCAATTTCCTTTATGTTGTGGAGTTATTCAGATTTATAAATTTAATATATCGGGTGATGTAATGTAGCTTGTGTTCCTTGGAAAGTCGATTCAATTTATCTATCTTATCAAACTTTTGTGTATACAATTATTTATAGCATCTTATTATTATTCTTTGCTATCTGGAGTGTCTGCAGTGAAATGCCCCAACATTGGTCTCTTGTTTGGTTTTTTTTCCCTTTGCCAATCGTACTAAATTGTTGTTAATTCTATAATCTTTAAGAGACTCAGTTCTTTGTATCATTGATTATTCTTTTCGCTTTCCATTTTATTAATTTCTTACCTCTTTCACTTTCTTCCCTCTGCTTTGAATTTATTTTGACATTTTGGTTTCTGGATACTTAAGGTGGGAGCTTAGATTATGATTTGAAACTTTCCTTTTTCTAATGCATTAACTTAGTTGTAATACATACAGTACATTTCACCCTCAGTACTGTTTTATCTGAATCACAAAAATGTTGTTCTATTTCATTTATATGTACTTTATGGCATTTTAAAATTTTTCTTTTGCAAAATTCCTTTTTGACATGGAATGTTTATAAGTGTGACATTTCATTTATAAGTTTTTAGGACATTTCCGTTATCTTTCTATTATTGATTTTGATTCATTTCTTTGTTGTCCTTTCTTGGATAATAAATTTTTGAAATTTATTTTATAGCCCAGGACATGGTCTATTTTAGTGCCTAGGTTTCCTTTTATATTCTCTTTCTTTGATTAGCATTTCTATTGCTTTGATAAGATTTTCTGGAAAAATCATTTGTTTCAAGTGTATCATTGTATTTTTTTAATGATGGTGTTTTTTTTTTAAGATTTTATTTATTTATTTTTAGAGAGGGAAGGGAGGGAGAAAGAGAGAGAGAAAGAAACATCAATGTGCGGTTGCTAGGGGCCGTGGCCTGCAACCCAGGCATGTACCCTGGCTGGGAATCAAACCTGCGACACTTTGGTTCGCAGCCCGCACTCAATCCACTGAGCTACGCCAGCCAGGGCTGTGATGGTGTTTTTAAAATCTTTAGTAATTCTAATATCTCTCTTATCTCAGGGTGGGATCTATTGGTCATCTTTTTTCACTTAGTTTAAGATCTTCCTGTTTCTTAATATGATGAGTGACTTTTAATTGAACCCTGGGTAGTTTAGATATTACCTGAGACTCTAGAAATGATCTGAACTTTGTGTTTTGGGTGGCTCACTCTGACACAGTTCCGGTAGGGGAATGGGAATGGGAACGGGAAGGGGAATGGGGATGGGAATAGGAAGGGGAATGGGAATGGCAGAACACTGCCTCATCACTGCCTGGTGGGGATGGAGGCTCAGCTTCCTCGCTCAACCTCTTCATTACAGCTTGGCAGGGCTGAGAATGCTAGCTCCCCATGTGATCTACGCTGTCACCATGGAAGGAGGGAGACTCATGAACACTCCATGATACCGTTAATGAAGCAGTGAATTCCAGAATGCTAAGATAAGTTTCATCTACCTTTCAAATGCTCAATAAAGTCACAGAAGTGCTGAAAAGACAAAGGCCTCTGTAAGAGCAGATCATCTCTGCAACAGGCACAGTTATGAAGTAATATGACAGGATGGGGTGAATGCTACGCTATGATTTGTTACTTTAAAATGAAAATTAGCCCTGGCTGGTGTAGCTCAGTGGATTGAGTACGGGCCTGTGAACCAAAGGGTTACTGGTTTGATTCCCAGTCAGGGCACATGCCTGGGTTACAGGCCAGGTCCCCAGTTGGGGGCATTTGAGGGGCAACCACACATTGATGTTTCTGTCCCTCTCTTTCTCTTTCCCTTCCCCTCTCTCTAAAAAAATAAATAAAATCTTTTAAAAAATAAAATAAAAATGAGAGGAAATAGCATGGAAAAAATAAAATATATGTAGAATAGTCATTATTATAATTAGAGCAAATAAAACATTGAAATAAAAATAATATAAGGAAACGTCCTCTTTGAGCTCATCAATGTAATGTCAACTTACAGTTGGAGAGATATCTTGGACCTTTGCTTTTCAAAGCCCAGGCTTCATCTACCTGTAGCAGAATTACTTGGTGAACTTGCTAAATGTAGATTTCCTGAGCTCCAACCCCAATCGATATGAACTTATTTTTTTGAAGTGGGAACCAAAGATCTATATTTTAAAAGACCCTCCTTATGAATATTATGTATGCTAACATTTGTGAGCCATTGCTGTAGGCTTCAAGGGATCACTTTCAACCTTCAAGAAAAAAAGAAAGCTAATATGCTATATCCAAAGAGCATAACGCATCAAGGAATTGAAATTATGGAAATCAATTACAAACAATTATGATCAGGCAGCAACAGAGCCTATGCTTTTGAAACAGGGATTCTGGAAAGCTTATGTTTTAAATAATCATGTAACCAGTTTTGATGGGGATCAAATAAAGAAAGATTTTTAAAAGAGTTGACACAAAATTGTATGAAGGCTAATATTTATAATGATCTTTTATTATGACTATTTCAAAGGACCTCAAGGGCGTTTATTTCAATATGTAAGCCAAGAAAGACAACTACGTTTACTGCTTGGTGTAAATAATAAAAGGTTATTATATCTTACATATAGAGAATATCTACTTTAATCTCAATCACAAGGAGAAAAATGTCTGCAAACAATCATAGTGAAGAAGTACTTGGAACATTAAATATAATGCATTCATTCAACAGGATAAATTTCAAAAACAACTTGAACTTATTTGCCTTACTGTGCACATAGTATTTCTTATATGGCTACAAGATGTTCCATAACGTTCATTAAATTCTCAAACGATATTTTGATGCCAATTAAATTAGCACATTATTTTTCCTTTTTACAGCACTATAACTTAAAAGATACACATAATAACTTGCTCTACTTTTTAAAAAAATTTCCACATGGTCTTTTTCTATAAGGAAAAATTCATTGAGCATCTATTGTTCACCTGTTGTAGGAGTTATATGGACAAATAAAAAGGTATGTATTTTCAAGAAGCTCACATACTGAACACAGAAATAAATTATAGAGTAGTGACAATATTAGTCCTTTAACATTTTTGACAGCACAAAAAATGAGCAAATAAGTGAATGAAGGTCTTTTCCTGTCTAAGCCAAGAGTGTTGTTGAGGTTAGATGTTCTTCCTTCATTAAAGCCATCAATGGCTTCGCTGTGTGCGTGGAATTCACATCTTATGTTTTATAACTGACCTCAGACTAGGTTACGATTAGCATTAGCTTATGCTTATAATCAAGACACAGGTTTTTCCAAAAGATTCCAGAAGATTAAAAAACTGTAGCACAATTTCACTTTGGAATTCCCTGATTGTTCATATTTGCTAAGAACATTAGATTACACTCACAGGTTAATACACATGCACATACGATACTATTACCTTTCTGCATATTAAGTTTTCTGAATAATAAAAATTAAGAACCATATTTTCAAAATATTACATGTTTTTAAAGAAGCCATAAAGATTTTAATTCCTGGAGTTTAAAATGTTTATTTTCATCAGATCTATTATATTCCAGAAAAAAATACTCTGCTCATTGCTACTCTCTGCATTATGTGAATATTACTAAATCATACTTGAGATTTAAATTACAAATAAATTATGATTGTAAGATAAACAAATGCATAACGTAAGCAGGCATGATGTTCTGAGGAAAGAAATTTGCATGCAAGCTTGTGTTCCTGACATGAGAATTTAGTTAAGGATGAAATCTTGGAGCATATTCTAATGACAGGATGGATCTATTAGTGTGCTTAAGTATTTGCAGATCTTATTCATTTCCAAATACTTCACTAATGTCGGAAACAAGACAATTCCTGGATTGTAAAACAGAACAAACCACCCTAAAACATCTGGCATACTTACACACTTTTCGCTGTCAAATACATAGCACAAATGTTTATTTGACTCAGAATCTTTGCATATGAAAGTGAATATCCTCTTGTCAGTTTTATCATCTGCACAAAATGATATTCTATGAAGCTGGCAGTTGTGTTGGACTTCCTGTGAACACGTGGAAATAAACATAGTTAAAGAGGTTTTTTTCCATTTTCTGAAATACCAGCTTGTGTTAATAACATACAACTTATGACTTTAAAAGTGAAACAATCATCTGTCAAACTTTGGTTTTTTAATTACATACACCTCACACTTAAACAAATACGTAATGGAGATGCACTTCCTGACTCAGGATTAAACCAGGATAGTCATTTCAATGGAACTTAGGAAAATAAAAGCAAAATACAAGAGGATCAGAGGACCATGGGCTGTCTGTGCTTGCTGCAATTTGGTAAGTCAGATTTACATTACTGTTCATCAAACTGAAAATGAGTACATAAATGAGATATACAAATAAATGTTAAGAGAGTTTGTCTGTGGTAGTGCATTCTTTTCCTGCATACAAACCAAACTGTAAGTCATCAAAGGGTAGCTTGGCAAGCATGGCAATTAAAGTGAGGAAGCTTACTGCATGATTGTAATGCTTTCTGTCATTACTAGATAGCTGCATCCATCCATTTCAACAGCAGGGAGGAACAACGTTAAACAGAAGGGATCTGCTGAAGCTTTTGATGAGGGCAACTTCCCTTTCTTGTGGTAAGTGCTGGGATGGACAATGACCACATCTGTCTGAGACTTTCCTTCTCCTACACTTTGTCTGATCAGCCATCTCTTCTAATTGACATACTTTTTTTTGTTTTAATGTTACTACATTAATGTCAATCAAATAATAGACTTCAATTGCACTATAGCTGTGAAATACTGATACAAGGTCTAGACCAGTTTATTAACTGTATAATTACATTAATGATACATAAAGAGAAAATATCTTTGTCATACAGTATATAAAAAATAATTCATTTTTTTCATTTACAGAAAATAGCTAAGTAATAAGAAAACACACCATTTACAAAACTGATGGGGAAACTTATGCGTCCCTCAGTGTCTCACCAACCAGTACAACCACAGAAAGCCTTTAGTTGTGACACTAGGGGATCACCTGCATTTTTGTTTAGATTAGCAGAGGCATCTTCCTACAAAAGACTAGAAAGCTAAAACCTGTAATTTTAGTATTTGCACGAAGTTTTTGTGCCTCTGATAGATCTTTATGAATTTTAAATGCAGTACTGATGTTTGGTGAGACAGGATACAGAGACTTGGAAACGCAATGAAGCACAGTCGGAACACAGTCACCCTTTAACACGGATGACGCTTTACTGGAATAGGAACAAAAAAATAAGTAAAGCCCCTATTCACCCATAACAACTCTTTCCAGTACTGCATAATTTTCATTTGCAAGACAAAAGGAAAAACAGAAAGGAAAAATGAGACAGAAATGAATATTTTAGAGCCAATTGAGATTGCTCCAATATCTATATATATACACACACATATATGCATTTATGTGCATATATACATATACATATACATGTATATATATATATGTTAGAGAGTGACAATGCAATGAAAAGCATAGCAACCACAGTGTAGTGTTATATGCATTTAAAAAGAAAAGTAATTATAGTCATTCACTTCCTTTTTAAAATTAAACGGACATGTAGTAGCAAATGTCCAGGCAGAACAGGGAAAAAAAAACAACAAAGTATGGTGCTCCTAAAATACATTTATTTATAGTAAAATATGTATGAGGCAGGATGTAAAAGTTCATTATTAATCTAACATGGGCCTGATAGGAAAACTATTTTCTGTGCCACTTGAGGGGGTGCATTCTGCACTCAAGAATACACAGATACCTGAAGAAATCTGCCACTGTCCTTTCACCACC
Source organism: Phyllostomus discolor (assembly GCF_004126475.2). Classification (NCBI taxonomy): domain Eukaryota; kingdom Metazoa; phylum Chordata; class Mammalia; order Chiroptera; family Phyllostomidae; genus Phyllostomus; species Phyllostomus discolor. The sequence goes on from NC_040906.2 coordinate 38,401,321, forward strand.
TCTTTGTCTGCTTTCAGCCACCTCGGCAATGACAATTTGGGAATAGCCATAACCAAAGTAAAAGTCTCCAACTCTTTGTTATTTAACATTGAGAGCAGAGTAATAACAGGAAATAAGGATAACTGTGGGAGGTCTAAACTTATGGTTTGAAAGTCTGAAGGAATGCCATTGTTCTTTCATTTGGAATTGAACAATAACTGTGGGTATACCCATGCCACAGTCTCGTTATCCTCAAACATATTGAAAAAAGCCGAATTTCCACGGAGATTCTGATGCTGTAGGCTGAGATAGGGCCTTAGAACTTATTTTTGCAAAGGGCTCAGGTATCTTTAATGCAAGTATTCCATGGACTGTAATTGGGAAAGGTGGGTTACTGCATGTAGCTAGCAGACAATGCACTGCACCAGAACCCCTTGTACATTAGTGTGCCCAAGAATCACTGTGCTTCTTCTTAACCTGCAGATTCAGACTACACAGGTCTAGAATGGGGCCTGAGATTCTAGATTTCTAACAAGCTCCCAGATGATGCTGGCCCACAGACCTCACTTTGAATAGCAAGCCTTTGTCACGGGGTGTGGTAGGCACATAGATAAAAATAGCAATGACAAATCCTGAAGCAGTGAAAAGCCACAGACCCGTGAAAAATATGTTCATAACCTGTTTACAGGTTAGGGTTTCCTTAGACTTTCAAATGACATTAATTTGTCCATAAGCAACTTGTTGTGTTAGGGGGGAACATTGGCAATATGTATTTGTAAATAACTAGAACTGAATGTTAGTTTTGCCAAAGTGATGTCCATGGTCTTATCAACACTAAGCAATCATTCTGAGGCACTGTGAATAAAGAGTTGTATTAGTTTGCTAGGGCTACCACAACAAAATGTTACTGACTTGGTGGCTTAAATAACATAAATCAATTTCTTCGCAGTTCTGGAGGCTCGAAGTCCAATATTAAGATGCCCATGGGTTTGATTTCTGCTCAAGCCTGTCTCAGCTTGACTTGCAGATGGTGGCCTTCTTGCTGTGTCCTCACATGGCCTTTCGACTGTGCTCACACCTCTCACTCTCCCCCTATTGTTGTAAGGACACCAATTACCTGGATTAAGGCCCCAGTAAGACCTTATTTAGCCCTAGTTACCTTAAAGGCCCCATCTCCAAGGACAGTCACATCAGGGGTGAGGACTTCCACTTAGGAATTTGGGGTGGAAACATTTCAGTCCATAACAAGTACATACTAATGAATATGAATCCAGAATATGTTCCACTCATATGTGGGATAGAAAACTCAAACTCAGACGCATAACAATATGGTGGTTACCAGAGGGAAGGGGATGAGGGGTAGTAGAAAAGGGAAAAGGGGACCAAATATGATGCAACATACTGATCATGTATCATCGAAATGTATGCTTGAAACCTACATAATCTTCTTAAGCGATGTCATCCCAATACATTTAATTAAAAAATATGTGAAAAAACGACAGCAGTATGTTTAACCAAAAAAAAAAAAAATCATTGGGTTTGTAGGGGAGAAGGCTCTTAAATACAAGAAGCTTAAGTTAGTTCTGTTACATGAGCAGAATTGTGTCCCCCCCAAAATTCCTCACTTTAATCACCCCCCATAACCTCAGAATGTGACTGTGTTTGGAGATAATACTTGAAAGAGGTGATTCAGTTACAATGAGGCCAGTGAGAGTTCCCTCCAATCTGATGGAAAATTGGATCCACAAAGAGACACCAGGGGCTGAGTGCACAGATGACCGTGTGAAAGGGCAGCCCAGAGGGCAGCCACCTGCAAACCAAGGACAGAAGCCTCAGAGGAAACCAGCTTCAGCCTGCAGCACAGTGAGAAAATAAATTTCTCTCGTTTGAGACAGCAGGTCTGTGGTACTTTATTATGGCAGCCCTCGTAGAATAACACACACTGATCATTTCTATGGGCGGTAAGTCAGCCCAGGGCACATTAAGAAACAACACACAGCTTTTGTCGCTTCATGCATCTCTTTCACAGCACATGAAGACAATTCCTAAATTCAAGACTAAATACCGTTAAATGCACTTAATGTAAATGATAACATCCCAAACACAGGCTGAAAAACAGACCACTCAGAAAGCAATCCCCAAAGTTCTTTTTCCCCATAAAAATCCTATAGAGTTGTAAATGGTCATTAACTGAGAGCTACACAGTTCAAGTTGGTAACACATTTTAAGTGTTTATTAAAATAGGCATATAACTACAATTAAAGATTAGAGCACTTCTGACATTAAAAAATAAGCCTTACCTTTGTTTTGGGTTCTAGAATTTTTACTCCATAAATTGATATTTGTAACTCAACTTTAGGAATTTTCTGGCCTTCAGATTTCTTGATATGTCTTGCAAACTACAAATAAAAAATTATTTACAAAACTATAATTGTTTCTATGCAGAATAAACATCAATATATATGGAGTTTGTATTGTGTTGAACTTTCATTAAATTATCGCCTATTATAACTTTTTAAAAATATTATTAATGGACTTCTTTCATGATATTTTAAAAAACCATAGTCATACCAGTTGAGAAAATGAAAACTCTGTGGGAAGATAAGGAGAGGTCAATTTTTTTTTCATGTGGGCCTTTTGTTTTTGATGCCGCTAGAGAACTTGCGTGACCAGTGTTGGACATGCCACCTTTGCCATTTCTGGACCCTTGGTGTGGTGCACCGCCCCACCCAATCAAACCCACGAACACAGAGGTGGCTTACCATACTCAAAGTCAGGCTAAGAGCTCAAGTAATTATCCCAGCTAAAACACAGTAGTCAGAATTAGACAACTAGACGAAGTCTAGGATTACCAATGCAGTGAGCTTCTTGAAAACATAAACTTTTTAAAATGCTTTCATGGTAGTATTTATTGTATCTTCTTATTGAATTAGTAAGTGTATATCAATGCTTATAGGTTGTATTATGAAATCAAGAAGAAAATCATAATAGTCATGTATTTAGTACATAGAATTGCTGCCTCTCTGCTAACGCTGCCAGGTCTAGTGCCAGAAAAAAATTACAGGAGCCCAGTTAAATGTGAATACTGAACAATAATGAATTAAAAAAACTTTTAATCTTAGAATACACATGTACACTCTCTCTGTATATATACAAACACTATTTATATGTTATTTAATGTAAGTATGCCCCATGCAATATTTGGAACATACTTATACTAAAAAAAAATTATTTATTGTTTAACTGAAATTCAAAGTGTGTTGAGTGTTCTGATTTGTCTAGCAACACTACTCTCTCCCTACATTCCTTCTTTCCTCCCTCTCCCACCTTTCTTTTTAAGAAACAAAAACAAGAAGAAAAAAATTTTTGAAAAGAATCAGATTTCTTACCCTCTTTTAGGGCTTTAAAACATTATTTCCTTAAGTAACATCTTTTCAGCATATGGATCATCCTAACCTGACTGAACTAGATTACTCACGAGGCAGGGTAGGGTTTCAGTTCTTTTGTGTGTCATATTTATTTGCATTGTGCATCTGTCTCTAATTAAGAGCAGATGTGAGTGTACATGGCACAGTTCAGTCCCGGAGCAGAGAGTGGCTAAAGGCCTTTTTCTCTTTTCACGGCCCTGCACTGCCACTGAGAATAATGCACTTAATGCACACACAAGTGCCTTGAAGTGTCTGCCTTGATATGAGGGGTGAGGGGGGTGAGAGAAGTACCATGTTTTATTTCACTTTGTGTGGTATAAATTTTTAGCTTACTGTCTATCCTGTTCTATAAATGTAATCAAGGTGTTGGGGTTTTTTTGGGGGGAGGGGTTTGTAACCAAGATTCTTACATTCTGCACATGAATTTGACTAATTTGTGCCGGAGAACTTTTTTGTCTTTAAGGAACTTGCTCTATTTTGGTGAAAATCATTAAAAACTATCCCAGCTCTCACCCAAATAAAGAGGACTAATTTTGTTTCTTTTCCCTTCATAATCTCCTTCCTACATTGGCATAATTAAAACAATTTGGGGATGTTCATATGTGAAGGCTTACAAAATAAATCCCTCTACGTGAACACATCTGAACGAAGTCATTCCATCTTGGGCTGCACAAGCATTCTAAGCTGGCTTCCCGGGATTCTCTTTTTCAGAAACAGACACTGAGCAGTGGCTCTTGAGGCTTTTCCTACATCTGGACACAACCATTCCTGTGACCTCTTTTAGTTTCCAAAAAGTTGATCACAAATCAAACACTAATATTAAACTTGTCTGTTGAAATATTTATTTTCTGCCAGGACAATGAAGGAAAGAAAGAATGAAATAATGAAGAAAGGAAGTAGGAGTGGGAGATATAAAAACGACAAGAGGAAACATAAAATGATATAAAGAAAAATAAACATGGAATATCTGATCTGAGGCTCGTGAAGCCTTTTTGTCTGTTTCATATCAGAATAAGTCATTGTGATCAAAGGTTCTTAGGTCACCCAATCCAATGCCTTGGTCCTAAAATGGATCTGTAGCAATCTGGTTTTACAGCTACCCACCACCAAATAACTCTTTGCTTCTGCAAACAGATTTTTGGCATTTAAAAAATAAACTCCTCAGTTCTATCTTCATGTCTTGCAAGGTTTAGACTGGTTATTTGTCAGCCTTGACTGTTGCACAGATGTCGTGAGACACTTATGCCTAAGGTTATATTCACTCAATCTACATTTTAAATCACAGTACAATATTCTCTTTCAACCCATTGTGCCTGAAGTTTAAGATTACTATATTCTATGGTTTGCATGCTCTGTCTAACTCTAAGTCTCTTTTCTTACTTATAGACCTCTTAACTGTGTTTCAAAACACATGTGGGAACTTACACGTGGAAGACATGCTCATCATTTTTACTTGTATTACAGTCGTTTTGCCCCCTATCTACTTCTTGAATGTTAATCTGTTGAAGAGCCTGTTTGCAAGTTTCTTTCCATTTTAGCTTCACTGAATTTATTTCTTGGTCATCCAGATAGTGATCTACTTTTAAAATCTGCATATAACAATACCAAATAACAATTATTCAAATTAGGCAAAGCCTCAGCATCCTGGAGGATACAACAAATGAACAAAACAAGCCTTTATCACATAAAATGATGGGAAAGGATGACCTATTGAAATACATAAAGCACTTGGTTAAATATATGTGACTGGTTAGTGGAACAACTAAAGAAAACTTAAAGGATTTCAATGTCATCATCATGCAATTTCTATTCATTTCTCACAGGACTTTTAAAAAAGTGAAATCTAACTTTATTACTAATGAGATGTATATTATTAATATTAGGCAAGAAAATTAATAAATGTATTACTTTGGGCCAAATATTCTGAGCTACTCTTTCTCTTTGTGGTTCTTATATTTGTTAATTTATTTAAAAGTATTCCTATTAATGCAACAGGGAAATCTTTTATGTATGTATGTTTGTAATTAAATTAAGCTCTAACCATGTTATTAATTAAATGACTGGTTATGGAGACAAAAGCAGAGTGCCACGTCAAGGGGATGTACCGCTCAAGCATGGGGACTGTACAACAGTACAGTATTGCATTGTTACAACACTGCACTGCAGATCTGAGAGTTGCTGGTAGCAGACCTGAAAAGTCCTCATCTGGTGACAGATGTTAACTGGACTTACTGTGATCATAAAAACAAAACCAAAACCCAAACAGAGTATCATGTTAAACAGAGAAAGTGAAGTCGAACAAAAAAACTGCTGGACCTAGATTTAGCATAACTTCAGGGTTATTCCCAAGAACACATTCCTTGCTTATGATATAAATTGAGTTCTCTAACATGTATATTAGTGGTACTCATAAAAATAAGTAAGTACTGTTAAAAATTAAACCCACTACAGTGACACTGATATTAAATATATGGAAGTTTAAAGAGTTTTTACATTTTGGAAAAATGGGTATTTTCTTAAATTTCAGGCTAAAACAGAATCAAGAAATATGTTTTTCTGAGAAACACAGAATCTTAAAGTAAATATAAATAAAATAATAAATAAAGTAAAACACTACACTGTAGTGGATAAAAAGTAGTCAGAATACATATGTTTAAGAAAACTAAGCAGCAAATTAAAATGGGGGATGTGTACTCAAAGTAGACTTAATGAGCAGATTCCTTTAATTTTCAGTAGAGCCATAGCGCCATCTTCTGGCCATTACTACCTGACACCAGAATTAAGAGCCAGGATCTAAATACCATATTCTTTTGAGTTGTGGCCTCTGACAAACACAAAGAAATGAATTAAAAATGCATAAAAAACATTCGTTTATTAATTTCCATTGGTTCCTGAATTATTCCCTTCAGATATACTTTCCTGATCTACAAAATGTTTGCAGTCAGCCAAGTAACGATTGCTTTTTACATACATATTATTTTTCTGGAAGATACTTGAAATACAAAGCTACTATCAACTGATTGTGCATTTTTAAACTATACCACTTAATATTTTTTCTTACTGTAAATCACATTCATTTCTTAACAGAGTATATTTTCAGACATAACACCACATAGGAATTGCATAAAAAGTCCCACAAAAGTATGGGCTAGAGCAAAAGTAGGTTTACAATTGTGAGTACACAAAGCACAGAGTTTATTCTTGCACTATTATTTTTTAATTATCGTATTATTTTCCATCCAAACAACCATAAAACTACTTTGCCCCACATTGTATATAAAAACTAGCTCTGTTTAGAAAGCATTCCACTTCAAATATCTCCTTACATTTTATGTAGCCATTATGTAATTGAATCCTTTTGGTTGGGGATTTGGGTTGACTAAATAAAGAACCTCCTAGGTATTAAGAAACATTAAGTATAAATACCATTATTCTGTTACAAATATTCTGATTGTAGTGAAGTTGGACTCATGCCCAGAGTATGAAACATCTGAACATTGAAATAGAATCTTATTCTAAATGTTGTCTGTAAACTGTGAGACTTTTAAACATCTCCATTAGTACTTTAAAGTATTGGCCAAAAAATGGAAAGTCTGAATCACTACCTAATGAGTAGTAGAAAGAAATGGTTGGCTAGCTTTTTTCCCAAATGGGAGTGATAACATCGTGGGACCTTTTAGCATATTTATTTATAACATTAGATAAAATATATGTATATAAAAGGGATAAAAATATTCTCCACTTTTATTTCTTCACCCAGATTACAAGTCATCCCACTTAAATTTTTCCTCCATTTAAACACTCAGAGTCGGCCTAGTATGACACTCTTAAAGCAAAGCAATCCTTTCTATTGTTCATGACTTTGTCTAGCACAATCGAAGCCTAACTAAATAGTTAGAAGCTGTTTCTCAAAAAAAAAAATGTGAGAGTATCTATAGAGAATAACAACTGTATAAACAAAGTCAGTCCTTACTTAACTCATAAATAGGTTCTTCAAACAATGGCGAGACAATTGATAATGCAACCAATTTTACCATAGGCTAATTGACAGAAATCACAGTTATGTTCCTGTGGCACCTCATCAATGTTATAACAAAACAACATTAAACAAAGTGACGTTACTTGAGGACCTGTGGTTGTAGTGGTATGTTAGATTTTCTTAAGATAAAGATGAGAACTCTGATGGAAGCAACCAAGTGTTCATTGATGAATGAATAGATAAAGAAGATATGGGTGTGTGTGTGTGTGTGTGTGTGTCATTCAGCCACAAAAAAGATGGCAATCTTGCCATTTGAGGCATGGATGGACCTTTAGGGCATTAGGCTGAAGTGTTTGCAGAGAAACACGAACACTATATGGTTTCATATGCAGAATCTAAAAAAAAAAATGAACCGATAGAGACAACAGATCAGTAGCTGATAGAGGCAGGTGATGGGAGGCGAACAAAATGTGTACAGGTAGTAAAAAGGTACAAACTCCCAAGTAAAAAATAAGTAAGTCCTGGGGATGTAACTTACAACATAGTGACTATAGTTAAAAATATTGTATTATATATTTAAAAGTTACTAAGGGCATAGATTTTAGTTTTCATCACAAGAAAAAAAATCTGTGTGGTGATAGATGTTAACTAGACTTACTGTGATCATTTCACAATGTATACAAATATCTAATTATTATATTAAAACTAATGCAATGTTATGTGTTAGTAATATGTCAATACACAAGATGAGAATTCTGCTGAAGGAGATTTTAAAAATCTTGCTTTCAGTGAAAACAATGTCCTTTAGGATTGGATACAATCAGAAAAGACATGCTAAGATGTGCGACATCTTACACAAGATTTTCTCAGGAAACTCGCTAATTGGGAGTATGTGAGGTTGCTTACTAAATGCCCCTTTCTGCTCTTAGTCTCACCGGTCCCCATGTCTGCTCATGGACATGGTCAGATCCTCTTGGGTTTGCCCATTAAGCCAGCGTTAACCTACAGTGTCACTGCAAATTCTACTTTGGAATCAATTCGAACTTCACACTTTTTAAAAAATTGTCATAGATTGAATTTATTGAGAAGTTATTATGTACCGAGATTTGACACATTTCCTTTAATCATGTTTTAAATTTTTCAATTACAGTTTACACTCCATATTATTCTGTATTAGTTTCTGATGTAAGCACAGTGGCTAGATGATCATGTACTTTAGAGAGTGGTCCTCCACTCTCAAGTACTCACCTAGCCCCATACATAGTGATACAATTTCAAGTACTCACCTAGCCCCATACATAGTGATACAATATTATTTACTATAGCCCCTGTGTGGTAATTTACATCCTTGGGACTGTTCTGTAACTATCAATGAGTATTTCTTAATGCTTTCACCTTACTTCACACTTTCAACGGGATATGACATTCTAACTATTAGAGATAATTGTTACACCATTACTAGTTTCTGAGTTAGGGCATGAGTCCACATTGTCCAAGCAAAGTAAAGGCAAGCTACTGAATGTCAAAACTTATGAAATATCACCATTACATTTTTTTGTTATGTATGAGAAATTACACTTAGAAAAATACGAAATGTGTCATATTGAGAAAAATAATTATCTGTACACACTTATTATTAAATAATGACCTTCCTTGGTCTGGTGACATTTATTCAATAGTCCATTTTTTAACAGAGTTAAGTCATACCTACTACCAAGTTATTCATGCTTTGAATTTCCATTAACCCACTGATGACTAAGACAGGATTATTTATTCGAAGGGCTCTCCCTACCTTTAGTTTTCTTACAGCATCTCTGACAACTTCTGTTCCTTTGGGCTGCTCCACTTCTGTACTGCCAAGAAACTAAAAATTTTCATTTGTGAGACACAGGCTTCACTCCATTATAGATCATTAAATCGTTTTTGGAATATAGCAGGGTATAATAGAATGATGAAATAGTAATGCAAATCCAAAACCTAATTAAACAGAAAAGTTATTAATTTATATTATTTTGAATCATATGAAAATGTCAAGCTAGTCAGCAAAAGACAGATACCATAAGACCTCTCTTATAACTGGAATCTAATGAGCAAAATGAACTAACAAGAAAAATAGAACCAGAGACATGGAAACAGGGAACAGACTGACAGCTGCAGGAAGGAAGAGGGGAAAGGGAAATGGAAGCAGAAGGAGGAAGGGACCAGTCAAGGAAATGAGTATGAATTACTCATGGATGTGGACAATGGAGAGGGGGTTCACTGTGGGGAGAGGGGTGGGCTGCATGGAGGGGGACAAAAGAGGAAAAAAGAAATTGGGACAACTGTAATAGAATAAACAATAAACAATTTAAAAAGTCAACATATTATTTAATCACATAAAGTTTTTATTATTCAAAGATTTTTTTAAATACATTTTCCAAACCCTGGCTGGTGTAGCTCAGTGGATTGAGTGCCGGCTGCGAACCAAAGCATCACAGGTTTGATTCCCAGTCAGGGCACATGCCTGTGTTGCAGGTCACAGACCCCAGCAACCGCACATTGATGTTTCTCTCTCTCTTTCTCCCTCCCTTCCCTCTCTAAAAATAAATAAAATCTTAAAGAAAAAAAAATGCATTTTCCTAAATATTTTACTTGCAGATGTCTACTGGAAAGAAAAACGATACTTCATTGAGCCCAAGGTAATAAAGCTGACTTCAAAATTTAAAATTTAAAACACATTAAAAATGAAATAGTTTTCTGTAAACTCAAGGCATGTAAATGCTTGTTATTTGTTACTGTATTTAAATGTCAACAGTGCATTTGAAGATATTAATATGGTTTACTAGAGTTTATAACCTCAAATAATCATTTTTCTTTGTTTTTCCAATTATGACACTCAGATAGCATATAAAAGTTTAAAATATAAACTTCTAAAATACCCAATATATACCATTCATCAAAGCTATAAGCTAAACTACATTAAAAAATCAAACGCACTTGATCTACAATTTTACTGTATTTTCAAATATCCCTGAAGGTTTTTGGTTAAAAAATGATCTATCAAAAGTTTCATAATAATTAATGCATTGTGCCCTGGCTGGTGTGGCTCAGTGGACTGAGTGTCAGCCTGCAGACCAAAGGATCACTGCTGGTTCAATTCCCAGTCAGGGCATATGCCTAGGTTGTGAACCAGGTCCCCAGTAGGGGGCATGGGAGAGGCAACCACACATTGATGTTTCTCTCCCTCTCTCCCTCCTTGCCCATCCCTCTACAAATTAAATAAATAAAATCCTGTAAAAATTAATTAATGAATTGTAATAAAATTTATCCTAAAGAGATAAAATACCTCCTAAACAGAAGTCCAATATCATAAAATATTCAAGAGCATTTAGAATTGAAATGTGGGTATTTTACTCTATAAAATATTTCTATATTAATAGCAAATAATCATTAAATTCATTAAGTATGTATAATTTCACACTTTTTTGTTACACACTACCAATTATACCACCAAAGTGAGTCACAAATTCATCACTTCTTATATAAATAGATGTGTGTGCATACACTTTACAGCAAATGATTAAGTACAATCCTTTTTGTGTATTAGCTCACAAAATAGCAATGTCATAGTATCTTTTAAAACCACACTTAGATCTTCTTTCCTTCTTGAAAAAACAGCAATAACAACTAAAGAAATTAGACTTCTATTTTTCAAGTTGGGCTCTCTGTGTAATATGCTTGAGAATTACCCAGGAAGCAGGCTAAAATATAAATGCAGATTTCTCAATGAAATAAATCAGTATCTTTAAGGGTAGGGCTAGGGAATTATGTTTATAAAAGCATCACAGGTGTTTCTTGGTACTAAAGTCTAAGGAACAGAATTAGAAAATATTAAAAGGTCAGAAAGACCATAGAAGGCAGATATAAAAGGTGAGCTCAAAATACAGGAGATAAGCATTAAGGCAAAAAATAAAGTTTTGCTTCTCAGTTTCTGTAATTCCTAATAAGCTCAAAGTATACCAAACAACTGTCACTAGGACCTAATACAATATCTTCAGGCACTTTGTTTGCCCAACTGAGACTTCAAGTTTGTTGTCCAGGTCTGCAAAAATACCCCCAAATTAATGGAGAAATTCTCAGCTTAAGAGGAACTCAAAACCAGTTACTAAGATGTGGGAGACAGCAAAATCTATTCCCAACACTAATATATACTTGTCACATTTCTTCTATGTCAAATGAGTACATTCAACCTTGACTACTATTTGACAGTATCACATGGGACCTTTAAACTTAGATACTGATTTAGGAGTCTAATTTAATTGGTCTGGGGCAGAACCAGGACACCTGTGTATTTTAAAACGCCCCAGGTGATTTTAATATGCCATCAGGTTTGCAAAGCACTGCTTTTGATCATCCAGAAAAGATAATGGGTTCAAGTGAGAGGAAGGGAGTTACCAAAATATCGGCTACTCAGTTCTGAGTCCATGGGGTGAACTCCTGCTCTCAACATCTTTGAATTGATCACTGAGAATTCCCCATGAGCGGGTGGTCTGTGCCAACAGGAACGAAGAGGCAAACGTAGACTCTTCATTGGTGTCCCCTAACCAGAAGAAGGAAGTGTCTCATGTGTCATAATAGACTGTAAGGGTAACTGGAAATGTTTACAGAAAGAATATTCATAATTCAGCAGAAATGTCATGAGTCATAAGTATTACATACAAATAGGCCATATGGGAAAATTATGGAAGAACTCCAAGTACACTCTAAATGAGAAAACCTCTTGCTGTGCTCCAAGAACCTTTTAATACATTTCTTTCACACGGGCTTTAATTAAAACATCTGAGCAATGAAACACAGGGAGGAACCTTGGATGATGGTGGGAATTAAACTATAGAGACATCTCATATGGAGCTTACTAGTTAACTCAGTTTTGCTATGTAATGTTAAATGACCTAAATAGAAATAATTTTAAAACTGAAAAGTAGATTATTTCTTATAATATTTTCTGTGGTTTTAAATAATGAAAGTCATCATGATACATAGATTAAATAATTCATATTTGTATGCATTCCATGTGTGTCTGCATGCAACATTTATAAAACTCTTAAATATGATGCAGCATGCTGGAATGGACTCAAGGTTTAGGATCCGAAGATGTTAGAGAAGTCACTTAATCTGCCTTATCTCACTTTTGAAAACTAAGAATAATAAGATGCTCTTCTTTCTTTACAAAGTTTTCTGAAAGTCAATTACAGTAAGAGATGAAAGAAAAACAACCCCCTGTAAACCAGAATTGTTTTGTAATTAGGAGGGATGGCCATTCCTTTATTCAATGATTTAATGGATAATCCTTGGATCCATTTTGTCAGCCCTGGACCCACCTTCCCCATGCTTTGCTGGTAATGGTGTAACTCAAGACCTTCGGAAGACCTTTGGGCAATGAGGTCACTTTGTCAGTACAGAGAGCTGCAAATCCCTGGGAGTTTTTGCTTCGCTCATGTCGCCACATTCTTTAGCCCATGACTGGTGTGGAAGTACAGAGGCCCAGCCCATTTGCTTGGAGCTGGGGTAAACTCTAAGATGTAATGCACAGCTTTACACCCATGGAATCGGGCAAGGCTGGGGCTCCCTCCACCTGACACTGTACTGTTCCTTAACTTCTTTCCTTTGCCTGTCCTGCCTTCCCATGCCCGTACTGGTTGCTCCTGGAAGTGCTCTTTTAATAAATCACTTGCCTCCCAATCTTTGTCTTGGGGTCTAATTCTGAGAGGAAATTACGTAAGACAGTGTTAAATGCTTAAATGCTTATATTTAGGAACACACAATCTAGGATACAAACCCACAAAGAACTGAAATACTTAAAAGTCTTGTATACGAGTCGGAAGTAGGACTTTGGTTTTCTTCTTTTTCCTCTTTGTGTGATACCTGAAGGGTGAAAGACAATGTGGGACTGAATCAGGCCGTGGCCAAGGGATTCATCCATCCCATCCCAACTGGGTTGTTAACTCGCCGGAGAAACAAGGCCTGAGAGCTCTGGACTGCAAAATGCTAGGCCTGGCTGAGATCAGAGGTAAGGCGCCTTGCTAAAACAAAGAACTAAGCCATGTCCACATGTGAAACTGAAAGTCCACTAGACCCTTCCGAGTCTAGCTCCCAGGAGACTGGCTGCTAGCCTTCTGAGGCTCCAGGTAGGATTCTTCTCTCAGCAAAGCAGCAACCTGCTTTAATATCTCCTCTAGGTGATTCTGATGCATGTGTAAGTGTGAAAGCCATGTGTTCTAGGTTATTCAGCATCAAACCAGATAAGGAGTTCTAGAAATAGAGAACAGGAGAAAATGAAGGAAGAAAAATATCCAACACTTCTCCAAAAATAAAGCTATGGATTTTCAGATTAAAGAATTCAGGATTATACCATTGTAATGAGTGAAAATCCACATACAAAAGCACAATACATTAGGTTCCTCATCGTCACATTAGAGATAAAGAAAAGATCATAAAATATCCCAGGGAGAAACAGACAAAGAAACAAATAACCCCACAAAGGACTGGGAACATGAATGACATCAGCGTTCACATCAGCAATAACGGAAGAAAAATAACTTCAAATTATAAGGAGAAATGATTTCAAATTCCAAGGAAAACTAACTTCAAATTCTAGGGCAAAAGGATGACTTATAGCCAAGTGTCCATGTTATGGGGAAAGAAAAATATGCACTCAGATATGGAAAGGACCAAAAACTTCATCTTCTTTCTATGACTCAATTCTCAGTAAGAAAAGAAATAAAATAAAACAGAAGAAAAATGGAACCCTGGAAATGGGACAGACAACAGGATGGTGCTGATAACGACTGCAAATGTGACGGATCCAGACACAACAGCCCAGCAGGTTATTCCAGAAGGAGAAGAAAGTGACAAAGGAACACAGAGGAGTCCCAAGTGGTGGCTGCAGTGAGTGAAGCTTGGGAGGAGAGCTGCAGAACATTGTGCTCTTTTCATTATGAGCCTGACTGTCTAAAATGGACATGGATTACTTTGATAAAGTAAAAATTAAATTAAGCCCCCAAACGATAAGTTAATGTTGCACATATTCATTTATTCTTTAAAAAATTGTGGAGCATTTACTGAGTCAAGCATTTACTAAGTGCTGGTTATACAGTAGGGGGAAATGTCCCTGTTGATTCAGAAGCACAAATAGGTAGTTACAGAATAGCCATGGGGACGTGAAGTACAGTATAGGAAATGGAGCAGCCAAAGAACTTGTACACATGACCCATGGACATGAACAATGGTGGGGGGAGTGCCTGAGGGAGTGTGGGGTGCTGGGTGGAAGGAGCCAAAGGGGGAAAAACTGAGACAACTGTAATAGCATAATCAATAAGATATAATTTAAGTAAAGAAGAAAATGACCCTGTCTTCATGGAGTTAAAATTCTAGTAAGAGTGAGTGTGTGTGTGTGTGTGTGTGTGTGTGTGTGTTGTCAATATTTCTGTGTTTTTTCTTATATCTAGATTTATAATATATCTTAGATGACATAAGTAAAAATAACACAGGTAATACAGCTAGAGTGGATAGAGTGTGAGTGATATTTAAAATCAAGTGTTTAGGAAAACCCTGTCTAAAAAGGTGACATTTTAATAGAGACCTGAATGAAAGGAAGAAATGAAACACATACTCAAACATATTAAGGTTAAAAGTCTCTGATGTGTCAGCTAGATAAGTAGACTCACAACTGGGTGTGCAAAGAGGAGCCTGGGGAAGCAGAGTCTGGGTAGAAGGTATGGATTAGGGAGACCCTGTCCCTGAGATCTCAATGGAAGGCCTGAGAAGTTGAGACGAGTTCCAGGATCATGCATCCTCAGGCAGCTGCCCGGTTTTGGAGGGACATGAAAGAAAACAATGCTGCAAACAGGAACAAGGTAAGTGTTCAGGGAGATGGCAACGGGGATCAGACAAATTACATCATTAATACTAATTGGGGTTGGTATTGCAAAAAATAGAATAAAATTAAAAGAGAGAGAGAAATACTCATTGAGGTTGTCAGATTTGGTGTCAGATTACCAAATAAAATTATTAGATGTTGGTGTTGGTCAGAATACAAAATGGCACAGCCACTCTGGAAGAGATTGATCTGTTTTAAAACTAAATATGGGGAATCCTATGCAGCAGAAAGAAGGAGCTCCTACCCTTTGCAACAGCATGGATGGAGCTGGAAAGCATTATGCTAAGTGAAATAAGTCAGGCAGTGAAAGACAAATACCATATGATCTCACCTTTAACAGGAACCTAAATAACAAAACAAGGAAACAAGCAAAATATAACCAAACACACTGAAGTAGAGGACAGGCTGACAGTGACCAGAGGGGAGGAGGGAGGGAATTTCAGGGGAGAATGGGAAGGGTTTACAAGAATAAATATAAAGGACACATGGACAAAAACTAGGGTGGTGGAAATGGGAGGGAGGTGGGGAGGGATGGGTAGTGGGCTGGAATGGGAGTAAAGGACAGAAAAATGTACTTGAACAATGATTAAAATAAAAAAAAGAAAAAGAACCTAAAATAAATAAATACATAGATAGATAGATAGATAGATAGATAGACAGATAGACAGATAAAACTAAATATGGACCTATAAGACAAAAACTGCACCTTTGGGGTATTTATCTCACAGAAATAAAAACTTATGTTCATGCAAATATTCACCCGCCAATGTTCGTAGTAGACATATATATACATATTTTATTATTATTATTTTTCAGCCACAGTTGTCCCACCTTTTTCCAGTTGCTGCTTCCTGTCCCCTCCTGCCCCCCCACCCCCGCACCATCAATCCATGTCCCAGTGTCTGTGCCATGAGTTTATTCATGTTCCTTGACTTGCCCCTTCCCTTTCTTTCCCTGGTATCCCCCTTCCCCTCCCCTCTGATCACTGTCAGTTTGTTCTTTATTTCAATGTCTCTGGTTCCATTTTGCTCATTTGTTTGTTTTGTGAATTAGGTTCCATTTATAGGTGAGATCATATGGTATTTGTCTTTCACTGCCTGGATTATTTTACTTGGCATAATGCACTCCAGTTCCATCATAGCAGATATATTTTTAATAGCCAAACATTGGAAACTATCCAGATATCCTTCAGTGAGTGAGTGGCTACACAAATAGTAGTATATCTATACTGTGGAATACTACTCAGCATTAAAAATCAATGAGTTCTTGATGCATAAAACAACTTGCATGAATTTCAAAGGAATTATGCTGCATGGAAAATAAAAATCAATCTCAAAAATTTATTTCCTGGGAGGTACCTACCTAAGCAAAAAATAAATATTTGATTTTTTATATTCTCCTAGAAAATGGGACAGTGGTATGTTTAACATTTTAAACTGAGTAAAAATAATTGTCTTTATGTTTAAGCAACTTTATGTCTTAGCTCCTCCATGTGGCAGGAAAAAAAACGATAATGAGGAGAGAGTATAATGTTTCAAACTGTTTTTGATTTGTACATGTAGATTCAGAGTCATATTTTTCAGTGTGGTGAAGAGCAAATGAAAAAGTTATGTGCTCTGTGGAAAGTGATAGTGCTCAGTGCCATTTTTGTTACTTTAAGTTTTCAAACTTTTATCAATTATTTTTCTTTATAGTCTCAAATAGACAACATTCATTTCAGTATATTTTGGGCAGGAAAGGTTAGACATTAGACAAGCGCGTCTAATACAAGTGTGCATCTTGTAGGCTTGTGCTTTGAAGCTCTGCAACAAAATTTGTTTGCTTATGAATAAACTCTTGTATTTTAATAGTAATGAATGTTCACTATAATTAATTCAAAAACTACAAAATGTATTAATGAAAATAAGCATCAACTATTACTTCATAACCAAGAGGTAACCATTATTGAAAATATTATTTTCTATCTTTAAAGTTTATTACAGTAAAAGTGATTTGTCTGAAAGTATTAAGCTAACTTATGAAAACCAAGAAGACCTCTTAAATTACTATATACAATTGATTGATTGGGCATTATTGTATGTGTGTATATATGCCAGCTGAGTTATTGAAAGGGCTTATATTAAAACATTAAATATGACTCCTAAGCAGTATGAATAGATAAGATAAATACAAAAAGGACATTCAGAATATATTAGACTATGAAAAGTAAAAAGACAGCAATCAAAAAATGTTTTGTGTATTCTTAGTCTATATATTGATAGATATGACAACATGGCATATATTTTAAACAGATCTTACAAATGATAAAAGTGCATTTTAAAAGCCTTTGACAAAAACAGAAAAAATTTCTGATACTATAAAAAGCTAGTTATATATTCATACAAATATTCCAACCTATGCGTCTCTCTGCTCAGTGCATTTGAATACATAGCGGATGTACTCACAACAGGTATTTTAGAGTCTGTAGTCTGTTAAAATTAAATACATAAAAATGTCATTTAATTCTCTATTATATGCAAGATATTTATAGACTTCTTCATTTAAAATGCTAATAAGATATTTCATGTTTGGCTTAATATTCTCTGAAATTTCCACACCTATTTTTCAATTAATTAAAATGATACAGATTTTAAAAAATGAACCTCAGGTGATGCCTGTATTCATTTATTGTATTTCTCTTACTATATTGCTTGCAATAAGCATTTTGCAAAAACCTGAGTTAAGGTTTAAGGAATCCACCTTTACATTCAAACATTCCTCAGCATTTGTCTTCTCTTTTTTCATTTGAAAAGCTAGCTTGTTTATAACTTGCTCCATTGCCAGTAGAGAGCAGTGTTGGCCATCTCATGGACTCCTTCGTGATACCTGATTGCTTGCTTCCTCAGATGCTTAATCACTCCATGAATAATGTAGGGTGTTAATTTTTAAAATGTCAGATTAATAACCATTACAATAATTAACTAAAGAGTTACTAAGCCTAACTGCTATGAAATTTGACACTATTTAACATAACAAGAAGCTGATTTATAATGCAAATACATGTAGTACATGTTTTATTTACATCTAACTCAAAATACGCCAATTTTATGTAGATAATATGTTCTCTACACTATTATTTTAAATGTTAAAGGCCACTAATTTCTACTGTTTACAACATAAAAGCTTCATCTAACACCAAGTTTAAATAACTACTGGTAGCATAATGATCAATGAATATTCTAATCATTAAAAAAATAAACAGATATGTCTCTATCTTTGTAGCCAAGGTCGAAGAGCCTTAAATAGGCTATTCTCTTGGTGTTAACTTGACTGTCTATGTGTTGAAAAAAGAAGGTACTGAAACCTTCTAGCTACTCAACTGCACAAGTAGATAAGCCATATAGGAGTCAGCCAATTTAATTTTTATAGTCTTCATTTGGCTGACTTATGCTGCCATCGTGCCAAGCAATACAGAAAAACCATTTTTAAAAAGCGCATCATCATAGTCTATTTCTAAAAAAAGAGTCAGAATCAATCAGATTTGAACCTATTACTTGATTGCCAAAACCATAATCCTGAAAAAATATAATTAAAATAAGCCCACCAAAAAGAAAAGTTGTACTTCAAATTTGAAACTAGATACTCTAAAGGTTATCCTTTAAAGGAGGGCCACAAAATTTGGAGTGAGAAGAAAAATTGTGGGGGGCTCAGTATTAAGAAGTCTACATTTTGTATTTGATTTGATATTTAGGTTTCTCTTTTTATTATAGTAAAACTTTGTAATAAATCGCATCTGTTCTTATTTTACGTGAGTATGATCTGAATTATTTTAATAGGCTCTTGCTTTTAAAATAAGACTTTAAAGTTTAAGCCAAAACAATGCTACTTGCTATAAACAAGAAACTCTGCTCACTGCCCATTGTGCAAGCAAGGGTCTCCCAAGCAGAGCTTTGAATCACATGGTCACAGTAAGAAACGGTGAGATTTTATCCTGTCCCAGAGCTGACCCCTCCAATGATCATACCTCTTTCACACCTGAGGAGTGAGATAGGTGGGATGAAGAACAGGCTATCCACTTGTATTATTTTAAATAGCAGTATTACAAAAATAAATAAGCCCTATTTAACCAGAAAACTAACAGGGGCATTGGAGCAAGACCTCCTTCACAATCCATTTTCTCATCAGAGAACCACATGATTGTGCACTGTGGAGGTATCCTCATTATGTTATAGATGTGAAACAGAGGGCCAGGAAGGCGAAGAGACTTCTCAGGGTCCTGAAGCTTGCAAGTAGCAGAGCTAGGGCGGGGATTCTAGCTCTCCTAATTTCCAGACACATACTCTATTGTTTTTCTGGGCTTTTAATCTTTTTGTCATCTTAAATAAGACAGAAATAGAAGAAAAGATAATATAGTATATTGAATATATATTACTCATTTATACCACATTCATTTGGCTAATTAAGACTTATATGTTCTCTCTACTATGAGATATGCTTAAAATCTATGGGAATAAAAGATATTTGGTTGGCTTTACAGTTAGATAATCTAAGTTCCAAATACCACTTATTTACTGAACCTCCCAGGGCCTCAGTTTCTCATTCACAAAATTGGGGTAAGCCAATCGTGTTTTTGGAAGAATTAAATGAGAAAATCCAAGAGGTACCTGGCTACATTCACTAAAATAATAAAATAACAAAATAACACTCAAAACAAGCAAATAAAAAGAGTTAACTTACCTACAATGCACTGTGAAGTGAGAAAAAAAAACTATTTTGAGCCATTAGTGTTTGAATACTGGGTCTGGAGTCTGCTAGAATCCTTACCAACACAAACACAAGCATACTTTTCTCTCAGCATTTTACTGGCTATTTTCAAACATTTATTCTTCATTCTCACTGTAATTTAATTCAATTGTAATCCTCATTGCACTTTAATCAAATAAAACTTGAGACAAGAGAACTTTTTAGGACATCTATACATGATATGCTTATTTGTGAATGCCTCATTTATTAAGTATTTACATATACTGTTTTTTTTGTTTGTTTGTGTGTTTTCCCAGAAAGGCCAAGTACGTTTCTTGTTAAATACATTCCTAGTTGTTTTATACTTTGGGGTAAAAGAGACTTCTATATTCTATTTATAACATGATATTGCTCTACAGAAAATATTTACCCTATACTCAGTGGCCTTATCATATTCTCTTATTAAGCCCAGTAGTTTTGTGTTTTTATTTACTTTGAGCCTACTGGAATATAATTATCAACGAAATGCAATATGTTTTCTTTTTCAATATTGCTAGCAATTATTTCATTTTCCTTGCTCACTGTATTAGTTACAAAAGAACAACTCACAGTGATAATAACTATCCATATCTTATTCTTAATTTTCATGGAACTTAAGCTATTGTTCTAGTTTCATAGAACAATACTGCTATTGTTCTACTTCAGGTTTAAAATCTGATAAAGCGATTGTCCCAAATCTGCTTGTCTTCCTAAACTCTGTCCAAAGAAATATTTTATCTGGAGAAGTCCCTAATATTTTGAGAAATTACTTATTTCTCCTTATCTCTTTTTCTTTCCCTTATGGAGAAAACATTCTTTAAAACACCCCTCCTAATTCAGGTGATAGCATTGCCAGTACTCCCCCTTTGAGATACATCACTATTACTATCCACCACCACCAAAGTCATCACTATCATTATTTCTATATTCTATTCCATTTGGAAAACATTTACTATGTAGCATCATCATCATCATCTTTATTTCTGTGTCCTAACCTACTTCATAAGCATTCATTTGTTGTGCATCATCTTTCTGTCGAGTACAATCATAGATGACAGGGCTACAGCAGGGAACAAGGCAGACCCAAATCTCTGACCTACTAATGGTGCTGTATGCTACCCCTTATCTTGGCTCTTTCATTCCACAACCTGGACACTCATTTTTTGAGTACCATCTAAACAGACTGCAACAAGAAAGGTTCCAAGTCAACAATAATTGCCGTGGTGAAGTTTTCTGGCTAGAAGTGATCATTATTTGTTTGAAATCATCAGCCATTTTGGAGAAGACCTCATTCCAAGCTGTAGATGGAACTTCTTCAAACTCAAGTATCAGCGTAAGTGATTGCATTATAAGACTTTACCACTCAAATAGCCGTCCTCATTTCTTTATTTTATATATATATTTTTAAAGAATTTATTTATTTATTTTTAGAGAGAGGGGAAGGAAAAGAGAAAGAAAGGGAATGAAACTTCAATGTGTGGTTGCCTTTTGCACTCTCCTACTGGGGACCTGGCCCACAACCCAGGCATGTGCCCTGTCTGGGAATCAAACCAGTGACCCTTTGCTTCCCAGGCCCTTGCTCAATCCACTGAGCTACACCAGCCAGGGCTGGTTTCTTTACAATGAGAGGAAAATCTACATTTTGGGTTGGGCATAGCTCTTCTGAGTGAAAAAATGAGCGTGGATTAATGATCTTCCTGAAATGATTAATATGTCCTCTAATTCTGTGAAGCATTGCTGCATACAGGACTTTTGTTAGTGGGCTATGATGGTGTAAGCAAAGAAAACTGGATTCTGTCCCCTGGGGTTTTATCTCCTAGATTTAGAGATTCAACCACAGACATGGAAAGGCAAAGAAAAACAAATAAAATCAAACAAAAACCTGAGATCTGAAACAGAGACAAGCCTAATGCCTGACTACGAATGTACTGTCCTCTTCACTTCAATCAGGTGCCCCAGAAGCAGTGGTGAGAGCAGGCTCTGCACCAGAGCAGGCCTTCTTTTATTTAACAGATGGTTAACTGAAGGCCTACTATGTGCCAGACAATATTCCAGGTACTTGGATACAGTGATGAACAGAAAAATCAAAGACCTCTGTGAAAGTAGCTTAGTGGAACCCATGCCAAAGAGTGTTAGAGTCACATGGACACAGTGCTTAAATTCTGGCTCTGCCACTTAATAAGTCTTTGTATAAAACCTATGAACAGCAGCCTCCTTCTTGTATAAAATGTAGATAAATATCTCTATACTTGTAAGTGAGTTCTGAGCAAAAGTTTGCATGGGTAAAGTGCATGACACATAGTAGGCAGTCACTAAATATTTGCTTCCCTTAAAAAAAATGTTCCTAAATGATGCACCGGTATTGATTATTTGTCACTAGACCCTAGAGTAATGATGGGAAAACAGGGTTTGTGACATTATTTTCAATAAGCATCAGGGTTTTTCCCTTCTTCTTATTTTATAGATTTTACATAATTCTATTAATAGGGTTAACTAATTCTGCCAGGAAGCTGGTGATTATGGTTAATTAAGTGACAGATGGGGAAATACAGAAGCATCGACCATGCAGGAATGGCAGGATCCTGGTAATTTCCTACAGTGGAGTAGGGGAAGGAGTGAGTCATTACGTTCTTATGCAATCAGTCGAGTCCATCTAGAGTAAGGAGTCTGCCTTGCAATCAGATGCTGATGTGAGCATATAAGCTGTTTTATCTCATTAACTAATAGCCTAATTCTCTGTATATATATGTACTTCTACCCTCATTTTAATAATTTCACTTATTTCTTAAAATCCATGTCTTTTTTATTTTAAAAGACAACTATATTTATGTTTTTTCAATACTTGAAGACAATTATCACTAATTAGCACCACTTTGTCTTCACTGTAATGCTTAATTGGTTTGTTTAAACCCTAGTATACGCTGATTTTATTTGATTTTCCTTGACCTTTAGAAAAACCAACCTTTGCATATTCCTGCAGCTTTTGAGAGTATTTTTCAGTTGCCCTTTGCAAGTTTTAATCCTGGTATTAACATAGACTTTTATGTTTTTATTGGACTATCTCTAAAAATTTAATAGCCTGATTAGTGATGATAATTCCAAATCAGATAAAAACTCCCTTTACATACACAGGATTATATCACAGTATATTGGTTTTCTGGAAAAAAAACTATATACATTTTTATTTCTCATAATATATTTGGTTAATACATCAAATATTTAACTTGTTATTTTCACACAGCAGAACTGGCATTTGAGAGAAAGCTTTACCCTATATATACATCATTATAAGTATGACTAAAGTTTAAAGTAAGCTACTTATTTTTAACCTGTTTTTTTAAAAGATTTTATTTATTTATTTTTAGAGAGAAGGGAAGGGAAGGAGAAAGGGAGGGAGAGAAACATCAATGTGTGGTTGCCTCTCGCATGCCCCCCTACTGGGGACCTGGCCCACAACCCAGGGATGTGCCCTGACTGGGAATTGAACCAGCGACTCTTTGGTTCACAGGCCAGCACCCAATCCACTAAGCCAACCAGCCAGGGCTTTAACCCACTTTTAATGTAAGTATTTTGTGATATTCCAGTTCAATTCCATGTCTCTCAGACTTAAGAGCAAATACATATGCTCACTCAATCCTGAGATTAATTTACTTTCATTTAAAAGTGATAAATGCCATTAAAATGCACAAATAAATGAAGTATGGGCAACAATATGATAGCTTTAGAATCATGAGACTTATCTGTCTCTCATGTCAGGGCTAATCTAGTATAAATTTCAAAATTATAGCACATCTATAGAAATTATGGATCCTGCTATACATAAGAATTAGGAAACAAATGACTGTCTTTGCTCCAAAAATATATATTCTGTTATTGAATATCCAAGTTGAAACATCTGTACAAAACCCAGGGAGCCTCACTCTATAAAGCCCTGATACACACCATAATGAAATTTTACCAGAGACTCTGAGAGTTATTGCCATTTTAACATGATTAATTCTTTATCTGAAAGTCAGATCACATTTCGTACAGAAGACAGCTTGGAGAAGGGCCTTTTCTCAGTCCATGATGACATCTCATTGGAACTGGAGGGGCCTCCATTTCTAGAGCCCCATCTGTCACGCTATGCCTATGGAAGTCCTGCCAGCAGCCTGCAGGAAGGAATGCAAAGTGGGTGGGTGGCAGGGAGAATGTCAGGAGAAGGGCAACTTTCTTTTCATCTCTCAACAGACTTGTTAGCCTCTGCACAGAGCATAGTTTTGATTTCCTGCTATAAAAACACATTCTAGGAGAAAGAAAAAGCTCAGGTTGTGGTTGCATCTTTTCAGCGTGGACTGAATTTTCAGTGTGCTATTAGGATAGCAACTCAGCATATACATGATGTATAAAACACAAATCCTCATGTAAACACTGAAGACAAGGGGCTTTATTTTTGTCAATTCTTATTGTCCTCAAAGACTGGTTGTTTACTGAATGATGAGGTCCAACTTATTCTGCATAGTCTTATAGTACTTAAGGAAAATCTAGAAAGTCATAGAAATTACTTTTTTTTTAAATTAGCTCTGCTGTTACTAATTTGTTTTGGTCTATTACTTTATATCCCAAATCTGTTACTCTTTATGAAAAGTGGTGGTGATACTTCTATATAGTCATTGTGAGGATTACTTAAGTTAATACAACAATACAGTTTAGCACAATGCTTGGAATTTAATGAATTTGTATTGAATATATTTGTCTCACTTAATCGAATAGGATAACCAGAGCTATTTTATAATAAAAGCTAAAAAGTCTCCTTGAAATTATATTGCTTCATACTATACATGATCCAAGTATATTATAGAAAACAACTATAATCAATTCACTTCTGGCTTTTATCTGTTATGAAATTTTATAAATGCAAGTGAAAAAGAAAGGATGTTTGTCATGCTAATTACCCCAATGGTTTTAATGTCTTATTATAGCTCCAGGAATTTAATAAGTGAAAATATGAAATTAAAAAGAACTATGAAATGCATACGTATATTAGCAAACACACACATTTATTAGTCAAAATAATAAAGTAAAAAAATTGATAAATTACAAGAATTATATCTGCTATTAAATTAAATGGTGTAAGTGTACCATGTAGGTGTGGGGTTATGTCATTAATGAGGTCATGCAGTTGGTCACCATATGGTACAAAATAAGTTATTCCAAAGTAATCAGGAAGCACACTGGTTCAGTGACTATACATTGGTTCAAGTCTGAAACTATATGGGCCAAAGTATTTAACCTATCAATTATGACATCTTGTACAATGATAATTCCACCAGTATCCTAGAACAGCACATCAGCTCTCAATGGGTAAATCAATTATAGACCATATCCAAAGATTTAGAGTGATATGTCTATTTGCTTGAAAATGTTTATTGATAGAGATGTCACTATCTCATAAAAGCATCTGCTCATATAATGACTATTCTGTGTATTATTATACCTTCCTAGTATGCAATTATTTAGGGGAAGATGATAATAAAGTAGGAGCTAAAATACTGAAGGAGGGAAGGAGTGATGTGAGGATTGTAAATGACCTCAATTAAGAGAGAAAGAGTGGCAAAGTT
This sequence comes from Phyllostomus discolor, assembly GCF_004126475.2. Classification (NCBI taxonomy): domain Eukaryota; kingdom Metazoa; phylum Chordata; class Mammalia; order Chiroptera; family Phyllostomidae; genus Phyllostomus; species Phyllostomus discolor. The sequence goes on from NC_040906.2 coordinate 38,426,986, forward strand.
CGATAACTTGAGACAACGCAAAGCAAAGGGATTTTAGAGAGAAAGGACAGTGAATTCATCTGCCAGGCCAGATGTTCTGGGAAGAGTTGTGTGGAGGAAACACTCACCATTTGTGCAAAGTGGTGAGTGGTTGGAAAAGGCAACAGGAGATTTAGTGTCCTCAGAAGAGAGCTGGGGGTGGTTTGCAGCAAGAAGAAGCAAGGTTCAGAGGAGAGGTGGAGGACAATGGAGAACCTGCTGATGCACTCGTCACTATCTTGAGTTCCCAGGGACCCAGTAATAGATCCTTTTTCAAAATAACCCCATTTTTTTTCATTTGACTGATTAAAAAACATATTCCACTATGTCCCCAAATGTATTTAATGTGGCTATAAAGAGTTATAAAACAGGGGTGTACCATAAACTAAGCTACAAGTTCTTCAGCAGCAGCATAAAAATATAATCAGTTAACCATATGATTCACTGTTGACAAGGTAAATTTTTTAAAGAATGTTTCATATATATGATGGAACTTTGATATGCAACAGGATTAATATATTTCACTGGCAAAAGTGTTTGACAGTTCATAAAATTTGAGATGGCCCCCTAGATATTTGTTTTCTTTTATAATAACTATGAATAACAGTTTCACAGTTATTATTAACTTTATTTCAACCCATCCTCTTCTGCAATTTTCAAGTACTTTGGAGAAATAGCTATCACTTTCCATCAAAATGGGATAAAACATTAACTACTTTTGCCTTTACATTCTATCCCACATAGTTGCCTGCCTAAATAATACCTTTTTTATCATTGTTACATCAGCATTTAATTTACTCAACTGGGAAATAATTGTTAGGTGTGAAATGCACTTTGAGACTTTGTAGGGCATATATAACATGTAAGCAACTCAAACCCTGTTTTAAAAATGATTTCGCTAGTAGAGTTTCCTCCTCCAGAAGATCTGTCAAGCTTTCACAAGCCTCAGTAAGTTTTTTCCAAAGTCAAGTTTTCCAAATTGAAAATATATGAATTATGATAAATTGTCCATTTTATTTTTCACACAATAGGTTCTTTCTGGAGCTCTCCTAACCTCCAATTGCTAACGTTGGAAGATAGAAGCCATGCCATCCCCTGCCACAGCATAGGGTGATGGCAGCCAAATTATGTCTGCTGCTTAGCTCCCTTAGATACGGTCGTTAGCATTATTTTGAGATATCCTATAGTACTAAATCAAGGTGGTAATTATTAGGAGAAAAATGTATTTTAGGCAAGTTATGATAAACATTTTTAAAAGACACATCAAGGCCTTATTTTGTTAAGTATATGTTAACATTAAATCTGGAGAGTTAGGGTACACATGAGTATAAATTTCTGAGAATTAATTTAAATGTACTTTGTCTTATACAGTATCATCAAAATAAACATGATGCTAGGATTCGCATTACTAATTTAAGGACTTGTAAAGCATTAGCCGGGTCACTGTGCTCTCAGTCATTTGTAGAAAGGATTCGATGAGCAGCATCGTATGCAAAGTCCACAGCAGCTGCATTCGTGTCTAGTTATGCTCACAAGAAAAGGAGACTTTCCAGGGAGAGTCCATTAGAGCAGCCTTTAAAAAAGCCTGTAAAAGTTATGCTCTGCTGGCATTTTGGAATACTCAGAGGTTCAATGAGATTCTTGCAGATGGCTAGAAAGCATTGAGAAAGGGGCAATTTCTAATGCATGTTAGCCTCCTTTTATGTACCACGTAGTGTAGAAACTTTTTAAATATAATTCTTCATTTAAGGGTCATGGAAATATCAGGCAGTCTTCCATTAATTTTTAGATTGAAGGCAGACAACTTTCACCTTAAGTAAAATAATTAATATCCATTTCTACATAAATTAAAATTACACAGATTGCCTTACAGACGTAATGAATTTGCTCTAGCATATCCTTACAGCACTAATAACAAACATGCTATAATATCTTTATTAAAACTGAATTTAGGTTCAAGATTGCTTTTTTATAAATTAGAAAAGAAGCGTTCCAAAATGTAGAGATAATCTTGCACCAAACGTTGCCTTGCCAGCAATGGTATAATCACAGCAAATTAAATGCCTAATGGAGCACCTCCTGCTCTGGCCATCCGATGCAGCTCTCTGGCCTCTCTCTCCCTCTTCTCCCTGGAACTGGCCCAGTGGAAAGCCACCCATTGCACTCTAGCGGTGTTCTCTACTCAAAGCCTTCCCACACCTGCTTCTTACCCTGCCAAGGCTTTCCTGAGTATTTGAATTCTAATAAAGTATAAGTTAGGCTGTCTATGAAATCAAAACAAATGAGTAAAAAGTATACTTTCTGAATAAAATGAAGTTTATAAGTTGAGGAATAGAATTAGTAAATATGGCTCTGGAAAACCTGGTGCACAAAAGGCAGGGACATGACCAGTGTTCAAGGCTGGGAACGGCAGCCTGGGAGAGGATAAGACAGCCTAAAGGCAGATATGTTCCAGAAGAAGGCAGTGACAATAGGACATCTGTTCTTTTCTATTCTGGCAATTTCTCAGGAATAAATTGCTAGAAACTACTCATCAGAAGAAGTTTTTCAAGTGATGAGATGTTGGGTCATCCTTTTTCAAATAGAACAGAAAGATCTTCAACAGGAGACATTGTTTACTTATATATAAAAACAAAGGGCCTAATGTTCTAGTACCTAGTGAAATGTTTTAGTGATTAGAAGCTCATGCTTTAAAACAATGGTGTCTGAACTGTGCTGATTATTAACTGTGTAACAATGAGCAGGTTATTTAATTTTCTAAACCTTAATTTCCTTATTTGTAAAATGGGGGCTATAAGAGTTGTCAAAGTAGGTAAGTATATAGAGAGTTGTTATAACTACATTACCTGCTGCACTGGGTTGACGTAAAGATGAAGAGAGAATACGCGCCTGACAAGTTACAGGCAGTCAAGAAATCTAGTAAGGTTATTATTACTGCTAACGTATGAACTGATCAATCAGCACATACCAGTGACCAGGCACTAACCTTTACTCAATTCGATCGAAAGTAGTAGGTTATACATCCAAAATTACTCTATCCAGCAAAGCTATCATTTAGAATGGGAGGCCAGGTGAAGTGCTTCCCAGATAAGGTCAAGTTAAGGGAGTTCATCATCACCAAGCCCTTATTATATGACGTGTTCAAGGGACTTATCTAAGAAAAAGAAGATGATCAAAAGTATGAACAATAAAATGACAAAAAAACTCACAATAAATATCAGTAACTGAACCTGAAAAACAAAAACAAAAATGAACTAAGCAAACAGAACAGGAACAGAATCACAGAAATGGAGATCACACAGAGGGTTGTCAGCAGGGAGCAGGCAGTGGAGAATGGGGGAAAAGGTGCAGGGAGTAAGAAGCAGAAATGGTAGGTACAAAATAGACAGGGGAAGGTTAAGAATAGTATGGGAAATGGAGAAGCCAAAGAACTGATACATATGACCCATGGACATGAACGAAGGTGGGGGAATGATGGTGGGAGGGGGGGTTCAGGGTGGGGAGGCATAAAGGGGAGAAAAAAATGGGACAACTATAATAGCATAATCAATAAAATATATTTTAAAAAGAAAGTAGTAGGTTAAAAGATGTGAATTCAGAAAATGAAAATTTGGGAAAGACAAGGGTTACTACTGAGAGAGTATGGAAGAGAAAATGGAGGAAGAGAGGAAATTACTAAAACAAAGGACTGTATCAAATTGACCCCATCAAGTCTTGCTAATAAGAGATGAACATTCACAAAATATCGATGGTGAGAAGTCTACGCTTTACAAACACATCCAAGAATACGTTATGAGAATATTTCCACTGCACTGAAAAGTTACTCCTTATTTTAGCATAGTCTATTTTATTATAATCTTTGTACCCAAAAGATTTATTTATCAGGTATCTCCACTAAAATGAATCATTCAGACCATGAAATTTTCTTTTCCTGTCCCTCCTAAATCCTCACATTTGGATGATTTCAATGCTTATTAACACTGCTGCAGGTGGTATGCAAGAGAAGATAGAATTGAGACAAAAGCTACTTGGTTTTGCTGCCTATTATTAGTTTCCTATAAAGAGAGGTAGGGAGCCAGGTAGACACTATTGATTAAAATAGACTTTATTTGTGACTTCCATTTGTTTTGCTACTTGTATCCTCCAAATGAAGAAAGTACCCTCATCTTTCCCAGAGCTTCTCAAATACAGTGCAGTCAAAATGTAGGTTTCTAGGCTCACTCTAGCCCTACTAAATCAGAATCAGTGGACAGGAAACCTGCACTTCTAACAAGCATACCGGTTTAAGAAACACTAATCTATTTTAAAGAAATCTAAGTAACATTTATTCTACATATTCAGTGGTAACATTTCTTTGTGCCACAATGCTTTGGCACCACCTCTTAATCTGGTCAGGAATATACAAACCCTACTTACTAGAATGTCTATTTCTAGTAGGATGGTGCAGTGAGGGAGTGTACAAGGGTTTTTTTTGTTGTTGTTGTTGCTTTTTTTTTTTCAAAAAAAGAATGGGGCCACAGCATTCCCATGGAATAAGAACCCACCACTCTCAAAAGCAGCTTTGTCTTTTTTATATCCTTCAATAAGGAAGGTGACTTTAATGTAAAATTCAAAAAAGTTGCATAAGATAATAAAAAGTTCAATAAATGATAATAAAAATAGTACCCTTATCTGTTAAAAATAAGTAAGAGTAGTTAGAAATTTATGTACCTCTACTCTCGCATTTCTGAAACTAGAAAAGTCAGCTTGATGAAGAAAAGTATTATATTTCAAATAAGTCTGTATCTAAAAGAACATTATGTGCACGGAAGACCAGGGTTCACTTTTTATGTGACCTTGACAAGTAACTTAAGGACCCCAAAGTTGTTGTAAAACATGACACTATCAGTTCTAACTACTTCAGTGGAATGTAAAAACATAAACAAATGTAAGGCAAGAGACATGGCCATTTCCCAGAGAGGCCACTACATTAAATGACATGAAATTTTGTACTTCACAGGAAATGGCTTTGTGGTGTGTTATTACTTTTTAGACATTTTATCATGAGGCAGGATGAGGTACATATGCAGGATAATACTGATGATCCTTGCTATCTAGTACTTGAAAAGAACTTACTGGCTCATCACTAAGAAAAAAAAAATTGAGTTGTGTGGGGTTTTTTTCAGGTTTTAGGAAATTATTTATTGGAAAGATGTTAACCCTGGCTGGCATAGCTCAGTGGATTGAGCGCAGCCTGCAAACCAGGCATCGCAGGTTCGATTCCCAGTTAGGGCACATGCTTGGGTTGCAGGCCTTGGCCCCCAGCAACCACACATTGATGTTTCTCTCTCTCTCTCTCTTTCTCCCTCCCTTCCCTCTCTAAAAATAAATAAATAAAATCTTTAAAAAAAAGAAAGATGTTATGTCGACATAAAGATAGCCTAATTTAAAAGTTGGTGTGTGTGTATTTATATATATATGTATATATATGCATTTATACATATGTGTATATAACACATGTATGCATTATGTATGTGCATACACCGACATGACTTTAACTTTGATGAATTGTTATTTAAGAAGTCAATTAAAATCTTTGGATAAAAGAGAATATGGAACAATAAAAAGGAAATGTCTGGTTGGACTCCAAATGGTGGAAAAGGGGCAGAGTGAAACACTCAAGTCAAATTCCTTCTTCACAGAAAGTCAGCTTTCACCTGGCTTTCTGCACGTTAACTGAGAAACATTCTTTCCTTTCATGGTGTTTAAACCTGAAAACAGCAGCTTGTTCTAACGTAAGTTCACAGCATGGACAGATTTTAAAACTTTTGTTTGTTTGTTTGTTTTCTACTTATAACAAGTTTCTGACAAATTATTAGAGCTCTTAAAATGCAAGATGGCATTAGTCCTTTAGTTGTTTAGTGTTTACTGATGGTCACAATATACTATGTTTATATTCTGGGCCTTTAATTTCTTAGCTACCTCCAAACTAGATGTTCCAAAGAACATCAAATTTCATGCCTAGAACCAAGAGATGAAGCTGAGGAGTTAAGACCTTTCAGAAAATAGTATCTTTAATTTTAAAAAGATAGGTTTGTACTTCTTAGCCTAAGGTCTGCTGGGTTGCTCTTGGGGTAGTGGGGGTTAAATAACTGAGATGGCAGAGATAGTAATAGCATAGCATGAGTAACAGTCACAAGATGTATAACCTCCACTCCTGCATATCAAGATAACCTAGAAGCATGCATTGTGAAGATGGTTTTAGCCCACAAAGTGAGGGACCAACTGAAACTGAGGGTCTAGAGTAGAGGTGTCAAACTCATTTTCACCGGGGGCCACATCCGCCTCTTGGTTGCCTTCAAAGGGCCGAATGTAATGTTAGGACTGTATAAGTGTAACTGCTCCTTAACTAGGGGCAAGGAGCTCAGCACTGCCGCCGGGTAGAAACAAGGTGCCAGGCCAGATAAAACAAGGTGGAGGGCCGGATTTGGCCTGCGGGCCTTGTGTTTGCCACCAGCTTTCTAGGGGTAATATATGATTTTGATTTAATATATAGCCCCAGCACTGTATTCAGTTTCCTCACAACCTACCCTGTAAGCCTTAGCTCTTCCCCTTGCTAGTCATGAACTCCTCTGAGGCAGCCAGAAACAATGGTCATGACCTGACTAAGGGTCACGGGTATGGGTTTCTCTAAGCTAAAAATAATGTCATGGCCTAAGTTGTGTTTTGGCTCCTGAGTGATAAAGGGAACTACCCCTGGTCCTGTCACCTAGAAACCAGACTGAGGGGCTGTGGTGCTGACCTCACAACCTGAAATTATGATTTTCTGCCCTTACCTCACTTGACCAATCAGCAAGACCCACCATCCCAAACCCGTTACTTGTAATGACTTGTGATTTTGTTCTATAAAACCCCTTGTCTGTTAACCATGGAGGAGTTCAGGCTTTTGAGCATTAGCTTCCTATTCTCCTGGGTGGTCCATTCGTAATAAAATGGATAATCTTTCTCTACTGCAATTCTTGGTGTTTAGTGTTTAGCTCTACTAGCACCAGGTAAATGAAATCTTTCCATTGTTTCGTAACATAGATAATTCTGACCTCATCATCCCCTATCTTAAGTTCAACTCTATCACTACACTCCTGTCATCTGGGAATGTAATTGAAGGATTACCTTCATAATTCTCTACTTTACCTACATAAACATTTTACACATGCAGTGTTCCAGGATGCCATTCAGACATCGTACACGCTGTTCCCTACTTTACTTACATAAATACTTTGCCTACTTTACCTACTGTACCTACATAATTCTCTACTTTACCTACATAAATACTTTACACATGCAGTGTTCCAGGATGTCATTCAGACGTCGTACATCCTGTTCCCTCTGACTGAAATGACCATCTCACCTCAATCACTAAGTTCATTTCTAGTGGTTCTTGATCTCCATTAGAAAATTCTTCTTCACCCTTCACATGGATGCTCCTCAGTATAACTCAAGGTGCCACAGTGTGTAAGATAATGAGCCAGCTACATGCTCATCTCTGGGAGATGTAGAAGTCTCATACTAATCTTCGACCAAGACAAGAACAAGGTCTTCTGAACCCAAAATTCCTTCCAGGTATGTTGGTCTTTCATAATGTGATGAGTCTTGGGTGACTAACCAAGGACCCTAGAGAGGGTCTTATGCATGGAAGCTTCTCAGGCTTCTGATACTGTTGCATGCATTGTATCTCTTGCTGTAACATTCCATTGTCTTCACTGAAGCCATACATGAGTAAGGACACACGTTTATCCTTCCAATTATTCAACCTTGTGTAAACCTTGGAGATGTCCTTTTCCATGCCGAGACTGTGGGGCAGGCATGTTAGTCTGGCACCTGGGGCCTGGCACCTACTACATGCTATAAAAGAATAGGCTGAATCAGTCCATAACAACTATAAAGTACACTGTAAAGCAAACATTAATGTATTTTGTTTATCAGCTATTCTGGAATTACAAACTTGTCTCTTGAAAGTAGGTTAAAGTGTTGTTACTATATGACTTAAAATCAAATTCACTATAAATATAATTATACACATCATCACACTATGAAATGATTCATGATGAAGCTGACAACAAAATCATTTAAATCTGTAGTAATCCATTAACCAATTTTTTTTACTACAAAGATTTCTATTTTATATTGGTGGTCATTAAAAGAGCCCTGCATTCAGTCAATTAATGTTGCTATTTGGATCATTTACCATAAAGTCATATGTGTTTGCAATCAATACGATTTTTACTACACTGGAAAATATAAAGAACATTCCTTATGAAATTTGTAAATAAATGGTAAAAAAGTAATACTTATTCATTAATTCATTAGAAAAGTCCATGCTAAAGTTGTGAAAATAACATTGATTAATTGCTCATAGCTCTGTGTTCTATTTTACATCTCAGCTATAAATTTTTTCTCTGTCTTACTTTCCATTAAGGACAATTCATTGATTATACTACTTGATTTACTGCTTTCACTGGCTATTGCCATGGTCACACACAAACATAAAAAATCATCTGTAGAAGTCTACCTTTGTTTTTTAAATTACTTAGCTGCTGTTGTTTCCTCACTCTTTGTACATAACATTTACAAAAATTAAAGATACTAGCATATTCTCCTGACAAAGCTTAAATTCAGTCCTACTCATTTTACCTCAGCAATTCCTGTAGGATATTATTTAGTCTGAATATTTGCAAATGTGAACAGCTTCTCTGTTTGTAAGACTTGCTTTGCTTTCATTCAGTAATCTTAACAAATGTTGGTGCGAGCAAGCCTGGAGCAATACCATTTTAATGAGCAATAGAAGCAGACATGTAACCAAATAAGTGGTGTAGTAATCCTCAGAAATAAATGCAAAACCAGACAAAGCCAGAGATCTAACTTTAATTATTTAGGATTGTACCTGGGTATCAACCACAGATGAAGCCTCTTCATTGGTTGCCTGATGCCTAGGGTACCAATTCTTATCTGAACCTACAGAGAAACTGGGGTGGGGTGATTCATGCTTCTCTGACTCTAAATTTCATGGGAAGTGATTAACCATTGTTGTTAAGGGCCTATCACCCTTCACCATTCCTGAGTAATTCCATCACAGATCACATCCGCGTAAGAGGTAGGGCAGGGAAAGACGGAGATTATGCAAGTCTATTCAACTTCTTTCTAGTTCATAATACTGAACCTTGTAATAGTCATGTTATTCAAATATGCAAGGAATTGAGAACTAATCTCCCAATGAATGTGCTATATTCTAAAAACTCCAATCCGGCAAATTGGTTATGTGAAATTATGGAAGCTTTTTCCATAGTAAAAGTGTTATAAAAAATCTTTGTTAAAGCTAAGTATATTTGCAAGACAAATAAGGAAAACTAATATCTAGTGAGCACCAATCATGTGTCAGGCACTCTATAGATGTTATCTTGTTTAATTGTCATGAAAGTAGTATAAACAATGTATTTGCATTTTACAGATGAGAAAATGGAATTAAATACCAGCCTTGCCATATGAAGTTGTAGAGCCCTGAACTCTCTACTCTAAAATTCAAAGGTCTGGATTGGGAGTAAAAATAAGAAAACTATATTTGAACAATGATTAAAATAAAATAGAAAAAAACAAACTCAAAGGTCCTTGCTCTTTTGATTATAGCACACAGCCTTCCCAGATCCAAAACTATGAGTTCTGCTGTACTTATAGTCTACTAAGCAGAATAACCCTTAATCACTTACATATTTCTGTGAATAAGAGAGTTTGTTATGTTTTGAAAAACAGAGGTGTCATTTCCTACTAACTTCTCCTCAGGGGAGGAGCCTTCACAACAGAGCTAAGGACTTTGTTTACTGGTTTCACGGTATTAGAGATGCTTGCAGAGGCTTGAGTTAGACCCATAAGTTTTGTTATTAAAAGTTAATGATAAGGAATGAAGTCTCCGGTGTTCATTCAGAAAAACTAAGGACATTTTCTGGGGAGAAACAGAAATGGATTCAGATAGTTTCTCAACAGGAGAACAAGGGAAGACTGTGCAACCAGGACTAACTCTGAGGGAAGAAAACATCTAAGATAATAGGCAGATATTCTCAAATGTGAAATACCACACAAAACAGGGAAGCAACTGAGACTTTAACAAAAAATTCTTAAGGAGAAAAACCAAAAGCAAATAAAGATCTCAAGAATAGAGAAGAAACAGTAAATGGAATAATGGAGATCTGAATCTATTTCAATATGTCATTACAATAAAATTACTATTACAGTTTCAGAACAAAATGTAAATGTTGCAAATCCTGGCAAGTAGAATGGAAATAAGCAACAAAAACTGGGGAGTAGGATGTGCTAGAGGGAGGAACTGTAAGTAGGCTAGACACCTCATCACTCATACACACATACTGTCTAAAACTGTAACAGTACTGTTAAGAATAAACATAAAGATGCCAAACACTTAATTACGTTAACAATCGTCTTCTTAAATCCCTGAGCAATCTTTTAAGGACTAATATCCCTTTTGGCAAAGACACACATATCTGAAATGTAGTAACTCCTTTGATTTACTTGATTTCCTTTTTTCTTCTGTTAAATTCATGTAAACCAATATTTTTAATTATAAAATAATAGTATGCATGTTATAAAGTTGATTCTTATAAAGTTAGTGTTTCCTAACTATCCATTCATTCCTGGTCTCATTGTAACTATTTACAATTTAATGTTATGATTTTGCTGTTTGTTGCAGGATAGTAATAGTCCCAGTCTCACTGGGCAGGTGTGAAGATGAACTGAGATTATAGATGCAAAATGCTTAAAAAATTATTGGTATGGAGTTGTTTATATAACATTGAATGTTACTTTTTAATCTATATATTTATTCTTGCATTTGTATTTTTTCAAAGAGAGACACTTGGGCCACTGTTAATCAAAAATTAACACTGGGTTATTTCTGCCTGGTAGGATTTTGAGCAATGTGTTGATTTCTAGACTTTAATGTTTTTCTGTAGGTCTTAAATTTTAATAATTAGCATATATTATGTTTAGGAAATAATGGTTCTTATTTTTAGAAAATGATACATTAAAGACCTAATAATGTAAACAATTGCTTCTTCCATGCTCTAACCTATGTTCTGTATCCTTTGAGACATATCTTTTCTCAGACTGTGGTTGCATAAATTACATGAAATCTTCAGTGCCCTACCTAATGGCTTTTATTTTTACTACTTTGCTGTTACAGCAGAGGAGGAAGGTACTCTAACACCATCTGATATAAAGACTGCCACTGGGTTCTACTTCTAATTTTCTGAACATGATTTTTAAAGGTTTAGAAAAAGGAACTGCTTAATTCCAGGAGGGAGAAAAGGAGATGATGATAAAAAGTTTCTTGGAAACTGAAGAAATAGGCACACAACAGGAGACCATTCCTAAACATAAAACTGTGCATAACTGCTCTAGAGATGATGTTAACTCACAGTTCATAACATTAGAAGACAGACATGAATTGAGTTTCATTTGAAATTTATGTATTTATGTACACATTTCTTAAGGGATGAAAGATTACCTCCTCCAATGTCTCCTAAAATGTAAGAACACAGTGACCTGGGATCTTGCTTTGTTTGTCTTCAGGAGAGATTCTGTCTCTGAAGTGAGCTGGCTACTTCTCCTTATCTCACAGCACCAGAATCCAGTGACAAAGAGAAAACTCGGGAGGCAACTTTCTTTTATCTAATAACATCTTTCCTAATTAATATTTGAAATGCAACTTTCTACCCGTTCATAGTGCTGATTAGATGTTTAAATAATTTGCAAAACCCTGGTGTTTCCTGCAATGTTTTACCTCCTGTAACAATCCCTTCTTTTTCATTCCCATTTCTCATTTTTTTCTGGGTCTTTTGTTTAAAAAATGCTCACTTCTTTCCAATTTTCTTATTTTAGCATATGCTTATTTTAGTTAATAAAAAATCACTAATGAAATGCTCTTGATTAAAACATTATTTTTTTATCCCTTTCAAAAATGTTTTTCCCTCAAACTACAATATTCCTTACATGTCTTTTTTGTTCAATCCCTAAATTTCATATTCCAGTCTTCAGAATGCTGCTGTCTGACTCCTTTGAGACCAAATCAGACTTCCTTTTTCAGAAACATTCTTTGGCTATGAACAAGCTCTCTTGTTATTGCACAGAATGCCAAACATATCATGAAGAAATATGAAATAAATGATAAATGTATCCAACATTAAAAAAATCCCCATTTATAACTAAGATGCTGTCAAGTTGCAGAAGCATTTACAGACATAGATAACACTGAAGTATTTTTACCCAAAGATTATATTAATAGAAATATCATTAAGCAAAACGGAATAAGGGAAGTGAAATATTTCACAAAAGCACAGACTCAGTGGCCTCTCTGTCAGGGAAGCAAATATACAGGCTTTATTTAGTCTGCCTAGCTCACATCCTTGCCAAACTCCTGGCTGGTTTTAAATGATGTCTAACAAATAAATTTTCAGGCAGGGCTCCATAAATGAACCAATTTCACATGTACCATATACAAAGGGCAGAAGTGAATAAATATCCTATTTTGTCTTTGAGCTCATTCATCTGCTGGCTAAGTTTCTCTCCTTAAGCTTGGTTATAGTGTATTATAATATCAAGAAAAATAGGCATTGAATAGAAGACTTGATTTCTATATCCAACTTTGCTATTTTTTCTGTGTAAGCTTGAGCAAATCACTTAACCTCTCTCAGCCATAATTTACCTTTCAAGAAAATGATGGACTTTTAATAAATGATTCTTAAAATGCTTTGAACATACAAAGTCTTCGAATCTGTAACACATATAGCCTTTTAAAATTTAATCTGTAGTTTACTTTTCTTCCATTACCACTTAGTCCCCTTATATCCCTCTCCCCGCAGCAGTCACCACACTGTTGTCCATCTTCTTTTAAGGAAAAAAAAAATACCATAGTCCATTGTGAATTTTACAAAGAATAATTAATACAGAATTTTAAGTTTTTATTCAGTAATGCTCAACAGGCAAATTATACTTTTTCAGAGCATTCTCATGTGTAGACTAATAATTTGCAATGATGGTGACCTCCAAAATTATGTTTAAAAACTATTTAAGCCACCTGGGAAAGCTTAAGGGAAAACCTTAACTAGATAGTCCTTTATGATAAGCGTATGTTTTTGAGAAATTAAATTGGTGTTAAAAGTTCATCCCAAGAGTTTAGCAGTTAGGTAATGTCATGTGTTTATTGTCATTTCTCTTCTCCCATTTATATTTTAAAAGTATAATCCAACTACAAAGTCACAATTTTATAAATTTCCAGTTATTACTCTGCTCTTATTTGTTTCCACACTGTTTAGCATAAAAATGCTTATAGCTTCCCATCCCCAAGAAAGGTAATGGGAAAATAACATTTTATAGCTTTAATTCCTTTTAAATTTGAGTCAGCACTGCTTTGGAACATAAGAGGACAGTTTCTAATGGTTATAGATGCATAATTATTGTCAATATATATGATAGCATGTATCATTTGCAATCAGAGGAAATAACAGTTAAAGTTCAATGTGTATGCTCATTCTTTAGTTTTAAAATGTTGGTAATGGATATAAGTTGTACACATTAACATTATTAAATACCAGTTCTAAAATCCAAGAAAAATTTTTTTAAAGGTTCTATATAAAGTTAATTTTTGAAGTGGTTCATATGCATTGAGATTAAAATTTTCATTCAAAAAATTAATTGATTTTAGAGAAAGGAAGAAACAGAAAGAGAGACATTGATTTATTATTCCACTTACTGATGCATTTATTGGTTGATTATTGTGTGTGCCTTGATCTGGGATTGGATCCATAACCTTGGTGTATTGGGACAATGCTCTAAACAACTGAGCTACCAGATTAGGGCTGACCATCTCATTTTTAAACAAATGAAATGAACTAAATGGAATACAGTTGAACTCTTCATGTTTTTTACATTTCCCCTGATATCTACAACCAGCAAAACTGGTAAATGCTTATGTTTGCTGCTATTTAAAAGCTGCTCTGAAGAATCTTTGGAATTTGGAATTCTAAACTATTTTGGATGTTTTAGCAATGCATCTCATCTCACTGGCACAGGGATGTATGCTTTCTCAACTTTTAATGATTCCATAGGGTTCATTCAATATAAATGTTTTCTTTGCTGATTTCCTTTTTTGACATGGTTGTAGATTATTTATTTGTAAGATCCTAATTTTCTTCTATTAATTTATAAACCAATATTAACATTTCATTGAAGGACAATTTATCACATATTCACCAAAAATAATTGAGAAACATTAGCAAAATGACTTATTTATAATAAAACTTTTCTATACCATGACTCATTAGGCCACATAATGTAACTTGCTCTCTTCATTAACTTCTTACTTGTAAAACTTTTAAAAATTTTTAAAAGTTTGCACTGATTTCCATGTATTTCTGTATTTGACTTTAAGACCAAGGCAATCTGTATATTAATATCTTACTCCATAATGCAATTGTTGAAAACAGAAAAGCATGATTGCAGCAATATTTTTTCCTTAACCCTCAAAGCCTTTTCTTGTCTATAAACCTACAAGGTCAGCAGTATTGAGTCTGCTGCCATGCTTGAAGGAAAAGTCATTCCTTCCCCATTGAGACTCTCAGGTTGGCCACAGCAAGTACCTTGACTGATCTCACTGTCTCTGATGCAAACAGGAAAGATATAATACCTGACATGTAGTGTATGAACTTCATTCTCTGTTTTCCAGATAATAGTGCAAAGGTCTATATTATTCTCAAGGTACAATAATAACTAGTGCGACTACAATGTAGACAGAAACTTTCTATAATAAATATATCAATTATAATAAGCTTTTGATACACAAGATACTGATCTAAGGCTGTTTTTTATTTTTAAAATGAGGTCTGTTCACAGGGTATCCAACCATATATGAAAAATAGGGACATTTATTGAAGAAGATATAAGATACAAGAAACAATGTACATAGGACAATGATACCTCAGTCCCCTTCAAAGCTGGCTCCTTGAGACCTCACACAGTTCTCCCAGTTGCCATCAGTTGCCATCATATTTTGCACAATCTCATCCATAGTCTGAAATCTCTTCCCTTTCAAAGGTGATTTTAGTTTTGGGAAAAGCCAGAAGTCTCAGAGCACCAAATCTGGGCTATAGTGGGGCTGAGTCAGCTGGGTGATTTGATGTTTTGCCAAAACCTCTGCATTAGATGTGATGCATGAATGGGAATGCTGTCGTGATGAAGCTGCCAATCACCAGTTGCCCATAGTTGTGGCCTTCTAAGTCAGCTGAATGGTTTCCATGGAGGAATGTTCAAGCTTCATGCAAAATTTGATGCAGATTCATTGCTCTACTCGTTCAGTCATTTTGAATGTGATGGGCACACAGTATACATGCTCACTCAACAGCATCTACTGCCCCCTTGACTAGTACAGTGAAGTCATCATTGTTTATACATGTACATTGCAGTCTACTCTCCTTGGCTGCCAGGTTACATTGATGTTGCACAACCTTTCTTGTGATATTAACAATGGCTGGGCCTTTTCTGGACAGACCTCATATTAACTCATTTAAACTTCTTAACAGCTTAGTGAGGTAAGTACAATTATTAGTCTCACTTTACAAATGAGAAAACTCAGAAGAGTTACATAATTCAAATATTAGTTGGGGGAGCTGAAATTTGAACTTAAATAGATTGATGAGAAGTGTCTGCTCTGATCCTGTAATAGGATACAGCAACTTCATGGCTATAAAATTCTGATAACATCAATGGAGTTGTTGGGGTAGACCACTGGTTTTTTGGGGGTGCATCTGAGTGTACCACTTATCGAGGTTCTGATTTCCCTGTATCAATGACTACTAACCAAGTTTTGCTATAAGTTTCAAACGTCAGTGACTAAGATGTGTGTTTCAACTCCTACAGATTAGAATATTCAAGTTCTAACCACTTACTGTCAGATCCGAGATTGCATCATTTTGTTCTTGTTCTTTGTTGTTTTCTGTTTTTCTTTTTTTTTTTTTTTTTTTAGGCCAAATAAGAGCTTATAAACTGAAACTGTGAGGGAAGATTAGGTTGCGAAGGTTGTGCAAGCCTGGCTAGAAACCCCACAACTCACTGAGTCGGGAAGTTCCTGCGGGCCACAGCTCTGTCTGCCTTCTCTCTTATCACACACACACACACAGTGGCAAACTATGTATGTTTCACATATGCAACTCTGATATCTCTAGAAATCACCAAAATACAATGTAATTTTTCTCTTTAAACCTCATTTTGATATTCATATTTTATTTTGTTAGTTATCATCTCTACTTTGTTTTTTTTGTTTTTGTTTTTTTTTTTACCAAAATTCTTCGTTTTATGTGTCTGTTCTCTGTCCCCAGAGAAGTTGTGAGTTTAGGGTCAAGACCCATGTTCCTGTTTATTTTGGATTCACTTACTTTTAGGACTTGGAACACGGTTAGCAGCTAATCCAGGAATGTTGACTCTCTTTATTGCTGCATGGTGCAAAGTAATGTAATAACCTCTTTAGAATTTCATTCTTACATATTTTAACAAAGCTGAATGTTTCATCAAAAATAAATACAGCAGCCTTTTTGGGAAAATTACACATTTTAGAATAAAACATTTAATAAATGAGTGCTTTTTATGAGGGATCCGTCACAATTCTCCATGTAGAGAATGGCTATCTCACACCAAAAAAATAATAAACTCACTGAAAAAAAATGTTTTCAGCATTTTGCCTTTATAAAGAAGACATTCAGCAGTTTCATCACAAATTGGAAAAAAATGGAAAAATACTACAGTCTTCGGTAAATGCAGTCAAAAGGCATTTTAAAATTTCTGCTTTCATGTTCTAATTATAGCAGCGATGGAAAGCTAACACAAGATCTGTCTAACCCACCCAGATGCCCGCTACGTTTCTCCAAATCCTACTCCAGCTCGAGCCACCATCACACTCTCTTTGCCTGGACTCCTGTGCCAACCTCTTGATGTGGACCACCTTTGCCTCCTTATAGCTAATTCCTATTAAAAACTGTCTCAGATTTCATGACTCTTTCTCTCAATTCTCTAAAGAGAGGCTTCTCAAGGGATAGCCTCTCTTTAATTAGAAAATTAGAAAATTTTCTATTTAGTGAAAATTAGAGGGCTTCTCAAATTTTCACTGGCCCACAAGGCCCTACAATCACAACAAGACACCCGCCACTCCACCTGCTCTACTGCACATGTGCCTGTCAGGTATTTACTACAACTTCCCTGCATTTCAGCCACCTGACCCCTGAATAGTCCTTTCCTGGGTGAGGATGGTCCCACCTTGCCCATGCTAGTCAATGCTCTTCCATGTCTGGAAGGTATACTCTCCTCCCATGCAGTCACACGCCTCACCCCCTCTCTTCCTTTAGGCCTCCACACTCAGAGATCGTCCCTGACCACTTTAGGTAACATAGCATCCTTTTTCCCTCTTCTCCCGATCCTCAACATCCTGCTTTATTCTTCTCCAAGCAACTGTTATAGCCTGGAACACTTTATTAGAATAAAATATTGTTTATACTATGTGACATACACCTATATATACACATACACTAATATACTATATAATATATTTATTATTTATTTTCTTATTGGTGTCTCTCAAAAAAGCATTATGACTTTGTAATTATATGTAAGTCTTAGGAGAGCAGAATTTTATCTATTTGGTTTACTAATCAGTTCCTATTGTCTAGATCAGGACCTGGCATATAGTAGGAGTTTGATTCAAATGAGTAAGTCCATATATGAATGAATGAGTGCACAAACGTATATTTTACACTTTACTATATTTCCGTATTACTCTTACCATGTTTATATGTGTACTTCAGAAATCATTTTAAGATGTTATATTCAATGAAAACATGTAGATAAACTTACATGTGAATCATCCTTTGTATTAAAATTTTTAATTGCTCTTTTAAGTAGTCCCTCCCCCTTATTATTTTGTGATTTAAATTAGTTAAATCTGATGAAGTCTTTGGTGCTATTTAAAGACAGATTACTGTTTAAAGGCCATGGCTTTCTAACCCCTATGATTATGAGTCACAATTTCATGTAACAAATTGATTTTACTATATGCATTCTGAAAATTTCTTTTCTCTTTCTCTTCTGTTTTATTCATCTTTAAATGCCTTCTATGACCTGCTGCACTGATTTCATAACCAATTTTTTTCATGGAGTATAACTGTTTGAAAAACATAACTACAGAGTACACAGAATAATATGCAGAATTCCCAGTGCATTAGTATTAATGCTGTTACTGCCCATTAAAAAAATCTTGAAAACTAATGAACCCTACTTAGACTAAAACCTTGAAACCAAGTGTTATTTTATATCCACATATGACCTGAAATAAGTATACTATGAATATTAAATGTGAATTTTTGAAATAGAATGTTCTATAAGGTGAAAGTGTGGAACTAAAGATAATGTTTTTTTCAAAAACTAAGGGAATTATAACATTAAGCAGAAAACTATTACTTTAAAACTGAAAACTTCTAAAATAAATATTATTATATATTTACTTAGGTAGAATTACATTTTTAAGTAGCTCTGTTAAATTTATCAGATTAATTTTTAACCAGTAGATGCCAAAAGTAAGTGTAGTGGTGGGAATCTTTTAATGTCATGATTTATTCTCCGTTTTAGCCAGGATGAAAATAGAAATTTTTCTTTTTCCCTACATATAAATTATTCTTTTTGTTGCACCAATTCTTCACCTTAAATATTTAACACATATTTATTTTCCACTGTATGCTTATCTACTATCCTATAGAAACTTATGACCACACACTTGGACCATTAAAGTATATTAAGTCCTCACTTACCATCAATGGGTTCGGCAACTTTAAGTAAAACAATATATAACATAACTGATTTTACTATAGGCTGATTAATATAAGGAGTTATGTTCCTATAGCTTCTTATCAATGTTGCAATGAAACAACATTGAATGAAACACCATTATTGCAGGACCTGCTGTAAGTTCCTAAGAAGTTCAATGTCATCCTACCTTTTTTGATCCAAATCAACTTTCAGATTACTACAGATTTATTTTCCTAAACTCCTATTTGATTAGCTCACTGATCAAACTGCTTTTCCTGCCATTCAAAGCCTTTCCAATTTCTTTTATTTTTAGCCTTGTCTGGCATGAGTATTTGTGATGGTGATTATCAACTTGGCCAGGTTACCCTATCCAGTTATTTAATCAAATACTAATCTAAGTGTTGTTATGGAGTTGTTTTGTAGGTACTATTCACAGCTATAATCAGTTCACTTTATATAAAAAAGATGATGCTGAATAACCTGGGTGGGCTTGATACCATCAATATAAAGGCCTAATGAACAGACAGGAGACAGAACTGCTGAAGAAGAAATTCTACCCATGGTCAGTTTGTGCCTAATAGTATCCAAGCTGCCTTTCCTCATGACCTGCCATATAGATCTCAGACTTGCCAGGACAGCCCCTCAAAACTGCATAACCCACTCCTTAAAATAAATGTGTGGGTGTTTGTTCACCCTACTAGCTTTGTTTCTCAGATGGAATTTTAACTGACAAAGCACTTTACGTTATCATTAGTCCTTTACGGTCCAACCAACTTGAGTTGTATTCAGTCTGTGCCTTAGACTGCACTGACTCGGTGCTGCTCCTCCTCCGGATGTCTCAGCTTGAAACGGTCAGTTCACCCTGGTTTTGACCCTGCTTCACCCCCACTTTCATAACTCAGAGATCCCATTCTCTGAATCTCTATAGCCTTCTGTTAAGTGCCATTTGAATGGCACAGAACATGATCTCTGTTTTATAGTATTTATTTTTTTGTATGATACTATCCTGTGATAATAAGATCCATTGAAATACAAGCCTGAAGTGTCACTAACATTCATGAAGTTTCAGCAATTGCACCTTATATGTAACAGTTATTTAATGAATGCGTGAATGATCAAGTGGTATTATATATATAAAAGGAAGCAAAGCTTTAAACTCAGATAAACTTCAGTTTTTAAATCCGAGTCTGTCTTATTAGCTTTGTGACAGTGGGCCCATTACTTAATCTTTTAGCCTTGGTTTTCTCTTATATAAAATGTGAAGTTTTCTCCTATGCAAAAATTAATAATCTCCACAGAGTCATGGCAAATATTAAGTGAGATTGTGTAAAAACAAACCATCATAGTACCTGGCATATATGGAGGATAAATGAAATGTAACAATTCTGTTAATTACCTTGAAAAGGGTTTTATGCATTCATTCATTAAGTATATATATACTGGCCTTGCCTGGTGTGGCTCAGTGGACTGGGTGTCATCCCACAAGGTGAAGGGTCAATGGTTCAATTTCTGGCTATGGCACATGCCTGGGGTGCAGGCCAGGTTTCTCTCCCTCTATTTCTCCCTCCCTTCCCCTCTCTCTAAAAATAAATAAATCATTTAAATACATATATACTGAGCACCTACTATGAGACAGGAACTTTGGCAAGTCCTATGAAAAATAAAAAGATACATTAATAATTTCTAATGTTTTTTGAGCAACTATTTTATTACAGACATTTTTCTAAAACTTATCTAACACCTTTATGTCTACAGTCTATTTTTTTCTGTTGTGCTAAGGTACTTCCCATGGATATGGATTTGGTTGTCAAGTGGCATGTGTTCTAATAAGAGAAATGGAAAATTTTCAAAAAAATAACTGCTTAATGATCAATTTAAAAAGTGCCACAAAGGAGGAAATTCAGAAAAAGAAAAAAGCTCTTCATATAGTTGTAACACTACTTGGTATACATCACATACTTTATCAATCAAGAGGCCATACTGCAGTGGACAAAACCAACCTGCCCTTCCACGCTTCACCAAGCCCAGCCTGGGAAGGAGCATCCATGCCCTCTGCAGTGTGGGATGACTTATGGTTGTTATGCACCTGTGAATTAGCACAGGCAGCTTTTTCACATAGACAAGCAGATCTCCATTGTCACATTAACCCACAGAGTTAAAGTCCAAGGTCGTTCTAATTAGAATCGTTCAATCCCATATAAACCATTTTTTTCAAAATGAGACATTTTGGTCATATACAAAAATAGATAACCTGTGGTAGCTTCCCTTGAAGAACAGAATTCTACTACAATTGTTATAAAAAAAAGAGCATACACGTTAAAATGATAGTGGTTTTTGAGATTTTTTTCTATTTAGTTTTCATATAGTTTCTCAATAGCTAATAAAGAATACCTGTGGAAAAGATGGATAACGCTAAAATTTTTCTCAGTAACTAAACTTTACATATTACATCATGGCAATTAAATTGTCATGCTAACTTTACAGAGAAACTCACAAGTATTGTAGTGACGTCAAATATATTTAGTTTTACAGAGAAAATATTTTAAAGCACTTTTATTTTTGCTGCAAAGTCAGCAAAAAAAAAATTATAATTGCTTCACTCTACAAATTCACTGTTGAGTAGCAGCTCTGGGAGAACTTCTGGATGGCCTGGCAAACGCATCCTCCTGCTGACTCAGACTCACACAGGCACTCCAGAGGCTCCCTATGAAATACCATCGACTTTTTGTTCAATAAATTTTAAAAAAATTTTCCTGAAATAATTTCTCATATCTAATCTCATATCCCACCATATAATGTATTAACCTACAAGCTCTTAACTTCTCTTATAAAAATAATTTTATCATTTTCTGTTACCCCCAACACTATCCAAAGTTAGCTTGCTTAGTGTGACCAATTCTCCTATTCCCAAACCCAACGCTTTAATTCACTTCTGTCTTTTTCAGATTTAAACTCAGATTTCTCTAAAATCTATTTCAGATTTGGTACTCACTAACCCAAAAATAACATCTCTCTTTAAAGAGTATTTTGTATAGCGCATTCATTCCTCTAGTTCTCCAAGAACAATGAATTGAATCTTTGAGGAGACAGAGTACAGGTTGTTTTTATTTTTTAAAATGCAGCAAACTGAACAAAAACTTCACAAAAAATATCCCTTTTTCTGTTTTCTTAATAGCTTAAATTTTGTTTGTTCCTTTCTTTTTTTGGATGATAACTACATTCATTAAAATTGCAGCTCATTTCTCTCATATCCAGATTAGTTTTTGTATTCATCCCTATGATGCAACATAAAAATGTTTTTAAAGGACACTAATTTGTTGGTTACTTTATTTCCTACAGGCCAAGATACCACAAGTAATTTTTAACAATAACTAAAATCATTTGAAGAAAACACATGCATGCCTTTAACAGGTTATAAAGGACACGTTTTTTATTTTTAAATCACTTATTTAGAGAGAAAAATAACTTCCCATACTATATACTACAAAATTATTTTATCTATACAAACTTTTTCTACACAAAATGCTAGTGCATAAACAAACTTTCTAAGATCAACCATAAATTAATAATATTATAGATATATAATAAATTCAATAATATAGAAATTATTTTACCTTCGCATTATAGGGTATGTAATGTTTTGATAAAGCTTCAGGCGTATGCATCCATGTTTTGTCTGCAATAAAGAATACACAGTATTAAATTACAGGTTTTGAGGGCGTCATATTAATGCATTACATTTCTAAGGAATCAGATATGAATGAGAGGATTTCCAATTCAGAAATTCTTTTGCTAAATTAAGAAAGAGAAACTAGTTAGATATAAGAATAATGTAACTGAAAGGCGGTTAAAGAATTCTTTCTGCCCTGGCTGGCGTAGCTCAGTGGATTGAGCACGGGCTGCAAACCAAAGCATCGCAAGTTCAATTCCCAGTCAGGGCACATTCCTGGGTTGCAGGCCACAGCCCCCAGCAACCACACATTGATGTTTCTCTCTCTCTCTCTCTCTCCCTCCCTTCCCTCTCTAAAAGTAAATAAATAAAATCTTAAAAAAAAAGATCAGTAGTTAAAAAAAAGAATTCTTTCCTTCACCTAAAAGTCCCTGTTTTTTAAAAAAAAATATTTTGAGATAATGCAAATATTACTGGGTTTTTAAGAATATATAAAAAATAACATCAGTGGAACTATGAGTAATTATATCAATTATGTGATTAACTTTGTAATTACTTTTTCTTTTTTATTCTCATAAATTATTTTTCTTGCTTCTCTAATCAATAATCAATCCTTTTAGTAATCTCTACTCATCATTATTATTTTTATCAAAGAATTAACTATTTAGTAAAGGGAAATTTTAATATTATACCATTAACTACATTTATAAAAATCCAAAATAAGTCAATCTACTAAGTTCATTTAGAAATCAATATGATATTAGGATCATTTTTACTTTAAACTTAGAGAAACATTAGTTGAGGGTCTACTATCAGGAGTTTTGATATAGATAATCTTAATTTGAAATGTTTGGATTAAAGTAATGGAATATTAGAAATAAAAGTAATTAAAAGAATAGAAGATATTGAAACTAATTTCTACTGTATATTATTGATATAAAATACACTTTTCATTCAATTTTGAAACTTCATAAATTTTGTACATCGTCCAAAATATTTTGTGAAATGCATAAGAGAAAAAAGTAAAAAATATTAATGCTTAGTCCAACTAAATTTGACCTTTTTTAACTGTTTTTTTGTAGTAAAATTTTATCAATATTCAAATATGTTCTGTCTTTTAATGGAGTTTTGTGACTATCAAATTTTTCATGAAAACTTAAAAATGTAGAATCAATGTTAAGAACAGAATAACATCAAAGACTTTTACTGTGAAAAATATTACATAAGTGCACACTGTAAGGAAATACTGAAATACTAACGAAGTATTTTAAACATTCAATTCAGAACATTTAAAGATGGTATCAACAGAACCCAGCCTAACAGCATTAACATGTTCCCCTCAAACTGGGGGAATGTGAAGACATAAAAAGAAAATGACACATTTCTGGAGTGTCAATTATTTATACCATTTAAGGATAATGCAATATATTTATATGAAATACGTTTCTGGAATACAACGCCTTACTCACAACTTTAAGACCAAACATGAGGGATCAATTAAATGCCATGTTTAGGGTGCATTTAAGGGCCCTCTGTGACTACTGACAGGTATATAGTAGCTGTACTTGGTTCAAACATTTTGAGAAGCAAGACATTCTAAGCTTTAAAAAGCAATGTTGACATATTGGCATTGACATTAATGTGGGAAACTTTTATTTTTTGTTATAGTTTTCTTGTTATGATTGTTACTGGATAGTGACATGATTAATTCAAGGGTAATTTGTACTTAGATTTAGGACATAACCTTGCCCTTGTTTATTAAAATAAATAAATCACAACACTATACAACAAAACAATTAAAACACCAAAATAATAAAACCACCAAAGACCTGCATTTAAGAAACCTAAAAAGATACCTAATTTCTTTTTTCACCCTTTAACTCACCTCTCCTCATGGCTCCTTTCTAAGACAGACAACACTGCTCAGGAAAATAAAGTTTGACTAAAGTCTGAATACAATGGTTCATTCCAATCCTGAGGCAAAGAGAGAACTGTTTTCTCCATAAACTACCGTTATTTGAAGACTGATGATATTACCTCAGTTATAGTTTCATACTGCAGGGACCTAGTGAGAGCATAGGGATATCCAGCTTGTACAGTGACAGACTAAAACAACTGCAGTATTAAATTAGTAGTGCACAAACTGCACTTGCTACCATGGCAAGAGGATTTATAACCATACATTAAGTGCTGCTAGTTTAGTGGGTGCTCATTACTTACCTCTAGTACAGGTAGTACACTTATAAAACCTGAAGAACTTCCAAAACAAGCCCTTACTGTCATCCTAATTTATACTTTGGCAAAAGAACAAAAACCTGACACAATAAAATTTTTTAAATTAACTTATACAGATGAGGTTGACCTTGAAGAGCTAGTGCAGATGATGGTCCTTGGTCACTGTAAATGCCCGCAGAAGCAATTAGATACATGTAAGTGGTATAAGAAGGGGCATAGAGACATTCAAGAATGTGTCCCCTTCCTTGAAATTAAACTATAATCACTGACTCAATAGTGAACACTTACATAAGTTGAAATGCTAACATTTCAAAACACTTAAGTGTTACACAAACCACTCCCACTCCCACTGCTGGGACAATAAACTCAAGCATTCAAAATGCATTTAGATTAAGACCTCATCAAGAAAGATGTAGTAACTTCATTATTTCTATATCACAAAGCTTAATACTTCGAGTTTATTAAACTTAAAACTAAATGTTGTTGGATGAGTAGATGCATATGAACGGGTCATATAAAGGGAATACTATTTAAATAGTGAATGCTAAGTGCTATGTACTATGATTATGTCTACTCATCAATATGTCAACTGCTAAGTTAAGAAAAATAAAGTATAATTAGTTAAATCATTTAATCACATTTATTCATATGCTTTATTTATGCACTTTCACTAAATTATTCATTTTTATGTAATAAATAAAATTTGTATTTTAAAAATTCAGATAGAAAGCTAACATAGGGAAAGGAGTTATTAAACATATTAATTAGCATTTAATTAATAATTATGAAGATAGAGTAATTTTTACCTATTAAAAATGGTGTGGAATGATGCAATTCTAACACACTTAATCTTTTTCAAAATCTGTAAGCAACACTAATACCATTAAAGCTTCTGCAAAGAAATCAGTGAAGTACCTAGTTAATTTAATCCAAGAATAGCAGGCAAATTACTTATTGGGTGATTTAATAGGAAAAGGATAAACAAGTATGTGTAGGTTTAAGATAATCTTTTTTCCTTAGGCTTCTGAGACACAAGATGACTTAGCAAGGTGGCACATGACAAGTGAACTGGACATCTATAAAATAAGACATAAGCCTTTACTGATTGAAGACCATCTTCCTGTGTTTAGAGTATACAATGCATGTTGATGCTAGTTTGGAATAATGAATTGAATTATATATTCTCTAGAGCTGTAATTAAACTCAATTGTCAGGATATATGGACTCTCATATAATTCAAGTTTCCCAACTTATATTAAAATGAAATCAAATAGTATTATTGGTTGGAACTAGAAGCAGAGGCTCTAAAGATTTTCCCTTGAAGAACCTCACTAAATGAAAGATTCAGCAGTGAGTGAACTTAAGGTAGAATTTCCAGCATCAAGTTCTAACTTGAAATTAGAGTAAAATATTGACAGAGCAATAATTTCCTAATATGTATATTTTAATCATTAGACCTGAAAAATAAGAGAAACTGAAAAAATTCAGAGAATGAAACAAAGTAGAAAATAGCAAGTACTTCCCCTTCTTGCTTCTTTAAATTATACTAATTTTTCTCACAGTTATATTCTCACTGTCTTCAAATGAGACAAATATACAAATTGCTAGTTCCTCACATTGCTACACAACTGTGGGGATTAGTGCTCAGTGAACAAGCCCTCTAAATTCCCTTCAAACAGAGAGTAAATTAGAAGTGTGGAGTTTTAATTTAAAACCATGGGAAAGGGAATTACAACCAAATAAAAGAGAAGCTCCAGAATGTTGTTGCTTTTTTTAATATGGTAGTGTAATTAAAGTAATTAGCTGAGATACAAGGTTTTCTATTACTGTTAGAAATACCTCAGATAATTATTTCTAGATATTTTTTACTAGTAAAAGGAATAAAAAATAAACAGACATTATTTCACTTTTGGCATACATTTTAAATCAGAAGCAAATTACAGACCATAATAAATGTTACTTTGCCTTCCCTTTACTCAGAAAAAATAAATAAAATAATAAATTCCTAGCCTCCCAGAGCTGAAAAGTACCAGAAAGTTCACATTACCTAAAGCCTCTGTACCATATCCAGATGAACACCTCTTGCTTCGGTAACAAAAAAAAAAAAATTAGTATTTTATGAGGAATCCCATTGTATTTTTGCACAACTTTGTTGAAATGTTTTTCCTACATTAAATCAGTGACCATATAAGTTATATCTATGTGTCCTTTATTAAACTTAGTCTCATGAACAAACGACAGCCTCTCAAACGTTGTAAGACAATTCCCATTATCATGCCAAGGCTACAGCCATGCTCCCTCCTGTTTGGTTCAAAGTCCTGAAGTCATCTCAGCCTTTCTCCTAAGGGCATGCTACAATGTGTCAATTCATTATCTAAAGAGAGAACAGCCTGTTCCTGACTGCATGGAATAGCACAGATCTATTCCCTGGCTCTGGACTGTTCATTATTCATATTAGAAAATGAACTGGAACCTTGGATAATGACACTGTTATTCCTAAGCCACTTTTTACCGCCAGTATATGTATATGTATATACTAACAATGTATGTACATAAATAACAACGAAAGTGTTTGCCTTCATGGACTTATGCTTAGCAACTGACAGTGTATAACATGACCTCACTGGTCATTTCCCACGCCACCCCCATGTATCTGTAATCCTGCCTCATCAATTTTCTTCTGCTTTCAGTCACCTATGAACTTGAGCCACACTGATAGCATGTTATATAAGAGAGAACCCTGTGCTCACCACTAGAGAATAACAAGGGTACATTATTTTGTCCTCACTGACTATATAAAACTATCCAATTTTTCTGTCTTTCCTATGAGTGCATCATATTTTATAAAATGACATTATCCTCCCCCTTAAAAAAATGAAAGCTGTTTCATTCCCATACTGATAATTATATATATAATATAATATATATATTTAAATCCCTACCTTAAAATTAATAACAAACAATTTAGCCTCATTGCTATCAATTCACCTATCATCAATCCTCACCTATTATTCAGTAAAAAGTAAACTGTTCTCACACACATACACATACACAGGAGTGAATTTAAATCAAGGTAACCTTAGGTAAGCCCTGGAGTGTTATATGGCTACATAAGGTGAAGTTAGACCTAGCTTCAGATCATTTTATTTTTTGCAGTTTCATATCTCAGAATAAAACTATCAGAGGACATACTGTCAAAAGTGTATTCTGAACAAAGTATATTAAATAACTATTTTCATTAGGGTGATGACCAAAAAAAGGTTAACTGGCAATGTTTGTAAATTTGCCTGCTCTATACTAAATTCGTTCTTGAGCCACATGGTTTGGTAATAGGAAAAACCAATTGCTTAACAACATCTCTGCTTGCCTTCCACAGTGATATGAACTGACCCCAGAGCCATTGAACGGGCACACTTACCTTTCTTCCTGCTAAAAGCACGGTTCATGATGAGGATCAGCCAAATAGATGTTCGATTCAATCACACTTTATAGCCTATGAAAATAACAAAATATAAAAAATCATAAATGAAGAAATGTTGACCAACATTTTGTGCAAATGCATTTTAATCACAGTCTTTTATATTTTTTAAAAAATGCTGATAAACAATATTCTGAAATCTCCTGAAGGACACAGGGTAAGAACAGACATAAGTACTCAATATTATGAGTGACACAGGAGATAAGAACAATATCTCAAATGAAATTCCTTTGAAGTTCCTAAATTTCCTTGTATTTTTCCTATTATATAGCTATCACTAATTAGAGTTATTTGCAAATTTAAGGAGAAAAACTCTAGTACGCAAACCAAAACTGAGGAAGGAGTCTCCCACAGTTAATAGAGACAAGTCTTACAGCTCACACAAGAGCCAACAGAGAGGGAGGGAAACTTCATAATCCATAGGACATCAGTAAGATTATTAATAATTTTCTTACAAATGGAAAAAATAAAAACTAAAATAAATGATGCTTTGGCACCACTTAGCACATCTTAAAAATTAGACCCCCCCACAAATTAAACCTTTTCCAAGTAACTTCACCATATCCAAAACTTTGTTCAAAAATATTTTAAGAAATATAAAAATATTCAACACTCAACATGGTAAAATTCACAATATCTGGCTGTGAATAGAAAATAAATCAGGCATACAAAATATAAAAAATACAACCTACAATGGGGAGAAAAATCAATCAAAAGTGATCTAGAAAAATAATATACATGATAGTAGTGAGATCCAAGGACACTCAGACATATTCCATGTGCTCAAGAAGCTAGGGCATAGATTAGTAAGAAGTTACTGAGAAACAGAGGAGATAAAACCTTCTAGAAGTGAAAAACACGATGTATGACATAAAAAGGACATTACATGGGACTAATGGCAGATAAGACATTTCAAAAAAAAGCAGTGAAATTGAAGACACAGGCATAGCAACTATCTAAAATGTAACAGACAGAACAGAGGAAGAAAGAAAGGGAAGAGAGGAAAAGAGAAGGAGGAAAGGGAATGGGGAAGGGGGAAGAAGGAAGGGAGAAGGGACGGAAAAGGGGTCACTGAATTGTGGAAAAACTGCAAGTTGTCAAATACTCCCTGAAGGAGAAGAGAGAGAGAAGAGGAGCATAAAATATTTGAAGAAATAAAGGCTGAGAATTCTCCAAAAATATAAACCCAAGGATTCAAGAGGCTTAAAAAACCCCAAATACAAGAAATAAGAAAACTACACACATGACATATCAAAATCAAATTCCTAAATCCAGGGACAAGGAGAAAGTATTAAAAGCAGCCAGAAAAAAAGATACATTATGTATAGAGGACAAGACTGGAATGGCAGCAGTTTTCACATCTGAAACGTTGCAAACTAGAAGACAGAGGAGCAACATCTTTGAAGAATAGAAACTTAAATAAATAAATAAATAAATAAATAAATAAACAGATAAGCTCATTACATATGGGGGAGTGATCTTTTAAGGCTCATTTTGAGCTTCTTTATTAAACACCATGATATGCTTTATAGTTTTATCTTTTTAAAAAATCCAGAGGCAAGATTCTGCATTAAATATTTACATTATAAATATCATTAGAAAACTTATAAATTAACTTGATATGTAAGTGTAGTTATATTAAAAAGTAAATATATGTGATCGGTAAAAATTTATAGTTCATAATTTATTGAAACATTATCACTTTAGATTTAAAGCCAATTAGAATTTTAAATCTGTAAATACAAATTTAAAGTGCATTATAAACATTAAAGGTATATCATTATATGAATTATTTTAATTCCAAATTTCATTGAAAATCAATAACCACATTGACAAAACACTGTGAGGCCAATTGGTATTAAGTACTCTATAAATTTAATCTTTTGTAGGCCTAATTTTTTTTTAAAGTTTAGAGTCAACAATCATTTCCTTAAATAAATCCAGCACACTTAGGATGAAAACTGATTTACTAAAGGAAATCCACTGATATTTATAGACTATTTCATAACTCTAGTGTAACTTTTTAGTGAATGGCAGTTTCCTGATTTGCAACCTGCTGCCCAAGTTGTTATTAAAAAAAATAAATAAATTGACCTGGTTGGTGTGGCTTGCTGGGTTGAGTGCTGGCCTGTGAACTGGAAGGAAGCTGGTTCAATTCCCAGTCAGGGCACATGCCAGGGGTGCAGGCCAGGTCCCTAGCTGGGGTCATGAAAGAGGAAACAAGAGGCAACAGACTGATGTATCCCTCACACGGGGATGTGTGTCTCCCTCTCCTGTTTTCTCCCTTCCCTTTCCTCCAAATAAATAAATAAATAAATAAATAAAATTAAAATTAAAAATAAATCATATTGTTATGACTAAAGAAACTAGGTATGGTATGACTATTCAAACCTGTACAACAGCTACTTCTGAATTTCATTTTTATCCTTATAGGTGCATTTAAAAATCAAATTTTCCTGGAATTCTTTCAGGGTTACAATTTTTTTAAATTTTATTTATTTATTTTTAGAGAGGGAAGGGAGGGACAAAGAGAAAGAGAGAGAAACACCAATGTGTGGTTGCTGGGGGCTGTGGCCTGCAACCCAGGCATGTGCCCTGTGAGGGAATTGAACCTGAGATGCTGTGGTTCGCAGCCCACGCTCAATCCACTGAGCTATGCCAGCCAGGGCTTCAGGGTTACAAGTTTTAAAAATCAAAAAACTGATTAAGATATAGTTCACATATAAGTCATAAATCATTTAAAAATCTTATTGTTCACCAAGAGATAAGAAATATTAGTAAAATAATGAAGTCTAATCATTAGCTTTAGTTCTAGGAAAGTAAACTAAGTGAAGTGAAAAATAAACAAGCTGCTTCACCTATAAATGTACATAAGATGTATTTTTTACTCTCAAACTTTTTGTATGCATTTCTGAATATGTAATTCAGGAAAGTAATTATGAAAGAATGCCGAATAATTTTAGGTCCTGCATTAACTCCTCCAGGTTGCTAAATACTTTAAAGTAAAGCAGTGTCTCGTTAGTGGAACTTCAAAGCCTCCAAAATCCTACTTAGCTCACTTTTAACGCTCTTCTTGATCTAGTCAGTGTCTGTTGTAAAGGTTCCAAGGGTAAATCTCCCAATTATAAGATATCATATAATATTTTTCTCCATTATATTTATAACTGCAATATGCAATAGTCCTTGTTTTTATAGATAAATGATATCTAAGAATAACCAATGAAAACTAACCAGTACAAAAACTGAGAAACTTCACACTACCTGGAGAGGAAGCCACATAATATGTGCTAAATATACATATATAATTTGCTGAGAAATAGCAACATTAGTACTTTCTAAAATTCCCTAATGAAGAATAATTGTTTATCATGTTTTCCTTCTTGTGTTTTCCAATATTGGCCCATATCTCAGATATGACACAAACAATTATTTGATTTTTCTTTTTTTAAAATATATTTTATTGATTATGCTATTAGAGTTGTCCTAGTTTTCCCCCTTTGTCCCTTTCCACCCAGTCAGGGCACATTCCCTCCAGCAATCCTCCTCCCTTAGTTCATGTCCATTGGTCATGCGTGTAAGTCCTTTGGCTTTTCCATTTCTTATACTGTTCTTAACATCCTCCTGTCTATTTTGTACCTACCATTTCTGCTTCTTAATCCCTGCACCTTTTCCCCCTCATTCTCCTCCCTCCTCCCCACAACTGATAACCCTCCAAATCTATGATTCTGTTCCTGTTCTTGTTTGCTTTGTTTGTTTTTTAGACTCAATTGTTGGTAGTTATGAATATATTGCCATTTTAATATTCATAGTTTTGGTCTTCTCTTATATAATTCCCTTTAGCATGTAATATAATAGTGGCTCGATGACAATGAACTTTAGTTTTATCTTATCTGGGAAGCATTTTATCTGCCCTTCCATTCTAAATGATAGCTTTGCTGGATACAGTAATCTAGGTTGTAAGTGTTTGCTTTTAATGCTTTGAATACTTCTTGCCAGTCCCTTGTAGCCTGCATTTGAGAAATCAGCTGCCGGTCTTGTAGGAATGCCTTTGTAGGTAACTCTCTGCTTTATTCCTTATTTTAACCTTTGGCATTTTAATTATGACATGTCTTGGTGTGGTCTTCTTTGGTTCCAACTTGTTTGGGATTGTCTATGCTTCCTGGACTTGTATGTCCAGGTGCTGGACATATGTATGTCTATTTCCTTCACCAAATTAAGAAAGTTTTTTTTTCATTATTTTTTCAAATAAGTTTTCAATTTCTCACTCTTCCTCTTCTCCTTCTGCATCCTTATGATTTGGATGTTGGTGCATTTAAAGATGTCCCAAAGGCTGCTTATACTACCCTTATTTTTTTAAATTCTTTTTTCTTCTTGCTGATCTTTCAATAGATGCATCTTGAGATCACATTGTGGCAAGCATTAGAGGAGTAAAGAAGTAAAAATAAGTATGATATGATCCTTGTTTTCAAAGAACTTACCATCTATGAGAGGGAGGGGGGAAGGGTTTGGGACTCTATGGACAGGGACAATCCCTATGAAGAGGTCAATATCATTGGAAATGAGTGTATGAGGCACAGAATTACCATTTTTGTTCAATGGAAAGCATCAGAGTGGATGTGAATAGCTATTTCCCAGATGGCTAAAGGCTAAAAGTGAGAGGAGCAAAGAAGGTTGAGAGCAAAAGAGCAGGCCGAGCACGTGTGGTGCAGATTGATTATGGGTGTGAGGCTCCTAGCCACACGACTAACAGCCTTCAGGGAGCCCTCTATGTCCCACACTGCAACACCCTTGACTGGGAGTGAGGGAATGTCGAAGGGGAGCAATTTGGGCCTCCCGTCTTGTGGCCAACACTTCAGAATGCCTTGTATGTGACAGAAACAATATACAAGGTCCAGAAACACCAGGTATATGAAGCAAAATTAAAACAGCCTGAGTTTCCTCCAGTGCCAAGAGTCCAGTCAAAATTAAGGCTAGAATGAATCAAAAGGAAAAATGGACACATACAGCTTATCCTTTCTAACAATGAAAGCCACAAAATTTGACAAAAACAATTTTCTGCTGTAATGATGAAGTGTATTCAAAAGTCAGTTCCACAGATGCAAACCTCTAAGTGTTGTGCAATAAATAAGTGGGCAATAATTCTGGCAATGTTGGGATATCACAATATTCGGTGCAGAGATTGGGTACTGCAGAGATACCCCTTGTTCCTATATGTCGCCTGGAGGTGGCGCCACCACTCAGCATCCCGAATGAAGTCCTTTTCGCTTCCTTGAGACCAAGGAGTGAAAGCTCCAGAGAAAGAGATGTACTGGATTTTCAATCTGTCTGGGCAATCTCTTCTACATGGGTTTGATGAGTATCCCAATACAGCACTTTCACAAGTGCCTATAAAATTCTGCGCTGAACTTTGACAAGCTTCTAGCAGTCTGTCCCAATAATTAGATACTGAGATTTTTTTAAATTAAAAGTTTATTCAGTGATCAATTAACTACTCTTTCCCTAAATTTTCTTCATTATCTTATATCCTCAATTGGAGGTCAGCTACCTTTCTCTAAAATAAGATAATCATACAATAAATTAATTATGCTAACAGAAAAATTTTTAAAAACAAATAAAACTGTATATTGAAACAAACATTAGTTACAATAAAATACATAAGTCTCTACTAAATATATTGAGCTGGCTAAAAAGTTCACATGTTTTTTCCATAAAATAAAAGACACATGTATTCATTTTCACTAATAACTTTATTGATTTACTTTGAGTATTCCGGCTACGTTTCATGTGGTATAACGTTGATTGTTCTCAATTAATGTCTCAAATTGATCGCTATCAACTTCAACTGGTCTACCTGACCATGGATTATTGTTAAGTGAGAAATCTCCAGCACTGAACATCATAAACCACTTTGACACATTTGATCAGTCACAGCATCTTCTCCATACACTGCACAAATCTTTTTTATTTTGCTTTTTATTTGCATTTTCCCCTTTCTTGAAAGAATAGAGCATAATATGCTGAATATGTTGTGTATTTTTCTTCAATATTAAAATGGCTACACAAAAATTCCCCAATTTTGATAAGTTCTTTTTTTCTTTTTTAATTCATGCTAATATGACAGCTGTCACAATACAATCTAACAAGATTGTTTCAAATGAAGTTAAAGACAAGTAAGCATTACTAGAGCCATCTAACAAAAAGAAAAACAAAGCAAAAAAAAACAAAACGAACTTTTTGGCCAACCACACACACACACACACACACACACACACACACACACGTAGCCTGGGTTGTTTCCTTTTGAAGTTCTTTGTAAAAAAGTCCTACTTATACTTTCTCCATTTTAAAAATCATAACAGTATAATTTCTCTGCTTTTAATTTTGATTTTACACATAAGAACTGCATCATTTTAGACCCATTGTTTTGGTGATTTCACGAAGCACTTTGATATTCATATCCTAAGAGTGCTACTTGTGGGATCCACTTACTGAGGTAACATCATCTGGAAAAGCATCTGAGTTCCTTTGGAAGACTAGAATAGAAGAGCTTGACTGCTCAATTAAAGCTGTCAAGAGTCTAAGACTCAAGGCTTCATGGGCTTAAAGACTAAAATTTGTAACATGTTTATTGTTTGAAAATTCAGTTGATCTACACAACAAACAATATGAAACATTTTATTTCAGTTTATTTTCTGCTTTTTATTAGGGTATTTCACTTGAAACCAATTTTTGTTTTTAATTTAAACCTCTTGCTTTAATGTCTGCTGTTTGTAGATCGGTATTTTGTACAGTAAGCCCAGTTCTTTTTCTTGCATTTAATTTTAACAATCAGTAATTATAAATGTGCATAGATTTACCATTTTAATCATTTTATAAACTTTTGTTTTGATAGAGTTTTATTTCATCAAGTCAGGGAGAGAGACAGACAGAAGGAGAGAGAGAGAGAGAGAGAGAGAAAGGGGAGAGAGAGAGAGAGAGAGAGAGAACGGAGAGAGATTATTCCTTTTATCAGCTTTTAAAGGAGTCCTCAGCAGGAACTTCTCATATATTTTCCCTTGATACTCAGAGCATCCCACAATGTGAATGGTTTCACTGGAAGGGAACTGACTGGCAGGAAATCTAATCTTTAAAAACAAAGCTTCCAAATATTTACACTGGGATATCACGCTCTCTTTGCTGTTAGCAGCCACTGCACTTGCCCACACACAATACTGCTGAGCCACAGCTAAGAACGAGTTCCGTTTCTGCCACTACAATCATGCATGCCCTATTTTTAACCTTAGTGGGACTATGGTATGCTTTAATTCTGGGGCTGTCTTCCTGTGGATTTCTACCAGTCTTTCACATATAGCTGCCAAAATATTTCTCCTGGGAAATCTCTTTATCTTTACTTCCATCCTGAAAATATTGAGCTCTGTGATCCTGGAAAATAACAAAGGTTAAGGAAATTCCCCCACCCTTTTGTGTTCTGGAAATGGCTTACTGCAAAGAACCACCCTTCCCCATTTGACTTAGATAAGATTCAAGGCACTCTCCTTGTTTACTTAGGACGAAGCAAGACAAAGACCCTCCAAATTCCCATTATTTGCTTCATAAATAATTAGCTAAACTGTGTGAGTAACCAATCTGGATGAAATACCTGCAACTACCTTTACTTTACCAAACTTGAGCTCAACTTCTCTCCTTCCCCCAGGCTCCTGAATTTTGACCCACCCTCAGCTTAGGACTCAACCCTTCCTTTAGAGCCTTTCCTAAGAATAGGCTGACGTCAGGACAAAAGGTTTTTACAGTAGTCCCTAATCACACCACCTCAATCATCCACCTTCCTATATCCTATTATTTGTAGCCTTATTTACTCCTCCTTATAAAAAGAAAGCCCTTGTTAGCTTTTGAGAGGGTGAGCAAACCACTCTATTGCAATCACACTCTCCCCTTACTGCAGTAATCTTTCCATATAACGTCTCTCCTTACCTACATCCATATTTGTTTTTTTACTGTATTTGACACTCCATTTGGTCAGATTCAGAAAGATTGCTGGCAACTAACCCCAACTTACTTCACTGAAATAATTTGCAAATTTTTCATTCACTATATCTACTTAAATGGAGCTTATTCTCTTGCACTAATAAATGCTTTCATTTCATCATCAAATGGATTGCAAACAGAATGTCCTATATCCTAGAAAAGTAATTTAATATGGGTTTTAAAAATTTTGTTATCTTGCCCTGGCCAAGTAGTCCAGTTGGTTAGAGCATCATTCCAATATAGCAAGGGTTGTGGGTTCCATCCCTGTCAGGGCACATAAAATAATCAACCAATGAATGTGTAAATAAGTGAAACAACAAATGGATGTTTCTGTTTCTCTCTTGCTCTGTCTCTCTCCCCACTTTCTGTCTCTCTCTAAAATCAATAATAATTTTGATTTTTACATCCTTAACATCTAGTTGATACCTACAGTAAATACGTGTTAAACTACAATATGAATAGACAAATTAAATATTCTAAAACAATATACAATTTATGGTAATACGAGCACATATCTTAGCTGTCAAAATGTGTTGAAAATGTTCAATACAAAATATTAATTTGAGATTTTTGGGGGAGTTAAGAAATGCTCTAAGGTTGTTCACTAATTCAATTAAAAATATAATCTTACATCATTACACATATGGCACAGGATTATTATAAATTATGCAAATAAAGACAATTCTCTTCTTCATCAAAGAACACATGAACAAGTCAATAATAGTCATGATCATTCTCTGGTATAAGAAATAGTTCATCTATTGGAATAAATCTATTGAAACAACTTAAGTTAGTGAACAACTTGATAAAGTCATGCATATTTTCAGACAAAAGTTCCACTGATATCAAACAACCTCTGTGATGATTTCAAAACCAAAAATGAAGAAAAAATTGAACACATAAGGAATAGAGCAATGTTCTTTATATAGGGTAAACTCTGCACAGAAACAAAACTCTAAGAATAGAAGAAAATGTAGATAGCATATACCTAGGGACAGAAGAATGTGGATAAAAAGGGTTCTATGGAAAGGAACTTCACAGGATGATGTGACCATACATTCCTAACTGAGCAGGTCATGGTGGGCGGTCATGTTCCAGGCATATAACTTCTTTAGTAAAAGACTTATCTTTGCCATAAGTAAGCCCCATCCATTGTATCTGCGCATCTAGGTTGACACACTTTCTAAATAAATTGATCATATAATTTCATGAACTATCTTGTAATTCAAACCCCTCCTAGTTTAATTTTTTCCGTAACTTCAGATGCAGAAAAGAAGCTGCAAAGCTGATATTCTCTAGAGCATTTAGGATCTTACCTTCCTGCATGTGTCATCAGCTGGGTTCAAATAAACTATTACAAAAATTCTCTACAGGTTTGGGCATTTCATCACCAACAGGAAGAAGACATTTGTAAATGAGAAAGAACAAGAAGTCATTAGTAAATGAACGAAAGAGAAAATATTCGTAGGAAAATATAATGACTACAATTGTAAAAAGCAACATAAATAGACTAAATTGCAAAATGGGTATGATTTATAGGTAAACTCTTTTTTCAAAGATTAAACAGATAAACTCCATTTAATCTGTTATCCTTTTAATTTTAATTTGTTCATTTGAAAAACAAACCACAGTGATAAGCAGATTGAATGTTCACACACCCTATAACTCATAAACTCCATTACTGAATATTCATCCCAAACGAACTGTCATAGATCCACAAAAGGATTTATGCGAGGAATCTCATTCCTGTGTGTGAAGGTAAGGGGGTGGAGGCAATCTGGTTGTCTACCACCAGTAGAAGAAAGAAGCAAAATGTGACACAGATGTAGATATAGATATATAGATGTAGACACAGATAGATATAGATATACCATAGAATATTATGTAGAACAATCCTTTAAAATAATGACTAAATGTACATATAACAACATGAATAAATCTTAGACACAATGCTAACTACAACAAATAAGGTAAACAAGGTAGTCCACAAATTAAGCAACACATATACAAAATAACAGTAATTATAAAAGAATAAATACAAACAAAAATATGTACATTAAACAACTGACTAATAAAGAGGAA
Organism: Phyllostomus discolor; assembly: GCF_004126475.2. Taxonomy (NCBI): domain Eukaryota; kingdom Metazoa; phylum Chordata; class Mammalia; order Chiroptera; family Phyllostomidae; genus Phyllostomus; species Phyllostomus discolor. The sequence goes on from NC_040906.2 coordinate 38,465,382, forward strand.
GAAAGGGGGAAAGAATGGCATAAAGGAAAATGATTATTTCAATATTTTGCACCTGCCACCAATACATAAATCTTGAACAAGGTTGGCATTCTCTTGCCATTCTTCTCTATTTAGTCGTCCAGGTATGTGGAGTCTTGTGGTGCATTTATGGGGCAATGTCAGAGCCCCTGCTCCTGAGTACAGGAGAAAACAGAAACTCATTTGAGAGAGGAAAATCATACTTTCCGTACAACTAAGGCTGCTAGACTTAGTGTGCCTTTTATTCCTTGTCCTCTGATACCTCGTAGCAGCTGTTTCAAATATTTTCTGCTCTTGTCAAGCTATATCCTGGGAGATAATCTTGCCTCCCACTTCACTGAGATGATTGATGCCAGCCCTTTAATATTCTCCACTTTTTCCTGCCTCCACTAGTCAAACAGGCAATGTGATCGCCCCCTTTAAGACTGAAATACAAACACCCAGTCATTAATCTCTTTGCCTATTCTCTTCTCCTTTTGTCTTATCTCAGAGAAACAGAACAGCTTCCGCATCCCTACACTTATGCTTTGTTCTAGTTCAATCCCAATTATTACCATCATCCTCACTGCATCTCTTAATTATCATTAGAGCTGTAGATACCTCTTTTAACTTTTGCCACCAAGTTCCTGAAATTTTGGTTACTTTGTTCCAGTCTGAAATGTCCTCAGACCCCTTGCATTATTATTTGATTTATATTTCAAAGGGCGAGCTGACGAGTAGAACTGATGAATGGATATTGAGAGGGAACTCAAGGCCATCCACTATTTTCTCTTTTCTTTTTAAATGAGTAAAGTGCCATTTATTGAGAAGGGGACACTTGGGGAAAACTAAGTTTGAAAGGTTGAATTCAAAACTTCTGTTTTAAATATGTTAGTTCTTAAATACTTACTAGACATGGAAAAAGAGATATTGAGTGAATTGTTTGGGGAGAGGCATCTGGACTATCAGGTAGAATACGAATAGGAAGATAATTTGTGCAGTAACCAGTGCATAGTTCATGAGGTCAGCTAGAAAGCAGGTGTAAGTAGAAAAATAATGATTGAGACCAAGGGCATGCCAAACTTTACAGATTAGTCAGAATAAGAAGATCATGGCAGGAGACGGTTAAGGAACAGCCCCTGAAGTCAAATGAAAACCAAGAAAGTGTGAACACCTACATCCAAATGAAGAATGTTTTCATTAAGAGAAGATGAAATAATACTGACTTGTCTACAAAGGGCAAGCTTGAGAAATGATATGAGTTTCAAAAAATGAATATTATTGGTGCAATAATATTGGTGCAAGAGAGTGACTCTTGCATTGCACTCTCAGGGTGAAGGGGCTGGAACAGCTTGACTGGTGTTGGTTCATGAGAGAATAATATGTGAGGAAGAAGAGACAAGAACTAGAGAAACGAGGAATTTTTCTACAAGTGGAAATAAGAAATAAGGCAAAACCAAAGGGTGACACAAACTCAAGGAACAGACCTTTCATTGGGCACTGCTGCACATGTGTTTATGGAGATGGAAAATTACTTTAACAGGAGAAAATTGATGACACAGAAAAGACAGAGGATAAATGCAGGAACAAATTCCTTGAACAGGCGTAAACAGATATGGTCAAAGGCACAAGTGAAGTGACTGCCCTGAGATACAAAGAGACGGAGCTCACTCATCACAACAAAAGGGAAGGCTGAGGCATCAGAGCTTTTAAGCCTTGTTTGTACAGTAGATTTAGTGATGAGAAAATATGGAATTTCTCTTCTAACTGCATGTATTTGTATCAATAAGTAATAAATAGGTAATTAGCTCTGCGTGAGGAACACGAAGGGATGGGAGGATCAGAGAAAAGAAGATGGGAGGATGTGAAGAGAGGGGAGAGGAAAGGGAGACAGAAAACAATCTCCTAAATCAAAGGAGCAAATTGAAGAGGCAAGGCAGGTGAACTTCTGGGTAATTTCCGTGAGGTGATGAGGACTGCAATCTAAACCTAAAATGAGACTGACTGACAAGGTCGTGGGATTGGTGTGTGTTTGCTCCAGCCACATTAACTACTCAACTGCAGAACAGTACAGAGTCATCAACAAGAGTTGAGGTTTCTCCAGGCAACTAAAAAAAAGAGAAAAAAGGAAAAAAGTATCTTGATAAATTGTATTCCATGTAGTGAAACAAGATGTACCTTTGAAATTGGTCTAGCCTTAGAAAATTACATTAAACAATTGTTTCCTCTCCTTATCATATCGTTTTATTGTAATTAACATGAATATTCAGTTATAATTTACTGTTTTAGAATTCTTTTTAAATTATCATAGTGTGAAAAGTTGTTTGTAATTTAATGACCAAAGGGGAAAATATACACATACATACATACTCTCATATATCATGTTTCTCATACCGGGACATTTATACCTAAGAAGGTTTTTTTGAAGATCTTCTAAAAATAAGAGGCAAAAGGAAAAGATATACTTTAGTATCCTTGTGCTTAGTGTGGATTTCAACACAAATAGCAGGAACTAAAATAACTGATTACCTTTATACTTTAGTACTATGAAATATGTTAAGTTTTGGACTTCCCCATCTTTTCGCCAGTAAACCCTCTCACCCAGTTTCAATGAGACATTTTTTACCATGATCTTCCAGAAGGGGTAAGTCGGCTGAGGAGCTAAAAGTCCAGCGGCAGCGTCAGATACAGAGCAGGAAGAGAAAGACGCAAGGGCACTCAGGCATGTGCACCTACAATGAGCAAACCTCACATTTCTCATCCAGATTTTTTCCTACCGAAAACCTTGAAACCCTGACCTTTCTCTTTTTCATATCTCTGGCTCTGACAAGAGAAAATTGATGAGATGTCCTAAATTAAATTACAGAAATCTAGAGAGTGAGAGGAAGAGATAAGAGTCCTTACCAGTTAATAGCTATGGGGCCAACCAACAATAAACTGCTCACTAACAATGTATGTTGGAGCTTTTAATCAACTTCTATAAGGAGGACCAGATGCCACCACATCCTGCTCATGCATGAACTTTCAGGACTGTTGCCTGCAAACAACCAATCAAAAGTAGTAAATATTTCTTCTTTACAGACTATCCACCTATCCTGGAACTGCCCTTGCTTCACCTGTTTTCACCTGCTTAGCTGTAGCCTATGTCAATTATTTCAAAACAACATACATCTTTCCTTCCCCAAACAAAATGTACAAAAGAGCCCATCAACTCCAGAATAGTGGACATATTGCCTACTCCATCCAGCTGGGTTGCTAGTGGTTTAGACTACATGCCCCATGAACTGGCGTTTTACCGTCTTGCATTTGGCTCAACAAACCCTTTCTTCAAGGAAACCTTCTGGCCAGAAAAATTTTTGTTTATACCTCCATTCCACTAGTGCAGTAATCTCCTTTTTTCCTTTGGACTAAAAAACAGATGGAGGTATCAGGTTGTAAAAAGTGATGTTTTCCTTTCAGCAAGTAATTCAGAGAGAAAAAAACAATAATCCAAATCATATAGTCCTTGTGTGTGTCTTGGAATATGTCAATGATTGTTATTGACCTGGTTGGTATGGCACAGTGGACTGAGTTTTGGCCTGTGAACTGAAAGGCCACAGGTTCAACACCCAGTCAGGTCACGTGTCTCTGGGTTGTGGGCGAGGTCCCTAGTAAGGGGTGTGTGAGAGGCAACTGATTGATGTGTCTCTTACACAGTGATGTTTTTCCCCCTCTCTGTCTCTCTCCCTCCCCTTCTCTCTAAAAATAAATTTAAAAAACCTTTTTAAAAATTGTTATTATTTAGCCTTTGCTAAGCAAAAGAAGCCTCAAAGCTCCTAGTACTCTGGGATTTGTGATGACCATTTATATCTTTGATCAGTCCTAATTTTGGCTTCAAAGTTTTAAAAGATAGGGTTATTGAGTCAAATCTACCAACCTATATATGTACTGATTCTTATAAAAGCACAGATCTAACGATGTAAAAATATTCTTGTCAAAATTTTTTAGAAGTGTTAAAAGTAGCAAAAAAATCTAAAATAATTTTAAGGGTAAAATAACTTTATAGTGCAATGATAATTTTAATTTATTAGTGTTAACATTTCTAAACATAAAAGGTCTGTATGGGAAAAACCCAATATTAGCATAACAAAATGGTATGAGTTCAACAATGATGTAACCTGGCAGCCAAAGAGAGTGGACTGGAATGCACATGCATGAACAATGACGACTTCACTGTACTAGTCAGTGGGGGTGGTAGATGCTATTGAGTGAGCATGTGTACTGTGTGGCCATCACATTCAAAATGACTGAGTGAGTAAAGCAACTTGCATCAAATTTTGCATTAAAGTTGAATATTTCTCTGTGGAAACCATTCAGATGCTTCAGAAGGCTGCAACTATGGGCAGCTGGTGATTGGAAACTTCATCATGAGATCACATCAGGGTTCCAACACCAGGGTAGCTGCTAGAAGAGCACCAGTGACATACAGGGAGAAACTGAAGTGTCTGGTATCAGGCAAGTACTGGGGTTCACCTTCTTCCTGGATAAACCCTCAGAGGCCAGGAAAAGGCACTGTCCCCTTTCTGATCCCTTCCCCGCAACAGATCCACAGAGCAGTGACATCATATCAGGAACTCTATCAACCTGATTCACACAGGTTGCTCGCCCTGGCAGTTACCTAAGGCTCTGCCCCATCCAAATTACCAGTGCTCTTTTCTATAATAGATAGGGGGTCAAAGCAGCTCTACCAAATACATAGAAACAGACACAGGGAGGCTGCCAAAATGAGGAGACAAAGAAATAATGGTCCAAATACAAGAAAAGAAAAAAGATCCAGAAAAATAACTAAACGAAATTGAGATAAGCATTCTATCAGATGCAAAGTTCAAAACATTGGTTACTAGGATGCTCAAGGAACTCAGTGGGTACACTTCAACAGCATAAAAAATACCTAAGCAGTAATGAAGGTTATATTAGGTGTAATCAAGAAAAATTTACAGGGAACCAACTATGGAGTGGATGAAGCTGAGAGTCAATGATTTGGAACATATGGAAAAAAAATTCAGTAAGAACAGCAAGAATGAAAAATAATCCAAAGAAACAAACATAGGCTAAAGTGTCTCTGGACAGCTTCAAAGGTACCCACATTCAAATAATAGGGGTTCTGGAAGGAGAAGAGAAAGAGCAAGAAACAGAAAACTTAGTTGAAAAAATAATGAAAGAAAACTTCCTTGATTTGGTGAAGGAAATAGACACGCAAATCCAGGTAGCACAGACAGGCCCTAAGAAGATGAACACAAAGAAGACCACACCAAGACACATCATAATTAAAATGCCAAAGGTTAGCCCTGACTGGTGTGGCTCAGTGGACTGAGCGCTGGCCTGTGGACCAAAGGGATGCCAGTTTGATTCCCAGTCAGGGCATATGCCTGGGTTCTGGGCCAGGTCCTGTTTGGGAGAGCAAGAGAGGCAACACATATTGTTGTTTCTCTCCATCTCTCCCTCCCTTCCCCTTTTTCTAAAAATAAATAAAATCTTTTTAAAAAATGCCATAGTTTAAAGATAAAGAGAGAATCTTAAAAGCAGCAACAGAAAAGCAGAGCACATGAGACTTTCAGCTGATTTCTCAAAAGAAACTTTGTAGGCAGAAGAGACTGGCAGGAAGTATTCAAAGTCATGAAAAGCAAGGACCTACAATCTAGATTACTGTATCTAGCAAAGCTATTATTTAGAATTTAAGGGCAGATGAAGTGCTTCCCAGACAAGGGAAAGCTAAAGGAGTTTATTATCATCAAGCCATTATTACATGAAATACTAAAAGTACTTATTTAAGAAAAAGAAGACCAAAACTATAAATATTAAAATGGCAATGAATTCACAACTATCAACAATTGAATCTAAAAAACAAACTAAGCAAACCAGCAGAACAGGAACAGAATCATAGATAATGGAAATCACTTGGAGGTGGGGTGTCCAACCTTTTGGTGTCTCTGGGCCACACTGGAAGAAGGGGTGCCTTGGTCCACACATAAAATACACAAACACTAACAAAAACTGATGAGCAAAAAAAAAGTCTTAAGTAAATTTACGATTTTGTGTTGGGCCACATTCATAGCCATTCTGGGCCGCATGCCACCAGTGGGCCATGGATTAAACACCACTGATGGAGGGTTATCAGTTGGGAAGGAGAATGGGGAGAATGAGGGAAAAAGTTCAGGGATTAAAAAGTACAAATTGGTAGGTACAGAATAGACAGGGTGATGTTAAGAACAGTATAGGAAATGGAGTCACCGAAGAACTTACATGCATGACCCATGGACATGAACTAAGGGGAGAGGATTGCTGGAGGCAACCAGGGTTACCAGGTGGAGGGGGGCTAAAGGGGAAAAATTGGGACAACTCTAACAGCATAATCAACAAAATATATTTTTAAAAATGTTAAAAAATAAAATTTATTCCTCTTTCTCCTAGTATACCTTAGAAGACATAGCAAAGAGTAGAATAAACTGGGAAAAAAGGTGAGGTAAATTTCCCAATGACCTTGACACAGTGCAGAGCAAAAGCACTTTACAAATACTGTGTTTTCAATTATGGTGTTGATATTAAGAATAATAATGACAAGAAGCCTAAATTAAAACACACATTTTTAAAAATTATAGGAATATTGGCAAAGTACAATCACTTAAGTGCTGGAAACTATCCACTTAACTCATCTTACAAAATCATAGAAAATGATTATATCTTCTAAGGTATACTAGGAGAAAGAGGAATAAATTTTATTTTTTAACATTTTTAAAAATGTATTTTGTTGATTATGCTGTTAGAGTTGTCCCAATTTTTCCCCTTTAGCCCCCCCCTCCACCTGGTAACCCTGGTTGCCTCCAGCAATCCTCTCCCCTTAGTTCATGTCCATGGGTCATGCATATAAGTTCTTCGGTGACTCCATTTCCTATACTGTTCTTAACATCACCCTGTGTTAAAATACATAAATCATAAAAATACAATATATGCACCATTATCAAGAAGTCCTGTCTTATAAGGAGACTAAATGGTAATGGCAAAAAAATACAATAAAGATTAAATTAAAAAAATAAAAACAAGAAGTCCTGTGTTGGTGAAGGTGAAATCAAAACTTGCTTTTTAGAGAAATAAATCTGGAGTTTTCTCATGTTTCCATTTTTTTTTCTTTTAGCATTCTGTTCTCATAATGCAAACCATATGTGACAATACGCAGCTGACCATTCCTTTACCGTGACACAAACGTGCTCAGTCAGCAGCCCAACAAAAATGACTAAACTGTTGCGAATGTTTTTGATCACTGCTGTGCCAGCGTCGGCCAGGTAACGTAAGACAACAATGTGTCTTTCCTCTGAAATACATCATGTTTTTTGGATCATAAATTGTTAGAAATGTTCAATAGAAAATTAGTTCTTTAAAAATTTGAAATTGAGAAGTCACCAATCAAAATACAAAGTTAACAGGTTAGATACTAGTACTGCTTTGTTTTGAACTAAAACAAGTCACTAAATTTTGCAGTTTTAATGAGCATATAGAGTCATTTACTAACAGTAATTTCCTACATGGTAAAGGTAAAACCCCTTACTTGATTAGGAAAAATCAGGGACTGAGAGGGAGAAATGAGGCTGAAGCTTGATAATGTTCCCCTGTGAGACCAACGGTACTTAACACGGAGTTGAACACCGTTTTGAGTAGTGAAGTCGAGGCTCCTGAAACGTGGAGGAACCCTGCCCTTGTTTCCGCTGGGTCCCCTCCTTTGGACAAAGAAAGAGTAATTCCTTATGAAAGCTCAGTAAGTTCAAATACATCTACTACCCAGAAAACATCTTTGGCTTAGAGAAGAAATCTCATGTCCCAATATCTTCTATTTCTTTTATAAGTAAAACATTCCAAATTCAAGACAGTTAAAGAAAATGTTGGTAATTCATCTTAGTCCACAGGATGCACTGAGTTTACCACTTGAGGGAAAAAATATAATTGCATATCCATATCCATATATTATATGTATATGTTTATATAATGATCACATAAAAACACTCCTTTGTTGATGCTGAAGGAGTCACTATAAAATTTGTACAGCCAACTAGTTGCTTCATCTAGCTACTCCAGGTTACTATTATTTCTCTAATTCAATATACTGATTAAAAGTGATTCAAAATATAATATAACTCTATGTGTGTATAATTTAACTATATTGTACATGCTTAATGCTTTAATATTACTCACCACAAACCAATAAACAATTAAATATTTAAATATTAATATAAAAATGGTAGACAACAAATAAATGTGAATCTGAAAGTCCCAACTTTCTCTATTGAAACCAGAATTATTTTTGTTATATTCTGTAAATCCTAAATCACCTGGTATAATGCCAGAAATACAGTGCAAGATCACTGAGATATATTTCCTAATTGTGTTTATGATAATCTAATACATATTTTGGGCATTTTTGTATCATGAGTATTATGAATATTATTTAGATTAATCATCAATTTGTATGTAAGGCATACATATTACAACATTGGTTAGACTTATAGAAATTGAATTAGCTGAAACTAGATGTATACAATTAAAAAAGGAGATAGAAGAGAATCAGCAACAAAACAACTTTCTAAATATCTGAGTTAATAAAAAAATGAACAAGTTCAATAGAGACCATTTAACTAATGCCATCCTCTACTTCCTTTCAAGTTCAAGCGAAACCAGTTTCTCACTGAATTTGCCAATAATGTGGCAATAATTCATTTTGGTCATAGTCACCACAATCCTTCCAATGCATTATTTCCAGGCATAATTCCAAGACTCCAAATCCTAGCATAGCAATGGGAATTCCTTTGCAATCCTTCACATTAGCAGAAATGATTTTCATTTGGAAAATTTATAGCAGAAATCTCCATTTTAATTTTCTAGCTTTATTCTTGTACTGCATACCTTATGCTGTACACATCAACCAAGGAAACAGTGACATCCCACAATGCTCACACCATCTGTATTCAGAATCTGTCATAAGTTCAATTCCATAACACTGTTACTAAGAGTGTCTTTACCATCCAATTAGTATTTATTCTACACACTTTGTTTAGTGAGAAGAATACAAAGATGTATTGGGAAGGCAAGCCAAAGCTGTGAATCAAAGAGAAATTATAGGTGAAAATAGAAGGAAAAATAGTGAAACAAATATCCTACTCCTGAGGCTGGCTTACTACATGAAAAGACAAATGAAAGTAAGGTTACTATAGGACTAACATATTTTGCAAGATAAGTATCCTGATTCTCTGGAAGCCTAGGAGAAATGGGGTGAGAGCAGACAAACACTGAACTTAAGAATGGTGTGTGATTCAGCGAACATCTACTGTGTACAATTTCGTGTCAGGTTCTGCATATCTGGGTGATTTCACAGATGTTCTAATTTAATATAGCCATTCTCTGAAGCAGATTATTTGTAGATGGGGATACAGAGGTCCTCGAAGGTTATTAATAAGTATTGTCAAGATCACACAGTAAGAAACACAGTAAATGCTAACACTAGGTCTTCTAAGAGCATGTTGAGGAGACTTTTATACTATATACACATACATCTCATGATATGTTTCCAAAGGAAGATAAATTTGTTAAGAAAGTTTTCCTTTTCTTTCTTTAATGGTGTGGGAAACAGTGTTTTGGGTAGTACAGTAAAACTAAACTTGGGGCTGCAAAGGAAGAGAAGAATATGAGTCCTGATTGATTGCTATAGGTTAGGTTAAAGAGTCACATAAACATTCCTTAAGACAAGATAAAGTTAAAATTAAAAATGCTACTTTCAGCCCTGGCTGGTGTGGCTCAGTGGACTTAGTGTCAACTGCAAACTAAAAGGTTGCTGGTTCAATTCCCAGTCGGGGCACATGCCTTCGGTTGTGGGCCAGGTCCCTAATGGGAGGTGTGTGAGAGGCAACCAATCAATGTATTTCTCCCACATTGCTGTTTCTCTTTCTCTCTCCCTTCCTCCTCTATAAAAGTAAATAAATAAAATCTTTTTTAAAAATGCTACTTTCACACATGCTGTCCTTAATCCAAACTTTTATCACAGACTTTCTAAAATACATACAATTTTTTCTTTTATCACTATAAGAGATCAAATATCCCAGAAATTCCACGGTCTCAGAATCCAAACCATATGCCTCTGACTCTATGTCTGATTTCTGGACCTGACACAGTCTACATGCTCTGATGTTTCAAATTATGTGTTCAATCTAGGTGTCTGATTTCGCTTTGGCCAGCATGAACTCTTTATTCCTATAGCAGCCAGCATCAGTGATACTATATGTTTTATCCTGAAAGGAATGAATTTAAATTCTTTCTCCAGAAGGCCTTCTTATAATCAATGGTAAGAGAGGAAGGCACATTTCGAGGGTTCGTACAGCCTATGGGTATGGAATAAATAAGAACAGGTTAACAGAATGACTAAAATTCCTTGCCTCAGCATCATTTTCAGGGAGCTCTGAAGAGTTGATGTACCATATATTTGACATCTGGCATGTGTCTGGTGATGAATATTTTAGATATAGCATCTCATTTACTTCTCAAAATAATATCCTCAGAGCACTAGCAGTTCGCTATGACCATACCTAGAGTAACGTAGCAAAATAATTTACCCAAACCTACGTGTCAATCAAGTGGCAGAATCAGGCTTTCACTATAAATTGATGCAATTCTAATGAATAGGTTTGAACTTCCTAATTAATATATTGGGCTGACTCTTACCTTGGACTCAATATTATAAAGCAAATTCCTTCTAAAACATCACTGGCTACAGTGAAAGTGCCGTAGCAACTTTTATTTCTAAATCTGCTGAACATAGATTAAATACCAAAAAATACCAATACCTCATTAAGTAACTCATGCTTCATTTATGCAAGTTCAAATAAGAGTTTTTTTGTATATAAATTGAAATTTAATATTTTAAATTCTTGCCTGTTACCATGTAGTGGGATGAAAGGACCCTAGACGACATAACAAGCACTACCACTTTAGAGATTTAGGCAAGACAGGGTACAAACACGAAAGCCAGTTAGCAGGGCTGACCTCAGAATCTAGGAAGTTAGACGTGCTGTGTCCTGTGCACAATTTTATGTTGCCATCTTAGAATAGTCGCCAAACACGATCTTAGTCTGTCTGATTCTGAATACTTAGAGGATGCAAGGGACTGACTAGGGTGGTTTGCATCATAGGGACTTAACATTTCACACAACAAGAACCTGAAGGCAAGTAGTTCCCTGGATGGTCAATACAACACAGCCATCATCAGAGACTACAGTGCTCTCACTTCTGTTCTCTCACCCTCAGACGTCAGCTTCTGTTCTTAGGTTGTTCCTTCACAGGCACAAAACGGTTCCCCCAATCACCTAAACACATACCGAGGTAGGCAGAAAGAAGAGTATTTCGTTGTTCACAGAAGAACCCACAAAACTTTCTAGGAGTTCCCAAGGAGAGGGGATTTTATGACAGACTAAATGTAAACTGAGTATGGTAAAGTGAGTATCAGACATTTTAACTCTGTTAAATGGGCGCATGGATAAGGAAAAATGGCAGAATGGCTGAAGAATATGCAGATTTACTACATGTAAATCTGTATCCGTCAACAAGTTTAAGATCTTAAATGACATTCCTTGAAATACAGGCTGAAGTTAAATCTTAAAATTACCTGCGATGTTCAGTTTTGTTTTACTGTCTTTCCTCATCCACCTATAAAATTCATCAGGAAGTTAAGACATTTGTTTCAACTTCTAGGACTAGTAATAATTTAGAATGAGAAAAAATAAAACATGAATGAAATGAAAATATTCTTGGTAACACCAAATGATACCAGTGTAATGTCCTAAAAACGAGAGACTGCTATTATGAAACAGTACTGGGCACTGATAAGACTGAAGAAGAGTCTATGATAGGAAGTTAAAAGAATTATGCATAGGCATAAACATGCCTTTTTTATTGCTAATCCTCTTTCTCAAGTATTATATTTATTTTCATTGAAATTATTGATTACGACAACATTTGGTGTGCAATAATACATTTAGTAGAGTGTGTAAACATAGCTGTAGCTTTGGCAACTCATAAATGAGCGTCTCGGGTCCCCCCTAACATTTAATGTTTCTTTGGAAACACATGTTTTGAAACTGTCTGCTTTTAATGTCTTTTTAAACAATTCTTAATTTTTTGTTTTTGTCATTGTTGTTGCTCTTTGTTTTTAATTTCATTCATTGAGAGACCTACATAGATGGCACAACAGAGTTTGCAGTTTGAGGAGGGACTCCAGAGTTGAAACAAGGCAGAATGGAATCACCCTCAAGGTTTATGCACCAACCAAAGCAAGAAAGAACACAGAGCCCGGGATCCATGACTAAGAATAATAAAAGACTCAAAGTTCTGTCCCTGAATGAAGTAGAAACCTTTCCCTCAATGACAGTTTGAAATTTGTATTTTATTGCAAGTTTCACAAAACAATTAGAATGTTAGTGTTAAAAATAGCAGGTGACTTAATCAGTTGGAATTCCTTCATATTTTTACAATTCTATAATTCAAAACTCACTATTCTTTAGGCAAGATTCTTTAAAAAAATATTTTGTAAGGCAATGTCAGTTTTAGGTAGAAAGGTACAGAGCAATTTTGTAGAATCTGTCTACATCCTAACAGGCAAAGAGGGGGACATCTGCCAACCTGGAATGCTCCACCATAGAATTATTGACTGCTTGTGATCGAGCAAGCATGGAGCTTGGCATTTTCCAGCACGCCGGCTCAGTTATGTGCTGACGTACTGACAACAAAGGGGAATGGCATACACACAAATTGCTATGATCCAATGTGGTCATGGATAACTGCCTTATGCCTTTGAGGAAGGAGTGATTCAGAAGTTCAATGAAGGCAGAAATCACTCTTGGCTAGCTTTATAAAGGAGCCAGCTTTTCAAATTAAATTGAGGGTAGAAGAAAATGCTTTGACAGTTATTGATATCAGATATCCATCAAAGAAAATGTGTTTTACCAATATTAATCTGGCAGCAGAGCCAAGGTAATTTAAATAAGGGAGACCAGTTAAGGGTGTAGGTAGTGGTTTAGGCCAGAGGTAATAAAAGCTAAAGTGCAACTAGAAAGTGGTGAGAGACACCAGAAACTGGCCATGGGCACTAGAAGAGAAAATGGAATGACACGGTCAATTTTTAAAAAATTTTTCTAGAACTACCTTTTGGAAAAGAAAAAAAAAATGTGCACTTTGCTTTGCTTTTTTTGTTTTCCCCAATTCCCAATTTATTTTTGGCTCTTGGGTCAAGGTCATTTTTTCAATATGAAAAAAGCAGCAAGTTCAACACAAAGCAGAAATTTATGTGTAGGATAGGACAAAACCAAGGGTGCAGGAGAAAAGGCAACAGCAAGAGAAGAAATGACATGTCGCCTAAAGGCAGAGGGTATCCTGTCCCTTCTCCTCCAGGGAATGCCTCCAGCATTTAGGTGCCAGTACATACTTTTTCACACACACAAAAGATTGATACTCCTTTACGGTAAGAAAAGGTGGAGATGGAAAGAGTCTTTCTGGAGGCGTAGGGACCAACGCTGGTTACACTCTTCCCCTTTTCCCCCTTTATCTATGCAGAGAAAGGCAGCAATTCACTATGAGAAAGGGACTTTCCTTTCTGAGAGAGAGCAAATATCATTAGAATTATTACTTTGATACATTTCGAATTTCATTCTCAGCCGCATTTCAAAATAAAAATTCATAGATATTTTTAGTTTAGCCTAGTTTATAAAATTATTTTTTAACACAAGATGCTTTCCAGAAATGGTATCCAGGTTTATAATCTAAACTTCTAAACAATATAAACTGATAAAATACTGTTCTAATTTAGAAATACCCCATGTTAACTGGGTATTTGCTTGATTCCTTAGGTTCCAGAGCTGCAACCATTAAAGAGGTTTTTTTTTTTCCCTATGGTGAAATGTTAGCCATTTTGTTTAATGTTGATTAAAATGCCACAGGGCGTTCCCATTTGACTTCTACAAGTGCTTTGTGGCTTTAGATAAGATGTTGAATATTCAGAAGCTTTCCAGAATCAGGAAGATAAACATGTAAATCAGGCCAACTGCACCCTGGGGTTGGTGAGGACCTGGAAGTACCTGTCTAACCATTGTGCTGGCAAGGAAGCCAGAACAGCGTAGGCTGCTGGCTTTAGCCAGCCTCTCCCACATCTCACTGGGCACTTGCTAATTCTTACTTCCCCAGTGCGTCTCCCCTCCAAGGCCAGCATGCCACTCCAGTAGAGATTAAAATATGAATAGTTTTAATAGTTAATTCTATGAATAGTTGATTTTTGGTTTGGGGTTTTTTGTTTTTGTTTGTTTTCTTTATAGGGCACCCAGACTTTCAGCCCTCTAAGACTGTTTACCCATCTGTAGGTTTCCTTTCCTTTGTAACTCCCCCACCCCGCCCCGCTATAAAACTGAAAAACAAGTAGATTTTCAGAGTCACATGGAAAAAGACTAATTTGATCTTTCAAATGAAACTTGGAATTAACAAAAAAGTAATGAATTTTATATCCCATTATTATATTAGCAAAGCACATAAAAGCTACTTTGGTTCAGCTGCAGCATGTCATAAGAATAGTTAACAGCTACTAGATTTTACTATAAGTTAAGAACTCTTCCACACACTTTATAAATATTATCTTCAATAATTCTCACCACGATACTGTCAGGTAGGTTCTATTGTTACCCTGTTTTACACAAAAGGAAACAGAGGTTCAGAACTTGTCCACAGTCTTGAAGTAGTGGGAGATTCAAACCCAAGGCTGTCTGATCTACCCTATTTTCCCTAAAGCATCTCAGAACTTACCTAAATACCAAATTAAAATAAAAAGATTTCCAGGTATTTTACATAATTTTCCTGAAAACAAAAGTTTCTTGGAAAGTATTTTTTTATTTTATTTGGGGAGAAAAATTGGTCTTATACCATCACAACTTTACTAATTCCTTCACTCTTCATTTTATAAACTGCCAGAAATGTGCCTAATACTTAATGCTAATGAGTTTCTAGATGACCTAAAGACTCAGTGCCTTAACTCCAGTTACCAGATGTGACTAAACCTCATAAGCAAAGGCCAAAATAACAATGAAAAGACGCCACATTACTTTATGAATAGAAAATTACACTGGTGTATGAGGTCTCTATGTTTTATTCTAAAACATCAAAGGAAGAAAATTAATTTTGACATTTACATATAAATTTAAAATGCCACAAACCACTTATTTCATTCCAAATGTGTCCATTATTTTACTTTTCACACAAAAATTTAACCTCTGTAATTATTATCAGAATACTTTTACTGGAATTCTGAAAATAAAAAGACCATTCTCATTAGCTGCATTTGATATTTTTCACCTAGGTTTTTAAAAGGCTATTTTTCATGTTTTTGAAAATCAATAATCTTAAACTGTCAACCCATCATTATAAAGTCTATTTCAAAATGTTTGTTAGTTCAGTAAACAGAAGCCATTTTAGGTCCATTGCATTATTTTAAACTAACAAGGCTGTTTCAGTTCCAAATGAAGTATCATCAATTATAGCTTAAACAAGAAAAGAAAGGGCTTTAGTGGCTCATTTAACCAAACCACTGCAATGGGAAGGTCAATGGTGGACAGCAACAGGCCTGGACTCTAGGTGGACTAGATTGTATCAGGCCTCTCTATTCTCCATCATTTGAGTGTATTGTCTTTAATTCAAATACAGCCTTTCAGGTTTTCCCCTTTCAGATATCTTTCTAGAAGATTCACTGTGAGTGGACGGCAGAGTCTGAACAAACACCCATTGCAGAGGTTCCCAAGTGATGGCTAATGGGGCCCAAGTCTGAGCAAGAGCACTATTGACGGGATTCGTAACAGCACTGGAGATACTGGCAGGAGCATTCACAGGATCTGTAGGACAGCAATGCTTGATTTCACTCCCACCTATTTAGACATTTAGAGAGTGATTTAGGCTAGGTATCAACCCCTTTAGCCTCAGCTTCCCAAACTTTAAAGGTATAATAACCACTTACTTTTTCATTAGATTTAAATGAAAGAGCATGTAAAAGGGCTTGTAGAGGATCTGATACGTAGCTACCATTTATTATATGTGTTAGGAGACTTTAAATATGAGAAATCTTATGATTTCTTGCAAACACATGGATTCTGGGAGGATCAAATATATGGGCAAGTACCTTGAAAATATTACAGTAATGTAATACAATATTACATCATGTAGATGTTAAAGCACTTTGATTTGTGGAGTGCCAACCTAGTGCTCCACCTGTCCCACTAGGGCTTTCAATGCTATTCAAAGGCATTTGCTCTGTAAGTGAGCAAACCAGGGTGGAAGCCACTTCTTGTATTTTCCTTTCCCCATCCCTCAACCTACAGTTCCTAATACCATGCTGAGCAGAGAATAAAGCCTAACAATACATCTGTGGAATTTTTAAAATTATTATTCCTTGTATGAAAGAGAGAGAGAGAGAGAATGAATTTGTTGTTCCACTTATTTATGCATTCATTGGTTGATTGGTTGATTCTTGTATGTGCCCTGACTGCAACCTTGGCATGCAGGGATAATGCTCTAACCAAATGAGCTACTTGACCAGGGCCTATCTGAATACTTACTAATAGAAAGTATTCTCTCATCTTGACATTACAAAATGAAAATGACCAATGATGGTCTAAGTAGAATCTCATCTATTTTTCTACCAAAAATAATCCTTATAATAAAGTACTGAATAACAAAGTACATGATTATTTATGGTTCTGCCTTCAAGTTGATAATAAACAACTAGGTCAGAATGTTTTGAAAACCTAATTCTTGCAAAAATAATACTAAATGGCTAATGAACACTACTGTTAATGATATTTTACAGATATAATGCAAAACATAAGTAGTAAATTGAAGATAAGAGTCATTATGAAGTTGAAATACTACAGTAGCAAAATAAATTCTTGTGTGATTCTGCACAAAATACACTAATGCCCTATTTATCCCTGAGGTTTGAAGTATTCCACATGAATAGCTGTTCGCATAGTTTGTATCTTTAGATAACCTTGCTTTTATCTTAATTTCAGAGTAGGACCTTTCTGCAGTTAAGTTTGGTAACTGAGTGGAATTGAAGGGAATTTTTGCAGTTATCCACTCTGCCCGCAGTCAATGCAAAATGACTTCTACAGCTTCCCAACAATAGATATGTGTTTATGTAATAAACCCCGTGAATTATGTTTTCTTATTCATCCTGGCTTTTAAAAATCTTAGGACCCATATTTGTGGCACAATTTTAGCAAAAACATGGTGGGACAAAAGTAAGTTTACAGAGTTGATATGGAGAATGATACAATAATTAATAAGTAATAATACAAGAATAAACTGTTTCAAGTACTCACAACTATAAACCTACTTTTGCCACACCCTGGATGCTAGATTGTCATAAACTATCTCACCTCAGTTTTACTTATTTTTTTTAATGTCTCTATCCCCTCTGTGTTATTTCGTCACTTTTGAATTCTCTTAGATTTATGGTTCTATTCTGTCTTTGGAAAAAGACATGATAGGCACAAATGAATAAATGACTTTTCTTTCTTACCATCTACTACTACTTGATGCAACACAGTCTCATTTGTTTAAGGTTTTCCTGCTTTACTTTACTCGTAAACAGTGCTCAATATAGCCTGCCACTAGTATTTAATGGCCTACTTTTACTTTATTTTATTTTTTTTATGACTGGCCCTTTAGCCCCTGGAGTCTGCAATAACACCGAGTAGATAGTGTCAGAATTGAGCTAAATTGGAGGGCATCCAGTTCATGTCCACCGAGAACAGAAAATTGTTTAGTGTGAAAAAAAATCACACATCAATTGTCAGATGTGTTGTGAGTAGAAGGAAGTAAGTTATTTCCCTTTTAGGAGGATAATGAAAGATTAGGCCTTGAAGAAATCACCCATTCCATCTTCCCTTTATCCCTCCCTTCCTCCTTTCCTTCCTTTCTCTTTTTTCCCTTTTGCAAGTGTTTATCCAACACTGTCTCTGTTTCCAGGTATTAATCTGAGTTCTGGGAAGATATAACTGAAGAAGACAAACTCCTGGTTCTCATGGAGATGGCATTCTTGGGAGGAGTAAAGGGGGGAAGTACATATATGAGGTCTGCCCAGAAGGCATCCAGCCATGTAATATGAAAAGGTGACATTTTATTGAAGAAGACACAAGATACAAGAAACATTGTACATAAGACAATGACGTCTCAATCCCCTTCAAAGTAGGCACCTCAGGACCTCACACAATTCTCCCAACCACCATCCCTGGTCCCATCTGATTTTCCTGAATCTCACTGATGGTTGGAAATCTCTTCTCTTTCAAAGGTGATCTTAGTTTTAGGAAAAGCCAGAAGTTGCAGAGCACCAAATCTGGGCTGTAGGACTGAGTCACCTGGGTGATTTGATGTTTTGCCAAAAAAAAAAAAAAAAAACTGCACAAGACATGATGCAAGATGATGCAAGACTAGGTGAAGGTGCACTGTCACGATGAAGCTGGTGGTCACCAGTTGCCCATAGCTATGGCCTTCTGAATCATCTGAATAGTTTCCATGGAGGAATGTTCAAGCTTCAGGCAAAATTTGATGGAGATTTGTTGCTCTACTCCTTCAGTCATTTTGAATGCAATAGCCACACAATACACAGGCTTGCTCAATGGTGTCTACTGCCCCCACTGCCTAGTACAATGAAGTCATCATTGTTCACGCATGTGCATTCCAGTCCACTCTCCTTGGCTGCCAGGTAACGTTGATGCCGGGCACACTGTTCTCATTATATAAACAATGGCTGGACTTTTTCTGGACAGATGTTGCACGCACAAACATGCAAGCACACACACATGTATATGATTTCAAGTAGTGAAAAGTACTATAAAAAGTAAGGCAGATAAGACAGAATAAAGGGTTAGAAAGTAATATGACAGGATTGGGAGTTTGGATAGGGAAGATAAGATGAATTTCAAGTAGAGGCCCGAGTGAGTCAAGATTTCTGACCAGTCCAGGAGAAAATACAGGCCTGGCATTTTTTGCATGCCAGCGTGCAGTGGTTGCAGATGAGAAGGAAAGTGGTAGGAACAGGAGTCTGAAGGGTCAGATCCTGTAGGGCTCTGTAAATGTGGAGAGTACAGATTCTGTTCTGGTATAATAGGAAGACACTGGTAAGGTGATATAATCTGACTTTATATCTAAAACTATAACTCTGACAATAAATGGAAAGTAAGCAATTGAAGGAAGGTAATGCAGTATAAGCATGAAAGCAAGGAGGCCAAGTAGGAGGCCTGGAAAAATAATAAATGAAGGTAGTTTGGTCTAAGATGTTGACCACACAGAAGTGAAAACTGGTCAATTGTGCGTATAAAATTAAGGATGGAGGCAGAAATTCTTACTAATGGATTGACTCATGAGTAAGAAGATTTGAGGAAAGGTGAGAGTTCAGTGATCTGTGGAATTTTGAAGGAAAAGAATGAGTGAGAAGCAAACTTGAGGTTAAATTGTGAATCAAAGTTCCTCTTTTGGATACTTTCTAAGCAATTATATTTTATAGTTCTGTATTAATATCGCTATTGATTTAGAAAAAACACTTTTTAAGAAATAATCTTAAAGCAAAGCCCATGTGCCTGTTCCTTTCTTCATGCCTGAGGGCAGCTCCTATTAGACCAAAGAAGACGCTGGGTAACAGTGTGTTCATGTGCTGTGCAGTACAGTCACTGTTTAAAAATACTCAATCACATGATTCAGTGGCTTATGTGGCACATTGGCTATATTTGGTTAATAATATCTAATTTATAGATGGCTTTAAAAATTGTGTATTATTCAATGTTTTAATTGTTGAGATTTTAATGTCCTACTTTGTTAATTTTTTATTAATCAATTGACAGTATTGATTGTTAATACATATATCTCAACTTTTAGCATTAATTTGTAATCTTTTCACTTTTAATTAAAATAATCTTATTTTCTTGAAACAATAAAATATTTTTATTTAAAGTGGATTAATTATAATGGTTATAAAATAATGCTAAAGAAAAGCATCAGAAATATCCAATATAAATTAATGTTTAATTTTAAATCCTTCACTTAAGGGGGCAAAAAGCACAGTAACAAATCAGTTTTGACAGCCAGAAAGTATGCATGTTGCACAGGTGATCTGTAGGCTTAGCACCATATGGATCTGAGAAATTAATACCAGTTTCAGATCATCAGATACAACGTACTAGTAGCTGACCTTTGTTTGATCTCAGAAAAGCTCAAGATTGTTGTTAAGAGTTAGTTTTTAAATCCCTCTCAGTCTTTTATGCTGATGAAATTTACAACCCCAAACTTTTGATTGTCCAGCAAATATTGAAGCCAAAGTAGAAAAAGAAATGCTATTTCACCTCTAAATAGAACAAGCAGATGATACCAATGTATAATCAATTCTAACTTCAACTTCATATGCGCAACTGCCAGTCAGTTCATATGGGCTCTGACTTTTAAAAAAGCCTAAAGAATATTTTCAAAAGGAAGCAGTTTGTTCCTAGGGAACAAAATGTACCCTGAAAAGCATATGTTCCACATTTCTATAAAATATCCAGGAACATTGATTGCCTCGTAGTTGTACTGTCTGTTAACAAATATTAGCATAAACATAAAAATGTAAGAATTCCTGACTTTCGCACACTAAAAAAAAATCACTGGTCAGGGAAAACAGACAATAAAATATACTAATTGCTATGATAGAGGCATGAACATGTTTCTCTGAGGGGAATTTGGAAGGAGGACCTAAGCAGGTAAGGAGGATAATCTCTGAATAACATGATGAGGGACTAAGGACCTAAACTTTAATAAAGTAGGAAGATTGCACCTATGATGCTACAGTATGTTTTTTATTATGATAATGTCATTTTAAAATAATGCTTTCTCGGGATGTCTAAAAGAGTATGTTTTAAAAAGGATATACTGCTCTTAAAATACAGTCAGGTCATAATCATGGAGTCTTTGAAAAAATCTCTTACTTAAAAACAATGAAAGAAGGTTATATGTGCAACAACATTGTGCAGCAAAAAAGAATACTACCTTAGGAATAGATAAAAATAAATTCTAATTCTCACAACCATTTTCTATGAAGCCTACAAAAACCATATATTGTTTGGAATGTAATATTTTTTCTTTCATACCACAAAGTGGGGATAAATTGTTTCTACAAACACATTCAACTGTTTTACTTTTTATTTTTTTGCATAATTCATTGATTTGAATGATAAAGCTTTTTTCTCATCTTTAAAATGGGTAATATTATGAATACTTTACAGGGCTCTTTGAGTGCTGTGCTAGAGAGAAGCAGAGTGTAATCATTAACAAACACAGATTTCCTCAAAAATTCACCCTCAGCTGGTGGAACGTGACTTTTCTGTCACCCTTAAGAGCAGTGAATGTACTAGAAACAGGAAGGTAAAGGAGCCATCCTTGGTTTACTTTGGAAAAGCAGATTACAGTGTACTCAAGATTACATGGAGTATCTACCTGGTTTGTGAACAACTGGTCTTCCAGGTGGTATTTCTCAGACTGGAGGTAGAAGAGAGTTGGAGAAGTCCAAGGGTCTGGAAACTGAAACAGCAGAAAAATAAATAGTGCCAAATAGGGTGAGTGTCCCAGTGGGCACAGGCACAGAGAATCTCCACTGCTCACAGATAAGGAGAGCTGGATCAATCATGTAACCTATGTACTGGAAAGGGCTTAGAGATGAAAAAAGTACTTTCAGTAGTAGTTGAGATAACTCCTTAATGTGCTGCAGGCATTTTTATAAATCAAAATTCCTACCTGAAGTTCAATATCAATGAATAATATTTTATTAAAATTACTTAATATGAAGAGTTTTTATTTCATAGATGTGCTCATACTTAAATTATATTAGAAAATACATCAGAGCTTCACAATATATAGAGAGAAGCAAGTATAAAATAAGTTTCTATTATTAAATTTCATATGTGCCAAATAACAAATAATACAGCAAATTGACCAAGAGATTTAAGTGTAGGAGGAAGTTGATGTAAAGAACTATCATTTGGTTCCAGGAATGATTTTATGACTATATAAACTGTATATATGTGAATGTGTGCATATTATATGTACATTATCTATATATATATGTGTGTAGTGTATTATATATATACATGTGTATATATACATGCATGCATATGTATTTTGTGCAAATATGACAATAATTGAATTTCCTCTTAGAAATTAACCAATCAATATGCCTAAGTTAAATTCAAAAGGCCATTAATAAGAACTAATTTTTGGTTAACTTTTTCACTAATTTCATTTGAAATAAAATCTGATGAATTCTGAAGTGAAGTAGGAGATATTTGACAGGAAAAAAATATAATAATTAAAAGATAAAATGCATGATTTATTAAAAAGCAAACAAAAAAGAAAAGGTAAAAAAAATAACAGTGCTTCCAGAGGTTATTCAATGTTTATCTACATTATAAATGATTTTATTTAAATTTTGAATTTTTTGACAAACAATAAATACTAAAAAGTTGGTGAAGATGTGGAAGAAAAAGGAACCCTGGTACAGTGCTACTGGGAATGCAGACTGGTACAACCACTGTGGAAAACAGCATGGAACTTCCTCAAAAACAGCGATTTCATTTATAGGAATATATCTAAAGAAACCCAAAGCATTGATTCAAAAGAATATATGGACCCCCATATTCATTGCAGCGTTGTTTACAATAGACAAGATCAAAAGAGTCCAAATGCCCATCAGTAGATAAGTGGATAAAAATGCTGTGCTACATTTGCACAATGGAATATTACTCAACCATAAAAAAAGAAGAAAATCTTAGCTTTTGCAAAAGCATGAATGGACCTAGAGAGTACTATGTTAAGCGATATAAGCCAATCAGAGAAAGACAAATACCATATGATTTCACTTGTATGTGGAATCTAATGAACAAAATAAACTAACAAACACAATAGAAATAGATTCACAGATAGAGAAAGGAGGGGAGATGGGAGCTTGGGTTAAAGCTCCCATCGCCTCCAAGAGGCGAAGGGATTACACAAACAAACAAAAAGTTCAAAACAACCCAGGTTTGATTCCAGGCATGTGCCCTGACTGGAATCAAACCAGTGACCTTTTGGTTCTCAGGCTGGTGCTCAATCCATTGAGCCACACCAGCCAGGGCATAAGTCCATTTTTCAGTATTGCTTATCCCTCTGTTTCTAAAGATTATTCCAATATTAAGTATGCATTGGAGTGCTCCATTCCCATAAAGAAGGTCACTCCCTTCTATATACATTTCCATATATTCTATCACACTATTTGAAATCACTCATTTATACATACTTTTGTTACTATAGGTAGTTAACTAGATATTAATAAAGAAATAGGAACAAAGGGAAGTAGACATTGAGCTTAATGAACGGGGGGGGGGGCCATAAGCCTTGTTTACTCCACCAGGAAGTTATAGCTTCACATCCCAAAGGATTTCGGCATTGCTCCACCATGAGGATTAGCATGCCTCCTTTCCCCTCTTTGGTACTGGATTGTTGGGGGGTGCAAGAGGAGGAGCTTGACCAGAGAGGCCTGTCAGTATAACAAGGGGGTGTGGACCTATGAAAAGCCTGCAAAAACTTAGGAAGTTTACTGGTCATTTTGAAAAAGAACCTGGTTCGTCCCAAACCCACGCTAATATGAACAGAGGGAAACAAAGCAGCTCTCTCTCTCTTTCTCAGAGACCAGCACACATCCTGTTTGTTTGTGAGGTCTCTCCCCCAAGAGCACACAACCATGTGAGTCTAGCAGCTGCTGGAGCTGCAGCAGATCTGTGGGCTCCAAAACACTAAGCTTTACTATAAAGCAGAAACTCTGGACACTGGCTTTTGTTTTGGCCTTGCTCAAGACTCAGTCGGACTTTTTCCACGGTGGGACCAATGGAGAGGGGCCATGGAGGGAGCCTTCTTCCGCACTAAAGAACCATCTTGCCACACCATAGTCTCCTGTGTGGAGGTCCTTGCAATGACCCCACGAAAGAGCCCGATTTCCACTGACCACACTTTCACTCTACTAGACTGAAAGATTCTTAACTGTGAAAGCTCTGTCTTATGTATGGTTTTAACCCCAAAGCTGAGCACTCAAAAAACATTTAATTGGGCACTCAAAAACATTGAATTGATTGTAGATGAAAATACCAGCAAACAAAGGGCTGGCGATGATGGCCCTTCATCTACTTAATATTACATTTTTATAAAAACAAAGTTTTAATAAAATCTATTTTGGCACATTGACACTTTATTATTGTATTAATTTCAATATTCCTCCATAAATACACACAAACACCCAGGCACACATGCACACATATACAAATATTCCAAGTTAAAGCACAAAGTCCATTAGTTTGGATGCCATATAGTCAAAATTTCATCATCTTTACAAGGGTACAGCTGACTTAAATTACTAATTGATTCAAAATCTAAAATAGGTGAAATATAAGTTCTTCCTTAAAAGAACAAACAACTCTTTGCCAATGAGGAGAGACTGGACAAGAATATTTAAATTCTTATTTTATTTTATTTTTTACATTTTTTAATTTTAATTGTTGTTCAAGCACAATTTTCTGCCTTCCCCCCATCCCAGCCTACTCTAAATTCTTATTTTAAAATAGTGTTTCTATGAAGTCAAACTTCCATTAAAAATCTATCACTAAGATTGGATAAGCTCGTCTTTTGTAAGAGAACAGGATTTTCAAATGAAGTTAAAGTAACTTTTAATCTCTAGTCATTTTATAGTGATGTATATTTACTATTTCTAACTAATTGGACTAAATTATACCCTATAGTTACCACTGGGAAAAAAATTGTTAAAATGCATCTTCCTTCCTGATAACCAAGATCACCTCAGCTACTCAAAGGATCTAGAGCATACAGACAACTTCTGGCACAGGAAGTAAATGACAAACTGTTGGGTTATTCTAGAAAATAGCACTAGTTTGAGCCAAAGTAACAAAACAATTCTTTATAATTTAAAGAGCCATGCTTTGAAAGCTCCCAGTGTTCCCTGAGAAACATTCACAGTCAATTAAAAAACAGCCATGCTATGTTATAAGAGATAATGGGAAAGGAATTTCCTGTCATAATGGGTGGGATGAGGCCACAAAAGCAACCAAATAGGCACTGCCTGACAGAACAATAAAAATAAAACAACCTTGTATTTTTAAAATGCTACATATATTTTCATTGCATGAATTCTCATTGTCCCAGTTTTGCAATGGAGTTTGACTACTTTGAAAAATTTTCTGATGCATACAGAAAACATCATCCAGGCACCCAAATCTTCTTGAAATACAGAAATTATAGCACTTCTTAAAAATGGAAATGAGTCTTTACCACTGGGATTTGTCCTTTACTTGAGAATGGATAAAACTTACTAGACTTTACAAACAAATGTTTAAAAAATATTTACCCAACTATATCTGATTAACTGAAGTAAATTTTTTGTGCATTTTATTCACCTTTCAATTGAATACTATATATTCCAGTTATTGCTATCCTGTAGTTTCTCTGAAAAAAGGGCAAGTCCTATCTCTGAATTATTACTGACAGTCTCCATTCCCAGGATGTAAGGCAGAAAACCCACAGCTGATTCAGGTGAATTAAAGCTGAGACCAATGCCAATTTTCTGGCTGTCAGTCCATCTGTTCTATCACAGGGCTAAAATGCACAAGATTGTTAAGGAACTGAAAGGACATACCAATGGAGTCCTGAAACTGAGTGTCTAGTTCAGAGATTTACTGTAATCAATCTGAGAGCAGACTAGTGTCCTTGTACGTATTGCAGTCACCTCAGTTAACCTCTGATTGGCATTTCTCATTTTAAAAAAAGTTTAGTTGATACATAATTTGTACACTGTAGAATTCACTCATTTAAAATATACAATTCCATGTTTTTTAGAATAATTACAAATCTATACAACAGTCACTGTAATCTCAATACCTTTATGTAGAACATATTCTTCACCCCTGCAAGTACAACCCTCAGCTGACAGAGGAACAGAAAAAAAAAAAAAAGAAGGGGAAGAAAGAGGGAAAGAGGAAAGAAGAGACAGATGAAAGGAGCAAGGAATAATAGCTGCATGCCAAGAATTCTGTCTTAAAGAGTAAAAAACAATGTTTACAAAATTGAAAAACACTGGAAACATAAATTCAGTAAAATTTTAAATGTGTATTTCCTCACTTTATTCCATAAGATTATATCCTTCCTTCCTTTTGCACTATCATTATTAATTATTAATTAGTCATTTAATGGGCAAATGATTCCAAGAAAAGGGCTTCGAAAATGAGCAGTATTCCCGTAACACAGAACTGAAGCAACTTGGTTTAGTTTTATCTCTCTGCAAATCATGGAATTCACTTTTAACTGAGAGTGGTTAGACTCATTCCATATTACCTCAAGAAATTTTGAAATAATAAAAGTATTCTTTCATTCTTACTGTAATACTAAGTTTCAGGAATCCATTGGTATGTCCTTTCAGTTATTAACAATCTTGTGCTTTTCAGTCTTATGATGGAAGAGATGGACTGACAATAAAAAAAATGGCATCAGTTGCATTTTTAATTTACCTAGACTTATCTGCTCCTTTTTTTTCAAAAGGCATATTCCAATTCTTCTATTCTTTCCTTTTCCAATTGCCAACACCCTTTTCTCTGTCAATTCTACATTGACAAAGGATTTGGACAGATGCTAACATTTCCTCCAAACTTAGCTTTTCTTTGAAATTTGCTAGGGCAGCAGAATAAGTTACATTCTCAAATTATCAAGGGGTTTTCAAAAAGCCAACTCCCAGGAATTATCATTAAACTTTTCAGTATCTGGGCTACATTTCACAGACAGATATATACAGCCCTGCAGTTTTTTGAGATAAAGTTGCTTTATTACTTAGGTGAAATAGATTTTATCAGACATCATTCTAGCTAACTCTGAGACATAGAAACCATAGTAGGCTTCACATTATAATCTTTTTTTTAAAGTCCCCAAAATGTGCCCTTTTCTCTTATCTGTGAAATACAGAGTTTCCTTAGATTCACTCCTTATTCTAGCGAAGACTCCAAAGGACTATATGGAAAAAAATTCCCAAGATCGTATTAATCTACAGCAAGGAATTTTAGTTATTGTAAACTAATTCTGAAATTGAGAAATGAAATGAGATCCTTATTTAGAATTCTTAAATAATGTTAAAAATCATCTTTCTCCATTCCAACATTTTGAGACTTATCCCACATGCTAACATATTTACTCTGGACATAATATTATTCCATAAAACTAAAAATTATAATTTGTTACAAAGGTGTTGAAAGGGACCTTCAGATGCCATCTAATTATTCTGTTATAATTATAACTATAATTATAACTCTGTTATTCTGTTTTATAATTTTATTTATTTATTTATTTACTTATCTATTCTTTTCAGGGGAGAGCACAAACACAATCCCCCACTACCACAAATTATGCATTGGAGGTTCCCACATTTGCAGAAATTATGGGGGTCAGCACATCCAGAGAGCAGTGAATGAGTAAGCTTCACCCTGAGAAAACCACCTTCGTGGTCACGGTATCTCCCCTGCCAGGTACATAACCTGTTTTATAATTTTAAAGCAGTCATGCAAATTAATTCCACTTAAAAGATTATAAATTACTCTAATTATATAAAGACTGTTTTTTGAAGAGACCAGAACCATTTTTGTCGTCACATGTGGTTTTAAAATTTATATAGATTCAATAACACAGAAATTGAAATCATCTTCCTCTTACAAACATCGTTTTAGAATAGAACAAAATTATAAGCCTCTGACATAGTACAAATACTCTGTTTAATGATTAATAGTGTTGAGTTCTCAGAGGAACTGCCAAGCTCAGATGTATTGAGCTTTTCCAGCTTTTGCATTGAACGCTCTGGGAGGGCAAACATCTTGTCTTTCAAAGACTTCACTTCATTCTTACTAAATTAAGCTCTAAAAAACTTACAAATTCGTTTTCCAATGAAGATTACTGAAGTGTTTTGATTTAGAATAAGTGTCTACTGGCTAGAATCATACTGGTAAGTCAAGAATTATCTGTTTAATGGTTACACAGCAACATTTTAATTAAATGTATATTTAGGCAGTTTCATTGTAAAGAAAATGACAAAGATTTCAGTAAATCAGACATATAACAAAAACTGGTCATCAACCAGAAGCATATAAAAATCAATCAACAATTCTAAACACATTCCTTAAAAGCACTAATGCTATTTTAATGCATTAAAATAAACTAAGTGTTTAACAAGCAAATTGAAATTAGAACATCTCTCAGCAAATACAATAACCCATTTCTATAAGGACATTTTTCCCAAGTATTTTTTTAACATTTAGTCATAATTAGAGCATGGTTTTTAATTATACATTTCTCTTATTAAGAGAAAATGTCAAAAAAATTAAAAATCCAAAAGATACATAAAAGGGAAAAATGCCTCTCAAAAAAGAACCTATCTTTAAAAGCAGTTAACAAAGTTATCTTTTAGTCATTCATTCCCTTATTTAAACAATATTTACTTAGAATTTATATTGTGGCTGATATTATAAGTGAACAAGGCTGAATCAACCTAGGCTCTGATAGAGCTCACATACTATCTGGAAAAACAGACATTAGATAAAAATAATAATAATAATCACACAGGTAATGAGAAGTGAAAAAAGATATACAGGATGCTCTGGTAGCATATTATGAGAACTTTAACGAGTATGAAAACATCAAAGGGAGTTTTTCTGAGGAAGTAATGTTTCAACTAGAACTTGAAAGATGTAAGTGAAGTTTACCAAGAAAAAGGAACATTACGTATACAGATTGGAGGGTGTGAAAACATGGCATTCAAAGAATTGAGAGTAGACCAAGAAGGATGAAGAATGGAGAAATGGGCAAGGAGGAAAAACAGACACAGCTGAATAAGAGATAAGAAGAAAAAGACCACAAAGAAGCCTGTTGGGCCTGTTAAGCCTCATGATAGGAGACAACTGAAGTTACCTGGAAGATATTACGTCTGCATGTAAATTTGCATATTATTGCATCCATATTTTTGAAATGGATACCAGAAGAATTAAAAACCTACTGTATTTCAGGCAAATAGGATGGTAGAGAAACAAAAAGCTGTCTCTGAGAAAGGAAAAAAATAAGTGAATACATTATATTTAAGAGGTTAAGTAAGGGACAGGATTTAGTGTCTAAAAGTAAGGGGTAAAAAGGCGGACAAAGTGATCCCAGAATTATGATTCTGGCAGCAGTATGAGGCTGGACCTGGAAGGCGGACAGACTTCTAGGAAACAGATGCAGGTCTTCCAGTCACAGAAATGTTTCTTACCTGACTTGATAGAGTTTTAGATTAATTGTTAAATCAAACTTATTGATTAGGAGATCAAGTCTCATAAAAACTGAAAGATGATTGGAAACCTAGCCGAAGATCCCAAGGAGAAGAGTAAAAGCCATCATATTTTTTGCATTTAAGTGTAGAATTGGGTTAATCATCAGTAAAAACAAAGAACTGCTATGAAATATTTATTACAGATGAAAAGAAATGATGTAACATTTATCTGGGTTTTGCCAAATCTCCATCATTTCCTTATAAAATTTGTCTACATAAACCCCGTTCCAACAATACAGTATCACTGCAGAGGAAAGATAAATGATAATCAAGGCAAACTCTAAGAAGCACTTAAAAGCAGATAGAAAATGGAAATAATCTGCAATGATAAGGCTGAATGAAAATGCTGTTATAACAATTTGTATGTATGAAATATTTAAACATCACAGCATCAGATAGCTCTTAACTGTACTTTTTATCTGTTAGGTGGTTGAAGGGAGAATATATATTACTCTGAGACAAAAACAAAACCTCTCAGAAGGAAAATGTTTCCCAGTACTGTCTGGCAATATTGAAGGAGAGTCATTCAATCACGCAAATTAACATCTTGCACATAAATTGATGTTCTGTCTCAAACCCAGCAGCAATTCTATAATTCAAGTCAGAAATCCCCTGGCTTGAATTGGCACAGAGAATTCGTGGAAAAGATTCTAATACATAGTTGCAGTAGCTGAAAACGTTATCAGTAACTATAAGCAGTAAAGAAGCCCCATCTTTGGTGTAGCCAACATTTGAACACAACTGGCTAATTCTATAAAATAACAAATTAATTATTATTATTTAGAATCATAATTCTAAATAATAGAATTATAAAATTCTATAAAATAATGGCTCAAACAATGTAACCAATAAAATGGCTGCAGATACAAAAGATTATGCTTAAGATACTGATATATGAGTAACCTCTCAGGGAGACCCAAGCTGTATCCTTTATATAAAGGCTCTGACAACATGAAGAGACTAATCCACAAGGAGAAATGGACTGGTGTGCAACTTTGAATATACAGAGAGCAAGCATTTGAAGAGAGGACTGGAGTTAAACAGAACCCAGATGGACAGAATGGTCTAGCTGCCCTTGTCTATGGGTGGAAATGAGAAGGAACTGACAGTTAAATCCACAGCTACAGGTAGAGGTGACACTTAACTGTCACACAGTCAATGCTTCTGAACATTGTTCATGGACACCTTACAGGGGCTTTCTTGTTCTGAATGGATTCTTCTGTACTTGAATGGGAATTTCAAGCTATAAAATGGCGCTGTCTAAAAGCCAACAATTTTTACAGGTTGGTTACATTTGTCCATAGAGCAATAATTGCAATTAATTTGATGATTTCATTGTGTTTTTTCATTATTTTATTTTTGTAAATAATGTAAAACACTGAAAAGAAAGGTTCTTTAAACAAAACAAAACAAAAGTTCCTCTCTGGCTCGTGTGGCTCCGTGGATTGAGTGTCCACCTGAGAATCAAATGGTTGGCATTTCAATTCCCAGTCAGGGCACATGCCGGGGTTGCTGGCCAGGTTCCCAATAGGGGGCACATGACAAACAACCACACACTGCTGTTTCTCTCCCTCTCTTTCTCCCTCCCTTACCCTTTTTCTAAAAACAAGTAAATAAAATCTTTTAAAAAATGTATCCCTTAAGTCTGGGTCATGGACTTGAGGAGGAGGCTTCAATGATGCTCTAATAACTCCAGAAGGGCGGGCATTGCATGTGAGTCCACAGTGCCTAGAACGTTGCCAAGCACATGCAGGTTCTTTAGTAAATATTTGCAGAACAACGGAGTGAATGAATGAATAAATACAATCTCAGATGAAAACTAGGCAGCACAGGTCCACACAACAACCAACAATTCCAGCAACTAGTGGCATCCATCCACCTAAGGAGGCTGGAACAATCCCAGTATCTGCAGTCCAAGCCCTAAGGGCTTGAAGCAGGGAGAAAGAATCAAGACAAAAGTACAGAAAAGGCCAGCTTCTACAGACTGCATTCTTATGCATCTCACATTTTTCTGAAAATAGAAGCAATATGCATCATCAATAACATTTATTAAGAAGCATTATGGACAAAAAATGACTTTCAGTCAGAAGGCCTGACCTAAACTGTGTCTTCAGTGTTGTGTTTCCTAAATGTATTTGGGCGAGTCACTTAATCCTGTGAACCTTGGTTATCTTATCCGCACAAGGAGAATAAGAAGTTTCTTAAACAGTCACTCATTTTTAAGAAAAAAAAAATGAATTACCGAGTAAAAGTGGCAATTACACCAGTATTAGAGACAAAGCAAGCACTAAATAAGTAGGGGTTTTAAATATGTTAAATAATACATGTCCGTATTTCTGCATCATTAATAAGTGATCATTGTCCTTATTTCCACATCAATAAATAATCACTGGCCTTATTTCTGCGTCATACAAATGGCACCTACTTGTTACTAAAACAGCTTAATTGTGTACTACCAAAAACATGGGTGAACTAATAAATCTGCGAGTTGGAAAAAACAAATCCGAAAAATTACAGGTTTCCTCAGCATTGTAGTTACCACTAGTAAGGACTTGCTAAGAAGAGGAAGGACTTGCCCAAGACCTCTTCAACACTAACTTGATGGGTTTGTGTGCAACAAAATGTTAAAGAGTATGACTGAGAATCTGTTAGGCTTGAGAATAGCAGATGAAGTAACCAAATCACATCACATCTAGGTCTGGCAAAAGAAAGAAGCCAGTGTTAAAAAAAACTAGTATAATTTAGGAATAAAAACAATGAAATATTTTGTTACTATTTGAAAACTTCCAAAGGTCAGGAAATAGAAAAATATTCTTTATGCCCTACCGCACAGATAGGCTTCACACAGCTATTTCTAGAGTAAATATACAGTCATTATAAAAGCCTGACAAAGTAGAGCGTCATTTGCTACTTTCAGAGTGGATTCGAATTATTTCCTAAATAAGGGTTGGGGTAGAGATGAAAAGGTGCACTCTTTACTTCCTTACATCCAAATGCTTAACTTTTTAATCACAGGTTATTTTCTTCAATATTGTTTATACTGCCCTCCCAAAATGAGAATAAAAATGCTCAAACTCAATAGAGGCCAGAAAAAATTTTCTCCCTGCTGTTAACTTTACACTTATCAGAACATAATTTTCTGAAACTGATTATCACTCTATTTGAGCCTAACAATTTTCTATGGTTAATGTTGAAATATGTATCCATGTTATAACATAAAAATTGAACATTATACTGATTTTGGAAAGAGTTACACAATATAAAACAATAAAAATGTTAACATTCTCAAAAAAATAGCTTGTTTTGTTTTGAAACTACATAACGACCTTTGTCCTCTATCTTCATTCCTGATTTTTAACACTATTTCTAACATTTTAAATATGCAGGGAATTTTAGGTTCTCACTTACGCTTTGGCCTCACTGAAATGTTAAGGAAACATGATCAAGTGTTTAATTCACTTGATTTCTGCCTGATCCTCCCCTATTCAACGAA
The DNA here is from genome assembly GCF_004126475.2 of Phyllostomus discolor. NCBI lineage: Eukaryota > Metazoa > Chordata > Mammalia > Chiroptera > Phyllostomidae > Phyllostomus > Phyllostomus discolor. The sequence goes on from NC_040906.2 coordinate 38,498,375, forward strand.
TATCTCTGACATCCCTCTGCTCTGTATATTACAGCAATGCAAAAGTAATGCAATCGCACCCTACTTCCTATAGCAACTTTTGCTCTCTCAGTGCTGTTGTCGTGTCTCTTCAGTCGGAGTGGGGGAATGGGAGAGCACACTGAAGAAACAGTAACTTGGGTAGCTGAGTTCCCTGATCCTCCTCATCACTGTCAATCATCTGAACACCTAAGGGTTTTTGTCTAATTCAAGCTCACATCCTCACTGTCCTGACCACAGAAGATAAACAGGGCTCTGCAGGGTTAAATACCTGAATACTCCTCTGTTGTGGTCCAACTGAGCATGTATCCCCAGCTATGTATCCCCAGACTCGTTGCTTCTCCAAGAATATGGAGCCTGCATCTGTGAGTGTGAGGGTTCCTGGCACCACTCCCACCTCTGGTTCACAGTCCTCCCCTGTACTTAATTAAGAGTTGCAGCTTCCTTCTCAAATCTGACACTGCATCATTTTCTGGATTTCTCCTCCTTTTTGGTCTATTGAGGGTACTCTGACTTATTTGCCAGCGTAATTCTGAACTGAATTATATATATTTAATTTGTGTTGTATCCAGAGATTTGGGGTTATAAGTAGAATATTACTGTGCATGCTTGGTTTATCATAAGGAATAAAGAATCTATAATTTTTTCTGAAATATAATTTAATATCAAGTATAAGCTTAAATTATAAAAAGGGATATCAAAGACTCTTTTAATAATCTCATTAACCTGAAAATTTACCATTGGTGTTTGCATCAGTGTTATAAGACACAGAACTAATGTACTTAACTTTTACTATCTCAAAGCGCTGTTTTCATCTTTTCTAATTAAAAAAAATAAGACGTTTATCTTGGAGTCCCCTTATAATGTTACGCATACTAGAAAACATGTGAATAAAACTATGAAACCGAGTATTAGATAGGAGAAGAGAATAGTTAAGGAATCTGAAAGGACTGAAATCTGAGGAGGAAGAGAGGTATAAGAGTGTGGGAGAAGATGAAATATATAACACATCAAGCACAGAGTTGAATGTCAGATTGTCTCAGGAGATGACACAGGAGTACTGACTAGGTATTTGATGTTTTTGGATTAAAACATACTTTCTCTCACTTTAATGTATGTCTTCTTCATGCAGCAGACTGTAGTGGATAAAATAAGGACTCTACCTGGGTTCTAATCCTATCTTGGCAACCTGACCTTGGGCAAGTTTAGTTCACTTCTTTGTGCCTAGTCTCATCTGTAAACTACTTCAAAATTTCCCCATGAGGATTAAATGTGTTCATTTGTATAGACAGTTTAGAACAGTGCCTAACATAAACTATATAACATGTAACTTTGGCCATTATTATTAATGTTATTAATGTGGCTAAATATCCCATGGCAGATTTTTAATATTTACTCAGAAGTTTAGAAAATTTCTGGAGTAAGGGGGAAAGCCCATAAACTCCAAACAGATTTTCTAGTAAAATTCTATGTCTATAGTACTAATTAAGACAAATTTTGCATAGGACAAGTCATTTAAAATATTCTTGGAATAGTCTAACTAAATGCTATAAGGAATGTAAATTTGCTTGGAAAAAGTATAAATTCCCACTGAGATGAGCAAAATGTATGCTTATGCTTCTTTTATATTAGAATTATTGTTATCTATATCTTCTTATAAAATAATTAACCAAGAAATTTATTTCCAGTATACATATTACTTGAGTATATTCTAAATTAATTTCAAATAAAGAGGGTCTGCCTACTTTACAGTCATTAGCAAGTCATATGTTTGCATTTTGAACTACCCTTAAACAGCAAGATTTTTCTATTCTATCCTGGGTCATCAATAGCAAACAATTGAAACATAGCAAACAATGTTATTTAAGCAATTATCAAAATGTGAAGAAAAAAAAAGACTTCCATATAACTGTCAAGTGATTCTCCCTATTGCAGGAAGGCATTAATTACCGTGTTATCTCTTGGTAACTCCAAAACCAGGAAATAGCCTAAAGATAACTTAAGAGTTTTAATCGCACCATGATATCATCCAGTCTGCGTCAATGGAATAGTTGTTTAATATTCTGAAACTTGGTAGAAATTAAACAGGAGAACACGCAAAAATGTTCTGTTCTCCAGCACAACCCTTAGATATGTAAAGTAGATTTAATATTAAGGCTCTAACTTTGCATTCCAGAAACCTAAATACCAGTCATGGCTTAGGAATTAGTAAAATCTGCATAGGAATGTTATGTCTAATCACCTTACATAAGGCAACCTGGCATTACTGATGACAACTTACATAAAAGGATCCAAATCTGTGATTTACTAAATAGCTCATGCACTGATAGTTTTCAAAATCAAGTGAGAAATGCTTTGTAATTTATTTAATAATTCTAATTTATGTTTTATTTTATGTCCAAAAGTAATCTTTTTTCTCTGATTTACTAAATATCTAACTAAATATACTAAGAATGTAAAATCCATATCCCCATATATATTTCAAGATATTTTATAAAATACCTGGCTCAGGTGGTATAACTCTTTATTCATTTACAACTCATTTTCCTCCTATGTCAAAAAGACACCCAATCCTTGAAATCAATTACATATTTTTTAAATGCTATGTTACAAAAATCCTATTTCATATACATTTTATGTGTTAACATTTACCCCAATAAAGCATTTTTTCTGGTTACAAAATAGTATATACTCTGATGACCTTTAAAAATTAGTTAATGCGTTGGTTGGTGTGGCTCAGTGGATTTAGTGCCAGCCTGTGAATCAAAGAGTCGCTGGTTTGATTCCCAATCAGGGCACATGCCTGGGTTGTAGGCCAGGTCCCTAGTAGGGGGCATGTGAGAGGCAACCACCCATTGATGTTTCTCTCCTTCTCTCCCTTCCCCTCTATTAAATAAATAAAATCTTTAAAAAAATTAGGTAAGGAGAATAAAATTTAAATCACCTAGAAATAGCCACTGCTAACATTTAGATGCATTTACTTTCAGAATTTAATACTGAAGTAGTCAGGTCAGGTATATAGAGTATTAAGATCTTACTGTAGATAAGTTGTGTATCCCAGTTTTGTTCTTTACATTATTGTTCCTTTTTTTTTTTAAAGACTTTATTTATTTATTTTTTAGAGAGGAAAGGGAGAGAGAAAGAGAAACATCAATGTGCGGTCGCTGGGGGTCATGGCTTGCAACCCAGGCATGTGCCCTGACTGGGAATTGAACCTGCGATGCTTTGGTTCGCAGCCTGCGCTCAATCCACTGAGCTATGCCAGCCAGTGGCCTACATTATTGTTCTTTTTACTATTGTTCTTTTTGCATTTTAAATGGCTATTTCTTATGCCATTAAATATTCCTAAATGTCATTATTTCAGTCTGCATAATATTTCTTTGTTAGACACAGTAATAATATAATTTTTTTCAAACATCTCCAACAATTTCAGGTACCGTATATACACTAAGAGTTCCTTACTCAACATCACCTGTCTTGTAAGACAGCTGCCTCTCAAACAGCCTCATTTGGAAGTACCACAGCAACCCAACCTGAAACGTTCAAAACTGAATCCACTGTTTTCTTCCCAGGTCTGTCTCTGTCTCTCCCTTTCTCTCCCTCTCCCTCCCCCCCCCCCTCTCTCTCTCCCTCCCTCTCTCTCTCCCTCTCCCTCCCCCCCCCCCTCTCTCTCTCTCTCTCTCTCTCACACACACACACACACACACACACACACACACACGCACACAGAGAGACAATTTCAGTCTCAGCACCTATAGTGTCGGAAGCCAATAACCTGGGCCATTACACTCAATTCCTCCCTTTTCATCCTTTGTCTCTGATTTACATAAAACCCATTCTACTTTTCCAATATACCATTATTACATTTATCTTTCTTCATTCCCACCAGCATCTCCTTCTCTAAGCCTCCATTATTTCAAACCTGGATTACTGCAAACTCTCCTAGCTAGCTCTTTTTCTCAATCATTCCTTATTTCCACATTGCACCCAACACGGGTATTGTAATCTTATTTGGTTACTCACCTGCTTAACTCCCTCCAGTGACACCTCACTACGTTCAGGATAATGTTAAATTCCCTGCATGACCCCTATCATCTGCCCTTTTCCCCTCTTTACCATCATCTCTCCTCTCCACCTCTTATCCAGCCCTGTGTACTCTTTATTCCATCTGCACTGAACCGCTTTCAGTTCTTCCAATGAACTCTGCTTCCTCAGATGCTGAGGGGGTCCACTTCCTATCCTGTTCCTTCTGACTGAACATTCACCTTAGTTTAGACATCACTTTCTTTAGGCAGCTTTCTCTAGCATGCACCAAGCATAGGCTCAGGGTCCCTACTAGGAACATCAACACTGCAGTGTACCATCCTAGAATGAGTTAAAGAGAATTCATCTTCACTCAGAACTTCAGAATGTGACTGTATTTGGAAATAGGATTTTAACAGATATAATCAGTTCAGAATCTTGAGATAAAGCTCTGGAATTAGCATGGGCCCTAACTCCCATGACTGATAATACAATTATAAGAGGAGAGGACACATCCAAAGATATACAGGGAAGAAAATCATGTGAAATGGAGCCAAAGGTTGGAGTTAGGCTACGCAAGTCAAGGAAGGTCAGTAACTATCAGAAGCTGGAAAAAGCACAGAAGAATCCCCTCTAAAGCCTTTGGAAGAAGGGTGACCCTGCTGACACCTTGATTTCGGACTTCTAGCCTCCAGAATTTTTGTTATTTTAAGCAGCCCAGTTTGTGGTTCTTTGTTACAGTAGCCTTAAGAAACTAATGCACCTCCCTCCCTAGACTTATTGTGACATGTTAATTGTTGCATTTCAATTCTCACTAGATTATAAACTCCATGCAAAGCAAGAACCGATTCTATTGTTTACAATTTTATATTCATTGCTAAGTACATCAATTAGCACATATTTATTAATTGCCTTAATAAACATATATAAAAGAAATTAACATGTATAAAAGAAAACATTTTTCAAAGTCGTAGATATCTATCAAAACCTAAGCAACATTCTTTAATCTATGTTAAATTTACTGGCACAATCTTTATTATTTGAGATTTACAGCATTTAGAGCTTTGTGGCTTTCAAAAGATGGTTTGGAAAATGGGTTTTAGCACACATCTATTGTCTTTACTGGTCCCACATTCACTCCCCATTCTGGTCCCTGATCTCTGAAGTTCTTTAGGGCATGATCATGCAGCCTCCAGAGAGTTGTGAATCAAGTGTCACGGTTCCCGGCACAGGGGAAGTAATTCAAGCTCAGCCATGCAGACTCCCTTTGTGAATGTGGGAGGAATAGTATGAAAACCGCACTCTTGGCCCACATTTAGCTCCGGGCAGCACACTTCACAGCCTCTCTCCACTTCCTGCTTTCTAGATCCCTGGAGCAGCTCCAGCTTGTCTTTCCTGAGAACTGTTTTGTCTGATTAGCCTCTGATTCTATGAGCTAACCCACAGCCTTTTGTTTAACATGCCCAGAACTAGTTTCTGTAACTTGCAACATAAGAATGGTAATCTTCAAATGTAGGTGTGATTACTACATAATAGAGATTGCTTGTATAAACAGGTATTATTTCACAGATGGTTACCTGTTCAAAAAGTTTCCAGCTTAGATTGTCAGACCACTTACTGATGAACTATGCAATTTCAAACTCATGACTTGCCAATTTCCTTCTATGAAGGAAATGGAGCCACTTCCATTTACACATTTCATATGCTAATGTAAGTCCTATTCTCCATCATTTAATTCTATCTTAAAGTATAAAAATTCTCCTTTTTTAGAACATTTTTATTAGAAATTGTTTATTTTAAAATTTTCTCGATGTAAATCATGCTCTAAAAACACATAGATGCTACTTCTAAATAAGTGAAGGCTTTCGTATGACAAATGACACTTATAGTATAGTTTACACTAGAAGACCCATAGTTCCCCATTTTGCAACACAGAGACCAACACATTTGATGAACATTATTTTGCAAGGTTTCATTATTTTATTCAAATAGCAATTGATTTACAAATAAACTATTTATTATAATTGCATATTATGTAAATATACAGAACATTTTCCCTTCATATCTCTTCATTAAATGAAAACTAATGTTATTATGAAACAAGTAAATATTAATTTGAATATTATTAATTATTAGAACACAAGTATCATTTACTTACATAGATATAGTAAATGTAAATTTTAGATGTACAAACTAGGGTTAGTAAAAGCAAAATGGTTTCTTTAACTGCAACGGCTTAAAGGTTTGGGGTTTTTTTTTTTTGTATTTAAATGCAGATAAAGCACAATAAATCTTCTGAATAGGATTTGAACTTGCTCTTCAGTGAGCTATTTCCTTCCAGACTCTCTGCAGACAACAGCGTTGTAGTCTTACCTACTGAAACAGAAGGGGGCAGAAGAAATTATACTTCTACTTCCTTTCTGCTAAGTTCTTAACATTTCATCGAATTTTGTCATCTATCTATGCTCCTTATTATCCTGAATGACTGCATCATCTTCCACTTTCTGCCCAATTTATTTTAATGTCCGTGAGGATATATCTTTTAATAGTCCTAAAAGCTTAAAACTACATTAAGGTCACATTTTAATCCAAACTTCATTCATGATCTCAAAACTAAGACCTTTTCTTTTTGTCACACTTTCTTCACATTGTACTTCTTTTGCACATTTACAGTGAACATCCTTTCTCCTTCATCCTATCCTTCAGTGTCCCAGTGTGGCTCCATAATTAGCCCATAATTTTCCTTTCTCTTTCATTCGTTTCCCCCTCAGGCTAGTCTGGAAGTTAAACTACTTCACTGGCACCGTAGGCCTCTTCTGCTCTCTTCAACTCTTTCATGTTTGACATTAGTTTACAACAGATGAAAACCTATTCTGTGATGGTCATTATAGTAGAAACTCTGCTCAGTGCTTTGAATATAAAAACAAATACCCAAACACCCATTTGATTACTAGAAAAAGAGAATCCCATATAAAGGCAAGCAACAATTAATATATATCTGGAAAATTCTATGTAATTCTGTAGATCTATATTAAGGAATAATTAAAGATGAAGTTTAGATTTTAGGAAGTCAAGATCCAGATCACAAGTCTTCTTTTTCCTGAAAATGTTAAAAATAATGACATAATACCCTTTATGTGACAAGAGCCACTTTGTAGGGGAAAGTTTGGGAGGGAAAAGTTCAGAGACAGTTTGATCGTGTAGTGGCTATTGTGTTAGTTTTGGCAAGAGACAAGCAGTCTATACATAGTGAGAGAAAGATTAGAGACAAAGAGTTAAACAACACAAATATAAGGAATAGAATGAAAAGATTGGTTAGTCAATTAAAAGTCATGGCATTAAGAAAGAAGGAATTAAAATGTATTCTAAGTGTTACAGGGTGCAGCCAAGAGGGGGGCTCCAAATGGGCATTTGAAATGGGGTCCAGAAATTAAGGTGTCCAGGAGGTTTTAAGATATCTTCATCCCCCTCCCAGGTGTGGGTTGGGGGAAGGGACAAATGGAGCAGGGCCTTTGAGAGCTGTTTTGCCTAGCAACAGCCTTGCAGCTAACCTCTGGCATGGTCATTTAACATATCTATAACCTTTGACTGGTTACATAGATATGTTAAATAGCTGTGGCCATGCTCTGAACCAGGGGAATGAAAGGGACCCCCCCAAGATGTGACTGAGGGGCAGGTCCCCCAAGTTACAGCACCTGTGTGGGAGCTCGAAGACTGGCTCCATAACATGGGGCCACACCTGCCCAGACCCACGATGGCGACCAGAAAAGCTGGAAAGGACAGCAGATTGGGGGCAAGTGTGGCCAAGTGTGGGAGGAGTCTGAAATGGAGCTGCAGAGGAAGATGGGCACGGGGATTTAAACCCAGACACGGCAGCCATTGAGGGGAGAACCATGGGTCTTTGGCAGAGTGCCGACCCCCCTCCCCACAGCTTTGTGGGGAGAAGCATGCGGTTTTGGCTGAGTGGGGACTCCCATTGCCCTGGGGGGGAGAGGACCGAGTGCCTTTGCCAAAGTGGGGACCCCCGCAGCTTTAGAAGAGGGAACCACCACCCGGATTTAGCAGAGATCCCCGAGACACAGCTGAGGGTGCTGGAACCGAGGCCTACCAGCCGAGCATGGATTACTGGGAAGAACTGGGGGCTGCCTGAGCCATGGACTTCTATTTCCTTTCCTGAGATACAGTACTCTGGACTGGGTAAAGGGGGAAGGAAGTACTGTGTCTGTTTGTGGGTGTTTTAAGGGACTTTAGGATTTTTTGATGAAGACATTAGGTCACTACTTTAAGTTTCTACAGCATTAAATAAACATTTCCTTTCCTTTTCACAAATCTCTGGCATTGAGAGACATCTTTCCTATAGACGGTGGACACAACGGACCTGGGGGTTTCTTTCAGTAACAGTATATCATCCCAGGCCCCGCCCCCTGTTTGTTCTGTAACAGAAATTCTCCAGTTTGACTAAACATATGAATAGTAATTCTAATCTGAGAGGTAGGAAATATAAAAGAAAAAACGTAATTTTTGAAAATGTGAGATCATGCTCCTAATCTCTGACCTGTTGCGTTTCGGTCAACCACACAGATATGTCAATCAAATGGAGGCATCCAGAGATCTGATGGAGTAAGTAGTCTCAAAAACGGTTTCCAATGATTTCTGTCTCCTGGCATTCATGCCTTTTTGTGATCCCTGACCATTGAATGAATGCTGAACTTACAGAAACACTTCTAAAACATTCAGACTGCATTAGTGGTGGTAGATTAGTTTCCTAAGGCTCCCATAACCAATTACCACAAACTGCATGGCTTAAAACAACATAAATTTTTCTCTCATGGTTCCAGAGGCCAGAAGTCTGAAATCAAGGTGTCGGGAAGACTGCATTTCCTCTGAAGGCAGTGAAGGATATTTTGTTCCTTGCTCTGTCCAGCTTCTGGTGTCTCCAGGTGATGCTTAATTTATACTTGCATCACACCAGTCCTTACCTCTGTCCTCACATGGTCTTCTCCTCTGTCTGTGTGTCAGAGGACACATGCCCTTGGATTTAGGACTTATCTAGTTAATCCAGAATGATTGCACTCAACACCCCTAATTTAATTATATCTGCAAAGACTCTTTTCCCAAATAATGTCATATTCACAAGTACCACAGGCTTGAACACATTTTTTTGGAAGTCATCATTCAACTTACTACAGGTGGGATGACACTACCTAGATCTGGTTAAAAAGGAATGTGGGTTCTACCACAAGTGCTCACCTTTGCTCTCTCCTAGGTTGCTTGCTGTGGGGAAAGCTATCTTCCTTACAGCTCTATAGAGCTGTAGCTCTATAGAAAGAGGTCCTCCATGGTTGAGTCTGGAGGTGGACCCTTAACCCAGCTGAATTTGCAACAAACTAGTTCCAGTTGACAGCTTGACTGCAGCATCATGACGGACCAAGAGCCAGACACAAGCTAAACCGAGTCTGGACTCATAGCCCACAGAAGCTGTGGGGCAGTACATAAGCACTGTTTTTAAGCAGCTAATTTCTGGAGTGATTTATTACACAGCAATCGATATCTAATATGGAGCTCACAAAAAATGTATACGCTAGTTCACCAATAATTAAGATAAGCCATGGAAATGGATTTAATTTTGCATTTAAGAAATATTTATGGAGTATGCTGTATAAGACAGCATTGTGATTATTTTTATTTAGATGTAAACTTATATATATACACATATATATATATATGTATAAAGTGATAAATGACAGCCTAATCCCAAGAATCTTATAGTTTCAGGGAACGATAGACAAGACCACAATGTGTTGTATGGCAGAAAAATGTAAAAGGTGTTAAGTAACGTACAAAGCACACAGGGGAAGGATCTGGTCCAGATTTCAAAAGGACTTCCTGGAGAAGTCAAATTCTTAATTTCCACAAATTTAGCTACTTATAACTATGTATTAACAAAATTCTCTTTCCTTTCAATAATGGAATATTTAAGGCACCTATAAGTAGTAAGGACATCTTTCTGTTCCATTACATAAATATTCCTACAATAAGCTTATCTAAGTTCTTAGGGCAAGAACATATACCCATTTCTGTGACTGCCAAAAGGGCTAAAGCTAAACTATCTACATAGACAGTTATAAATCACATCAGACCTTTACTATATAGGTCATATATTTTGTTTGGTATAACTTGTTTTTACTCTTATTATTGTACTTTCATCCTAGGGAAACTCATATCACTTTAAATAGTAAATAAACGAATCCTCATTCCAGAAAAAGTCCAGCCATTAATACAATGAGAACAGTTTGTGTGACATCAGTGTAAAGCTGACAGCCAAGAAAAGTGGACTGGAATGTTCATGAGCAAACAATGACAACTTCACTGTAGCAGTCAGTGGGGGTGGTAGACACACCACTGAGTGAGTGAGTGTGTGTACTGTGTGGCCATCACATTAAAAATGGCTGAACAACGACAGCTAGTGGTGGGGCGGGGGGAGGTTAGGGGCTGGAGGGACTGAGCAAAAATAAAAAAGGACTCATGGTCATGGACAATAGTGTGGTGACTGCTAGGGGGAGGCGGCTATTAGGGGACTAAATGGTAGTGGAAAAAAATACAATAAAGATTAAACTTTAAAAAATTAAAACAAAAACAAAATGACTGAGTGAGTAGAGCAATGAATCTACATTAAATTTTGCATTAAGCTTGAACATTCCTTCTCAGAAATTACTCAGATGATTCAGAAGGCCACAGCTATGGGAAACTGGTGATTGACAGCTTCATTATGACAATGTGCTCACTCATGCATCATGTCCCCTGCACACTTTTTGATGCAACATCAAATGACCCAACTGACTCAGCCCCACTACAGCCCAGGTTTGTCACCTGTAACTCCTGACTTTTCCCAAAAGTAAAATCACCTTTGAAAAGGAAGAGACTTCAGACTGTCAGTGAGATTCAGAAAAATATGATGGGGCAGCTGATGATGATTGGGAGAATGGTGTGAAGTCGCAACGTCCCTACTTTGGAGGAATCAGAGGCATTATTGTTCCATGTACAATGTTTCTTCTTTCCTGTATCTTCTTCTATAAATGTCTCTATTTTTCATACTACATGGATGTATACCTTCTAGACAAACATTGGATAAGAAATTGCAATGAATCTTTTTAAAAAATGCTCTGAATGCTCTAGCAAAGGTATGAAAAGGCAGCACAGAAAAATCCTCAGTGTTCAAAACTAAACCTAATTTACCAAAACGAAATCCCACCTTTTTTGTATTTCCCCATTTCTGTTGTTAATGCCATCAACATGCCCCCTTTTCCCTAACCTCCCATCACTTCCACCACTGCCAAATCTCATCTACCCACATCCTGCTCCCTGTTTTTAATTTATACTACTCTCACCCTAACATTTCCATTATTGCTTGTTTAAATTATTGAAAAGTTTAAAAACATTGCTTCTTAGGTAACCTCGATCAGACTTGATGTTTGTGGGACTCCCTCATCAATTGGTAACCCAGTATCTGCATCTGGGCAACCCATTACCTGCATCTCGAAAGTAATTAGTTACCAACTAGTTTTTCCTTGAGTGTAATTCAACTGTTACACTGTCATTCTGTATTATATTTATTTGTTTGTCACCCAAATCTCATCCACTAAAAGTATAAGCTCATCAGGGGTGAAGACTGTGTCTTCTTCACCTTTCTTTTTCTATAGTTCTTATTGTAGTGTTTTCCAAATTGCAAGTATTGAACAAACGCTGTTGAAAATAAAAGAAAAAGTGTACAAATTATTCTCCCTTCCTTTGGGTTTGTCCCGTTCATTAGTCTAACATGCATATCATTTCCACATTAAGCCTCTGAAAGGACATGGGTCATCTTATTGTCCTACAACTGTGCCTCACCATACATATAATGATGAAATATAAATGCCCAAGTATAAAAATCTGAATCACAGAATGTATTTCCCACTGCTCTGTTGTATCTGTCCTGCCCTTCCAATTTCCTGAGTGTCCCCTGTGCTGTCTCAGCTCTGTGCATTTGCTCCAACTTGATCCTCCATTTAAATGTTCACCTGCCTTTAGGGTCCCACTGCCCTTAAAAAGCACAACTCAAATTGTGACTCATTTGTGTTCTACAATTCCTGCCCTGAAAGCATTATCATCAGCCATTGCCCTTTCTTTACACTTCTTTCTTGACACTTAGCACATCCTACCTGTACCTAAGAGCCCCAAATATGTTAGGTTGCCATATTTTATTGAAAATTAGAAGACACAGGAAACTGTTTCTGTACCTTTCTGCACATAATACCTAGCATCACCACCACTGTATTGAAATAATCACAGTACTCAGGCTTACTGTATGTTTTCAATAAAGATTAGTTGAATAAATGTATACTTGCTACCATTCATAAATGATGTATTTAGAGACTGTGGGAAGATAATGCAAATATAATATTCACTTCATTCTACACTTACGTTATGTTGTTTATGTTGCTCTGTAAGGCATATAGTGGTGAATATATGAGTAGAGTATACTATGCTTGAACTAAAATTTAGAATCTCAATTTTTAATTTTTTCTTCCAGTAGGTTTTTCTTAGGGAAATTCTTGGAATGAAAAAATATAAGTCAATGAGTTAACAAACATTTTCAAAAATAACTGATGAAATGGTAACTCCTTATCACCTTCTATAGGTAATTTCAGTAATAAAAGTAAAAAGTCTTTAAAATATTATAACCATTGAACCAGGGATGCTAATTTTAGTAACTATTAATGCAAAATGAGTGATGTATATATCTACCTAAGCATATTATCTGAATAATAAACATACAAAATATTTTAAAATAATTTGCTCATATTAACCAGTACAATGGAAACTATGAAACACTAATTCATACTATCAAATAGGACAAAAGAGATATGTTACCAAAATAATAAATTCAACAGAGAATAGATATAACATTATCAACTTTGCATAAAGGGAAAAACTAACAAAACAAAAATCAAATGATAGAGAACAAAATGACAGAAATTTCTAGAAAACAGGCTCATTCATGATTTTAATTGTATAGTATTTTGCTTTTATGTATTTTACTATATTCTTTTTAAATGTATGGTGCAAAATGAAAACATTTTTTAGTTTCAATTTTTTTCCCAAAATAGCTCAAAGTAAATAAACAAACAATCACTTATTCTTACCTGGTTTTGATGAACTTTAGTTGAAAGAATACAGACACTTGACTTTGGTAGTTTCAGTCATGCAGTTGCCATCGAAGTTCTCTTTCGGTCACTTTCTCTCCTCTGTGTATCAGATGGAATCACGTATAACTAAAAATAAAATTAAAATTGAACTTAGTGAAATTAATCAATTATTATATTTATGTGTACCTCAATTTAGAGGCTATAATACATATTCTAAAACAAAAAGGATTTTCCCTTCCAGAGGAAACAACACAAATTATTCCTTCCCTTAATTTGGTATTTTCAAATTTACCTCTGACCTAAATTCAAATAGTAGCAGTACTTCTTCTTACCAAAATAGCAAAGATCTTATTTTATTGCGGGGGGAGTGAATAGGTGGGTTTGGGGGCAAACATATGAATATATCTGTTTTGTTCTGCCTACTTCTGTGACTTTCACATAGACCATTGGTAAAGTCACTCCTATATTTTTTAGTCTTTTAAATTATAGACTAAAGACAGATTTCAAATATTTTATTTCTAGCTCTTTGCATCTATACCACCTGAAAGCTAGCTTTTTCCCATCTCAGATATTATTTTCTTTAGAAGCCTGTTTACCTATTTGTTGACCCTATTCTTTTTTACTTTCTAACAGAAAAAAAGAAGGACCCTAGTTTAGGTGGCCCCAGAGGCAAACTCGGAGGTAAACAAATGAAGAAAAGAAGTTTGTTTAGGAGACTCAAAAGAAGAGAAGTAGATTACTAGCATCTATCATACAAGGCAACAATTTTAAAATTTGAATTAAAATACAAGCAGGGTATATTTTAAGGCCACTTATAGGTATTTATCATTTTAACCAAAAAATGTTTATCTCCCTAGTGATGCCATCATTTAATATTAAATCATATGTCATTCTCTTAGCATTCATGGACCATAAGGTATATAAATGATATAACCCACTTTATCTTGCCTCGGAATGTAAAGACTGAATTGACACATTCTTCCATCACTAGAAATAAATTTGTTCATCCTGGACAGGACATTTCAAACAAGACACAGCTAAAAGGTAATCGTAAAACTCTGTCAGGATTTCCAGAGCAATTTACCAGATCATTTTCTCTCTCTGGTCTTGGGAAGAGGAATAAAATGAAAGGCAACATCAGTTCCTTTCCAGCACAATGGTGACTTCCCTGTTTGTTCTGTGCAGCTATTAGTCTCCGAAAAGAAACAAGATAACCCAGGATAACCAGACTGTTAAAAAAAATTCCATAATGTTATAGCAAAGTAAATATTATCCTGAAATTATTCAACTTAATTCAAGTTTACATCCCACAGATTTTATTTTTATCTCATATTGACTGAAATCCAGTCTTACCGAGGGAAATATTTTTCAACTTAGAATATTTTATGCAATGTTATTGTGTAAAGAATAGCCTAAAAACACCCACATCAAAAAACAAGAATCAACTTGTGCCTGTTCCATTTTTCCTTTTGCAGGAAAATGACATCTACTCTGAAGTGAATCTATTATTTCATTTCTGATATGATTAGATTTGGTCATATAAAAAGCATTTTAAGTATTCTTACAAAAAATGTGATGTGTTTATGAACTGCTCTTTTGAACATATTTTTATTGTAAGACATAAAATCTTGATTTCCAATTCAAATGATTCTTTAAATTTTAGAAGCATAACACACTAAATTTTGTGGTATTTGGCCACCATTTATTATATATTCTCATGAAATTTAAAGATGTATACGAAGTTAAATGAAGCCTGCCATTTCTTTACCAGGCCATTCATTTTTCCCAACAGTATTAGTTTAAGAAAAACATTATTAACATTGCAATGTGACTAAGTGCTTCAATTTGTTAATGCAACACTTATATCGTTAAATATTTCATGTACAATAAAACCAAGCTAAGCAAACAAGCCAAGCAAAAAGGTATTTCTACATCAAATGAAAGAGACCACCATCTTGAAAATGATGTTACTATTTATTTTTCTCAAAGAAACTCCAAGAATTTAATATTTCAACCTGACTTGCAAAAGGATGCCAAAAAGAACATTTTCCTGAATATTCATTTCTTATCTCCTACAGGCATCTAAATTCAAAATATACTAAATCAGATCCTTGGCCTATAACTGCCTTATTTCACATTTGTTCTTTGTCCTGTCATTTTAATTAAGTAAACAGTACAATCCTCATTCTAATTGCTCAAGCCAGAAACCTCGCATTATTAATCCCTGTAATTTCCCTTACCATCTACGTGCAATCAAATCAGAATAAATTTAATTCTACTTAATATAAAATACTCAATTTTGTATTAAATTTACATCCTAATTGATCCATACATAATTGTAGGATCCATACATCCTAACTGATCCAGTCAACCATGGTTTCTCTAACAAGTGATCTGGTCGTAGCACCCTCCCTACAAAGTCCAAATGCCTTAGCATCTTTTCTGAAAGATGTCTTCTCAAGGCTTTTCACCATAGTGCCTCAGGCAAAGTGTACAAACAGTGACTCGGGATGACTGCACTAAGCGGCTTAGGAAATCATTTCCCATGCATTCTAGTGTTTTCACTGAGGTGTGGGCATACATACAGTCATAACTGTACCCCTATGCTCTAAGGGAAGTTGGAAAATGAACTTAGTTCATTAAAAGAATATTCATTGAGCACTCACTGAATATCTAATTGTACTCGTCATTAGGGAGAAGAAAGTAAGTCCATATCCTCCTTTGCATGTATTAGTGTGTTAAAGAACTACGTTAATGGCAAGGTCAGGTGTGGAAGAAACAAGGAGAGGGAAACCTGTGAAACTAGTTTAGAAGTTGTTCGGTGAAAAGACTGGGAAAGGCCAAAGTTGTCAGAGGGAACATCATAGGCAAAGGCACAGGAATAAAAAAAAACATGCCACTTCAAGTAGGCAAGTAATTAGGTATATTTGATTTGAAAATAGGATGCTTATGAAGGACTGTTTTACAAGAAACTTTAGTGATAAGGTAAAGCCTTATTAAGAAGTTTCCTGAATGCCATGCTATAAAATTTAGATTTTACTCTAAAGGCAATAAGAGTATAACAAAACAGCAAAGTGGTGCAATATGATATGTATTATAGGAAGATCATGCAGCAGATATAGCTCTGAAGAGACCATGAAATAGAGGTGAGACAAGCAAAATTGCATCTGAGAAATGTGTGTATATTTGTCATGTGGTAATGCAAAGTAGAAATAGACTCAGGGCATTCATATTTGTGAGATGTAAAACTAGAAAGGTGCTTGACATTTAATTTATGTAGGAATAAAGCAAGGCCAAGAACACCCTGATCCTGGCTTTTCTATTCTCAGAGATGTCAGTATGGGCAAGAATTCACATCACCTGATACTGTTCCACATTCATTTCAAGTTCTCTGCCCTCAGCTCTCAGTATGGTAAAGAAAAAAATGATAGAGGATATGACATGACAAACTATTTCAGAACTAATAGAATTTTAAATGTACCAATTTAACAACAAATTCTATCTAGTTCTTTCCTCTACATTTGACACAAAACTTTTGCAGTGCATTGAAGCTGTCACCAGCAGGAAATTTTCCTAATTAGAAGAAGTAGGAGCACAATTATCAAGTCATTCACTCTTTCAGCTGAAATCAGTAGAAAACACAAGTCACTTTTGTGACACTTTATTATATTTTCAGCCTAAATAGGTTAAGGCAAAGTCTTTGTTTTTTTAACATTAACAGTTTGCAAAATCTGACCTCTTAAATATTGTTGTTTATGGAAAACACAGCCTAGGCATTGAGATGAATCCAAAGTAGTTACAACCGGTCACAGGTTAAAAATTCAAGTTAGTAAAAATATGGCAGAGTGACGTTCATACCAGAGTACGGAAACTTTTATTAATGCAATTGGGAATTCAAAAAAGAAAATAAATCTAAGGAAAGAGAGAAATCTCAGCAACGTTTAAAGGAATTGTGGGGAGGGGGTGGTGCTGACAGGGAAGAAAGAGCAAAGAAGCCTCAGCATAAACAATAGAGAGACCCAGAAGCATTTCTCTCTTAATCACTAATCAAAAGTCCTGGGATTTAGTCTGGACCAAAAAGATAACAAGCACACTCCTAACCAATCACTGGGGTATACAACCACTGATTGACTTACACCAATCTGAGTGAACTCTTAGAGATTCAGATATGGTCTGTCCTTCAAATTACATGGCTCCTACACACGATGAAAGGGGAGTTCGGGTCCACCAATGAAAATCTGCCCTATGTTTAAACACAGAGGCAGGAAAATTAATGAATAAACACTCATTATATAGCATATGAATTTAGAAAGATATAAATGAGATAATTCATACATAGCAGAAATCACACTACTTAGTATATAAAAATAAAACAGTAATTCACAATAATTATTACTATTTCTGTTGGATTGTTTAAAAGTTCTACACTTTCACATTATAAATAAAACTATCACACATATCTTTGTACATAAATATTTGTGCTCATCTCAAATTATTATTGCTTTATTATGGCTTCCTAGAAAAATTATTTGCTCTTTTGAGTATTTTCATACATATTGTCATTTTCTAGAGCGATGATATACCTACAGGACTTCCACCAGCAGCAGATGATAATGCTAATTTTAACCACCCTCACCAGCTATTATATTTTTTCTAATCTTTTGACAACTTGATTGTCGAAATGTGTCTCTTCTTGAAAAGCAGACTACCTTAACTGCAAGTACAACTTTTATGTGTTTGATTTATTAAATACTTATTTCATAATTTTTATTTGCCTTTTGTTGTGCTTTTCAATCTTTATAATACTTTAATGAGGGTTTTTTAAGCTTTTGATACAAACGTTATGTGTCAGGGCCTTTGAATTTTTTATTTCTTCTGCCTTCGTTGCTCTCCTCCCAGATAACTGCATTCACTCACTCAATTCCTTCATTAGATTAGGAAAAGGTTGGTTTTCACCTTAGTTTCTCTTAATGTCGGTTTTACATTTTACGTACAAAACAATGAAAGCAGCTAACATCAAAGGTGTCAAAGAATTTCATTTAATTATTATATTTCTCCAATGTTTTATAGATTTAATTAGTTTTTTTTTAATTAAACACCTATTTAGTTTATCTTCTAACACTAGAACTATTTCTAAAATACTGTAAATAATGATTTCAGCACCAAGGTCTTTAGAAACAGAATTTTGTCCCAATATTCTTGTATTTTAAGCACCTTCTTTCTGTTCTTCCTTCCTTCTTCCCTCCTTCCTTCCTCTCTTCTCTCCTTTCCTCCTTTCTTTCCACTTTTCTTTCCTTCCTTCATCTCAAAAAATTTTTTGAGTCATTTTTCTTTACTGTAGTATTTTAATATATTAGAACATATTCAGATGATTAAAGAAAGTATTTCTAAAACACCTATGGTAAAAGCTATGCTTAATATTTAAAGACTTTATATTACTATCAAAAGATGTAAAGTTATGAAAAAAGAAAGTGAAAAAAGTTGTGAAACTATGAAAAGTTTTCAGTTTTTGTGGAAATAGAGCTCCTAATTCAACAAAGGTTTTCATTAAGCACTTTTGTAAATAGCCACAATAGAGGCTATTCAAACGGAGGAAATCAAGAAACTGGTTGATAAATCAGGCTAGAAAGTATTCATTAACTTGAAGTACATAAAAAAGTCATTACTTTAACTTTTCAAGTTCTGTGGAGTTTAATTTTGTTCATGTTAATATCCAAGGAGTACGTACTATATTTAAAGACAAATTTAAGCAAACTGTAATTCAGTGTTCCAATTTCCCACAGTTAAGGTGGGGCTGAGGGAATAGGAAGAAGAGCTTTATTAATCCTTGTCTTTATTCTAAATTAATTGCAGTATTGTCATAATTGAATGAGGGGGGGGGAATGTAAGTGTACAGTTGTGAGTTTATTCTTGTATTTATTATTTATCAATTACTGTATTATTTTCCATACAAACAACTGTGAACCTGCTTTTGCCCCACCCTGTATAATTAACTTACATTACACAAACCCTGTTCAATAAACATTGGAATACCTTTTGCATCAATATAATTCAACACAAAAAGTTTATAAATGTGTCTATTATTAACCAAACAAGTATTTTACAGATGAGGTAATAGTCTTAGAATGCTGTCATTGAAAGTATTTTATATAATGATTGGTTGTTTCAAGGCCTTTTTCAGCAATCAAACATTTTCAGTATTAAGATTTCACAATCATCCTTTACATTGCTCTACTACCAAAGATTCGTATACTGTTTTCAACTGCTGTTCTTTTGCTCAGTGGTATTTTCACAAAACGGTACACCACTCTCGATTTAATTAATTTAGTATATATGTACATCCCACTTTCTTGCCAACACCAGCACCTCTAACAACACCCTGGGTTTCCTCTGCAAACCTACACTTCTCTCCTCCTTCCTGGTAACTACGTTTGGCCAAGGGTGGCTCTGGTGCTGGTGCCAACACTGACTAATGATGACAGCACCATAAGCCTCATCATAATTATTCATTCAGGAATGAAAAGTGCATGAAGTTAAAAAAGGAAAATCAAATTGGCACCTTTCCCCAAAACTGTTTAAAAAGGAGCAATCCCTGTCCACCCGAATTGATTAATTAGAAGATTGAAAGCCTGGTAGTTATTTCGTACTCAGGTTTCCTGCCTTAAAATGCATCCTACTCAGTAAAAAACAGAGTTATGAGAAATGAATGTCTCAATGCCTACATTCCACCATGCCTGAAGCATCATCACTCTAGAACTTTCAAGTAAGATAACCAACACATATTTTGGTTTGCTTAACTGACTTTTAATTGGATTTTGTCAAGTACAACAACAAAAAAAATCAGTCTCAAATATATATAATATATATATATTGTTGAATTTTATGTGACTTTCCATAAATTGAGTTAACCATACAAAATAATAATGAGTCTAAATGATTAATTGATATATTGAAAAAAATTATCTACAAAATTGTTATTCAGCTATTCTTGGTGTTTTGAGGATATTTCTTGTTAGAAGCTGCAAAGTACATAAAAATTCAGATGAGTCTTCAGTAGATTTTTCAGATTTAAGAAGGCAGAACTTTACTTTTAAATGTTCATGTTTTCTTAAGAAATCATATAATATAGCATTTCCTCAAATTTAGGTTGGAGTATTATATTAATCAATCACTATGTTGAAGACAGTATAAATGTGATTGGTTTAAACAACTATAGAGTTAAGATAGATAAAATCAACTTCATAAGTTTGATATGTGATAGGTGATATGCAGCATTTACAATTAAAAAATTATACAAGATAATAATATCTCTTCATTACTGATGAGTAATTACTCTTCATTACTGATGAGTAATGATGAATAATGTTATATTTTACATAAAAGCAAATAAAAACTAATCAGCAGCTGAAAAGAATTATTTCAACCTGATTCTACTCTAATAAGGTACTTTCTTATTTCTCTGAAGCTTTTCACAAAGACAACAGCCAAGTAAATCTTTTGTGCTTTATTAACTGGTTATAGATGTCTCTAGAACAATTACTTATTTTGGCACCTGGACTGTTTATAGCTTTCAGTGTCTGATAAAGATTTAGTATCTGTTCTGTAGTATCTGACCTATCAAAAGTTAATAGAAACTATCAGTGTTTCTAGGACTGGAAAAATAAATGTTATAAGAGACTTAAGGATACAACAGAGACCTACATCTACAATTTCACAATTTCATTTTGAAGACTAGGTTCACAAAATAGCAAAAGGCAGAAGAAGTTCCCCTCAAATATCAACTGTAAAAAAAAAGTTTACCTTATATAACTTATTATTCTCATTGTTTTTCTTATAAAAATTATAACTGGTTTTCTTTTCTCTTAAATAGATTCAAATATAATATGGTGTTTAATTATCCACTGCCTCGATCCTTCTCTAGGACACGCTCCTCCACCCCCCACGCTTTTAGACCTGAGCCACATGTCAAACAGAAATCAATAAACTATTACCACTGAAAAAAGAGGTCACAGAATTATAAATACATGTTTGAATCATTCCTTCCACTAATCCCACAGGATAGAGTGTAAGTTATAAAATGAATACACTGAAAATTTATAATGAACAAGCATTACATTTACCCAAGCTATAAACATCTTTCTCCAAAGCCAGTTACACATTTTCCTCATCAGAAGGGAGTGATTTCTATCTTGACAATTGTCAAAGTTGTCTCTACTTCAGTTACCTCCAGTTACTCTGTGATAAATGAAGATAGTTTCCTATCTGTGAGCAAAGAAAATTGCAACCATCTTATTTGAGCCTAATCTCCCAAGGCTCCAAAATCCAGTGATATGGTTTAGCCTAGGTAGAGTAAGTCTTTCCTTTGTTCACAAATTGCATTGATATATAAATTCACAAATTTATTAGAATAATTTGAAAAATGTGGAAATATGTCATCATAGGTCAAGTCGAATTTCATTTGACAATTAAGTATTTTACATATAAATTAGATCAAAGTAACCTACAGAGAGCACTTGCAACATGATGCTAATCATACCATGCTTTCTTTCCCCTGAGGGTATTTTCAAAGGAACTATGTATGAAAGCACATTCAAAAGTGTAAAAGTACTATACAAATATGAGATCATGTTACTAGCCAAAATTTTAAAAAAATGCATTCCAGGAAAAGTTATGACTTGTGCTAAAAAAGGTAAAATTTACAACCAAGTTTTCCTTTTCCAAGTGATGTCAGACTCCACACTTGCATGTAAACTTTTGCAAAGACATTTCATAGGAATTCAACACTGTATCAGTGTTAAAAGTAGAGGGTCATGAAATCCCAACTACATCTAATTTCCAAGCTGTGAGTAAGGCAAAGCAGTCTTCATAATGTTCTGGCTGTGCTTTAAGGGAAATGTATTAATGTCAGCAGTTCACCCCCCTAGAGAGCTCACGACTAAATAAAAGTGGGCAAAGTCATCTTCATCTCTTTCCTATCTACAGAAAACACTTCAAATTGAATCAGTACAGTACATTCTTTCAGATAAAGACTTCATTTAATACAGTTAATGAAGATGATATTACCAAGAGCATATAATCTGTGTTTCACTGTAACCATTTATAGCAGAAAAAAGAAAGAAAGTGAAATGAATAGAACAAAAGGCTTCCAGTCTCATAGACTGAGGCCAAGGGACACTAGGACCTAGCTAGCTGATTGAAAAATTTATCTCTCTCTCCAAAATATGACTGGAAGCTACTTCACTAGTTTATTATAAGCAGACTATGACATTGAAAGAGGTTCTTTTCTCATCTCCTCCCCAGCTGTATTCACACAGTGAACAGTCACGGAAGGCCTGCTCAGGCCTGTGCACTGTGGATACAAATGGAACAATGGAGCTTCAAATCTGTAGGAGTCAGACATAAAAATTACAGCTTGTTATTATAAATGTTAAAATCGATGTCACGCTACTAAGCACTTGCACCTAAGTTAATTCTTAGTCTCTAAGTAGCAGTCTATTCAAACTAGGTCAGCCTCTGATAGTGATGAAGCTGTCAGGTTCTGTGTACTTATCAAATGTTTTCATGGTTACAATAACATTTTATTTTGTAAAAAAACAACTTTATCCCATATGCTTCTTTCTTTTACCAACAAGAAAATCAATATTAAGTGATGAATTAGAAGCATTAGAGCCAAGACCACAACTCAGAAATTCTAATCATTTATTTCTTTTCCACAACTAAATAATAACACCCTAGTCTACATGCTAAAATCCTGTGTAGTATTTGTCATTTTATTTCACATTGCAGGGGGTGACTATGTTTATCGATAATACTGAGAAAGAAAAATTCTCAGCCATTGTGAGTAAAAACATGATCATGTGAGAAAACTACTTTAGGCTATGAATTGCTTACTAGGCTATGAAATGAAATAATGATGTTTACTTTTGTCTGCTAGTATCTGCAAAGAAAACTTACAACTGAAGAAAACAGGCCCAATGTGACGTTTGAAAGAATATACTAAGATGGTGGTACACCAACGATCATTGCTGCCTAACCAAGGAAACGTTCTATTCAACCTACTTACATCTTTGCAACTGAATTACAAGTACAGCAATCACAGGCTTACCGTATGTCTGAATTAGATAAAAAGTGCATCAGTTTCTTTATGCAAGATACATAGTAAATGATCAATACATATTTGGGAAGGAAAGGTAAAGACTGCTAGAAGGAAAAAAAAATCTTATGAACAGGTCATCAAGCTCCATCTTGGAAAACAAACAAACAACCCAAACAATAACAATAACACACACAGACAGATAAATAGAAGTGGCCCATACACCTGAAACCGACACATTTAAAGGCATCTGTATCTCATACTTTAAAAACTCTAACACTGCTTTTGCCAATGTCACCTGTGTAGTCTCCAAGTACCTATTCAGGAACTTTGCCTTTGCCCAGAAGTAATTTATTCAGGACAGAGACAACACTCTGAGATGCAATAATTATCACTTTTCAAAACTGAAAGAGCCTTAAATACTTATTGATGTCACCAGTAGCAAGTAAGTTTAACTCCCTGTAAAAGTTGCCTGTATATTTTCAGTTCTACTTGTAAGTTAAAATAATCCGTGAAGTAGTGAAAAAAAGTTAAACTGGAAGAAAATTTCGTGAATTAAATAGGGGGGGGGTTCTAAAAAATTTGGAATGAGATCCAAGGAAATCCTCCAAAACGAAGTAAAGAACAGTTATTTCCCATTCACTGATGGCTTCATCGAAGCAAAACTGCATGGAGGGCCAACTATGAGCTGGTCCCTGGACTAAGTGTTTCAGGTCCTCCAAACAACGCACTCCCTGTGCCTAAGCAATTTCTCACTATACTTGACGTGCCATTGTTTGCTCCCCAAATGCCTGCCTTGCCTATAAATCCCATCTACATGCATCCTGCCCTCAAGCTCCAGCTGGAGGAATAACCTGAAGCCATTCGGCATAACCCTTCCCTTCTGAAGAGACCACAGTGAGCACTCAAGCTAAGACTAGATCATCTAAGGCTTACGTGGGGACCTTGTGCAAAAATCTCCACCTAAAAGTGACTAGATTACCCAGACCAAGAACATGCTCCACATTCTGAATTTGGACATGGAAGAGAATTAGACGATTTGTAACTGAAGCAGAAAACAAAACACATAAGAAGATGCTTTACTGATGTTAGGAAGCAGTAGAAGTCAAGAAGAATAATGACTGTAATGACCAGAAACTGTCAAAAGAAGGTAGAGAAACACTACACAGAACAGAGAGAACGTTAGTAGCAGCAGGAAAAACAGAGATGGACGGGAGCTGTCATTCCAATAGCAGAGATTCAAGTCTGTCACTAAGAAGCTCTGAAGAGCTGCACTGGTTCCTGCCCATTCCTGCATCTCAGTGCATTTCCCCCAAGTTCCCTTAAAGACTGTCCACATGTTTAGGATTGCTGTCTCCAGCCCTACACCTAACCTTACTGAGGTAGCTAAGTGTGTCTTTTTCGTGCATCAGAAGAACCTAACATCACCTCTTCTGTCTGGTGTCATTGCTATCCATGTAAAGAATCAGTCTTAAAACCACAAATAAAAAAACTTTATCATATACAACTCTGTAAAAATAATATTTCTGCTCTATCAAATTAATATACTCTCAAAGAATTATACTAATCCAGTGAACGAGTGGGGCTGGGGAGGGAGGCCACAGAGGTTTTTGTCAAGCATGTCAAGTCACTGAAAAAAGTGCAGTCGCCAAAAAAAACACGCTCTTCATTTGCAGACATCTGCTCTATAGTTAATTCAAAAGCAGAAACAGACAAATATGTGCTATGATTTCTCTCTTTCTTCCCAAGAACAATAAAGCAAATATAATTTATCTATGGCTTCTGTATTTTCTTTGTTGTGCTTAAAACATCTTGTGCTTTTTTGACTCACAGCTAAATTAAATGTATTCATAGACTATATCAGTATAGCAGGAAAAAAAAATATTCTTTCTCAGTTTTCTAGGTCCCTTAACACAAAGAAACCCCAATCATTTTTCATAGTTTATTCTTATATATTAGATTTTATTTTCTTATAATATAAATGATAGGGACAGACTTTTTACCATACTTACCAAATCATACCCTGCAGCTGAGAGGAAGAAAGAAGAGTGAGAAAAAGGGAAAACGAAGGGAGAAAAGGAGAAAAGGTAGGGATAGGAAATGTAGGCAGGATGCAAAGGACAGAAAGAAAAGGGTACAAGGCGGGAAGAAAGAGGTGGAGGGTTAATAGTTCCAAGTGCACCAGTGGATCGTCACCACACCCCTCTTCCAAGGCCTCACACAGGACCTCCACTCACCTACTCTGGAGACAGAGCACGTTAGGGAAGAGAGCGCTTAGGCTTCTTCATTACTCATTTGGTGATGCTGTCGCTCCTTTTGCTGGAGGACGGTGCTGACCACTTCGAGTGGCAGCCTCCTCTCATTCTGGTAAGAGGGCAGACACATGCTCCTAAGTGTGCATCCCTCCTGTGGGTCTCTGTGTGTAACCGTTACTCATTGCTATCTTGGTACTTGTTTCTCAGTTTTTAGGATAATATTGTACTTTTGTCACTCTACCTCCAGACCTATAACTTGACAAATAAATTCCATTTGCTGTCATGAGCTGACCTAGACCTCAAAAAGAACACCTGTGGAAGCCCCAGGTGTCTATGTATTGATGCCACTTGATTCCCCATGGCCATGCCATACGCACAAGCCCAACCTCCTTGTTGCTTCGTCTGAACTCCTGGAGCTAGTCTATTTCCTCAAAAGTGCCTGGAGGTAGCCTGAGGGAACCTTGGATACCAAGGATCTGTCCACCCACAGGAACTCAACTGATTACCCTACGGATGAGGGAACTTCCACAACACCTGCCCTCTCCTCCCTCCATCCTGCCGGCTCACACAGACACAAGTAAATACTAAGATTAAGAGAAAAACTGGAACCATTGTTCCAGTAACTAACAGATATTTGTTGAGTGTCAGGGATATGTCTCAACAATAGTGATGCAACAGTGAACGAGATAGATAGATTGCCCTCAAGGAATTTATGCTCTATTTATCCACATATATAAACTAAAATCTAACCACATAAAAAGGTAAATCATTTTCTTTTTATATTTTTTCTACATGTATACTTCTTAGAGATAAGACATTCCAAATTAATTGGGCTTCTTTAGAACAAGAATGCAAATGCTGAGGGCCCAGTACCGTGAAGCTGGCACTCTCGACATGCTGCTTGCAATATACAATCTTCATTTTCCACAGACATCTCTGTATAAGTAAGCAAATCAGGGAACCCTCAGGATCAGAGAGTGGCTTCAGTGGGCAATTCCCCTCCATGCAACAAAACTGTGAGCCCCCACGTGAAAAGCCAAAAGGGCTGCCTATTACTTGAGCAGTGAGCAGCATGATTGCATAGGAAACAAGGATTTATTTATTTATAGTAAATAATTCTCCTGAGCAACACAAAGAGAGAGCAGCTAGTTCTGATGATAAAGTACCCATAGCCTACATCAAGCCTACCACATGGACATGGAAGATTTGTAATATAACTTCTGAGAAAACTGCAATATTAAATTTGATATGTCTCATGGAACACAAGCTATAGAATTCAATATTGCATAAGCTTATGAAGTGGCAAGACTGTTGCCTCTCATCAGCTCCCAAAAGGTGTCACAAATTGGACATGTCTCAACAAGCCCTTATCTTCAAGTCTGCCAAAGCTTCCAAATTTCTCACCTAGAAAAATACTGCCAACTCTTCAAGTAACATCATATTTCTTCTCTTCACTCAACTTCCAATATATATCCTGTCAACACATTGTGTCCATTTTATTTTCAAAGGAGCTCTAGAATTTGTTGCATCTTCTCTACTCCCTCTGCCAGACACTGATGACACTTTGCCTTGAAAACTGGACTGACTATCCTTACCTGCACTGTCCCCTCGAGTCCGAGTCCTAACCCTTTAACAACCATAGCTCAAAACTGCAAATCTTTATTCTGCCATCCACCTCTTAACCATGACTCAGTGCTTCCTTGGAATTTTCAGAATACATTTCATGCTTTTCCATAATTCAGTCCCTGCAAACACCTTAAACTGAACTGTTGTCAACCATTACATGATGTGTATCCATTGTTTGGACAGCTCCCATCCATTTGATTTAATTCCCTGACTGAGCACAGAGTCATTACAAAGCATCTACAAATCTACAGGTGCACTGAGTATGCTCTACAGACTAAATATGTCACAACAGAGTCATACTATAATTGTTCAAAGGTGTAAAACATGAACCCTTAAGTGTACCCAAGGCAATTAGATGTCATAATTCAAGTTCTTACAAATAGCACTGATAAAAAGAATACTTTTTAAAGGAATAGGTAATTTTCTTTTTCTTTTCTTTAAAGGTTTTTTAAAAGATTTTATTTATTTATTTTTAGAGAGGGAAGGGAGGGAGAAAGAGAGAGGAACATCAATGTGCAGTTGCTGGGGGCCATGGCCTGCAACCCAGGCATGTGCCCTGAGTGGGAATTGAACCTGCGATGCTTTGGTTCGCAGCCCACGCTCAATCCACTGAGCTACGCCAGCCAGGGAGAAAAGACTATTTTTAAAAGAAAAAAATAGGCAATAACATTAATAAAGATACTGAGAAACTGGAAAGAAAATCATTTTCCAAAATTTAATCTTTCCATAGCTCCTGGGAAATTAAGAGTAGGAAGGGCTTTCAAATCACTTGGACAGTTATATCATCCACCTGTCTTTACAATCTAGGCTTTTTTTTTTCTAATTAGACACAACTGTGGAACCTGAGAAGGAAGATACCTGCAAGAAGAGCTCCTGGTGGCTAACTGGGCTCAAATTTAAAAGCAGAGCCTAGCAACCATTTTAAACAGAGGCCTCTCAAGCAAACTGCACTTCAGGGAGAAGCCTGCACTATGCCGCTGCCTGCCTGCTGCACTGTGTTTCTGCCATTGGAGCCAGCTGTTTTAAAGGCGTTTCTGTAATTCTATGTCAACCAACAGGACTGAGGTTTTCCCAGTCCAATCATAGCTGTGCAGCTATATCCCCATTAGCATCTTCACTGTGGCTCCAGAGTGATTGCATTCTGATCAGTCAGAACAGTGCCTTTTGGGCCAAACTAGGAGCATTTGGAGTCCCCATTTGCATAAGGACAGACTAATAAGGGACCAGGGGCAGAAAGTGCATTTATCTTTTCCACCAAAAGCTAAAGGTTGGATCCAAAACACCGAAGATGTGTCTCCAAAGTGGCTTCACTTTGAGAGCAGAGCAGAGCTGAGCTATCTGGCCGAAGAGGCGCCTGGCCCCAGGGCTGCTTCACAGCCATGCTGTGCTACTTCATAACTGAGCTGTAACACCATTCCACAGCCGAGCCGTTCCACAATGGAGTTGTTTGCACTGAACAAAGCTTCCTTCTTCCCTGACCCCAAATTGTGAAGCACTGCTGGTGTTGAATTGACTCCAACAACCACTGACCATCAGCTGACAGAATCCACCTCCTACTAAGCATCAGTCTCCTTGTCTATATTCTATTCCCTTTAACTGGTTGGAAGTGAGTGATGATAGTTCTCTGGATGCTTCAATTGTTATATATTTAGTGGAAGAGGCCATTATGCACATTAAAGGGAATAAAGAATGTTCTACTCTCTTGACCTACAATACCTATCAGCCTCCTAAATCAGATAATAGAGAAAAAACAGAGAAAGGAACCATATTCTTTAATGTTCTTGGCATATGGCTAGGAGGGCTGTAGCTACTCTTTTAATGAAAAGGCCTGCAGTTATCTATAAATTTAAATTTCAGACTTTAGAAGAACAAACAACAAACTACTCACAGGTTTATTTGTAAGTCCTGCAGGCACTAATAAGGGAATAAATGTCACATCTGTTCAGTGTCAAAAGGAATAAGTCTTCCACTGTTTTGTTTTGTTTATCAACATGTACAGGTTAGTGAAACATCATGAATAATACCACCTGAAGAAATAAGTCAGTGACACATATAGAGAACAATGTTTCTGAAAATGAATTCTGAGAAAAGCTAGTTCTATGAAATATAAGAAGTGTTTTACACACAAATGCACACCCACACACAAACTTAAAAGGTTCCATTATCAAATGTGTTTTGGAAACATTTGGATAAACAAATATAAACAATGTTTTCACTGTGGTATATCTCATGTTTTTAATATATTATTACGTATTTTGAAACTGCAAAAATTTATCCTAACATAATCCCTTATTTTATTTCACCAAGAAAACATTTTTCACAGAGTACATCAAGTTTTATTTATACTCCTCTCAGAAAAGTAAGATAGAAATGATTTAATGATTAACAATTTTATCTGCAAAAAATGAGGCAAATGTTACAACTCAAGTCTTGACTGGAATGCAGAAGAATATGACATGCAAGCAGTTGTGAGCATATGAAATCAAGTTTATAAAGAAGCCATGAACCATCTTTATATTTTAAAATTGAGCTGACAATATATCTGCATTTATAAGGAACATTTTGTCATTAAGAAGGAAATAGAATTAAATTTGGAAAAACAGGCAAGCATGCTAGAAACTAGAGTTTGTTCAAAGTCCCTTGGAACTAAGAAAAAACTGTATTGAACACAAATGGCATGCATATTTTCCTAAAGAAATGTGCCTTCTCTGCACTAGATCGGGGTAATTATCACCACATACATCAAAGGTGCAGGGGGCACACAGTTGCTTTCTAAACCTAGATTTGCTTTAGGTGTGAATGCCTGACAAATCACAACAAGAATAAAATGTGTACTTTCTAAGGATAGCCTCCGTATTTTTTCCAAAATGATATTAAAGATAGTCACAATGATCCTCTAAAAATGCAAATAAGATCAAAGCATTCAATGGCTTCTGCTCACATTCACAGACCTACAGGCTCTACCTGAGCTGTCTCATGCACACTCATGTTCTTTCCTCTCTCCTTATCCCTCCACGCCACCCATAAGTTTTCTTGCTCTGCCTCAAACATGCCAGTTCATTCCTGTTTGAGGTCTTTACATGAGCCCTTTCTCTACACCTTCACCAGGGTCAGGTACCTGCCCATTATTCAACCTTCTCAAACATTACCACATCCATAAGGCTGTCTTAGCTCAACCACTGTTCTTAATTCCACATTTTTCTGTGCCCTCTCCTCTTACCCTGTTTTATTTTCCTTTATCGTGTTTATCAATAGCTTAAATTTTTATTCATTTTATTGTCTGTGTCTTTCACTAAAATGAGGACAGAGCTCTTTTCTCTTTACTACTAAAAGCATGTTTTTCAAATCTTGTTGTATATTAGTAATACCCTAACAGGTTTTAAAACTTACAAATGCCAGAGTGCTATACATCCCTAATTTTAAAACTCTGAGGTCAGACATAGGCATCAGTGTTTCCTGAAAATGATTTGAAAGATGTCTGAGGCATAATAGATGAATAAATTCATGAGTAATTGCCATAAAAGAAGACACCTACTTCCTATCAAGTACATTTGCAGAGCACAACATGTTTCAAGTGCTGCGTATCCTATTCTGCACTTAATATCTTATCTAATGGTCGAGACATCTATAATTGTCATCTGCTCAACATTACACAGTGCGATGACATTTTAGAAAGGCAAAGAGCATAGAAATGCACACTTGTTAGGAAAAATAATTGTGTTCAGCTTTATGCCACCATAAACTAAAGAAGGATTTTCTCCATATTCAGAACCACACAGTCCATAACCTTAAAGTATGGTTAAAGAGGAGAAATTTTGTTCAAATCACACAGCATGTCAGCGGTGCATGTTTTTATATTCCTGAAGATAAGCTAGTGGTATAAACATACAGAACTAAAAAGACTATGATGATTCATCAATAATACGTGCATTCATTAAAGTAACTTGACTGTATTCATTTTATTTAACTAGAAAGTGAAAATTTCCAGTTACTATTTCATAGAAAGGCTTAGCAACAACTTTATTTATAACAAGAGACAAATGTCTAAAGCTTTGTGATTATGGCTAAATTGTTTTGCAAACATCATTTTGAAATTCCCGTGACAATGCCTTTTTCTTTAAAAGTTATTTTAACTTTTTGATGTGGTTGTTTACATGTATTTGAATATTTATACATAAGCTAAAATTATTACTTAATTAAAATTATCACTTTAACATCTGTATATTTTAAAGATAGGCTCATTATCAGTGTAAAATTCCAGCATGGACACAGAAAAATATATTTTTAAATAATAGTGTTTAACATGTTACAGATCTATACACTAAAACCACATAGTATTAAATGTATTCAAATGGCAAATTTCTAAAAATGTTATCACTGAAAGCAACTTACAGCTGTTACTTGGCCTAGAAAGTTTTTCATCTGAATCCCTGCAAGGTCTTCATTCTATTTTCCATTCTCTCTTGGTGTGGGAGGGTTTTTGGTGTCCAAGTTGTTAGCAGGCTAGATATGTTCCAAGAAGTCTCCAGATTGCCTAAAAGCACATCTAGTATTAGGTGTGTATATATGTATTTTGATCATATTCTCAAAAGACGAATGACCCCAAGATGTTGAAAATCGCTGCTTAGCATTTGGTGCTTCTTCAGTGCACAGGCTAATGCGAACTTGAAGTTAAAGCTTAAGTAAACTGAAGTATATCCAGATGAACTTCTTCCCAAGTGCATGTTTCATCCAGAGTTTATCTAACATGTCTTAGGTTCAGTCCCAAAGCTGTAGGCTGAGTTTCTCAGTGAACAGTCTGTGAAATGTAAATCCAAGAGTTGATGACTCTTTTCAGCATTAAGAATTTACAAGTGTGCACACACACAAGCAACTTGGCTTTCAAAAACCTTAAAAATATTTTACTTTGTTTGTCACTTGATATAAATTAATATACACAAATAAACTATCAAGTACAGTGATAACAATACCATACCAAGTAAAAGAGCCACAAACAAAAAAGTACTTAGGAATACCCTCATCAGCTTACCTTGCCCTGCCACAGTGTAGGTCAGGTTAATGATTTACTGATATGTTGCTCTTATTCTGACAACAAAAATCTCATTGATCACCTAACTAGCTTGAAAGAACCAATAAAAAACAAAGTATAACATATCTTTTGCAAAATCAAGTTTGATTGGGTATTTTGACAAAGAAGGGAGGGAGGAAAACAAGGAGGAAAGGAGGGAGAAAAAAGTAAAAGAAAACAGTACTTTTTGTCCATGTAAATAAAAAAAGTAAAAATAAGACCTATTTTTAATACGTGTGGTGTTTTCTCAGGTTTTACAGGATGAAAGAGCTCTTTCATCACTGAAATTTTAAACTGAAATGTTTATTTGTACTCTTTTTTCCCCCTTGGTGAAGTACTTGCTTATTTCATTTCTGTCCATTGGCTTTTTAATTGTTTTTCATTCTGTCTTTTAGGGTGGGAGGGGGTGAGAATGGTTGTCTGTCAAGGCTCCTTTATTACAGACTTAATTTTCTTATTCGAGAACTTCCTGATTCATGTGAAGTTCGTTCCTATGTATCTTTTTCAATTTCCACAAATTTGTGCTTGAATACAATAGAGTAAGATTTAAGAATAAACAACATATTTTATTGTTTTTTAATTGTAGCAAAATACAAAACATAAAATTTACCATCTTAACCCTTTTTAAGTGCATAGTTCAGTAATGTTAAATTCAATCACATTGGTGTGCAACCAATCCCCAAAACTCTTTTCATCTTGCAAAACTGAAACTCTATACTCCATTAACATCAGCTCCACCTTTCCAACACCCAACTCTTGCAGGCCCTGATGAAAATATGTTTTTAATAGTATGAACCCCTCAAGGAAATGAACTTCCTCAAATACATTCTATATTTCTTCAAAGTATTCACTACATAGAAATCTTTCCTCAAATATGCACTGGTCTTTGACAATATGCCTTCATAATTAGGACAAAAGCATCATGTCGTTTCCCCGACATCAGTGGCACCTGTGCTTTGGGAGCTGTTTATAAGTTCATGTAACCTCCCACAGTTTTAACCCAGTCCTTGCTAGTAACATGAGATAACAATGAAGTCCCAAAGGTTGTTTTGTGTACTTTTACAAATATATTAGTTTTTTTTATTTCTGATAACAAGCACATGAGTAAGTACTAACATTATCATCATCTCACAGATAAATACTTAAAGGGAACTATCAGCCTATTTTTGAAAGGATCATTATATCAGCATTAAAGTTTGAAAAGTCACCATGATATGTGAAAATATCTAAAAGTAAAAAACTGATAAACCTGTTGGTTTCCATTTTTCTGTTGCCAAGAAGGGTTCTTTCTAAAAGGTTACAATCTGTTGATTTCCATATGTGTACTTCTGATCTCTGCACTGCAGAGTGAGATGCTCACAGACTAACGAACTAAGGAGGAGCCAACCTCTGCTCCACTGCTTGGACAACTCTGGGCAACTGACATAAATATATCGTGTTTGTAAAATGGGTATACCCTCCTGTCCCCTGCTTCACAAGGGGTGTGGGTACCAGAGAGACAGAGAGGGGGAATATGAGAGAATATGCAGACAAGGACTTTATTAACTACAAAGTGTTTTAGAAGCATATGGTTGCTATGCTTCCTTAATTGCTATGTGTAAATGGGCACCTAGGAACCCATGAGAAGACAGTACCAGGCAGTGTTTGAAGCTGTATGTAGCTTATGGATCCAGAGTGTCTCATTTAAACGCCAGTTGAGTGGGCTTGCAGGTTAGCTAACCTCTCTCTGTCTTACCTTCATTTGTAAGGTTAAAAGAACACCATCATGGCTCGTTCTGTGAATAAATGAGTTTGTACAATTAAAGCACTTACAACAGTGCCTGGCATCTAGTGAATGCTTGGATAAACATTAGCCTTCATTTTTTACTTAGTATTTATTAGTATTAGAAATTGCAGTTTTCTCATGCCTATCAAGTCTCTCCATAAAACAATTCATGCAAAAAAACCCAGCAAAGCATTTCTCACATAATAAGCACTCCAAGTATGTTAGTTGGATGCTGTACTCCTATTTATTGTGCCGTGGGCTTTGCCAAGTTAACAGCTTAGCATTAAGTCTTTGCACACAAAAGTAACCTGTCTCATGTTTCTGTCAAAACTCTAGTAATCAGCGGCAAAGTCGGGTGGAAGAGATTTTATTTAACTGGTTTTATTTAAAGTAAAAATATATTATGTGTCATAAGCATTAAATCAGTGTTGTCCTGTCTTTTGAATCATGAAAATTCTTCATCCATATTTTGAATTGTTTTAAGTTCAATCTATAATAAGCATTCATATACTTAATATTTTACCATTTCAGCCCCTCAACAATGAGGCTAAGGATTGAAGGTATGAATTCCAATAGAAATTTTACGGAAACATGAATTTAAATGTATCACAGGTTGGGTGACCTTGTAATAAATCATCCAAATTGAAACAATTTTTGAGAGTGAACAGAGAGCTAACCAGATCCGGTCCCAGGGCATCTGCTACGAACTAAGAGTATCCCTGGCCAGGAGGGACATGATGTTACCACAGCTGAAAGGGTGGGGATAGTTAAGAAAAACTTAACTAATATATGAATCAAACTGCCTTCTTTTCACAAAGCCCTCATTTCTCCTTGTAAAGCTTAGAATGTAGTAAACATGAAGTAACTATTTGTTGAGTAAATGAACATATGCCTACGTGATATACAGGAATTGTCACAGTCAACGACAAAGGGGAGCATGATACGACTGTATCCGTTCCTCTTTGTTCCTGCAGTGTGAGAACTCCTGGGAGCCCACTTCATGGAACTGGGTTGCATGGTGCTAACAAACACAGTGTTGTATATTATGAATGAGAACATATTCACATAACTTCTTCATAAAAATAGTTCAGCTTTTCTTTTTCCTACTTATTGTGAGCATCTTTGGCTATGACCTCTACAAACTTCGAAGTTAAAAGGTCAGGCTTCTCTGTTGTTAGATGAAGTTCAGTAAAAAATGTAAAACACTCTATTTAAGAATTTGGGTTGGGCTCTCTCTGGGTAGCTCAGTCGGTTAGAGCCTTGTCATGATGAGCCAAAGTTGCAGGCACGTACAGGAAGCAACCAGTGACTGAATAAACAGGTGGGCCAACAAGTTCATGTCTCTTTCTCTCTCTCAAATCAATACATGATTTTTTTAAAAATAAGGGTTAAATACATAGTAAGTTATTGGAGATTTGGGGGATATAGTAAAGCCCACGACTGTGCACAATTACTTCTAAAATGAAGCATGGTATAAACAACACCGGGGCCATCGTATTGTCAATGGCAGCTCTGCCATTCACGGCTCTGGGACTTTGAAAAATTCATAGGACATCGTCTCATCTATTTAGCTGGCAAAATCAGTAATTCCACCACTTCTTCCTCTTCATTCTACCATAGTCAGCCTTTTACCAAACCTTTTTGTTCCTCAGAAGTTTTCTCCTCATCATGTTATTTTCTATTTTTATTAAACTATCTTTCTACTTTGTATCTGTCTAGTACACATACATCGTATCTGCCCTTTTTAGTCTTTCTGAAACTATATTCCAGCTTCTGAATTATTTGTCTTTTAGTTAAATAAAACTTTTCAAAAAATTTTCCCAATGTTCTGACCTCCTCATGCCAGTTTCTAGGTAGAATTATCTTCCCCTATTCACCGGTTATTCATTCTTTTACAAATGAGACTGTGTAAATGAGACCATTTCCACAGTTCTGTTATTTACCTCAGCGTTCAGTAACAGTTTAGTTTTCCTAACGTCCACTGAATGTGTGTAGGTACTACATTTTCTTTGGAGGCATTTCAAACATTTTAAAATCTGGCTTCCCTACGAAATTAAGTTTGTAGATAGAGCTTATTTTTTTTATAACTTCCACAATATGTATGTAGTATATCCTGGAAATAATGTTGTAGTCAATAAATATTTGCTGACAACTAACTATATTGACAAAAGGAAGACAGTTTGTTTTTCAGCTTCATTAATTGTTGGACTAGAAATATGGCCTGGAACAAATGGCTGAATGAATGTAACGGTGATATTAAAAAACTGTTACAACGCAATGAACAACTTGAAAATGAAATCAAGGAAACCATTCTACTTATAATAACATCAAAAAACAAAATGGGATAAATATAACAAAAGAAGTCCAAGATGTGTACAGTGAAAACAGTACTTTTTCTGCCTATGGATTACCTATGCTGTGAATCGAGGGCAATGAGGCCTGCTATGTGCTTTATAAACTACAAAGAACATGTATGCCTTATGGGAGAGCAATGAGGGAAAAGCCAGGACAACTGTAACTGAACAATAAAAACAATAAAAAAATAAAACAAAGGAAATGAGGTAAATATTTCAAGTGGATGTTCTTACCCCTTGATAAATCAATAGGTATTAACAATATTTCTCAATTGTTGTCACTTACTTAAGGAATCAATGACCATTTTAAAGTGCTAAAGAATAAACCTCTATACATAATGTATGTTAATGAGCTAAAGGTGTGAATATTTTCAAATAAGTGGAGAAAACTCTATTTGAATACATTCTAAAGTGGAATCTGCTAGCATATATAGTATAACTGATGGAGATAAAAATATGTGTAAATGTCACAGGTGGGCACAGGTAACCAAGTTCTTGGTGATGGGGACAAAGAATTGAACCGAACACCCAGAGTTTATAGAAGAGAACATGGGAGCAGGCCAACTCCAAGCAGAGATTGACCTCATGGACTGGAGGGACTCTATTCTTATAGGGCAGATCCTTCTTGGCTAGTTTTGGTGGGCTTTTACTGAGTATGTGCAAGTATGCATTACTTTAAAGCTACCACTCCTTCTCCTGGGGTCCTCCTGTACTAGGTTCACTTTTCCCTTCGCCAGAGAACTAGCTCTCCATGTTAGAGATTGGTGAAAAAGAAAGGAGTTATTTATTCAAGTTACCAGCCTTAAGAGTAATGACTTAATGTCTTCGTCAAAGTCACAAAGTCCCTTAAAACACCCACAAACACACACAGTCCTTCCTTTCCCCTTTGCCCAGTCTGGGGTACCGTATCTCAGGGAAAGAAATAGAAGTCCATGGCTCAGGCAGCTCCCGGTTCTTCCCAGTAATCCGTGCTCGGCTGGTAGGCCTTCCTCGGTTCCCAGCACCATCAGCTGTGTTGCCAGGATCTCCAGCTAAAGCCGAGTGGTGATTCTTCTCATGGCTGCGGTGGGGCGGGGGGGAGGTTGCCCCTCTACTCTGGCCAAAGCACATGGTTCTCCTCACTGCCACAGCTGCATGGTCCCTCTCTTTACATGGCTGCAGATGTCTCCACTCAGCCAAAACCACATGGTTCTCTCTTCAATGGCCGTTGAGTCTGGGTTTAAATATCCTTCTAGTTTTACTGGGCTCCATCCATGAGTCTGCACAGGGGTGGCCCCATCTAGTGGAGCCAATCATCTCCAAGCTCTCACACAGGTGCTGTAGCTAGGGGGAGTTGCCTCCCAGTTGCATCTTGGAGGGAAGTTCCTTCTATCCCCCTGGCTCAGAGCATGGCCACAGCTATTTAACATATCTATGCAACCAGTTAAAGGTTATAGATGTGCCAAATGACCACACTAGAGGTTAGCTGCAAAGCTGTTGCTGTGCAAAACAGCTCTGAATGGCCCTGCTCCATGTGTCTCTTCCCCCAACTCACACCTGTGGTGGAGAGTGATGACACCCATATATCTTTCTAATATTTCCTGGACCCCTTGAGTTCTGGACCCCATTACAAATCCTTCTTTTGAGGGCCCCCTGGCTGCACCCTCCTACAGAATGGTGAAGGTAAGTGGTATTGCTGTGGCTTCAACAGCATGTGGGAAAAGAGGAAACACTTTATAGAAGGTTAGGAGTTCATGCAGAGGAATAGGGTGGAGATAAGATTTTACTAAAGATGAAAGAGATGGGTACACATTTATAACGAAGCCAGTAAAGGAGGGTGGAGAACATAAAGAATTTATGTATCTTGGTCCTATTCTCTCTTCCATAAAGCATTCCTCCTCATTTCAAACCCATATTAATGGCAATAACCCCTAATATTGTCTGATGTTAAATGCAGAGCACTATGAGGTGTTACTCTTGTTTTGGAACTTACAATCTAAAGTTATAGCACATGATATGAATAGGGTTCAATCCTGCTTTGAGCATGTTCTTTAACAGAGTTTTAATGTGACCTATATTTTGAAAGTCATGATTTGATTCATTCATATATCTATATCTATATATATATATATATATATATACACACATACATACACACACAATGTATGAATCACACAGAACGGAACAGAACTCCTTTTAACCTTGGCCCTGAAAACAGAAATAACCCATTTTATAGGCTCTAATCCTCATAATGTTTTATTGGGATTCTGTTGTTTAAGATAATATGGCTTGATCTAGGTAGACTTAAATCCAGACAGTGATCAGTTGTGTTATAATGGGATGCTTGGCTTGAGCCCAAAAAGAACTTTCAAAGACATTGCAGAAATCTCCAGGTTGAAGGGACTTCCTGATGAGTCAATTAATGCCTCCAAATGCTTCTGAAAGTAGTCATTTTGGAGTGTCCACAAATTGAGTGCACTGTGTGCAAATCAAGTGCACTCAACTGTACAAAAATTTTTAATGAAGACAATTAAAGAGAGTTGAAAGAAAACAAACAAACAAGAATAGGTTCGTAGAGTTGAGGAAAAGGAGCCTTTAAAATCCATAAGTATTTGATAAACCATAGTATTAAAGACTAATTTACTTTTGTGGGATACAGGGCTTTTTTTAATACCTTAAATAGATGCAATTTTATTTTTCAATCCCATTTCAATAAAACCAGGAATTATTTTAATGTTTAACACTACTGGTTCTATAATACCTCATAGATTTATATATTTTCTGCAAAGTACCTGTTGAAAATAA
This sequence comes from Phyllostomus discolor, assembly GCF_004126475.2. Classification (NCBI taxonomy): domain Eukaryota; kingdom Metazoa; phylum Chordata; class Mammalia; order Chiroptera; family Phyllostomidae; genus Phyllostomus; species Phyllostomus discolor. The sequence continues at coordinate 38,537,546 of NC_040906.2, forward strand.
TGCAATCAATATTTATAGGCTTTGAACACATTATCGTTTCACAAAATGTGTACATTTTTCAACTGCTGTTTTCTTCTTTATGTCACAGGTGGGCACAGGTAACCAGGTTCTTAGTGATCGGGACAAAGAATTGAACTGAACACCCAGAGTTTATAGAAGAGAACATGGGAGCAGGCCAACTCCAAGCAGAGATTGACCTAATGGACTGGAGGGACTCTATTCTTATAGGGCGGATCCTTCCTGGCTAGTTTTGGTTGGCTTTACTGAGCATGTACAAGTAGTTGCATTACTTTAAAGCTACTGTGCATGTGGTCTCCCATGATCCTCCCTGACTGGCCACCAGAAAAGAAGGTGTCACAATGCTACTGAATGGACCCCCGTTTCTCCTGGGGTCCCCCTGTACTAGGTTTGCCTTTCCCTAAGCCAGAGAATTATAGCTCTCCATGTTAGGGATTGATGAAAAGGAATTATTTATTCAAGTTACACCGCCTTAAGAGTAGTGACTGCCCTGGCTGGTGTAGCTCAGTGGATTGAGCTCAGGCTGCGAACCAGGCATCGCAGGCCCCCAGCAACCGCACAGTGATGTTTCTCTCTCTGTTTCTCTCTGTTTCTCTCTCTCTCTCTCTCTCTCTCTCTCTCTCTCTCTCTCTCTCTCTCTCTCTCTCTCTCTCTCTCTCTCCTTCTGTCTCTAAAAATAAATAAATAAAATCTAAAAAAAAGAGTAATGACTTAATGTCTTCGTTAAAATCCCAAAGTCCCTTAAAACACCCACAAACACACACAGTCCTTCCTTCCCTGCTTTGCCCAGTCTGGGGTACTGTATCTCAGGGAAAGAAATAGAAGTCCATGGCTCAGGCAGCTCCCAGTTCTTCCCAGTAATCCATCTCAGCTGGTAGGCCTTCCTTGGTTCCCAGCACCATCAGCTGTGTTGCCAGGATCTCCAGCTAAAGCCGTGTGGTGGTTCTCTGCTAAAGCTGCATGGTGATTCTTCTCATGGCTGCAGTGGGGTGGAGGAGGGTGGTCCCCCTGTGCCAAAAGTGTGTGATCCTCTCTCCACTGTAATAGCCACATGGCTCCCTCCTTACATGGCTGCAGATGTCTCCACTCAGCCAAAACCGCATGGTTCTCTCTTCAATGGCCACTGAGTCTGGGTTTAAATATCCTTCCAGTTTTACTGGGCTCCATCCATGAGTCTGCACAGGGGTGGCCCCATCTAGTGGAGCCAATCATCTCCAAGCTCTCACCCAGGTGCCGTAACTAGGGGGAGTTGCCTCCCAGTTACATCTTGGGGGAAAGTTCCTTCCATCCCCCTGGCTCAGAGCATGGCCACAGCTATTTGACATACCTATGCAACCAGTTAAAGATTATAGATGTGCCAAATGACCACACCAGAGGTTAGCTGCAATGGTTAGTTGCTATGCAAAACAGCTCTGAACAGCCCTGCTCCATATGTCCCTTCTCCCAACTCACACCTGTGGTGGAGGGTGAGGACATCCTATATATCTTTCTAATATTTCCCGGACACCTTGAGTTCTGAACCTCATTACAAGTCCTTCTTTCAGGGGCCCCCTGGCTGCACCCTCCTACAATTCTATGCTGCTTCCTGGCCCGCTGAAGGAGTTTCCTCTCACTGTCTCCTGAGGGATCAACAATTTAGCTGAAGTGTAGGAAGTTTCTTGGAGGTATTTGAGAAAATCAGTCAAGTAAGAAGGACCTTGAAAATCATTTTGCAGTGTTCTGTTGTGACAGCAGGGGCAACTGGCTGATAGTGCAGACTGTGTCTAAGAGTGGTGTGAGGCTAATGATTTGGGAAAATCATCTTGCATAACTGGATGCAGAGCAAGAGGTACATTTGCCGCACAGCTAGCATTACAGACAGGTCATAGACTCAATAAAGAAGACAATTTTTCAAAACCACTTTTTGCTTACTTAGTAAGCAAAAAGTGTATTTTTGGCAAAGCCTAAAGTACATAATCTGAAGTTTGTAAGAAAGCAGATATTTCTAAGCATTGATCAGAGTTTTGGCAAAATAGCATTAATGAAAATAAGTTCCTAATTGTTTTTATAATAACAAAGTTATACCTTTTACAAAAGTGTTTGACCTTATTTTGCAAAGAACCTAATCATAAACTAAGTATGTGCATAGATATACAAATAGTATCACACAACAAGGACAGCTTTAAACCATCCAAGAATATCACATCCACATTTCATCTCTGAGTTGCCATGCTGAAATGAGGTGAGAATGGCCACCCAGGAAAGGACCACCCAAGAACAGCTATAAAACTAGATGACCCATGATCACAGAACTACTCTCTCTGGAACACTGAAATCAATGGAAATTTCTCTCCCCTTATCTCTCCGCCTGTGGTACAAATGCCTGGAATAATTTCTCAGCCCCACAAGACAAACAGGCATTCCCCTTATCATGAATCATTTTACTATCTTGTCCCTCAAAGTTGGCTCAAATCCAATTTTCTCTGTAAATTCTTTTCTTTTGAATCTTCTGTGAGGATTTTGTAGCATTTTTTTAAAACTCAATTAAAAGAGCAGAGGTTCTCAAAATAGAGTTCCACTTAACCGGCTGACCACTCAGCAGATTTATGGACACCGTCCATTAAAATGTAAACCATACCTACTGATGCCTATAGCTAACTGAACACCCAAAGCTACTAGACTTTGCCCCACACATACTTAAGCAATTCTGTTCCCACCACACTTACTGCATCTATCTCATACTAATTGTCATGAAAACTGTTGACTGAGTAACAGGCATCCATTCCTCATTCTTCCTTTCTAATCAAACCACAGTGTAGTCAGGTATTCAGTCCCATTGTTATATATATGTGGGCCACACAGCTATCAGAGATTGAGACAAACTTATTACAGTCTAGATGGAATTTGCAGTTAGGTCACTTATAGGTATTTCTCAGTTCTCCTTCCGGTTTGAAGAAATGATCATTGGGATGATCTGCAATGAGAACTTTTTACCAAAGAAAGTCTTTACAAAATGCCAACCAGCAGACACATACTGAAAGGAAAGGCCTTAATTTATATGAAAAGTTTGACAAATAAACACATCTGTATAAGCTTTAAGTTCAAACAAAACAGTTTAAGTAGATACACATCCTTTTTGTAATTACACTAATGTAACCATTTTGTACTGTTACCTTATCAACAGTTCTCCCAATACCATCTGCTAGGAAGACCTATAGTCTAAACCTATAGGAACCATTCTTTATTGTTCAGTCAGCATCTCCTCCATAGTATGCCACTAAACTTTTAAAACACAAATATAGTATTTTTAAGTCTGTGTTAAAAAAACATATTGATTGCTTTAAACACGTAAAAAACACCTATCATCCTCAGTTCCCTATTTTCTTATCTCTAAAGGTGTGTTCAAATTTTTATGTCCACATTTTTCCATGAGTCACTCTCTCCAGGACTCTTAGCAATCTACATGTTGTGGCCATTTTATTCTCTAGAGTTGTTGTTATTATTATTACTATTATTCCACTCTACAGAGGAGCAGAGCTTGTAAAATACTGAGAACAGATAGAATCCAGATTTCTTGATGCCCAGTTTGGCTTTTCTCTCCTACATGCCCTCAATTTTGGCCAATCATCAAATGTTATTACATCTTCTTTATCATGTCAATATTTTTAATTCATTATCTCTTCACTAAGTCTAATGCTAACATTCTATGTCATGATGGTAAGTGCTTTGAAATGAGAATCAGGAGACATCAATTGAATATGTAATATCTTTTACCATTTAGAGTCTCTTAGAATAATTATAAATATCAAAGTTTAAGTAATGAGGAACTAAATATGCATATGCAATTGAATATCCTGGGAATAACTGATAGATGATAATTAGTATATTTTTTACTAGCGAGACAGAAAAAGAAAATAAAATTAAACAAAATCCTTGGGGGATATCTCTGGCAGTGATATCATGTATATAAAATGACATTCTTATATAAAATACACTTCAAACTAAGTAATATATGAGTTGAGATGACTTAAAATTAAAATTTGTATTGTACTCGTACTATTTCACTTGTTTCTTTAATACAAATGTTCAAAATAGGTAGTGAGTCAAATAATGGCCTCTTAAAAGGTATGTCCAAATCCTAATTTCTGGTACCTGTGAATGCATCCTAGATTTACAATGGGCCCTGAGGCCAATGACTTGTGTCCTTACAAAAGAAAGAAGAGGGAGACGTAAGATGCCGGGAGAAAGTCACATGAAGACAGAAGTAGAGACAAACAGCTACAAACCAAGGAATGCTAAGGACTGCCTATAACAACCACGAGTTAGGAGAATCAACCAACTTTCCCTTGGAGCTTCCAGAAGGAAACAGTCTGGCCAACACATTGATTTTAGACTTCTGACCTTCAGAACTGTGAGAAAATAAATTTGTTGTTTTAAACCACCAGAATTTTAATGCTTGTTCTGAAAGCTAGGAAATTCACACAATATGTGAATAGTTATTTGCATTTGCACATTTTCGTGTATATCATTTCCATTTTCAAAAGTGGACTTTCTGAAGTGTTATAATAAAAATCTCATGTGTGTCTGCTCAGAGAGCTGAATAGAGGAACATATATTATAAAGAGACAGAAATACAAAAATGTTCAGGAAAAAGACTGGACTGAAATAATTGTTATAAAGAACCAATGTGTTGTAGTAAAGACCATAGGTCCTAGAGTTAGAATGGTAATTTCTATCATTTTTTTTTCACTTATATAAACTTGGGTGAAGTATTTTACCTCCTTGAGCCATAGTGACCTGCCTCATCCATTGAACAAAAGGTGATAGCACTCCTTCATCATGTAGCTGTGAAACGGAAATGGGATTAATTTGTTATAAATTTTGAGCATTTCTAGGCATAGAGTAAACTTCAAATTTGAATAAATGTTATCTGTTCTTAGTTGGAATCAAATGTCCACAATATAGTAACTCTAAATCAATCTTTCGGGGCAGATGAACGTTCCCATGTGACTCCCGAGAAACTAGCCTGGGCCTCTTTCCCCAGTGACATTCTCTCTAATTTTAAGGACCCGCGCCCACAAAACCAATATTAACTTAAGATATTAAGGAGAATATCCCCAATCAAGAAATGTTTACATCTACTATTAACTAAGATCAGCATTTTCTTGACTAACACAGAAAATGAAGGGTTTGTGGTTCCAAGTTCTGTTTGAGTTTATTCCGGCATTTCCCAAGTGACCATTTTCTAAAGCCAGCACGTGCCCTCGCTGAGCCTCCACCATGACCCAACATTGTCCTGGTACAAAACATAATTATACAAATCTCTGTCCAGGTCTTTTAGGTTAATAAACATTGACTGACACTTGCACACGGTCCTTTTATAATTAATACTCAACATGTGAATAGTATTTTAGAGTACAGTCTGCACTGGAACACTAGAGCATTCATTTCCTGATAAAATTCTAATCCTATAAATCCAACATTTATTCCTTTGTTTATGAATTCCTTTTACAAACAAGGACACCGAAGCTCAGAGATGCCTAGCAAATTGCCTCAGTCACAGGGTTATTTTAGTATAGTATATAACATTTTCTTTTTAACTTTGTATTATGAAAGAAAATCAAACATATAGAAATATATGTAAACCATCATACATCCATCACCTAGCTATTCATTTAGAAAATTTACTTTGATTTCTCAAAATTTCCCTAGTTATACAACAAACGCACATCTCCAGCCGTAATGCATAATTTAAAATGAACATCATGTATTAAAACAAAAGGGAGAGGGAGGAGGAGGGGCAACCAGAAAAGACATTCCAGAAGGAGAATTTTCCACCAGAAGCATTGTCTCTAAACCCATAAAGACAAAGAGAAGATCCCTAGGAAATAATACTCAAGTGACCATAAGTGAGTCACCAAAAACTTACTGACAAGGCATGAAATGAGCAGGAATCTCTGAAAATTCACTAGCAAAAGCAAAGCCTAAATGTGCATAAGCCTAATGATTACATTTCTCATAAACACACTTTGAATCAAAAATCTGCTTTTCTGTTGATATTCAAAGTAAGCTCCTCTTAGTAGTGTATACTGGCACTAAAGCAGATTACGCCTGAGAAAAATGAGGCCCCTCACACCCCTCCTATTTGTAATAATGAGCAACTTCCATTAAGCAAAAGAAGTGAAATATTCCCAGGAAACAATCATCATTTTTACTTAAATAAATTCTGGGAAAGAGATTTTCTTTACTAGTGGTCATCATGAAAAACTGCATTGAATTGATGTCAGTGAAAATGAAAACAAGTTCAGCTATAAATATAAGAATAAATAATAATAAAATTGACAGGAGTTAGAGAAAATTCAGAATTTCAACACAGAGTAGAGGAATAGCCAAAGAGGCATAAAAATGGAAAGCCATTTTAGAGAAGTAGCTACATTTTTAACAACCCTTCTGAGACCAGCCTGGAACACGTATGGAGCAGATGGGGGTGGTGATAATTATAAACATATTTTCACCTTATTTTTGTGTAGCTATTAAAAAACACTTAAATTTTAGATGCTCTTTCCCAGATGCAGCACAGGAGACCTAATGCAAGAATGCTTACATATTTTATTGAAATAATTGATTCCTAAATAGATACTAAAATGTCTCTAAATATGCACATATGTTTAGAGCTGTGCTTAATAATTAAATACTTGTTTAGCTTAACCAACAAGGTGGGCTTTGGGAGGAAAGATCGGTCTGGGCAATAAATCCCTCATCAGTTATACACTTGGAAGCCTGGAGAGATCTAAGTGCTAGTGGAAAGTTCTAGTCTAGCATCTTTGTATTAAATCCTGTCCTGTAAGTTAATGGAGGCCAATAAGAGGTTCCTAGAAGACAACAACTGAATAATCAGTCCCATGAGTACTGAGAATAAGGTAGGCTTCTAAGGCAGAAACAAGTTTACCAATGCTAACTTTGTAAATAAAAATATGGGAAACAGGGTTTTGAGATAAGCAGTATTTACACCTCCAGAACTTAAAAGTTGGAATTACTCTCATAAATCCAATGCTTCTCAGGCATAGGTAGTAAACCTCCCTGGCCCTTACTCTCCAGTTTGAGACAGTGACACAGGATTTTTAATTGCTAAGAGAAATATACTCTAGTTAATTTAAATAAGAAGAAATTTATAAATGAGTATGAGAGACTTGTAGAAACCCCAGGATGGCCAGAGAACCAAGGTAAGCTGTCAGAAATGGTGCTGAAATAACAGCAGAGAAATGGCCCGATGAGTTCAGCACCGTTGCTGTCACCAAGTACTCTCCCTGAACTCCACTTGGCTAACCAGGATCTGGGCACCAGACACTATGCTAGAAACTCTGCTAGAGCTGTCCCTATGGATGAAATGTATCAGCCGCCATCATTGCCAGAATAGATTCCATGGTGCCTATTTCTTGTCACTAATTTCCAATTTAAAGTTTTACCTGTGTGCATCTGACTGACCTAGAGTCTGGGTCAGACGCATGTATCCTTGATGCAAAAGAGGCTGCGGAAGCAAGTTTCTGGCTTCCACTCTGAGACATTACTCATAATAAAAAATTTTCCCACACACATGAAAAGAAGATGGTGGAAGCTATCAAAGATAGCAAAGGCATCGAAGATGTGAAAACATCATCATGGGTTTCCCTGGAGAATCTACACACTAGGGTGTGAGAAACAGTCTGTGCCACTTAATCTAAGTCCATGATCTGGACTTGCCAGCCTCTCCTCTCATCCCCTGCCACCGTCTTCCTGCCAGCCACACTGGTCTTTAGCAACCTAGAACTCTTCATTCCCCAAAGGTAGTCACAGCTGACTCCTGCTTTGCTTTCAAGTATCAACTTAAATGTTACATCCTGAGGGAAGCCTTCTCAGACCACCCATCCACGGATATCCTCACCTTACTCCAGCCACATTCTTCTTTGTCACCCTGTCCTGTTTGCTCTGTGACACTGATCACTATTCAAGTTTACCCGTTTATTTTCAGCCTCAATTGCCATCATGTAAAGTCCATGGGATGATGGATCTTGTCTGTCCTTTTCACTATTGAATCATCAGCACCTAGAACGGTGCCTAGCACACATTCACCTTTCAGATATTTGCTACAGAATAAATAAACCTCTGACATAGTTTAATAGATCTACTTATAATGTAGAGACTGACAAAAAAAACTTCCGTGATTTGTATCTGGGCATACAGAAAATTAGTGACCAAAGGCCAATTCTTTCATCCCCAACCAAGTAATTTCTATGGAAAGAAAGGTGCAAGCAGTTGCAGGTGCTTCTTAAAGAAAGGGGGGTAGCAGAGAAGAGCAGAAAAAATACTGATTAGGAAAAGGGCCTGAGCTCTATAATCACACATTTCTGAGCCCAAGTCCATGCCCCCAAATCTAATGTTAGCTTCATATGTTTTTTCAGAGAATTAAATGTGACTGTATTTGTTTACAATATGTGTACATTATTTCTATAACACCTGACATGCACAGGTTCTGAAAAACTGGAAGCTATAAAAATTATTCTTAATTTATGAGTAATCAGCCATATCTGAGTTCACATTCTCTTAATAAGATGCTGACACATCTTTAACATAACCTAAACCAGAGTCCTCATGTACAAAATGAGAATGTTCATTCTTTCATGCAACTAAAATTTTCTGAGAATCTACTATATGTCAGACATGTTCTGCACAAGATGAAGTCTCTAAATTTCCTCCTAGCTATTAATGCAAAGAGCATTTCACTCCCTTATGACCATAAGAGATTGCTTACTTGTCATTGTAAACTAAGGGCAAAAATGTGTTATTATTTTCACTTCTTTCACTTATTTCAAAGCATTTATTGAGTCGAACAGTTTGCAAAGTATTGGAGACACAGAAGCCACTGAAAGATAACCCTTGGCTTCAAGGTACTCTTTTATGAGAAACAGACAAAAAGAACATTAGCAACAATGTGACATTTACAGGATGTTATAGGAACCCAGAAGAAGGGCCCCCAACCTACAATTTAAATGAGAAAGGGCTTTTTGAAGACGTGATTCTGAGCAGAATCCCAGCTGAAGAATGAGGAGGAGTTAACCAGGAGCAGAAGGGGTCACCCCAGCCCAGCAGAGGAAACAGCCCCCACAAAAGTCCGTGGAGAAATTGAGCGTGGCACCTTCAGGACACTGAATCATTAGAGGAGAGCAGGGTCACAACGGCTTTCAGAAAAAGAATCCCAAAAAAGGGCCCCTCTGCAACCCTCTTCAAGGGTGCTAGTGCTATGAAAGATTGATTTCTTTTCATTACTTGACTTTTTTCAAAAAAGGGAAATAAATTGTTCCATTAATTGTTATAGTACCTCTCTTGTATGACATTAATCCTCCATTTTGGTTAGTACCTATCATCTTTTTAAAAACATATACATGTGCATCAAACATTGTATTTTCATCAGGGCTCTGTTTCATGTTCTTCTTCAATTCTCTTTATATTGGCAACTTTTCTTAAAGAATTGTCATTTGCGTCTTTCTTTGTGCATGGAATGCCTTCAAGTCACCTTCCTTTGACAAGGTTCTCCAGGCAGCATTTTTCATTTCCTACCATAAAGTGACAGCACTTTCTACATTACTTCCATTACAGCTCTTAGCAAATGGCCTCTTAATAAGTTTCTCTCTTGCAAGACTGAGCTTCTGGAGGAAGGGTTTTGATCCTTGCATCCCAAACATTGTCTTTTTTTCATGATAAACATTTTTAAGTTTAGAAGAGCTTTAGGTTTACATAAAAGTTGCAAAAGCAGTACAAACAGTTCCCTAGGGATCCTTTTAAAATTCAGATTCTGATACAGTATGTCCTGGGAAAGTCCCATCGCTGTATTTCTAACAAGCTTCTACCTCATGCAAATGCCACCGGTCCAGGGACAAATTAGGACCGAACTTCTCAACCCTGGCTGCAAATGCAAGTCACCAGGGTTGTTTGTGTGTTTGTTTGTCTGTCTGTTTGTTCGTTTGACGATGCCACTGCCTAGGCCCACCCTCAGAGATTCTAATCTAATTCATGTGCCACAAACTCAGGAATTTTTATTTCAAAAAAAGCTCTTTGGGTGATTCTAAAATACAGCCAGCATGAAAAACCACTCTTCCTCCTACATTGTCAGACACACATATCCTAGCGGCTCTCAATTTTCCTGTGTATAAAACAGAAATAATCACGAGTATCTGATAAGGTGTTATGGGGACTAAATGGAGCAGTGCAATTCAGCACCAAATTCAGTACTTATGAAATTCTATATGCGTGAAAATGCTTAGTTATAAATCCCAACTGGCAAAGCATGTAAATCCACATTGCTCATCAATAAACCTTTGAGAACACTCTTCCTGAGCTGCCTTCCCGGGGTTAGACTGCTCTCAGGTCCCCAGCTGTCAGAGGACCATTGAAAAGGAGCAGCTCACAGTGTTAGGGTGGAGTCACTATAGAAATCACTTGTCTTTGGGGAATGTGGTCTAAGTATGCTTTGATTAATTCAGCATACTCAGCAGCTGAGCCTGGAGTCCCTGCCTGTGTGGGACAGAAACAGCTTTGTACAGGGACAGTCAATGGGGTGGCTAGTAAGGTCTAAGCTGCTTATTCCAGAACAATGAGTAATCGCATCCAAGCTGCAGCTGGTCTTAAGAAGAGACCTCAGAGAATCATCTGGTTTCAAACCGCTGTTCTTAGACTCGCAGGCAAAGCTCCTGACAAAATTGAAAGATTGATAGTATGATCATTAAAATTCAAGCAAGAAAACACTAGCAGTTGTAAAACTGGCACATTTTTACATTTACTTCTTCTAATATACGGCCCCCTTCTCCAACTCTGAGGAATACAAAACTAACTGTACTTTTAACAGACACTAGAGGTTAAAGAGTTATCTTTCCTTATGTTCCTTGGTCGTTTTTATCTGACTAAAAGAAGGTTAGTAGGTTCTTGGGGTGATTAGAGAAGAGTTTGCAGATTAAGAGATACCACACATAATTACTATCCCCTTTGAGTTAATGGAAAAGAACAACTACACAGACAATTAATCCTGGCTTAACCCAAATCAATTACTAATTATTTAGTAACAGATAATCATTCTTGCCCAAAATATTGTTACCTGCTTGTATGGCCAGAATACTGCTGACTAGCAATACTTAAACTGCATTATTTTTCATAGCTTGTTATTTCTATTGTCTTATTTCATATCTTTTGAATAATATATTTCAAGAAATAATGAGTGGACATTTATATAAACACATATAAATATGAAAGCATATTCACCAAGTTGTAGCAGAGGAAAGTAAGAAGGCTTTTAAGTTTACTTCCATTTCTATACCTCAGTTTCTTATAAAAGCATATGCTACTTTTTGAAATGTACAATAACTTTAATTTAAAAATACATGAAATCTGTCAGCAGTCTGTTGCTTAGTACAGGTAAAAGGAAATTACTTTTGCAAATCAACAGACTACCTACATTACATTAGTAGCTACCACTAGCACATAAAAATCATTTAAGTTCACTTAGTATTAGAGGCTTGATGTAAATTTATTTAAATCAAGTTTTAAATAACAGAATGGACCATAGAGACCATATGGATGTGTTGCCCTATTTGATAAATATGCATGGATTCCAGCCTCTTTTAAATTGTCTGCCCCCACTGAACGGCCGACATTTCATGAAACTTATCCTTGTTCTCTGGCATCTCTCCTGCTCGTTCGTGGCATGACTTTCTGATTTTTCTAAAAGGTACTATCTCTTTCACAGTTATCTCTAGATTCACACAGACAAAAGAGGAAGTAGCATAAATGAGAAGTTATGAAATCACATCTAATAAAAACTTTCTGGGTCTCAACAAACTTCTGAGTCCTAGAAATGCTAAAGTCAAATATAAGGATGGGTGCACAGAAAACAGTGCCCAGAGAGTGAATTCAGATATTTTGTTTTCTTCTCAACATACCATGTACTTTTTGCTCATTCTTTCCCGTTACAGAATAGTAATATTCGAAATGGTTCTAGAATCCAATCCACCCAGAGACTCTCTACAAAAAACCTAAGAGTCAGGCCAGACTCTCCCTCTTGGTCATATGCACACGGGTCAGGATGTTCTCTTAATCCCAACCCTGAATAGCTCTTGCCTCTTTCTTAGCACCAGAATCATCCTCCAGCCAGCCCCACTGGCTCCGGCCCCAGCCACCCCTTCCATCTATCCGTCAGACTGCTGCCCCGCTGTAAAGTGGATCCAGTTAGTCACCCAAATTCCCAAATTCTTTGTACACCTGAAAGCTCTATGATTTCATTAGCCAGAGTTTATTACCCAATAAATTCTATAAAAAATAGAAAATAAAAATATAAATAAATAAAAACAAAATAAGATAAAATGGCATATAAAATGTTAGAAGATTAGACTCCTGCTTACCCATCCAAATTACCATATTTTTCGGACTAGAAGACATGCTCTTTCCCCCAAAATTTGGGAGGAAAATGGGGGTGAGTCCAAAAGTAGCTTACCTGGCTCGCTGTGGGGAGGGGGATGGCTTATGTTCTTACCCATGTTATTAAATATTTTACCACATTTTTTGCTTCAAAATTTTTTCCCCCATTTTCTTCCTCTAAAACCTAGGTGCATCTTATGATCCAGTGTATCTTACAGTCCGAAAAATTCAGTACCTCTTGTAATTTTTCATGGGCAGCCAGCCCTCTAGACATGTCAAATTATTAATACTTGCAGTTCCTCATTTACATCACACTAGGTCACATTTCTATGGCCTTGCATATGCTTCTCAAGGAAATATGTCCACCACCACCATCTCATCTGCTTACATAAGACAGTGCCTCACTTTTCAAGAGACTTCACTGAGCAACTCTTAGGTAAAACCACCTCAGAGCTGCCCAAGGAGAGATAGCTCCTCTGTTCTTTTGATATCTTTGCTTCCTCTGATATAGTAGGAACTTGGTCCACAAGTGTTTTTCCAGAGCCTTAGTGAGCGGCACAAAACCTAGAACAAAACATTTGTTGAAAGAACAAATGGGTGACAGATGAAACGGCCTTGAACTGAATAATGAGATGATTGCCAAAGCTGACCATCATTCTCCCTTTAGAGAAGACCAGAGTAGTCAGTATTTTTTACTGAAGGACCTTTACTCTCATGTGCCCTGAGAAGACACAGGAGCAATAAAAATGTTGTCAGACTAGAAAGGTCTCTTTCATCCATGAAAATACCCATCTTTTATAAAAAAAAAAATCACCTTTATGATAAGCAGTGAAGGTAATAAATCACTCATTAAAATTTACTATTTTTAATAAGAAAAGGAATATAAAACTTATTTTGGAAATATTAGAATGTAAAGATAAGTAAAAGTCTAAGTTGTCAAAAATTCCAACAAGCAAAAATAACCAACCATTGATAACATTTTGGGGATACTCTCCTGAACTGATTTTTTAACATATAGATTTTATTACATACAAAACTGGACTCATATCACACAAATTTATAACTGAATTTTCCATTTCACAATATTCTGTGTTGTTATAATAATTACCTACAGTTATAATCACATGAAATTTATATTAAAAATGTAGAGCTGGACTCCGTCTCTTGATCTATTGAAACAATCTTTGGCAAGAGAGCAGTGGAATATCCATCTTAACCCTCTAAGTGATTCTTATGTCCTGTCAACTTTGAGAGCCACTAACCACAGATAGTGTTTCAAATCACTATGGTAAAACGACAGAAAAGAAGGTTTCAAAGGTATTTATTTTGGCTGCACATAAGAAAACATAAGAGCTATTACAAAATGGAATGGGTTACCATCCCAGTTGATGAGTCCCTGGCAGTCCACAAATAGATTTTGAATAACTACTCTTAGGCATGTGGTGGTCATTCTGTATCAAGAAAGAGGTTGAGAGAGATCATTTCTAAGGTCTGTCTCAAATGTAAGGTCCTAAGACTCTATAATCAAAGAATATTAAGGCTAAATTATACCTCAGAGGCAAACAAGAATAGTTACCTGGGAAGACAATTACGGAACGGAATGGAAATTTGGGGGTGGGAGGCAGTGGTCTAGAGATAAGGCAGCTCTCAAAGCTGACAAAAACTTTGCCCACAATTAATTGAAGATTAAATCTTTTGTAGAAAAGATAAGTAACTAACTATTTTTTTAAGATTTTTAAACGGGTGACCCTGTGGATCAAAAATGTCTTCCTTGGCAGACACTAACGCAGAGCAGTAACAGCCTGCGGAAACAGTGACAGACCCAGACATCTTTGGCATGCACAGCCCACTGCAGGGGCTGGAGGGGCATCTGTAGAACTATGGTAATACCAGTAATCTAACTTAACTTTTTTTTTCATTTTCAAACAAATAATTTACGGAAGTTACGTTTAGGGAATTTAAGCCTATGGAGTGTTATGTTCTGTAAATTCACACGCCTAGTTAGTGACAAATAGCTACTATAGAAATCCACAGTCCTCACTGCCAGAGGAGTGTTTGGGGTAATAAAGATTTCTTTACTACTGCAATTGCCTTTTACTTAAAATCCTAAAAAGTTACCAAAAAAAAAGTATAGAAGGCTCAAATAAGGATTTGAGAGTCAACAGTCTAGTTAATTTCAATGTCTTGACTTTAAATACAATAAATATGTTGATGACTCCAAAATTTGCATCTCTAATCTTAGACATTACAGATGGACTTCACACTCAATGCATCTACTTCAATGGATCTCAAACTTAACAAGTCCAAAAGCAAATTTCTAAACTTTCTCCCTAAATTCTTCCTTTAATGGCCATCTTCATATCAGAAATTAAAGATTCATCCTTCTGGTTGCCAAATCTGGAATAAATCTGGACTCTTCTCTTAACATCCTACACCTATCAGCAAAACCTGTCCCCATATTCCAGGATCCCACCGTTTTTCACGATCTTTGCTGCTACAATCGCCATCCTTTCTCAATGGTCTTCTAACCGGCCTCCTGCTTCCACCTCTACCCCCACACAGTCTATCCTCTGAACAGTATCCAGAGTAACACATTATAAGTCCGTCATCACCTCTAATGATTTCCAGTTTCATACTGAAAACAAGCTCTATAAGGTGCTCCATGGCCTCCCCATCTCATTTTACTATCCAACCAACTTCATTTCCTACCACTCTCCCATTTGCTTACTTAATTCCAGCCACCCAGTCCACTCTGCTGTCCATTCAACACTCCAAGGAAACAGCTGTTGTTTTTCTATGCAGAGGTTCTTTCCTACACATCTCCAAGGCTTTTTCCACACCTCCTTCAGATGTCACTGACCATGTCAAAGCTTCATGGAGCTCTTCCTAGACTAGCATTTGATCAGTTAGGGTCCTAGAAGGAAACGGGTGCCCCACTAAAATTAACACAATTGGTGAAGAATCCAGTAAAGGACAGGGTGTTTGAAGGATGTAGGAAATTCAAATGGGATAATGAAGACTCTCAGGGATAATGAGAGTAGGATTACTGCCATCCCCACCCTGAAGGAACAAAAATGTGAAAGGATACTGGAAATCAGAAGAGTCCATTAGAGAGGGCTGCCTGGAGAAAAAAAACCCTGAAAATTAGAAGAGTGTAACAGTCAACCTGAGGTCATCTTTAAGGAAAGAGCTAAGAAAATAACCTAAACTCATACTTGTCCCTTCCTCAGCTCCCTTCCCAGGGGGTCTATTTAATATATGGGTCCTGAGTGATGTGGCGCAGTAAACAAAGTGCCGGCCTGAGAACTGAAAGGTCATGTGTTCGAGGCCCAGTCAGGGCACATGCCTGGGTTGTGGGCCAGGTCCCCAGGTTGGGAGAGTGCAAGAAGCAACCAATCAATGGTTTCTCGCACACTAATGTCTCTCCCTCTTTTTCTCCCTCCTGTCCCCTCTCTCTATAAAATCAATCAATCAATAAAAAGTTTAAAAATAATAATATAGTCTAGATTAATTTTCTTCCCAGAGCAGAGAACAGGATGGACAAAAGTGGAAAATGGTCTTGGAGGAAACAATCTAAAGATTCCCAACCCACAATTTCATTTCTCCCCAACAGTCAAACAACATTTGTGGAATGAATCAATATGATGCTATAGTCACTGTGCACTGAACAAGACAGAAGCAGTCAAAAGAGTTTGAAGAGTTTGAGGTCATTGAAAGGAGAGACTACAGAGTCTTGCATGAACTCGATATGGTTACTCATCATGGGGCTTCTTGCAGGCCTCACATCCTGCCTTACAACGTAAGATTGGTATCACATTCACCAAGACAGGGAAATGTCCAAGAAAGGAGGAGATAGGGCCATAGATAGGCATTACATTTAGGGTCTCCCTGCTTTGATGCTGTCAGGTGATTTATGAAGAGTTGATTCATGATATTTGTTGTCTATCATAGATGTTTCTGATAAAAGAAACAATGGAAAGAAAAAGCATGTATACGTTATATTCCAAAGGGCAAAGGAGTATAAAATATTTCAATATCCACCCGATGTACTCATATCCACCATGAACAAATCAAGCAAGGTCCTTCATGGGACAGTTCATTCTCCCTGGCAAGGGTTCACTAAAGAAAAGCTCTTTGAAAAACATACATTAATAGAATCTCTGATCCTTAGTTTTCTAGTTTATTTTTCACATTCGGGGACTTGATGAATGCAGCAGTAAGAGTGTCATTACTTTTTTCCTTAGAGTTTTCCAGATTCCACAAGGTTTGCGAAACTAGAGGAAAGGATAAAACAATGGGACAGAAGAGCAAACACCCAATTTACTCATGAAAACTGAGGAGCTAGTGTTGGTGGAAAATTTATTAATAAATAATGTATTTGTTCATTCTAGTAACACCTTCCAGTGCACTCCTGTAGAAAAGGCAAAAAAAAAAAAAGCGATCGGAGTAACATATCAGGAAGAAGAAACAAAAGGGAAACTATTGGAAGGTGTCCTTAGGCCTTTCAAACCCAACCTAGTTTCCTTAAGGTAAGCATCTCATTCTTTGATGTTACCTATATGTCTTCAGTTTTCCTCAAAGGGAGATAGATGGTAGTAAACAGGGTTGAGAAAAGATAGGGAGGGAGAGAAATGCAGTTGCTACAGTTTTTGAAAAGTACTCTAACCCTAACCCTAGAAATATAACCTTATATCTTCTAGCATCACTTTTATAATCCATTTTAATCTGTTACACTTTTTTACTATGAAAGGAAATCAGTCATGTTACTATCATTGATCTCCAATTTAAGAAATTATAAAATAATCTCTGAAAGAGATCCTTGGGTTCCTGTTTGCTAATGTGATCCCATTTCATATCCTTCCCATTAGGGGCAGGTTCAAGCTTATGTAATAGAGACAGGGGAGACCTTTAGAAAAATAAATTTCAAAATACCACAAATAACATGACAACTATCACAAAAATCACAAAATCTAGAAGAACTGCCTATGTGTTCAAATAATTGCTAGACATGCTTCTATATACATTTCTCTTTTTAGTGTTTTGTTTTGCTTTAGCTCATACATGTTGGCTTCCTTGTCATATCTCAAGGATTGTATAATATTTTCTTTGGAGAGTAGAAAGATAGCTCAATCTTTCCTCTATCATGGTCAAAGTTTTGGATGATTCTTCTACCCACATGTTTTATGTGCCAGGTGCTGTGGAGCACATGCATACCACAGAATGACCTCTGGCATGTACTTCTACTTACTACGCTGGGTACACAGGCTTGGTGAGCAGCTGGAAGATTCTTGGAAGACATTTCTTTACTGGGACAGTAGAAATAACTTAATTATACACTGAAGTAACTTTGGACCACATATGACCATACGAAATTGCCAAAGTCCAATCATTTTTGACCTCCAAAAATGACAATTTCATATGGCTCACACTAATATATCCCACTAAGCCCAAAATAAATGTATCTCCAGCTCAGCATGCTGTTAACCAGATTCTGAAATTGGCCCTGCCCACTCTCATACACTTCGCACTAGGGAAATAGTACAGAAGAGAGTAAGAAAGAAAAAGACCTCAATCTTACCTGATACCATGTGACATCCTTTTTTTTTTTGAGTTTTAAAATGAGTTTTTTAAAGAATGTTGTTAGGAAGGCACAACATTTCATTTGTCATTTTAAAAAGTTCTGTTTCTTCATGCTGTATAATAAAGATAATGATGTAAGTGACTAGAGTTATAAGCTTCTTGCTACCGGATTCTCTGGTAGTATAGACAGGGTAGTCATTTCTGCAATGCCAGAATAAATAAAAGAACATCTCTTCTATGCTTTTCTTTAAAAAGTGATAAATAACAGAAGATAGCATAAAAAGCCATTTTTCTATTCATTCTGTAGCACTGGAGCCATAATTTTTATCAGCACAGGCTATAATTTTCACTTTATCCACTAATATGTTCTGTCACCTCTCTGAATTCAGCATCATGCAATAGAAAAGTCCATACCTTATCACAGAATCTGAATATATTTAGAGAGCCCTTGAAACTGCCTCTGTTCTTGACCCTCTAAGCCAATGACAAATTTATAACTTTATCAAACTGAAGTAGAACTTGAAGGGCAAATCGAGGGTGATCTATTCAGACTGTAGGAGTGCACTAAGGCTTTCCTAAAAACTGTCTCCCAAAGTGATATATCTATATGGCCAATATTCCATGGCTTAAGAAGAAGAAACTGGTTTTATTCAGTCTGTCTTGAGGTCCTGTGGGCAAGGCAGTTCCCAATGCGGGGCAGACAAATGCAGCATGGCCAGTGAATAAAACATTGTAATTTCAAATTTTACATGTGATCATGTGGATAAGGCCCAGGGTCTTGGTCAGAGCCTGGGAAATTAAGGAGCCCTGAAAGCTCCGGCCCACAAACTTCACAGTGAATCAACTTTGTAGTCCTAGTCCTATCCCTGAAGGTCCTGTTACCTGAGAAGTCCCTGGGAAACCTACAGGGCACATCGGAAAACCAAACACAATTCTCCTTTCTCCTAAAGGAATAGTACCCACATGTCTCATAGAAACGATTTCCCAATTTATAGGCACAGGCAGAGAAGGCCTTTTCCATCCATTACTGGATTCAAATAACCCTGCCCAAAATGATGAAAACATCTACGAAACAAAGACTCCTCTGTTGGCACAGGACTCCCACCTCCCTATCATCATTCCCTGGGGCATTCATCAATCGCATGTTCTGCACACCAGGCCTCCTGCCCTCATGTGGGCACGTGCACAACACAGCGCCCTCTGATAAAAGCGGTCTCAATGTAAAATGTAAACTTGCAGTATATCTGGAATCTGACACCAGGCTATTTGCTGACTGGCCCTAAGGTGAACTCACTCTCTGGCATATGTTTTTTAAATCTGACACAAAATGCCACACAGAGAACAATTTAGCCAGAGTCCTCAACCTATTTTAAAACAAATCTTTTTTTTCTGGTTTATAGATAAATCCCTCCACTGCAGACAGATGCCTTGTTTAGGCAGACTGCATATCTGCAGGATTCTGCTGAGTGGGCAGCACAGTCCAGGAGTCCTGTGCTGAGTCCACACAATGGTCACCATCAGTAGCATAGCTTCTAGGAACAGTGTCATCAGCAGTAAACCCGGTGTCAGCCCTAATAATTAAAGGACGGCTTTGGAAGTTAAAACCAATGATGGAAGCTTATTCTAGGAGG
The DNA here is from genome assembly GCF_004126475.2 of Phyllostomus discolor. Taxonomy (NCBI): domain Eukaryota; kingdom Metazoa; phylum Chordata; class Mammalia; order Chiroptera; family Phyllostomidae; genus Phyllostomus; species Phyllostomus discolor. The sequence continues at coordinate 38,557,195 of NC_040906.2, forward strand.
TCATTAACACCTGACTTCTTTGCAATAACTGAGAGCACAGCTGCATAAGGACAATAAATAAAACTCTCTATATAATGTTCACTCCATTCACATTTCAAAAGATATCAAATATAATCATCACAGACTAAAGATTCAGATCAGGCAGAACCACAACTATGCCTCAGCTGAGATGCTGGCATTGATAAGAGTAATAACAACAAACAACAATAACAATAGTAATAAAACAAACATTTATGAAGGGCTACTATGTGCCAGGCTCTGTGTGATCTGCTTAGGCCATACAGTATCTTAATTTTCACATTAACACAGTAAGAAAGGTATTATCTAAAATCCAAACTATTTTAATACTCTCATCTTTCTCATCTGTAAAACAAAGATAATTTCACTTTCTTTGTAAGATTTGGGTAAAAAATTAAAGACAACATAGATAAAGTATTGAACATTCAATAACAGATGTATAAAATAATAAAACCAGCCCTGGCTGGTGTGGTTCAGTGGATTGAGTGCCAACCTGGGAACCAAAAGGTTGCTGGTTCTATTCCCAGTTGGGGCATATGCCTGGGTTGCCAGCCAGGTCCCCAGTAGGAGGTGCAAGAGAGGTAACCACCTATTGATGTTTCCCTTCCTCCCTTCCCCTTTCTCTAAAAATGAATAAATAAAATCTTTAAAAATAAATAAAATAATAAAATATTTTATTAAAATACTTTTAAACTCTTAAAGTTTACACAGAATGCATATATACTAAAATAATGGTTCTGGGCTTAACATGTATAATATAAAGTATAGAAAATGTCAAGCAGCCCATCAGGTGACCAAGGACACTGTCTTGCTGATTCCACAGATTCATGGAATAAGCTAACAAAAACAAAACAGAGCAGCTGCGTGAGGTATATCATCATTTAAATCAGTCAGCATGTACTAAAAGCCTACTCCAGTATAGTAGTAAGAAACTGCAAGGAAAGTAATAACACAGTCCTTCTGGAACTGAATTTTAAGGAGACAGAACATACAAGGCTATTACATTATTCTGTTATTTGGATCAATGCATACAAGAATAGTAATGAGGTGAGTGGCAAAACAGAACACTAGTCTGAACACTCAGAAATCAAGAATGTATGCAGACTAAAAGCTGAGAAACATTTGTGCTCAGTGTATAATTTTCACACTAAAATCCACCTTTAACACAAAAGTAATGACTATGTGCCAAGTGACAAGGTCGGCCAGCGGTTCTATCCCAAGCAGTGCACACTGTCTCTGTGGGGAGTGAACACCAGCCTCTCCACGGACCACCACCTCCCCCTTTTCCCCTGCCCTGAGACGGCCAGTCAAAACACCTCAAAGGCACACAGGAAACAGGGCATATTCTGGCTCCACTGGTCTACACGTTCCCATAGTGGACCTAGATATTGAACATAAAAAAGCTATAGCTAGGATAAAAAATTACTAATCGTGGAAAACCAATTTACCATAATGCTTTGATTATTACCACCTAAATCACACTAAAATGTCTCACTTAAGTCATGAATGTGAATATTCAACAACAAAGGAGATAAGAAAGCTTACCAAAACAGAAATAAACAGAACTACCCTCACCCCAAATGGTTTAGTAAAAAAGGTATATACACACACATATAATATATGAATATAGTGTAAAACACACAAATACACACACATTGAATAACACAAGTGAGTGATAACACTAGTGAGGTAAGATATTAACAATAGGTTAATGTAGGTAAAGGGTATCCCTTCAACTGTTCTTGCAAACTTATTCTAGGTTTTAAAAAGCTAACAAAAAATATCTAACCATAAAATAAAATGAAAGGGAATTTTCAAGCTATTTATTTCTTCCTCTTAAAATTCAAGAAAGATTAACAGTATTACTATCATTATCTAAAAGAGCATTCAAAGAATTTAAAAAGGTACAGTCAATGACGAAAACTGTTGGAGAACAGAACACTAAGGGATTTTTTTCTTACACAATTCTCCTATGTATAAATATGAATCTCTGATGGAAACAATAAAAGAAATCAAACTTAAAATAATTCTATTTGACTAGACATGAGATTGAACAAGGCATAAAGTAACAGTAGCCATATTTCAGTATGTTGTTGTCTTTTTACTATCTCAATTGTATTCAAAGCTTCCTGTCTAAAACACAATCTGAAATTTTACTGCATTCTCTAAGGAGCACAACAATTACAGCCATGACCTCATATTGCTGACAAATCTGCATGCCCCAGATTCTCCTAAATAAGAGAATATCAGCACAATTCAGGACAACCTACTTCAAGGATATAAAAACATATGCCATTGCACTGATTTTTGGCTACATACATTAATAAAAGTTTCAGTAGGCAATGACTTCACTGAGCACCGCCACACTTGCAATTGATTCCAATGGATTAGAAAGGAGACAATGTTTCTAAAGGAAATCAATTTTTGGATTGGTTAAACTGAGGTGCATACTTAGATTTTTGAGTTGTTATATTCAGTGTCTTCAATGTTCTATTTAAAATAAACAGGCATCTATGAAGGGAGAAAAAGTCTTAATGTCCCATTTAAAAGGAGGGGATTTTTGAATATCATTCTTTTTGAAGAAAGAACACAGAAAAATTTGTAGGCATTTTTACACTTTCAACTAAGCAACTACTGTTACAGGTTTAGTTTCAGAATGTTCCCTGGAAAATGATGCAGGGACATCAGACACTGTTCAACAAATCTGATTAATAACGCTGACATTCAGTCACCTACTCATTTAGTCCTGAGTAAAGACAAAGAAGTGCTCAGAGTAATCACAGACACCTCTGTGACTTACAGGCAGCATAAGGGTCCATTCTAATCTCTTCTTTAGAGATAGAATGTCTTGTAATTAAATCTCTATTTTCTTATTTTCGTCATTAGAGTGAGTTTAAGACAGATATACCTGGTACTAAATTTTGTAATGTGACATATGTTGCAATAAGATTTAATTAAAGATACAAGCAAGTTATATGCAGGAGCCTAAATGTGTAACTCAATTATTAGATTATTATCAAATCAAGAAATTATTTGATATTTTATTCAAAAACATAGTAGGTTTTTCCCATCTGGTAACTTGTTGCACAGAAGGTAAATCATAGAAGTATGAGAGATTGAAATGCCGTATAATCTCCAGGTTAAACAACATAATAACTTCCCTTAAAAATTAGAAACTGACATTAGGAATCATAAGTAACCACATGTGGCTCTAAAGGCACTGAGTACATTTAGTGGATACATACAGACTTGAAACAATAGAAGCAATGATGGTAAGAGACAGCTTCTCTTTCCCCAACTTGTGCATGCACGCACACGCATGCACATACACACACACACACATCATCTTCAGATATCTCCTCACTGGTGCATTTTCATTCAATTCCCACCCACAAGCTCTGTAATCATGTATTTTACTGGAGAAAGAAGTCATTTCTCTATGGGTGGCAAAAGCACTGAAATTCTTCAGATTATTTTTTGAATGCATATTAAAATAGCATTCTTTCATAAATAAGTGGTTATTCATCCTTCGAACACATATTTATTGCCAGCTGGGTCTTTGTGTGTGGGGAATGGAGTCCCTAGAAAGTAAAAGAACATACACCACAGCATGGTCCCTACATAGGACAGCAACACACAGAACAGACCACAAACCAGATAGGCCTGACTCTGAGACCATGCCTTTCCACCACAGTGAAAGTGCATTTAGCCCGAAAAAAAATAAGTGAATAAACAAAAGGTACAATGGCATTTCAGGGAGAAGAGAGACAGTACATCCCACTTGTAGAGGGTTACGAGAGAACGCAAGAAGCCTAAGATAAGAGGTAAAAATGTGAGCTGAACCTTGAAAGAAGTGTAATATTAACAGACAATGGGGAGAAGACAGCAAAAGCAAAGGTGAAATCTCCTAAGGATTTAATAGTTGTCCGGTTTCTGTAGAGGAGACAGGTAATGGGAACATATGAGGACTGCGGAAAACGGTAGTAGGAATAGAAAGCAGAGCGATGAGGTGTGCAAAAAGTGAGATCCCGAAGGTGTTAGACCAGTGTGAAACAAGATCAGAGCGGCAGTGACCTAGAGTGAGAAAATGCCAAAGGCTGAGAGAAAAGTTAAGAATTCAAGCAACAAGGCCACAGGTAGTAGAGGCCAAAATAAATGTCAGAGAAGTAATGGAAATGGAAGTTGCCCCACCCCAATGTACTGCTCAGTCCTAAAACCTGCATTTCAAATAAGTGTGACCTTTACTACAAAGAGCTACATGAGAGTGGCATAAGACACTTTGGTCAACACACATTTCCAAAGTTAACCTCCATGAAATAGCTGAAATAACAAAGGTAGGAAAGAATCGCAGTGTTGTGAGAAAATGGGAATTGCTAAAGAAACTCTAGTAAATGAGTAGCTACAAATTTGAAGTATAATAAACCACTATGAATATTATACCCAACCTCGTGTTATAAAGTGTTTTTAATGTTGGCCTATGGAAATATAGAATAAAACAATCTGTAATCCGTTTCAACTCTCTCCTTTACTCTGAGGTATACTGAAGTTTATGTCATGAGAACAGAACAAAATAAAGAGGCCATATTGTTCATTCCTTCACAGCCCCAGCTAAAGAGCCAATACCAGCCTGCTCTCCTCCTCCCAAAAAAAGAGTGCTAAGACATAAATGCATTAAACTCAATTATATCCTACAATGGCTAGTATTTTACTAAGAGCACTGTGTATAAAACTTCAAAATGAAGAAGTAGAAGAACTTTTGGTCATGTTCTAGAAAATTCCTATTTCTAAAACCTGAAGCAGCTGCAATCAAAGAATAAGTTTTATAATGCACAAATTATTTCTGTCAAATCAGTGTTTTGCATAATTTGTCAGATAATTCCTGAGTAAACTTTTCTGTAACCCTTTTTATTTCACTATTTTAATGTGTTTTGAAAATAATATTGACCATGACATATTTCCTTTTTAAATATATTTAAGATTTGTTTGATCAAATGTATTAAAAGCTATGCAAGCAATACTCAGATATTGCCAGTGAAGCAATAAACACTTAACAATGAAAAATAGTTTTAGCCTGACGCTGTGTATAGATTTTAATATGCACAAAACTTAGTGGCATCTATATTCTTTATCAAAATATTACTTTTACATAATCCTTACTTGATCAAGTTTATCAATGTAAACAATCAAGTCTATTACTTGTTAGAATTTGTATTAATGTTAAATATAATATGATATCTACAATGTGTTTTGTATTAGTTTGAAAAATGAAGAAAATACTTCATCTTGCCATTTTCAAATCCTTTTCATTGGATTATGTAGTTAAAAACAGAAATTATAAAAGCAGAGTCAGGAAATACAGTATGTTAATTTACTAAAATTAATACAAGGCTTGGATTTTACACTCAATTTTAAACTTCAAAAAAAGTTGCATTGTTTCTGTAAAGAAAGTGATTTAAATACATATGGGGAAATGCTTGCAATAAGTAATTCTTTTTAAATAGTTTATAGTACAAATTTCTTTTAAAACAGGAAATTAATTAAAGAAGACTATATAACAAGGGCAGAAATAAGAACATTAAGTCCAAAAATATAGGAAACACTGTTTGAAGTAGTGTAAATTTCATCGTGAAGACCAGTTTTTTTTTGTTTTGGGCCCTTTGGGGGAAGGACCAAAATGTTAAATTTCAAAGATGATTGTGTCTGAAAACATTTCCTAGATAGCTCATAGAGTAGGGCTTTTATTATTAAAACACTTTCACAGAGTTTTGCAAATTTTTGATGAAATATTAAAATTTAGTTTATTTCCATTAAATTGAATATACTCACATTTATATTTGGAGAAAATTTGGAGGTGTTATGTATGAAGAAAGCTATACATATTTAGACTTTATGTTGCAGCATCAATTCTGAAAGGTTGGTTGTTGTTTTTTTTATTTAACACCTTCCCAAAAAAACATGTTTGATGTTACACTGCAGTAGCCCAATGCATATATTTTTAAAAAGTTCTAAGAGTTTTAAAGTGTTGGGTGATCTTGTCAAGATATGAGAAAGAAGGTCTGATTTCAGGTTACTGATATACGTACAGATCAGTGAGGACATTTCTTTCAAGTTGCAAAGGACTTTCCTTCCACATATACAGGGTGGGACAAAAGTAGGTTTACAGTTATTCATACAGAAATAATGCAATAATTAATAAATAATACAAGTATAAATTTTGTTTTGCATGTTTATAACTGTAAACTTACTTTTGCCACACCATGTATTTTCCTAGTTTTGTTATCTATCCATGAGCAACTATGCAGCAAACACATATCTACTGCTAAGTGAATTCAAGTCAGTTACACATATATGGAGTGAAGGTTTAACAGTGTTGTATTTATCACAATTTTAATGATACATCAAAACATGTTACAAACTGTTTTAGGAGTAGCTACCTATCCCTACAAGATATATGCCAGAAAAACACTACAAGTTTAGAATGCTAAACCATGTTTCTCAATGTGGTTACTTTGCACCCCGGGGCACATTTGTCATTAACTGGGGATGGTTCTGCCTTCCTAGAAGATATCTGCATCTACAAGGGTGCTTTGCAAACCACCCCCCCACCACACTTAGCAACAAGTGAAGATATTTTTGGTTATCACAACTGGGGCCACAGTGCTGGTATCTAGTAGGTGGAAGCTAAGGACGCTGCTAAACATCTTACAATGCACCGAACAGTGCCTTCCCCTATTAAACAACTAAGAATTACTGGTCTGACAAGTCAATATTGCCAAAGTTGAGAAATCCTATGCTAAATTCATCATTATCAAACATGCTCTAAAATGTTAAGGTCAAAAACAGGAGAAGATAGGAAAAGCACAGAAGGTCAAATGAAAGGAAGGAAGAGATAAAAAGAAATCAAAGTAAATTAAAGAAAAATCTAAAATATTGTAACACATTTACTGTATGGTTAACATAAGAAATGCAATACAGGGCCAAACTGGTAATGATTACAAACATACAGAAAGAATGTGGGCAAACTTGACAACCTGTATAAAAGAAAAATGATAGCTATTTTTTCAAGCTACATTTCTAGCTTGTTGATGAATGCACTGACTTTTACATAATTATTTTGCTCTCTCGTGAACACGTTTCCCATTTTCTCATTGATGCTGTGCCAAAAAAAAATAAAAAGCTGTAATAACTGAGAGAGACGCACATTGGGCAGCAGTGTTAACTGCTTGCGTAAATTGTTCAAATAATAGTGACCTTGAGTTATACAAATCAAACTTAGTTTAAAAATGTTTATGTCTTACAACTCAAGTTAAAAAATACATTATGATCTATTTTTCTTTTGTAACATCAAGGTGTATATGTTTGTCAATGGACCGAATTTGTGCTGGAATGATGAATATTAAACTATGAGCAGTTTTACCTCTGAGGGGTATGAGTATGAGGGCCATGAAGGCAAATATTCATATTTTGCTCTCTAGGCCTTGAGAGTATTTGAATCTTTTATAAAACAGGAATGCATTCATGTGTAATAACTTGTTTTTTAAAGAATGAGTTTTCCCAAAAGCAAAAGGCAAAAATTCTGCTACAGTGTATAAACATTTAATACAAATACCTTGCTTTATATGAGCTACAAATTGCTCAAAATTTGCAGTAACAGCTTTAATCACAATCCCAAAAAGGAATTTGCTAAAGAACTCCTACAGAGTTTATTTCATAGGCTTAAATTTTGTTTTAGAAAACAAATATCAGTCAAATTAAATGATGTACTGAGCTAAATTTCTACACATGGGGTTTATTGAAAGAACAATTGCATGTCATCAGCACACCACTGGGTACCACTGGGAATTTTGCTGACACTGGTACTTTGTTAACCATCTGAAAATCAACTGGCTGATACCATCTAACCAGTGATTTTCAACCGGCGTGTCCCAGTACACCCCTGTGCCGCAGGAATTTTAAAAACGTGCAATACCTATTAGTCAGGGGCACTGACCTATTTTCCTGAGATCATCAAATAAAAAAGTGACAACAGCCAATAAGACAATAAGCGTCCAGTATGAATGAATCAAAATCACACCTATTTTTTGTCAGATAAGCAAAAAATATATTTTGTGTGTGCGCCACAAAATTTTAGTAATTAGTATATGTGTGTAATAAGATGAAAAGGGTTGAAAATTGCTCATTAGATCATTTTGGACATTTTTAGGAACTTAGAAATTCTCCTAATAGTTATAAAAAAATTTATAGCACCTCTGAAATGGATTCCATAAATGTTTTACAGCTTTTATGAGGGTTACTCTGATTCATTAAAATAGCACACATAGCAACTGTCAATAAATACTTAAAAGAAATACTTTGAATTTTCTCAGTCTGCTATATTTAATTCTGAGCAGGAATAACTGCATTTTGCTCTTTTATGATTGATTTTTCTCATTATTAACTTATTTTATGGGACAAAAAAATGAATGAGAAGAAAATCAGTTATCTCATCTGACTAAAACTAGGCAAGTATCTTCCAGTTTTTCACTCACCAATTAGGGTAATTTAAAATAAATAGCCAGGTGAAATTTTGGCCGATGCTAAAGATTATCTTGCCAAGGTGTAAAAAAATGAACAATGAAAAATTAGAAATGAAAAGGCTGCCATCATAAAATCAATTTCTTTATGGAGCTATAATTTCATTCTCAGAAAATACATTTCTTGTTCCATCTAATATTATCTATGTTATATATAAACACTATATATAACACAAATCTAATATATTTAATAGCATATTTAAAATTATATTGTAAACATATCTTTATAAAATGTATACTGGGTAATCTAACATAAACTGGTATGTTATTATATATTATAAATAAAATCAGTGTCTTTAACTTTCAAGGAAAGTTATACATTAATATTGCATCAACTAATAAAAGATGTTTACTTCTATTTCTCATATTTCATTAGTAAGTGACATTTTTCAAAAAACAGTTTGACAAGTTGGAGAAGGAAACTTGAAAAAATGTAAAGGATATAAAATAAATCTATGTAATTATTCCAACAGGCAGACATATGCACACCAACTTATGATTAAATTACACTAAATATTTCTCTTTAGTTATCACCGTTTCTTAGAATTTCCTTCTCAAATCAACAACTGAAATACCAGTTGATTAGGTAGTATCAACTACATTTTGCTCCCAGTATATTTTGTAAGAATGCAATTTCTATTTCCATCTCAGAATATTCCAATTCAATATGAGGAGAAGGAACGTGATTTTGGGACTGAACTGCTCAGATAGGTATAATCACACCTATAATCTTAAATAGCCATAGAAGAAGTAGACCACGAAAAATCCTGTCGCCCCTTCACATGGAGTGAGATGATGTAGCAGAGATGGCTAAGGATGGAGCTGTCTCGCTCACGGTGCAGAGTGTGGATTGTTTCTGCTACTGTCTCCAAGATAGAAACTGACTTTCCAAGTATTAGCCCTCAGATAACAAACTGGGTAAGGGCCAATGTTACATAGGTGTGTCCTTGACCCTATTTACTCTCCCAGATTTGCATCTTTCTAACTGTTCTTCCCAAAGGCATTCTTTTAGTATATGTGTGCTGGATATGGCACACTTTCTCTTAAGATCTTGAATTCCTTTTCTCTCCATTCACTCATCAAATATTTGAATGCTTACTGGGCCAGGCTTCTGAAGTTTCTGGGTCCCTAGGGATAAGTAAATTTAGCACAGCAGTCCCTGCTCTTGTGGGACTGCCACTGCAGTGAGCAAAAACTACAAGCTTGACATTAGCATCACACTCAGATACACTATTCTTTGTTATCCTCATCCATCCCCCTCCATTCAGAGAGACTAAGTCACGGGACAAAGTTATCTAAGAATCAGACAAAAAAATGTAAGTCCACAACCTAAAATGCACTAAAAATACATCTACAGAAAGTGCTAAAAGAATCTCTTTCAGTACTACCTCCAATAATAGTGTCTTAAAGTTAATCTATAAAAGTTCTTTTATATGCATTTTTATTTTTATGTTCCTTTTTATGAAAATTTAAAAAAAAGAAATTAAAAGACTTAGGTATCTTCTAAAGTCCTGATTTTTAAAAACTCATCACATAATGAGAGTAATAAATCCAGGTGTTTTAATTATATTGAAGGAGCTGCCTAAAAAGACCTGAATAAAAATAAGGTTTGCAGTCTACTTCAATGTTCTATTTCTCTAAATTCTTTATTTTTCCAGCTGAATGATTGTACAAAATTCAAATTTGATTTAAGAAAATAAAAATGTTTAATAATATAAATATAGTCAACATAGAGAGCAGATTTATAATGTTTATCAAAAATCTTGAAATGTTTTTTCTAATTAATAGTAATACCATTTAATAGTAAATAGTGCTCAATAATCTAGGAAAATCCATTTTGTCAAAACTGGTTACATCTATTCATATTTACTTCCAGGTACCCCTACTGCAACGATTGGTCAAATTCAATTTGTGTGGAAATCAGCAAAGTCCGACTTGAAGTCACAAACAGGAACAGATCACTCTATGACACCATTTTGATTATATTATCTTTAAAATGGCCTTGTGGAAACATATTGCAGAAATATTCTTTGGGGAGTTAGGAAGGCCTATATACTTTATTTTTGACCAAAGACTAAGGTTCATTTTGCCAAACCTGTGAAATACTTATTTTGTTTCTGGAGTGGAATGGTGTGAACATAGAAAGCCACAACCGCAAAATGAACAAGAAGCCCTGGCCAGCTAAACTGGCCAACTCTAAAAATACGCACCTCATATTAAGGTGCAATTTGGTCTTTACCTTTCACAACACAAAATAGTTCTTTTAAACTATTGACAATTCAGTCCTTTCTTTTCTGTCCCCTGTAAAGTGATTCTAGCTTAGATCTCTATTTATCTACCTTCCAGGCCAGTGAGACCTTCCTATAGAATAGAGACTTCCCATTCACATTTGTGTTCTCGGTCTCTTTGATGGCTTTTCATTTTCTGATTCCCCTTAACTATCAGGGATCTGAAGGGTCAGACCTCAAGGCACAAACAACCAATCATACGGATACCTTTCAAATCTATGCGTTCCTCACAGGATTTCTCCCTATTTCCAAGTGGCATATCCAACTTACTCTAGGAGCATCTCCCCTATAATTGTCCCAAAACACCTCAAACTCAAAAATCCAAAGTGGGATTCTTAGCCTTTTCTTCCAATCATGCTCTTCATCCTATATTTCCTTATCTTGGTCAATATTACCACTATCTAAAGAATCAATCCCAGTCTGTACATGATCCTCTTTATTCCTTCTTTCTGAAATGCTCACATCCAATCAGCCAACAATTCGGTACGTTCAAAATCACTCCAATTCATTCTTCTCCAGCCTTGCTGTACCTCCCACATTCAGGCTCTCATTGTTGCTCATCTAAACTATTTGAACATGTCCTGACTTAGTTCTGTACCATGATTCTCATACCTCTTCATTCCATCTTGCCCAAAATCATGAGGTTTCATAAATGCAAAGCTTATCATATTCCTTCTCTCCTTCCTCTTGCTCCTATTCTGTTTGGAAATTCGAAGGACTCACCAAATCTCATGGCCAAAGTACTCTAACAAAGGTGTATATATATACACTTAGGGAAATATAACATCAACCAAGGAGTAAATGAAATCACAGGATTAATATTCCATAATCCTGGAGGATCGATATTGCCTCATTGTAATTAAAATACATTAATTTTACTTTAAAACCAAATTATGGAATAGAAGCTCAGATTCAAATAAATTTGAACTTCAAAGAAACTACACTTGCAAAAGGCAGATGAAGCTTGTGAGTGCATGCTTCTCTGACATTAGGATCCTTGAGAGGAATCCAGCACGGTAGCTGAAACATGAGACTACAGTCTGAGAGGTATTTTGAGTGAATGAAGGTCTGCATGATTAAATGTAGGAATCCCAGTAGCTTTAATCCACTTACCACAAAAATTATTGGCTTTCCCTTATTTTACAAATGTTATTCCAAGAGAGTGATTGCTTCATTTAAGTTTCAATTATTATCATGGATGAATCTTAAAAATCTTTTCCAATGTCTCAGGCTACAGACAAGCTAGTATACTCTTCTATAGTAGACATAACCTATAGCTTTTCAGATTTTCTCCAGCTATGTAACAGAACAGGACTATTCCGGCTTGATCCCTTATCAGAGATTCTTTCTTACAGTGGGTTGGAATCTGAAGATAAGATGACTTCATTTCTTCCTAACATAAAGACCATTCCTGTTGTTACATCTCCAAAACTACAGGATTGGCAAAGAAAAATGCCCTTGGATTGAAACTGTGGAATGGAACAATTTCAAAAATTATAATGGAACAACAGGAACTTTACTATTGATTCTCAAAAGCCTCAGGGCAATCTGATAAGAGCAAGAACTGATGCTGCCTGCTCAACAAGCTCAACAGGAGACACAGTGTGGACGCTAAAACAATTGTGGGGCCAAAGGACACACAAGAGTGAGTGACGTGAAAATCTACTAGGATGAAGATTCTTGCTTTTATACATGCATACAAGGTACATGTCATTATCTTCATTTTACATTCAAGAAAAAGTTCTAGAGTTGCTAAGTAATCTACCCAGTACAGATCTGGAGTCATTCATAACATCCCTTTTCTTCAGAGATAAGGATGCTCTTTTCCTTGTGGGATAGGGAAGGCGCCTTTCACATGAGAATTGTATGACCTGCTTTAGGGAAAGCTTAGATTCTTTCCTATGCCATCTCCCAAATTCCTCCAGGTTGAAATATTTAATAAGTTTAATAAGTGCCCTTAATATTTTGAGGCCACAAATCCTAAACACCATCATATTCTTGTTACATTTCTCTCTTGTTCAAAATACCATTTTTCATGTGGACTCACAGGTTTAAGAAATTAAGTTAAGGAGTGGGAGTGTATGGGTGCCAAGAAGATCCTAATAGAGAGAAACAATTTGAGGTGGGGATGATTTTCACTTTATCTGGTTATTTTAGCACACAGTGAAAGTTGGAATTTAGATCATCTGGATACTTATCTTCTTCCTCATTTTATATCTGCTGTGTGCCAAGTTATATTTTCTATTAAAATTTCCAAAATAGATAAAGCAAGAGTCTCTTTATAATCGGTTCCATACCGAAAGGCATTTATTCACATTCAATCACCCCCGAGAACGTGGCTTCCTTTAAACAAGGAAAAGGTCACCAGAGGGCACTTCTATTGTGTGGAGGGAAAGGGATGCCCCAGGACAATCCCTTAACTACAGCTTCTAAAAGAACAATAATCCTCTGAAAATTGCACCACTTTGTACTCTCCCTGTCTCTCGCCTAGCTTTAAATGAAGGTCATGATCTCATAGAAGAAGCATCCCAAGCATGTTTACTGCATTTTTACACAATCCCAGTAATGTGGAAGGTCTTGTTACTCTGGATATCTCCATTAGTAACTACTTTTCTGAGGTCTTTCACTTTCCTTTGGTATTCAAGTTACTGGCTGCCTCTGTCGCTACCCAACCCAACAGCCATGCTTTCACATCCACATTAGTACCAGTCCTAACACAGTAGCTTATGCTCTTTCTTGATCAATGACCCAGTTACCACTCTGCCTCACTGCTGGCTTTAAACACCTGCAACATTCTACCTCCAGTTTCACCAGCTGCTCTTCACATGCACAGCCTATGCAATCTTTAGTTTGTTATTTCTCACAGCCCCTCATTCCCAGCACACTTGCTCATTGTGACACTGGACTATTCACTAAGTCTGTTAGGTTATTGTTTGTCCCTACCTCCTGCTTAATCAACTGTGTAACTAGTGTCACCCCTACAAGGATACTACTAATACTCTAAAATATTTCACGCTTACTTTTGTCAAGCCTCAGCTTCCAGTAATTCCTACCCCCTTTAGAGCAAGAGGACAAAGACTCAGTTCTACCTCCACACTTTGATACAGCACATTACAAAAAACAATACACATAATGGTAAACCATCAAAAACTGGAACTTAAGAACATCTTGGCAGAAAATAATTAATTGCTAATAGTTCCAGGGAACTTGAGTTTTATAAAACTAGTTCTTACTTAAAAGTTTATTATATATCCACAGTTTTTATACTGCTGTGAATGGACCTACACTTCATAGTTTAACTGAACCTTTATCAGCTTTATCTGTTATATTTACATAGTGATAAGTTAGTTTTAAGTTAGTTTTATCAGACTCCAAAGCTTTAAATTATTCAGACCGTTGAGATTCCTTTAATGTTTCTTAATGTCTGTTTAATGTTCCAATACACTAAAGATACCACAAAACCAAATAATTGATAAGATTTTTCAAACTATTTTATTTTTATTGAATAGTGTATTTCTAAGATATACATAGCATTTATTCACCGTTGAATTTAGTTAAGATGATTAACTATATATTGTATTAAGAACAATAAAGCTTGGTGATTTGAGTAATAAAATATTTCTTTAGCACTAATCATATCCAAAGTACAAAACCCAAGTAGTCTATAAAGCTTTTTAATAATCTAAATCATTTTTTTTTAATTTTTATGTTAAATTAAGATACCACAATCACTGTTCTAATTAAAGTACTAAAAATTCTAGTTCAAATTGGCCTGGAAAATAAAGAAATTCATTATCTCACATAACAGTAAATTCAGAAATATGATAGGTTGATTCAGGAACCCAACAAGGTCACCAAGCACCTGGATTTTCTACATTTTTGTGCCATCATTAATACGTTTGTTTTGCCCTCAATGATCTCTCTCCTTAACAATTCTCTAAAACTGTATTTTGCTACATTACATCACATAAGCAGCATCATCTTACTAACTATACTCAATTGAAATTAATTCGGTTATACAATTGTCTTTTTAAATAAGCCAAACTTTCTCTGGATGTACATGTAGAGTCAGCAGTGATCGGCATTTATGCTGGAAATTTTTATGATTTAGTAATAGTGCAAATCCTCAAGGAGGCAGTAGTAAAGTTCCACTATCAGTTAAAATTCTGTATGCACAATGGAGTTCCACAACAGCAGACAAAAATTAAACAGATTACAGAAAATAGCATGCATATGACCTTTAAAGACATTTGCAAAGTACTTTGTCTTGTTAAACTCTTACCAGTACTTACCAATGTATGTTTTAACTTACCCAAGTGGAAATCTACATAAATGAGCCTACTTGCTGTTAAAATTTTACTTTAAATTTTGACCTTATTGGTGTAAATAGCTATGAGAGAAACCAAGAGGCTAAAATCATGTTTTTTCTCATAGAGCAACTTTTAATTACTGCAAATTTGGAGATTTGCTACCACACAGTACAGATGGTTCTATTCGCTTTTTTAACGAAAATATGCTATCTAAAATCATATTACCTCATTTAAATACAAACTGAGAATGACACCTTAGTTATAATTTGACTCAATATTATATAACTTTGAAGATGTTTTACTGCCAAATCTTTAATGATTCAGTTTATAGGTTATTTATGCTGTATATTTTCTTCTAGCAAATGACTATGTTTCAGTTATTTAAATGACTATCATCATTTCTTCAAGAGAATGGACTAAGGACTGAGCCCCAGTCATTCAACCTGTTCTTTTTTGGTAGCTCTGGCAAAGTTTAAATTCTCTGAAAGTTTTGAAGGACTTGTGGTTGGAGTTTCAGGAAAAATATCAACAATAACATCTTATAACTGCAAGAAAAAAGCTATGCAATACCAGAAAAACACTACATTTCCACACAATTATTACTTTATAGTATCTTATAAACTTAGCAGTAGTATTTACATTTGCCTGTGTTCTACTTAAGAAAAACAGCAAAGGCCTCTATAGGAATTCAGAGCTAGTCACCTCGAGGTATGCTTCTGTGTTATGCAGATTGTTTTGAGCTAAGGGGAATTTCAGCCTCAAGCTCCAGAGAAACTTCTACCCTTCTCTTGTAACTACCCAGAAGAGCTCGAATCAGGAGCCTTGGCTATAAGAGATGGTATCATCAGAGATAACTCTTGACCTATCTGTAGGGCAGGAAAAACTTCTGTTTACTAAACATCTGCCTTTCTTATCATCCTGTAAGGATCCTTTGAATTTCTGAAACCATCTTACCTCATCCCTTAGCTCAGAATGTCTTACACACTCATGCTCCCTTTCTGTTTCTGAGCTTCTGAGCCTCTGAGGTCACTGAGTCTTAAGTATTTAGAATTCCCATACATAAGAATGCATTAAATTTGGTTAT
Organism: Phyllostomus discolor; assembly: GCF_004126475.2. NCBI lineage: Eukaryota > Metazoa > Chordata > Mammalia > Chiroptera > Phyllostomidae > Phyllostomus > Phyllostomus discolor. The sequence continues at coordinate 38,573,468 of NC_040906.2, forward strand.
TTGCTCTTGCCAATTTATCTCATGTCTATTTGATTATTAGGCCAGCCAGAAGAACCTTCAGAGTAGAGGAAAATTTGTTCCACACCTCCATGATTATATCATCAGAGCCACTAACAGAGAATGTGGGTAACAGATCTTTCCCACTACTTTTCTCAACCTGTGCAAGTATAAATAGCCTAAAAACTCCTCTATCATTTGGAAAAAAATGCTAAGGATCTTTAACAACAGTAATCTGCAAAATCCTTTAAATTAATAGTTAAAAATGGGTTCAGAAATATCAATTAATTGAAGTTATTTTTCCCTATGAAAAATAAACCTATCATGAAAATAGAAACATTAAAGGGGGAAGTCATCTAAGGCATCTAAGTTTCTAAGTTGTATCCTGAAGTTATGTCATGAAGACAATGTGTGGGTATATCTATATCATGTGAATATCAAAACAAAATATGAAGGAAAAGCAGTTACTGCTATCTAGATATGTCGTATTACATGAACCTTAGAAAGTATGCAGTGTTATTCAAAACTCTTTTAAAAAGGCATAGTCTTTGCAATGTAGCACAACATATGGTAGCAATCACAGTTATTGCATTAAGTTAGCTCAGTTATTCATATTATGTGAGCAAATTGGAGCAGCTTTTCCAAAACCATCCTTAAGTACACAATATTGAGGATGAGACTAATTCCAAATTTACCATAACTATACTATTTCAATGAAAACAGAAAATTAGCACTTTTCCTCCTGCACAATGTTTGAGTCAATTGGCTGTCTTCCAGTAAAAAATAATCATGCATTGTTATCATCATTAGGGTGGCTAAACACGTTTTCTTAGCATAAAATAAACATAAAATTAGCAAATTACAGAGCCTTAAAAAGTATAAACACTGCTTTCTAAGCCTAACTCTGGAACAATGACTTTTAGCCATAATCTATCAAAATAGAGGTCTAACTTCAATTTTGTACCTTCACTGTTTGAAAGCAACATTTTCTCTCTTCCAATTTGAAAATATTCAGTCTTCTATAGGAACAAGTTTAAGTTTCCTGATCTCTAAATACATAAGGCAAACACTATTAGGTCCACCAGCCTCTAACACATTTAGGAACCAGGACTCATGGCAGCCATGCAGTTGGGTCCTGTTACTACTTTTGAATTTATTATTATATTCAAGTAAAATAATTTTTTTTCTTTAGAGGTTTTAGAAAACAAATTGCAGTTTTCCAGAGTAAGTCAGAAAAACTTCTAAGGGAAATTTAAATACAAGTTATCTATTACTCAGCAATGGAGATTAAAATTTAAAAATTTTTTAATTTAAAATTAAAAGAAAAATTGGATAGCTTCATTGAGATTATCCTAATACATGCTAGAACATTCACTTCTTTTTTTTTCAATTTAATTTTATTTTTTTTAGATTTTATTCATTCGTTTTTAAAGAGAAGGGAGGAAGAAAGAGAGGAAGAGAAACATCAGTGTGTGGTTGTCTCTGGAGTGCCCCTTACTGGGGACCTGGCCTGCAACCCAAGCATGTGCTCTGATGAGGAATCCAACCAGCAACCCTTTGGTTCCCAGTCCAATGCTCAATCCACTGAGCCACACCAGCCAGGGCAACTTCTTTTTTGATTATTCAAATAAAGTACCAATTTTGTTAATATGACCATAAATCCAACTACTATTTCCCATATACTCTTACTTTTTATCAATTTACTATAAATGATAAAGTCTAAAAAGTTATGATTAAGTATTTTACCAAAATATTTAACTCTTTAAACAGTGTCCCCGTACAGTGTGGTCCCCCCTTCTCTGCAGTTTCCCTTTCCTCAACTTCGGTTATCCTCACTCAACCACAGTCAGAAAAGATTAAATGTAAAATTCCAGATATTTTGAGAGAGACCATATTCACATAACTTTTATTGTAGTATATTGTAATTGCTCTACCTTATTATTAGTTATTGTTAATCTCTTACTATGCCTAATTTATATAGTAACTTTATCATACGTATGTGTGTATAGGAAAAAACTAGTATATATAGGGTTTGGTAGTATCCGTGTTTTGGGCATATAATGGGGGTTTTGGAACATATTCTCCCATAGACAAGGAGAGACTACTATGCTTGTTCTGGTTTTGTTTTTCCTCTAATATGCTAACTTATACACCTGAGAAGGAGTTAAATTAAACATCCACGAGTATAGCAGAGTACATTAAGCTATAAATATAGGCATTTTATTTTATTGACATGTCAAACTGAAAATTAAGTATTTCCCTATTTTCTTGCATGGACTGGCAATTAACAAGTTCTTGTGCTATAGGTAGCAATATAGACAATAAATTATATGTTGATAAAAGGTTTAAGAAGTAAAATTAACAGGCACAAAACCACAGTGCTCACAAGTACAGTGCTGGGATTCAAATTCAAGGCTGATGGCTTCTGCAACATAAAAAGTACGCTATTAACAATGGTTGAATCGATGAATAAATGGCCCCTAAACCTACCCTCTAAACTTTTAAGGAAGTTATTGTGGCCATTGGGGAAAAAAAAGTTTGTACATCATAAATGTATTTTTGTCTCTCAAGTGTTATTTCCAAGAAGGGAGCCCAATTCTCCAAATATATCTGGTAACTTCTCAAAAAGACAAACTGGAGCTGAACTCAAAAAACAACTGGTCCTGAGTATAAATATATACTAGAATGAAAATAAATAAATTTGCTGATTGTTGGTCTCTGAGAGAATGACTCAGCTTTACCCATAACACAATATCACCCTTGCCTTCAAAAATAAAATTTATGGCTAAATTTAAGTTTAATTGAGGCTTTGGCTATGATTAAAAGGCAAGAGCAATAGTTTTTATAAATTAAACAAGATATTCTCACATTATATGTGTTCTGGATATAAATATTACCATTTTAGCCCTATGATCTCAAGTGAATCAAGTGAGTCAGATGACCCTATGACCCTATGACCTTTGTGTCTAAAAACCTATTGATACAATTTCTTCTCCTTAATACTCACACTTAGCTTGTAATTGTGTAAAGGAAAGTTTCTTTACAAGTGGAAAAACTGAAATCATAGTCAAGGAAACACTTTGCCAAGGGTGATTCATCAAGTCAATCTCAGAGAGCAGCCTGATATTCACAATCTCAAACTCATCAATCCAGTAGAAATACAAGCCCCATTAGTGTTTTTTAACCATTAACCTCCCCTAAACATACAATAGTGGACTTATGTCCCAGGAACAAAATAGACAAAACAATTTTAATACAGAAAAAAAGGCTCTGAATTGTAGAGAAGGCTCCGAGTGCCTGGCTGCTCAGAAACTCAAAAGCAGCAGAGTCCTTATTATCAGGCAATTGTGTGAAATGCTAAGATCACACACATTCTACTCTTTCAGGTGAAAGAGTAAGAACTATTTAAAAGGATCACTTTTGACAAACACAAGAAAGGCATGCTGGACACGTTTTTCACTTTAATTCCATGACCCAAATCTGTGCCATTTAAGAATACCTAATTGAATTACTCAATTTAGGTGGAAAATCATCTGCTCAAAGCCCAAGTCTTCCATTCTTACTGGCTATGAAAACAAAGAAGGTCAAGGTCAAGGGACTGAAGTTTCAGCAAGCCTAGTCCAAGCTAAGGAGACAAATAGCAACAAAGTGTGAGCATCTGCAAAGTAGATCAGCACAAGCAGCATCAGGCCCTCAGCTATTCCACTGCAAAACTGGTAAGGAATGATCATACTTTAGTAGAGCACCTCTTTCACTCTACTGTGTCATATCCAACTGCACTTTATGTTTAGTTTACCTTTTTGCCACTAAGTCTGATCTTAGTCACCAAAACCATTCTCATATCAAAAGACACCCCTTGTTTAAAACCAAGTACAACCAAGAGCTCCTTTCCAATTGTCCCCTGCAACTTCCCCTGTCTCTTTCATGCCTGGCTACTGAGCTCAGTCTAGTTTGGCTGCCGGCCAGGTTCCTCTCTTCTTTCCTTGTCAGTAGTAAAAACTTGGAAAACACTCCTGGACAGCTCAAGGAGACCTTTTAATTATGCAATGGGGCAGTACCTTAGCTTTGTGGGCTGTTTCCAGCAAGGCTTATAGTCGCCAGGGACTGCACTCTCCCAATTGTTAGGTTTTCTAGCAAGGCTACTTGTTTTCCTGGGGGATGGAGAGGAAGACTGGCAGAGAAACGGGGCGATTTGCAACCCTGAAAAATTTCCAACTCCTCTCAGAGTTTCCGACCTCCCAATACTCACTGATTACCATTCCTTTAGCACCTAATCACCCATTTGGCATCACAGACACAAAATCATCAGTTTAGCCGGTTTGCCTACTAATCCTAGAAATTAACAAGTAGTGTCATAACCAGAACACTTTCCAAGAAACGTTTATTCTCGTGTTAATGCAAGATTTTTTTAAAAAGCAGGTACCCAAATAAATTTCTTAAATCCTTCCTAACTGACTGCATTATACTTTGTCAAGCTTGCAGAGAGAAACACTTCATGTAAATGTCTGGTTCAAGTGAAAGTAAGGCGAGCTCAGTTATGAAAAACTGCAGGACCCAGGAAGGGGTACCTTGACCGCCAGCCTGCATATACTCGGGGTTTGTCCAAAGTACTAGGTGGACTCGCCAAGCCCAACACCAGCTACATCTTTCCTTACTCTACGCTGGTACGCTAGTTACAGCGGCAGCGTCCAGCTTCCTGTTCCAAGTCCCATTCAACATCGTAAACACATTCCAAGAAAACCAGCCAGCCTGGAGTTCCCTCCTGCACTCAGGGAAGTCAGCGCGGACGCCACAGGAGCCACGGGGAAGGATCTATCGCGCTGGTTTCTGATCTGTGTAGTGAGTCAGCCCCTGGGGAGAGGACCTGGACAAACTAACTGGGCTTCGGGACCGACAACCCAGGGTCTCATCACCCTGCAGCGCGGCGCGCCCCTCTAACGTAACGCTAGCCAAAAGCAGCTACTTGACCCACCCATCCAAAGGGTACAATGCGGGCGCCGCCCCTGAGTTTGGGCCCACCCATCCCGGGCTTTAAAGAATCCTCGGGCGCGCCTCGGAGCTCCGTGCCTCCCAGCCCCCAAGCCCACGCTCCTGGGACCAACAAAAGGGAGCTTACAGTGGAAGAAGTTTAGCTCCTGGGTCGCTTCGCTGTGACCAGGCGATGACTCGCCTGCTCTGTCCCGTCCGGTCCACGCACACTCAGCGATACTGATCCACGGGCGCCTGCCGCCCCACTCCAGCTCTTGCCCGCCGGCCCTGCCAGCTCAACCAAAGTTATCACAAAGGGCTAGAGCAGGCTCCAGGAGTCGGGAGACTGCTGTGTCCCTCTGATCTGGTGAGGCTCTGCCGTCCTCCCTGAAGCACTGCCATAGCAGTCGTCAACAGGTCTTAACCTCCTTTCCCGCTGAACGACACCCAAAGCCTTACACTGTCCTTATTTTTGTAACCTGCCCCGAGGCGGCAGCGGCGGCGCGCAGCTCCGCGCCTTCCCTCCCCCGCACCCGCAGCGGCAGCAGACCACCACTCGCCACCTCTCGGGATGTCAGTTTCAAAGAGATTGCACTCTGCCTGGCTGGAGGCTGAGCTGGCAGCCAGAGAAGACCCAAGATAAATCCCGGTCTCTCCGTACCTTAGTAACTGATGCGATCGGGTCAGCTGGGGCAGGGGCGTGGATAGCTGCTGCCTCCTCCGAGCCGGGCGATCTCCGCTCCAGCACAGGGCTCTGACGTTTCCGTGGCCGAGAGGGAAAGTTTCCTTACGCAAATGCAGTGCTGGACTTAGGACCCTCCTGCTCGGGTCCCCTCCCTCTTTGCGTTCTCTACCCTCTCCGTCCTCTTCTTAATCTCCTGAAGCCAAAACTGGAGCTGCCTGCGGCTGGGGCTGGAGGCTCGGGACTCCGGGTCGCTCCGGGCTGGGAAGCGGGGCTCCCCCTCTCGGACAGAAGGGAACTGTCCCCGACTCCGGCTGGGGCACTTCTGGCGGTCTCCTAGGACACTTCCACGCCGGACGCCAACGTTCAAGCTCGCAGACTTTCCTCAATCTCTGATGGTCGCTTCCTATGGGCCCTCAGGGCTATCTGGCGTTTGCACGCAGGACCGAAGGGGCGGGGAGTGGAATGTGAGAGAAACCCGACAGCAGAAGGCGAGGCCTTACCTTATTCCGTTTTTGCTGGGACAGAAGCAGAAACACTATTCTCCTCCCCACCCCCACCCCTACTCCCAATTCCCCGCCGAGTTTCCTTTTGAACCTCCTCTCCGAAGCTCTGGATCAAGACTGTTCGCCCTTCCTTACCTCTTTGTCTTTCCAAACACAATTTAAAAACACCTCTGCTGCTTAATACGAAAGTGTCAAAAGAAGTACAGGGATACAATTAAAACATGCCCTTTTTAAAGTCTTTATCAAGAAAGCATTAACACAGTTGCTGCTGTAGCTCTGAAGGCTCTTCACAGACTTTTTTCCTTTATTTTTTCTCATGTCTTTAAACACAGCCTGAATCTCTGCAATTGTTTATGCCAAGAAAAGAAAAGAAGAAAAGAAAAGAGAAAAAAAAAGGAAAAGAAGAGTCCCTGAACCATCAGATCATGCTCATTTGCTCCATTCAGATATTTACCTTAGAATTCTGGACTTCTGTATAAGGCTCAAGGAAAAAAACAACAAACCATTCTTACCCTGGTAAACCTCTGTGTGGGAAGAAGGGCAAGGAGTATCCTCATATAACTCATTCTTGGAGGACGAGAGGAACTTTTCTAAATTTTTTTGAGATGCTGCTCAGAATTTAGTTTACTAAAATTTATATAGAATGTGAAAATAAATGGGTAACGGGAAAAAGGATTTCACAAGGCTAGCCAATATAATGTACTACAGTAGAATACAAGGTTTAGAATCAGGCAAGCTGGCTTACTTTCCAGACTCCAAACTTAGCCATCCTGCGCCCTAGGACAACTCAGTGCAATTACAACTTCCAAAAAGATTTATATAATGGCATTCACAGAGTCACCTGGAATAGTGGCAAGCACAGAGAAGGTACTCAATAAATATTTGATTCTTACATCCCACTGTCTTTGACTGTAATTAAAAGAAAATGGTACTGGAAATTTCCCCCAAGACCTTGTCAACTAAATCGATTTTCTTCTTCCTGATGCTTTTTTCCATTAAAAAAAAAATACAACATCACAATTTTTGAAATGGAAACTAAGTTTAGAGATAACCTAGCTGTAGCCAAACATTTTAAATACAAGGCAACTGAATTCCAAGAATCTTAATTAATTTTCCCAGATCTCATAGTTATGAGGGCTAAAGCAAGCACCAGAAATCAGGCATCTTCATACTTGGGCAGAGTCCCCTTTTAACTATGTTCTTTACCCTTTATCACAGCAGTCAAGCATTAATAAAAATAATTACATTGAAAACATTAATCTGAGGACAATGCTATTGCTTTTTCTGTGCATAACCTTTGATAATGGAGAAAATGAAATATAATAGCCATTGCTAAGACAAACACTTAAAATAGGGTGTGAGGGCTTTTAAGAAGTGCAGCCTGTGCACAACTTGTGCCTCAGTTCTTAGAGCTACTATTAAGTTGCTAAACCTGTTGCTAACCTCAGCTCAAGGCCCAGCCATATATACCCCGGAACAACCACCACTAAATGGGCATAGATGGACTTTACTCCTTTCCTTGTTTTCACCTCCCTCCTTTGCATATTAGAACTAAATAATCCCTGTTAACCTAGTCAGCAATTCGTCGTTTGCATAAAAGAATTACCTCTGCTGGTTTTTGCCTGTATACATAGTGCTCTGTTTTTGTTCTCTCCAGGGCCCAGTTCGGATTCCTGCCTTAATCTGTATGCCCTTTGTTCTTTATTACAGCTTGACCATATTCTACGGTTAACACCTATAAACAATTTACAAAAACTACTAAAAAATAAATAATGCTATTTAGGTGACTAGTTGGTATCAATGTGATTATAAAATAAATCAAATTGTGGCCCAATATTCAAGAATAAGGAATGACTACCTTATATAATTATAAATATATGGTTTTTTAAGACAACACTTTAAAAAGTTCTGATAGACTACACCCTTCTCCATGAAAAAATAAACATATAAAATTTAAAATTCTGAGAGCAAGCTCTAGGCCCCCAAGAGTACATCAGTGAAACAGTAGTAACTGTGGATCCTACTTTGAGAAACACCAGATCAGTCTTCAATACACTATACGCCTACTTGAACAAATTCAGAGCATAAGAATAAATCAGGCTACAGGGAGTATGAATTAAAGAAAAATCTCATAGCATACTTATTTCTTGTTTATTTGCCTCTGATATCTTTTTTTTATTTAAAAGCATTTTATCTTTTTTCATTTTTTTAAAATTTTATTTTAATCATTGTTCACGTACAGTTTTCTGTCCTTTACTCCCATTCCAGCCCACTCACCCATCCCTCCTCACCTCCCTCCCATTTCCACGCCCCCCCCCCTTGTTATTGTCCATGCGTCCTTTATATTTGTTCCTGTAAACCCTTCCCATTCTCCCCTGAAATTCCCTCCCCTCTCCCCTCTGGTCACTGTCAGTCTGTCCTCTATTTCAGTGTCTTTGACTATATTTTGCTTGTTTCTTTCTTTTGTTGTTTAAGTTCCTGTTAAAGGTGAGATCATATGGTATTTGTCTTTCACTGCCTGGCTTATTTCGCTTAGCATAATGCTATCCAGCTCCATCCATGCTGTTGCAAAGGGTAGGAGCTCCTTCTTTCTTTCTGCTGCATAGAATTCCATTGTGTAAATGTACCATAGTTTTTTGATCCATTTATTTACTGATGGGCACCTAGGTTGCTTCCAGCACTGAGCTATTGTAAATTGTGCTGCTATGAACATTGGGGTGCGTAGGTTCTTTTGGATTGTTGTTTCAGGGTTGCCTCTGATATCTTTAAAAAGAAGTTCATCTAAACCCTTTCTCACCTTACTCAGTGTTGAAAATCATTTGGACTTTTATACAACTCCCTGGTTCTCAGAGATGAGAACCTATATCTTCCTTCTAAGTAGGGGTTCTGTACCACTGCAGTCTTCCCCTAAGTTAACCACTAAAATAATTTTTTGAAGGTATTTCATAGCTTATTCTTTAAGTTATTTTCTCCCTTTCTATGAGACTTGGAAGTTACTGGAAAGAGAAAAAGTTATAACTATAAAATGCATCCACCATAGATGAATGAATGGGGATGCATAAATCCCCATGACTGTCTTTTCCAATCATTGCATACAGTGCTAAAGATTACTCATTTTTACATTTCTTATAGTGTTTAAAATCTCCAAACTTCTATTGTTCTGTAATTTTTATAAACTAACTTTTTATATGAACTGCTCTAGGAAATAGATTAGAAGTGTACAAATCTCAAGGATGTCAGAACCAAGTTTTTAAAAACACTAAAACAAAAGAAAGCAAAATTTAAAATCAGGTTGATAGCATGCCCCAGGAATTGAAGAAGGTAAATTCCAAGAATGAGGGTTGTAGAGGCCCTGCCAGGGCACTACCATAAAATATGAGTTATTCTACCCATAGCAAATGCTTATATTTCTACTTGAAAATTCTTTGCATTTATCATAGGCATATATGGACTATAAGAAGACTTGGCAACCTTCCAATATTTTTTCATGTCAACTTACTTCCTTGTTCTTTATTTTTATTAAGTCTATTGGGATGACATTGGTTAATAAGATTATATAAGTTTCAAGTGTACAGTTCTATGATACATGATCTTCATATTGCATTGTGTGCCCATCACCCAAAGTCAAATCAGCTTCCGTCACCATAGATTTGACACCCTTTATCATCTCCCCACCCTCCTTCCCTTTGGTAACCACCATGTTACTGTCTGTGTGTATGCATCTTTGTTTGTTTTTCTTATTTGTTCATTTGTTGCTTTCAGTTTTAGAACCTATGTATGAGTGAAACCACATGGTTCTTAACTTTTTCATTCTGACTTATTTTGCTTAGCATGATATTCTCAAGGTCCGTCCTTGTCACAAATGGCAATATTTCATCTTTCTTTTGGCTGAGTAGTATTCCATTGTATATATGCACCATGTCTTCTTTCTTTAATCATTTAATCATTTATTGAAAGACACAAAAATATACAGTGAAGAAAGGAAAGCTTCTTCAATAAATGGTGTCTGTAAAATTGGAAAGCCACATGCAAAAGGATGAAACTAGACTCATTTGTCCCCATACACAAAAATTAACTCAAAATGGATCAGAGACCTAAATATAAGACCTGAAACAATAAATGACTTAGAATAAAACATAGTTACAACATTTACGGATGTTACTTAGAAAAGATTTTATGAATTTGACCCCAAAGTCAAGGGAAGTAAGGGTAAAAATAAACAAATGGGACTATATCAAATTAATAAGCTTCTGCATGGCTAAAGAAACCACTAACAAAACAAAAAGGCAATCAACCAAATAGGAGAAGATATTTACAAATAATACATTCAATAGGGTTAATATCCAAAATATATAAAGAATGTATACAAATCAACAACAAAAGAGCAATGCAAAAAATGAGCATAGGACCTGAACAGACGCTTCTCCCAAGAAAACATTCAGAAGGTCAACAGATGCATGAAAATATTCTCCACTTCACTAATTATCACAAAAATGAAAATCAAAACTACAGCGAGATACCACCGCACAGTTGTTAGAATAACTATCAGCAACAAGACAAGTAACAACAAGTGCTGGAGAGGTTGTGGGGAAAAAGGAACCCTCATTCACTGCTAGTGAGGATGCAAACTGCTATAGCCACTATGGAAAACAGTATGGAGGTTCCTCAAAAAACTAAGAACAGAATTATTTTGTGACCGGCAACCCTTCCTCTTGGTATCTAGAAAAAAAAAATGAAAATATTTATTTGTCTTTCAATATTTTAAAATTAATTTTCTGGCTCAAGCCAGTTAGAAATTTCTCTTACTTGAACTAAAAGAATCTTGACTAAAACAGACAACTACTGTTATTTAAGTTGAGAAAAATAATTTTATTGAGTTTTATAAAAATACACAAAAACATACAAATATACAGGTTGTTTAGCTCCATATTACTGCTAACATGTCATTTAAAATATTTGATAATTTTAAAAGGTTGTAAAAACTAACATGGGATTTAAACTCTCAGTTGTGTGAATTAAAAGGGGGCATATTTACTTGTTATGTGCAACAATGGCCAAATATCCACTGGGTTCCTGAAGGAATCTGTGTTCCAAAGTTCATAAGTACTGCGTTTACTTTCTACCTTCTGTCATTTTATCTCTCATTCTATTTTGTTCTGCCTGATTAAGAATATGAAACATATTCATTGCAAAAAAAATGAAGGGGGGAACCAGAAAAAAGAAATAAATATAAGCTTTGGTTCCCGCCACTAAAAGTACTCATTGCTAATGTTTGCTCTATACCCTCCAAGTATTGTTGAAGTCTCTGAGAGACTGTCCAATAAATAGCATCTCTTGTCTATGCTTGGGTTGGGAATAAGTTAAACAATAAAACAGAAGTTTAAAATAAAAGCTAGAATATTACCTTTGTTATTGACAGAGATCTGGTTTGAACTGATTGATCTAAAAATGAGCAACCAAAGTAGCAGCTTCAGTCACATAGTTCCTGGCCTCACTACTGAGGAGACAGTGTCTTTGGAAAAGAAGTTATATTATGTTTCCTGTGATCTATTACTTAGAAAAAGAAGGAAGGGTAGGAGGAGTGGGAAAGAGAGGAGAAGGAGGAGAAGGAGCAGGAGGAAAAGAAAGAGAAGAGAAAAGGGTGTTGCTGAACCCTGCATGCCCCGTAATTGGTCCAAGGTTTATTCCTAAATGTATTTATCAAATATGTCACAATACCTCTCCAAGGGAAACTAAATAAAAGACCCTGAAAAAAATACTTTAGCATGGAAATGAGGGGCAGAGAAAAGTCACAGCCCAGTACCAACAGCAGGTTACATTTTCTTTCCCTTTTTTCACATGGAAATACACTATATATATTTAACACTTCATAACAATATACCAATATATCATAGGCTTTTCTCCTACCACTTTATTAGCAATTGTTTTTTTTGCTATTAGAAACAAAGACACTATGGTCATCTGAACAAATATTTTTTGTATGCCATCTGTACACATAAATGCCTATCCCTTGCCCATTATTTCCTTAGAATAGATACCTAAAGCAGATTCTAGAGTGCAGACTATTTTAATTACTATTTGGAAACAATCAAGTTATAGAGAAATTGCACATAAAGTACAAAGAATTATTTTTTCTGAACTATTTGAGTGTAACTTACGAACATAATACACCATCTTCCCCAAATATATTTGCCTCCTTGTTACAAACACAGACCTTACCATAAAGAAGGTAAACCATCAAAAATAAGGAAATTAACAGCGATACATTTCTACCATCTCTTTCTCTTGTTCCATTCAAGTTTTTCCGATTATCCTTATTATGATTATAGAAATAGGATCCAGTTTGAGATCACATGTTACATGTACTTATGTCTTTGATTTTCATGATGTTGATATATTTGAGAATTGCTCTCTAGTTATATTGCAAAATGTCCTTAAATTTATTGTGTTAGATCCAGATTATGAGTCTTTGGCTGGTAAAACACAAAAGTATGATACTATATGAAAGCATAAAGCCAGTGCTATTTACCAAGCATGCCTATGAACTTGCTAAACATGACTGCCATTTTACTCTTCTGAGTGTATGTCCCCAGGACTGGAAATTACTGGAAAGCAAGAACAGGATGTGACTCACCACCCCCCACAGCTGCAGGCAAAAGATAACATTGGAGCAAACTACAGCTTATGCAAAACCAACAGAAACCTCCTTCATTGCAATGCCCTTAGCAGCCCAGGGGTCACACAAAAACAACCCCCTACCGTTTTATAATACAATTATAACCCAATAAAAACTCAAAGTCCCTACATTTTGCTGCTGGTATATCTCTGCACACTTAAGCCCCTTTCTTCACTTGGAAAGTGAATCAAACTTTGCTCTCTGCATTTTCTTCTCTTCGTGAATTCTTTCACAGCCCGTGTCACTGACCACCCTGACATTTTGATGGCCTGTATTTGGACATTCTCTATTTCTGCCTCTCCTCTGCCTCCTGAGACTTGCAATTAGGTGGGTAGTGGGCTGCAGAAGCTCGGCCCAGGTGTACACCCTAACCCTGTCTCTGTGAGGTTTAGAGAGAGGATTCTAATCCTTTTCCATCTCTCCAGACTCTGCGGACAGTCTCCACCTCACCCTCTTACACAGCCAGCAATTGGTAAGTCTCCCTGAGTCTTGGGGGAAAAAAATGCTTTGTCAAAAGTGATATCTTAACTCCCCACCCCCAGTCTTCTTGTCATAAATCCCAGTGCCAGGTTTATCACTTTCCTAGTATTTTGGTCATGAAGGATGTCTCCAAACACCTCCCTCCTGGATTTGGTCTTCTCTTGGACTCAGGACACCTGACTATGGACATATCTTCATGGCTGATCTGCCTTCAGGCTTGGGGATGCTTAGCTCTTTCAGCAGATCTCTAGGTTATGTGAGATGGGGATGCCCTTCTTGAATCTCTCACTGACTCCATTTGTTCCCATCCCTGAGATATCCTTCCCTTTTAACTTGAAGGCTCTGAGACTTACCAAATCAGGCCTTAGTCTTGATTTTCTTGGTGAACAGGAGGTCTGGCCAATAAATGGATCTCTTAATTGTAACATTATCTTCCATCTCAACCTTTACTGTCGCCATCTCCATCCTCTGCTTAGGTTTAGTTTTCGAGAGGTGGAGTCAAGATTTTTAACCTTCAGTGGGGATTCCAGGGCTTTTTTTCTAACTATGTCTTTTCATTCAAATTTGCCCCACTCATAAGTTGTTTTTTTTTCTTCCTTCTTTCTCTGATTGTTTTATTTACATCTCTGCCATCCCCCCTCCCCATGTCTATTATACTAAAGCATAATTGCTGTGTTTGTTTGGACCGTTAACAAGCAGCAGAATGCCAGCCTCCCCAATAAATATATATTTAAAAAAGATAATTCTTAATCCCTTCACCTTTCTCACTTAACCCCCCCTTTACCTCTGGCAACTGTCACCCTCCCTCAGAGTAAGCTTCTATACAAATTGTAGAGATAATTATCCAATGTCTGTTTTTAAATCAGAATCTATTTCCTTCCAACTAAGAAATATTAAGGGGCAAAATATATTTTTACCAATCAAATATGCCCTTATTTACCTAGTACAGTGAGACTTCCTTGAAACAAACGATACCCAAATATCTTTTTTCAGAATGTATTTATAACTAAATAAACCAGATACTGGATTAAATGGAAAAATACTGATTTTAAAGGAACACCCCCAAGAGGAAACAAATATTGAGACTGACTGAATGTTTGTTAGCCATATTTTCTTCATGATAAACTTCCACAAGAGCTTCAGGGACAGCTTAACAGGGAATCCAACTACCCAGAATGGACCAAGTCAAACCAGAGACTTATAGGTATGCCCCTAACTCTTGGCTTGCTACAGATTTGTCTCTCTGAATATGGGGAACCATTCACATCAGCAAACCTTTTTGTTTAGTTCTTTTTCTGAAGTTTTGATCTGTTCGTTTATTTGGACCACGTTTCCTTGTTTTCTCATTTTGGCAGCCTCCCTGTGTTTATTTCTATGTATTAGATAGAGATGCTATGACTCCCTGTCTTGGTTACATGGCCTTATGTAGTAGGTGTCCTGTAGGGCTCAGTGGCACAGCCTCTACTATCACCCACAAGCTGGGTGCTTGAGGTGTGCCCTTCATTTGGGCTGAGCACACCCTCCTCTTATAGTTGAGCCTTGATTGCTGTTGGCAGGTAAATGGGAGGGATTTACCCAGGCCCGTCAACAGAAATGACTGGCTGTAACCTTGAACATCAACTTCCACCCTCTGTGGAGGATCAATTGTTTGCATGCAAGGTGGTAGTGAACCAACATGGTCTGTAGCTGTCCACTGGGTATGCAGGTTCTCAGGTTTCCTAGGCAGCGCAGGTTAAGGTCAATGTCCACCTGTGTTTTGCCCAGGGCCAACTTGCCTGAGCTGTAAAGCAATCTGAGATGGTTGCCAGGCAAAGCCAAACCATGAATTTAGGCTGGCTGCTGCAAGTGCTGGGCCTTTGGCCACTTTGTAAGAGGTATGGGGGCTGGGTGCTCACTTAGGCCGTCTGTTGCTTGTTTGATAGGATTTAGGGAGTTGTGGAGCATGAGCCAAGACAAGCCATTCATATAAAAAAGCAGTTTGGGTGGGCCCTTATATTGCATGGGATGGAGTTCTGGGAATCTCCAGGTCAGGGCAGATAGTGTGGGCCATGTTGGTGGAGTGTCAGATATGGCACCAGCCCTCCAGCTCTGATGCTCTATGAAGGGAGGGTTCAGAGGGACAAAGGCCTCTACCCACCTTTCTGTCTGGGAAAATGCTGTGCCTCACCTTTATGCCAGACACTTCAGTTCTTCCCTGTGTGCCACTAGTGCTTTTCAAGCTGCTACCCCAGTACTAGAGCTCAGAGGGAGTAATTCTGTATAAGTCCATGTGTGGGTTCATGAAGAGGAACTGCTTGGGACTCCAGAAGTTTCTTCCACTGACTCCACCCCCATTGGTTTTTGAAGCCAGAAGTTATGGGGACTTATCTTCTTGGCACCGAAAACATGGGCTGGGGGGCCTGGTGTGGGGCTTGGAATCCTCACTCCTGAGATATCCTTCCTGAATTTTTATCTACCTCATGTGAATGTGGAACCAGACAGTCCCACAGCTCCACCCCTCCTACCAGTCTGGATGGAAGTGGCTTCTTTAATTCTGTAGTTGTCAGTCATCCATTCAATTCAATTTCTGATGGTTCTGAGTAGTGGTTCTTCTATATTTTAGTTACTAATTTTGATGTGGTTATGCAAGGAGGCAAGCCTTGTTTGCCCATGCTGCCATCTTGACAGGAAGTCCTTTCCCTATATTTTTGAAATGCATATACCTAGTCTTCAAGAATTCTTATCTAGGCCATTTTTAAAAATACAAATTTTGGAGAGATAATTCTTATCCAGAATGAGAAAACCTTAGCTACATCTGAGCTAATCAGTTTATTTCAGCTATTCCTTTCTCAATTAGTGAATTCTGATAGAGTTATTGAATGCCTAGGTATTTTGAAATAATGTGAAATTGCTAGATCTGCTTTTGGTTTTTATGCTCAAGAGGTCTTCTTAATATTTAAGACCTCCCATCAGCTTTTTCAGTCTTCTTAAAAGTTGTTAAAAGCAAATGAGATAAATTTTGTGCTTTCTGTACAAAAATGAGTTGTTTAAATTATGTATATGGTATTAATGTGTTTAGCCTTTATGCATATGGTCTGTATGTGATAAGTGTTTGTGTATTACATGTGGTGGGTTTCTGCCTCTGGATGGCATAACTAGCACATGATATTTAATGGTCTAAAGATATGAAGTATTTATATAAATTAAATAGGACCCTGTGTTCTGGACAAAATATTTAATATTACAACCAGTTTTAAGTTTGATTAATGTTTTTTAGGGTTATTACAAAAAAGTGTATTGTTTAACAAAAAGTTATGTTACAGTCTTTTTGGTTAAGTATATTTGAAAACCTTCCCAATGTTTAAATTTTAAAAACTGAAACGTGACTGAATTATTCCAATGGTCCCCTGGAATAACTTGAGGATTTGTTCTCTCTCCTTGCAAAAGAGAAGATTTTGCACTAATTAGGCCTATTTAATATGCTTGAAATTGCATGGGAAGCTTTACCAAACAGAATAATAATAATTACATTATATTTGTATACACACATTTTTATCAAAATAGATATTCCAAAAATTTCAACCTGCCCCAAGGAAGAACTTGCAAAGATTCAGAATCAAGTTCAAACAGGAAGTACCGATGGGTAGCAGGTGTCTTGTCAATGACATTGGACATGCCAAAAGTGATGGTTTCCTGTGAAAACATTACGCAGTGGTACCCTGGGTGTTTGTAACCCACACTTTGGGAATTTATGAATTGTTTCCAATGCTCAATACACACTTCTGATAGGTAATGTACAGTGTTTTAAAGACTTGTATACTGTTTGTTCTTTATATATATTGAGATTGTGTTAAATAAATATAAAATATGGGCTTTATGTTATTCTTTTATGTCATTTCATAGTAATTATTACTTACCAAGAAATTATCTTGAAATATTATATTTTACTAAGAAGCAAAGTTCTGTATCAATTACATTTTAATTGAATCTACAACCATGTCCTTTTAAGTTTTGTCATTTATAAACAATCATTGTTTTACTCTAACACATTTGCAAATATATTATATTATGTTCTTGGCAAATTTCATGACAAAATCTACAACTTACTGTAAATTACAGGTATCAAAACAGTTCATACCTTTAAAGTAAAGATTTACAGAACCTTAAGGATAACTGAATTTTTTAAAATACTGGCAAATAATTAAGGCAAACAGAATTGGCTATAGGAGACTGAATAAATTTTGTTTAAAATATTTCTAATTTTAAATCTTGTTTTCCAGATATAAGGAAACTTGTTTTTTTTCCATAAAGCAATCTGATGTCATATCATCATAAGTAATATTGAAACACTTATGATTTTCTCTCTACTTAATCCCTCCAGAATTCAGCAACTCTTAATGAGTGAGTATAATTTTCATGGCAGTGTATTTGTTTACATAAATCCAATAAAAATCTGTTCTGTTTATAATAGAACCAATTTCCAAATGTGGTTTTATTAACCAAGTCTTTATCTGGAATGTCATGATCGAAAGAGTCATGCCTGGACTCTGGATGTCACCAGAAAGCTGTAAGGAATTAAGATTGACCATTGAAGCCAGTAAGAGGCCCTTGGAGAAACGGCCTGATACCTTGCTTTGTCATGTGGTTCACGGCAATCTTTCCAGGTAAGGAATGAATGCTGTTTTACTGAAAGATGGTGAGGAAGGAACCTGAAGACATATTAGGGACCTCAATAACTTCAAGAATCCACCCAAACCTATAGGTATTAAAGGCAAGCCCAAATTGCACTGTGTGGCCTGCCTTCTCTGCCCTGAAGGGCTGACTAAACCTCAGTCTGAAGGTTCCTTGTGAAGTTCTAGCACAGCAAATTTGAAAGAGCCTATATGATCAAATACTATTCTTGTTGTGCTTATGCAAATAACCAGGCCAAATTGAAACTTGACTTAATTCAGTGTCTTTGATAAAATGAGGGTGATTATAGAGAAAGAACTTGTGTTTCAATGGAAATCACAATGTCCAATTATCACCCACAAACTGAACTGAATCCTAATTGTTCTAGTTTTTTTCCAAGCTAACATTTATTTTTTCTTTTATCCCTTGACTTGGAATTATTGACAACTACTGATGCAATGTCAGTCATACAGAATTTACCTACTACTCTGCCTCTCCCTTTTTGGGATTTCAAGGCCAATATCTACTCCTGCTTTTTCCTCACTAACTCCCTTCTTAGGACCTATAAAAACCATTTTCTTTATTCTCACTTTTAGACCATGTCTTCTCAAATATTTCATATCCTTCCTTCAACAGGGCATCCAGGCTCTGGGAAATTTCCTCCACAAATGGCCTCTGGCCACAGCTCTTGCCTTTTAGGCTGACTAATTCCACAATCTTCCCCTAACTACCCAGACCCACATGCAGAGACAAGTCTATATCCCTAACCCGCTTGAAGTAGTTACAGAAAAGGCCTTTGTCCCTACTCTCAAACCCAGAACTGGGTCAGGTCATTAAGAATAAAGCAATTTTAAAACCAGAGTGGGGAATGAAAAGACAAGCTGACACCATTTGCCATCATGGCGCCATTTGCCAAGCATGCCTATTGCCTTGTTAAATATGATTGCCATTTTATTCTTCTAAGCTTATGTCCGCAGGGCTGGAAGTTACTGGAAAGCAAGATAGAACATTACTAACTGCCCCACAGCTGCAGGCAAAAGATAACATTGGAGCAAACTACAGCTTATGCAAAACCAGACAAAACCTCTTATGTTGCAACACCTCCCAACAGCCCAGGGGCCACACAACAGCTAACTCCCACCCTTTTATAATCAGATAAAAATTCAAAGGCCCTACATTTTGTTGCTGGTGCATAACTCTACCCCTTAAGCCCCTTTTTTCCCTTTGAAAGTGAATTAAACTTTAGTCTCTGCATTTTCTTCTCTTCATAAATTCTTTCACTGCATATCTCACTGCCCACCTTAACACTGTATTCTTTAAAAAGAAATTATATCAAGTTGTATTCAGTTTTGATTTGTCCTATTACTGATGATCTTTACTCAGTTGAGATGATGGTATCTTCCAGGCTTCTCCTCTGTAACATTAATCCCTTTTCCTTTTTTAAAAACTGATTCCTCTTTTTTAACTTTATTTTTATTGTTACTGACACTCTTTCTGATGATAGGTATTTTTCTGGGGAGGAACTTTGAAACTATGTAAATATTTCACTCTTCATTAAAATTTTAATTTATTAATTTATTTATGTTAGTATAGATGCATGGTTTGTTATTTTATTCAAATGATTAGTAGAGACAAATCGTTTGCCATTTTATTAAAATGTTATTTTATTTACCTGTTACTACCATGATTTATATGGACATTCAAATTGTTTCAGATTTATTTATCTAGAGGAAGCCCTTTCAATCTAACTTTTGCGTCCTTCTGCCACTTCATTATTCAAGAACACTTCCTCACTTTTGGTTACAAAAATGTATTCAAGTCTTATCTTGTGATCTTCCTGGAATCAGCCATTTCTCCAAAGAAGCCAGTCTCTTTTACTGGAGAATGGTATTTGGAAACTAAAGTCCAAGCGCAACGTCATTAGCTATTAAACTTTCGCTTCACTCAGGCCCTCTTGGTAGTCAAAGAAAGGAAATACATACAGATATTTATATCTATCTATCTACCTACGCATCACCTTTCATCTTGAAAGCCACAAGTTCAAACATTTACCTCTAGTTCTGGTACAAAACCACTTTCTATCATTGCAACTTCCTTTTCCGCCGGTAAAAATCTGACTCCCACTTCCTTTATCCTTAATGGTTGAAATTCATATTGTCAAACTAATTCTGGAATTTTTATACAGACGTATACTCCTATGAGCAATATATAGAGCCATTTCCTCAACTTGTATCACTGGTATTATATTTATCTATGTAGTTAGTAAGAAAACTCGGGTGCAGATGGGGCCTGTGTGACCCACAGTTCCCTGTGTTCCGTACAGTATCATCTTGTAAGTTCCCACAGGGCTCCTCCCAGTTTTATCAAGGAAGCACT
Organism: Phyllostomus discolor; assembly: GCF_004126475.2. Taxonomy (NCBI): domain Eukaryota; kingdom Metazoa; phylum Chordata; class Mammalia; order Chiroptera; family Phyllostomidae; genus Phyllostomus; species Phyllostomus discolor. The sequence goes on from NC_040906.2 coordinate 38,593,803, forward strand.
TTTCGACTTATTTTCTCCCATTATTCACTCAATAGAAATACTCATTCTAAAGTGTGTAATGTGTATCTTTTTTCGTTTTTGTATGTGTTCTTGCAAAAGATTTATTTTATGTGCATTTTAATGTCTATTATGTAAACTATTCCATCTTGGCTGTCTTTTTTCTCTAAACACCTTTAAATTTTCAAATAATATGGAAAATTAGCTCAATTATTGTATTAATTTATATTACTTCATTGTCAGTGAAGTTGAACATGCTTTCACACAGTTAGTATATTTTTTATGAACTGGCTATTTATATATTTTGTTTATATTTCCATTTTCTTTATGAATTTTTATATTTGTTTTTCTTATTGAGTTTTAAGTGTTCTTTAACAGGTGTATTAATCTCTAGCAAAGGAAAAAAACCCTGAGGTATTTATTTCTTTAAATTTAATTTAAAATAATTAAATTATTTTTCAATGTACAGAATTTAAATATAGTCTTTATTTTGGAGGTGGGGAGTTGTAATGCTTATGAAAACATTCTACATGAACTAATCACCCATATTTTCATCTTTGTATGAAATACATCGTTTGTAACTTTACTTTTTGCTTTTTTTCTTTCCAATTTAGTTTAGTTGCGAAATCTAACGTAAGACTTTTGTCTTTCTACTTTTCTTTCCAGTATAATTACCTAGCTGTCCAACATCATTTACTGAATAATCCATTCTTTCCCTAGTGATTTTAGAAGTGATTCTTATCATATATTACTTTAGATTTAAAACAGGGTCCGTTCATGAGGAACTTCTCAGTGTGATCAAACAATATGTACAGTGAAATAATACTCCCAAAACAAGGTTCAGTGCCCACTGAAACCCTGTCAGGCTCCTCTGCCAGCCAAGTCAGAGGAGACATGAGCCTGGAGAAAGGGGCATCTTTTCTAACTCCAGCGGCCTCTCAGCTGGGATCTCCTGCAGAACTTCCTTGGCGAAGGATGGGGGAGCTCTGATTTGTACAAAGGTACCAAAAGGGCTAGCAGCAGCCCCTTTCCATTTATGTTTCAGTGTATTCCTGCAATAAAACATTAATTTCCTCAGCCTATAAGTGTTTACAAATACTGTTGGATGAGTCCCCCACTTTATTTCCCCTTCAAAAGTTTCATACTATTCTCTCAAGTTTATTTTTCCAAATGAACTATCTGTTTAGAATCATTCTATTAAATTTCCTTATCACATCTTTCTCTTTCCTACCTTTGACCCCAAAACAGTTTCATTAGAATTGTGTTAAACTTATGTATCAATTTACTTGAATCACTTTATTGTGAAAGTTTTCTTCTGCTCCTCCAACAGAAGACACATTTCCAACTTGAAAGACTTGACTTCTATCCCCATTTATACTATTTCTTTACCCTGTAGCCCATTACTTTGTCATTTGTTCAGTTCCCTGCTTACTGCTAAGAGTGAAAGGGCCATTATTCTACGAGAACACAACACTTGGAATGCAACAGCCCTACTTTACAGTAGAAATGAGGGAAAACAGGGATCTTAATCTAGGTCAGGCTTCTACTTCTAGTTCAGTTCACGTGCCCTTCTGTTGGTAGTGAGTGTCTTCTTTGGAAGCCGAACATGACCAAAAGGGAAAATCTTGGACCTGCTTCATGGAAAGGTCTGGCCTAATGACCCTGAGTGATCACTTGGAATGTGCTATCCTGCTCCAGCATTTGCAGGCCTGGAAAGTTTGCTCAAAGCACTTTATTTGCACAAAAAAACTACTGAGTTCAGAAGCTATTTTGTCCACTGAAGAGTCACATAGTTAAAATACAAGAACAAGGAACTACAGAAATTTTATTGCCAATAGAATTATGTAATTTTTTCCTTAAAAAGGTAGAATACAAACAATATATTTTAGATTGTTTAAAAACGTATTTTTGGCAAAAAAATTTATTATTTCAAAAATATGATTTGCAATTTTTTTACTAGAATGCTAATTTCTTAAATTCTCTTCAGAATTTTGTATCAGAATTTACCCAGGCCTGGTGATAAGGCCAGGCAGAAAAGCAAAGTGCCTGTACACTTGGGCCTGATGTCATGTGATTTGGTAAAATGGCATCATGCTTTAAAATGCAAAGTGGGCGTGGGCTCTTACTGCAATCCCACAACAAAAGACCATTTTCTCCTTTTCTCACTGAGTATCTCATTACAGGGATAACAAAATTCAACAATTGATCTTCAGCAAAAGGTGGTCTGAGGCGAGAATTGCTGGAACAGAGACTCCTCCTGTTGGGTCTGCATCAACAGTCTCTAACTTGGCAACCTGAGAATGCACACAGATGAAGTGCTATCCGTTCAATGGAAATCACCTGGTTTTCAAAGGGTGTGACTGTGCAAACCCATTGTCAATTGCAAAGAAGAAAGAAAGAAACCCTCCAGAAGCAATTTCAAAATTATACAAGTTTTCACAGATACTGATAGCAGAGGTGCGGATCACCCATTTTCCCCATAAAAATGAACTACTGAAGATTTTGAACTGAATACCACTATTTACAAATGCAATGCTCATTTGGAAATCTATACATTGTGCAAGTGAAAACTACAATAAACTAAAGTACCTAATTAGCAAAAATGTAATTGGTTTTATTGACATTTTTTGTACTGTGCCATGAATTTGGGGGAGAATTAATAAAGTATAAGTGAACGATTTATGGATTTATTTCATTAATAGTTCTTAAAGTTTTAAGAATGCTCTCACAGATTAAATTTTATTTATTGAATTAAGTTTCATATATTTGTTATAAATGTGAACTTGGGACTGTGGATTTCTGAAGGAAGAAGCATAGAACAGAATTGTAATGGATGGACTTTGGAGTCATAAAATCATGGGTTCAGATGTGTGCTCTGTCACTTATTGTTTGTGGCAACTGAGACAAGTAACCTCTTCTTCTTTAATATCAGTTTCCTCGTTTCTGAAACAGTTGTAAAAATTACTAAGGTTAGTCAATGTGAAACATTTACCATAGTCTGGCAAATAAATGTATAGTAAATGACAGTTATACAAGGAAACAGGAAAAACATTCAAACTTTTGATATATTAATTGGGGTTTCTACTAAAACTGAAGCAATGTGGGCCAAAATGAAAGGAAAACAATAGTTTTGATTAAAAACCAAACTATTGCCGTAGGTTTTTTCTTTGTAAAAATAAAATATATTTCTGGCCTTTTTGTATTTATCTGTTTTTTAATTTATTGAAATATAATGACATATAATATTATATTAGTTTTAGGTATACAACATAATAATTGTATGATGTATATATATACATTTATATGGTGAAATGGTCACCATAATAAGTCTCATTAACATTCATCACCACACATAAATACAATTTCTTTTTTTGTGATAAGGACTTTTAAAATCTACTCTTTTACCATCTTTCACATGTATAGTACAGTACTTATTGATTTTATAACTGAAAGTTTAAACTAGTGCACAAAAATATTACCAGCTTCATTATGTATTTATTTTTATCTTTTAACTAATCTATAGCATTTTTTCAAACATTGCCCATTTTTAAAAATCCATGTATGTTTTCTGTTCCAAATCCCACATAGCATTTATGTTTCCTTAATCTCTTCCAACTGAGAGTTTCTTGGTCTTTCCTTGTCTTTCACAACCTTGACTATTTTGAAGAGAAAAGACTAAGTATTTTGTAGGATGTCCCTCAGATCAAGTTTGTCTGCTCTTTTCTCATAGTTATACTGGGGTCATGAGTTACTGGGAAAGATGCCATAGAGGTAAATTGTTCTTGCTGTATCACGTGGAGGTGTGTGATACTGACATGAGTTCCCACAGGTGATGTTGGTTACGGTACTATCAGCAAGGTCTCTCCACTGTAAAATTACTCTTTTCCTGTTTGTAATTAATGAGTGTTTGCGAGGAGATATTTGAGACTCTGCAAATATGCTATTTCTTTCTTAAGGTTCTGCCCAATAATTTTAACGTGTGTGGAAGGATTTTGCCTGTGGCAATTATTACTCTAGCGTTCTAAGAGTGATTTTTCTTTTCCCATCACACTTTTTACAATTATTAACTGGGTTTCTCTTACAAAAAATATTTCTTCCACCTCATCTAGTGTCATCACTTGACTGAATCTGGTTTTAATCTTAAATTGTCTGATGGAAGAACTGGAGTAAGTGCACTTCTAGGGAACAGGAATGATAGAGGTCAGATCTGCTCCAGGAGTCCCATCATCATTCAGCAACATTCAGTATTGATCACTTGTAATGCCAGTCACTGAGCAGGTGCAAGAAAAATGACAATGAATAAGCATATCTTTGTTCTTAAAGAACTCATAGTCCAATAGAGGGAAACTCCTTTAATAAATAAATGCAGATTAGACACTAAAATAGAAATATATTCTTTAATGTTTGGGACAGATATGCTAACAATATAGAAGCTAGGCATGCTGTCACAATAGGAACTGAGTTTTAAATGTTATAGGGTGTGCAGCAGGCAGGCAAGATGGAGAAAAACATCTGTGGCAGGCTAAACGGCATGATCAAAGGCTGAGAAGCTTGACATAGAAAGATAAATACAAGGAAGCTCAAATAGTTCAGTGTGTTGGTGAGTATTCAGTGAGGGTCTTGAACTTATTACTCTAAGATCTTTGTAATGGGAGCTACTGAACATCCTATAACAGGATGATTTTGTTTTAGAAAATGATCACTTAGAGAGGATGTTGAAGCTGTGTGAAATCTGAGGTATGGGGAACAATTAAGAAGGGATTTAGGTTCCCTTTTAATCAAGCTTAATATTGGATATTTGAGCACTAAATACAAGATGGTATGGAAATGACGAACTTTAGAGTGATGTGAGTTTTTATTGTGTTAGGCAGAGGTACCAGTCATGGGGTCTTACAGCTTTAATGTATTGCAGTAAGTTTTGGGTCCTGTTCATGACCCTTTAGTGTTGTTCAGTATTTTAGACAACAAATTATTGGAATTTTAAATACTACTGAATTCTGAGAATGGTCAACCACATATAATTATGGAAAATCTAGATCTTGCAGTTATTGCTTTCACCTAGCTATCTTCACAACCCTACAGCGTATATTTTTATAATCTTTGATAATATACAAGAAATTAAAGTGGCATAGGTACTTAGAGAGATCTATTTAATCTGTATTCCTAAAGTTTCATTTCTACAGGGATCTGGTATCACCCTTTTAATTGTTGTTAGTTAATATTTAATATCAGCTATAGAGAAAATTTAAAGTCATTGAAGTAGAGCCAATGTTTGAAGAAATTTCAGAGAAGATAAGATTAAGTCTATGAGGAAAGTAAGCAGTAAAGGAACATTCTACTTATTGATGAATATCATGAACTCTAGGTCTACAACAAGGGGCGATGGGACACAGAGAGAAGTGTGTGGTTTGTGAAAATCCAGACTACACGCTGCTGTGACAAAGTAGCAGTGTGTTCACATTTGAGTTTATGTATAAAACAAAGATTTCATAAGTACCAAAATGTTAACCTATATAAATATTTTAGAAGGTTCTTTAAGAAACTGTATTACTTAGAGTCCTAAAAAAAAGAAATCTCTTACTTATTCAAACCAGGTAATTTGAGACGGGTTTAAAATATAGTTATCTTCATAGGGTAATGCTTTGGGAAGCCATTACCACATTTAGACCTAAAGGGGTAAGAGGAGAGAAGGGTTACTAGAACCTAGCAGAGAGGACAACTATGTGGAGAAGAATGCCTAATAGAAGTTCTGACATTCAGTAAAGGGACACAGCCACATGGTGACTAGACAGGAAGAGAATGGGAAGTAATGTGCTGCCATCACTCTCTTCCCACATTCCCATCTCCTGCTGGTGCTCCCCATCGCCCAGCTACAGAAAGCATGAAGGCAATGTCACAGCTGGATGCAGTCTTGGTGGGTCGGTCTTCCAGGGAATGTAGCAAGATACAGAAGGGTGGAGAATAAATTCACAGGGTTAAACTGAAGAGAGTCAACACATTTTAATTAATATTTTTTAAGATCCAAGAAAGAGTTGTTTTTAGTAAAATTGGACATTATTTGGATGTTTGGATGTAACTTTCTCTAATGATAGAGGGGCTTTAATCATGAGATTTTTGGTTTGGGAATTATTAAATTTGGGGAAGCATAGAACATAGCATATTGATTTTTTTCAGATTTTAAATTAATTTTACAGTTATTGAAAACAGAAGAAACATGTAAAAATATAGAAGTCACACATAACTTGAAGTATTTTATGTGTCAAATTTCTATAATGGAAGAATAAAATAAAAGACAAAGTAGATATAGTTAATAAATTTAAAAACTCCATTTGCCTTCTAGGCATCATAAAATCTAATTTGACATTAATATAGATATGAAAATCCTCAAAAGATATTTAGAAAAATCATTTACATAATGCCCAAATATCAGAAACCACTTATATGCCTTTAGGCAAAGCATAATGTGCTTTTATGACAGTAATATTTAAAATTTCTTCAACTGAGGTATATCATTGAGGAATCTATGTGTGTGTCTGTTAGTACAGTGCTTGAGTCTTCACATGTATAATTAAAGCAATATTGTCTCATCATCCACTTCAGATAATGTTAAGAGTAGATTACAATTTAGTAAGTTAAAAGTCTTACAACTTATCATTTCAATTAGTATGTAAAAATAATTTTCTTTTTATTATATTTAAAATAAACAATATTTAAATACACAGTTAAGTGTAAATATCTTGTGTAACTTATTTTTACAAATATTGTGTCTTTTTTACAATATTTTATTTTGTATCAGTTAAAAAATTTTTTTATGAGCTAGGGTCTGCTCAAAAATACTTTATAATATTAATTATGTCTAGTAAGTATTATTAGTTTCATTTTTACAGAAAAGAGATAATTTTCTCAGATCACACTGTTTATAAAAAGCAGAGGGGACTTTTAACCTATTTATTTTATTTGTTTACTGAAAGTCTTCAGTCTTTTCAATTGTGCTAAAATTATTTCTACAGCTTTCAATTTTATTTTATTTTATTTTATTTTCTCTCTTTTTTATTATTGTTCAAGTATAGTTATCTCTATTTTCCCCCCACCACTCCCCTCCCACCCCAGGCATCCCCACCTCCCACCCTCAATCTTACCCCCTTTGGCTTTGTCCATGTGTTCTTTATACACGTTCCTGTAAACCATTCCTCCTTTCCTGCCACTATCCCCTCCCCACTCCCCTCTGGTTACTGTCAGTTTGTTCTTAATTTCAATGTCTCTGGTTATATTTTGCTTGTTGTTTTTTTTTGTTTGTTTGTTTTGCTGATTAGATTCCACTTACAGGTGAGATCATATGGTATTTGTCTTCCACCACCTGGCTTATTTCACTCATATTGCTTTCAATTTTAATATCAGACTTTGTTAATAGTCTTTTATTTTCTTGAAAAGAAAATTTAAATGTTAAACATATGTAACAGTTCTAGTCATAATCATGGGCAGTAAACCTCATTAGTGTATAATTGATCTTTGAGACAGGATAGTAAGAAGGTAGGAAAATTCCTTGGCAAGTGGAGTAGAAAAACTGAGACAGCTGAACACAATGGTGGAGCCATTTCCAGCCAGACACAGGTCACCTCCTAGAAGTAACATTTAGGTCTCAGTTGTGTTTCAGCTCCAGGCCCAGAAAAGCAGTAAAACCAGGTGGGTGAAACCAGAACAAGCTGCAATGACTAAGAACCTCCTACTCTGTCATTGACCAATTAATAGAGACCATGACCCTGCAAGAGCACACCTGGAGAACCAATATTCTGCAGAAGCCCTCCCCTGAAGTCTCCCCTAAGATTTCTGCCTGCAAGAGAGAGATCAAAGCCTGGAGACAAAGGACCCAGCATGCTCTCTCTTCCTCTGGAGAGCAGCCCTAGCCATTTCCTTTCCTTTCTTCTTCCCTCACTTCTTTCTCCACTGGCATGTGTCTCCTTAACTCAAAGAAACCCCAAGACTTGCAATCAGGGGAGCCACGTCCCTTGTCAGGTAACAGTCTTGACAAGTCTAAAACAAATAATTTGAAGTCATGTGTGAGAGAAGGAAGCAATGTGGTGACAAAAAAAGAGAAAGAAATGTGTGGGTTGAAGCCAGAAAAATTGGATTTGCATCTTGGTTATGCTCCTCTGGAGCTCTGTGAATCAATTGTACTGTTGATACAAGAAACATCCAAACCTGCAGAGAATTTTTATGAGTTTGAGCCAAACTGACGACAATTGCTGCGAAATAAAATCTCAAAGGATTGAGAAAATGCTCTGGAGAATGGCAGTTTTGTAGTCTATTTTCTACATTACAATCAAAGGAGGAGGCACCAGGAGGGTTATGTGAAATTCATGTGGTAGGTTAGGGAGTGGAGAAAGCAAAGCTGGGCAATCTCTGAGAATGGATGAAGAGTAAAATGAAGAGATAAACAGGATAGTTAATTAACATTTATAACACACAGAAAGATGGTATTTGGGCAACAAGATAACAATAAAGGGTCTGACTGTGCCCCAAGGGGTCTGGAAAGAGATTACTCTGCCATTTCAAAGGTATGTTGACATGGCAAAAAGACACTAGGTAGGCTCACTTAGGCAGGGGAGTCCAGCCACAGCCCAAGGGCTGCATGCAGCCCAGGATGGCTATGAATACAACCCAACACAAAATTGTAAATGTACTTAAAAGATTTTTAGTTTTACTACTAAGTTTTATACTAAGTTTTATCTTGGTACAGGCACTAATTATGTATATATGATAAAATAGATAAATAAACATCAGCATTTGAGACTGCATGTGGGAACTCAAATAATTACAATAATTCAGTAAGATAATTTACTCCTACCCAAGTGAAAATAAATGTTAAAATTTTGGGGGGGTGGGGTAAGGAAATATTCTTGTATATTTGCAATTACCAAAATATTTAAACTCATGTTTTCATTCCTCCTACTGCACATCTTCCTGTGGTTTCAATTTAACAAAATTTAAAAAAACTTGACCATATATTCTCATGTTATGAGCTAATCCCAAATGAAGAAATGTTATGTTAAATATACAAAAAGTGTAACACTCTTGAGAAAAGTGGTATTACTACTTATAGGAAATTTGAAAATGTTTTGGAAATTATTTTAGTTTTGGAAGATATATCAGTGTTAAATACATAAATAAATTATTAATATAATTATACTACTGATGACAATAGTCTAACAATTATTTATTTTCTTTGGCTGATATTTCTTGGGACAAATAATTGCTCTTTATTAATATTACTTTATGATGTTCCCTAAGTTATGGTATAAACAAAAATCTTTCCCCAAGTTATATATTTAAAGTAATTTTCTTAAACAGTTCATAATAGATACTCTGAACTTATTATAAGCCTTTGAATCAAACAATGAGAGGGTATGTTGTTAAAAATGCCCTTGAAGGAAATAGGAAATTGATTGAAATAAAAATCTTCAGAAATAACATAAAAGTAACTTTAAAAACAATATGCAAAATCCCCATACATAAATGAAAAGATGCTAACATCAAAGTCAGGAAATACTGCTTGAATTGGACAACCTCCAGTTCTAAGAAATCTCCAGCAATGGGAAAATTATGCACGCACACACACACACACACACACACACACTGTACAGGTTAAAATTATGTTTCTAGAAATAAACAAAATTTCATTTTAAATATAATAAAATGACATTCCAGCAAATTAGATTGTTCCTTTTAAGTATTTTCTTTAGAGACATTAAAATAAAAATATTTGAAAAACTCTTACACAATTGATTCTTTTGAGCAAAGGTGAAAATAGAAAAGCTCATTTTGTATTTTTAGCGACAATACATGTTATAGCACAGAGGTTAAAAACACATGTTATAGCACAGCTGATGAAGTCATTTTTCTTGGTTGTCAAATTGTCTCTGTACTACTTACTAGCATGGGACTTTAGGCAAGGAGAAAAAATGCAATATTTGAAGCAACAATGGCTGATACTTCCTAAAAAAATGTTTTGACAGGCTGGCTGAGCCCATTCAAGATAAATTCAAAGAAAGCACATGTAGACACATATATCAACACAGATGAAAACCAAATCCAAATCCGAATCTTAAAAGTAGTTATAGGGAAAAAAGACACAGTATCTTTAAAAGAGTAACAGAAAGCCTTAAAGATAACTTCTTAACAAAAAGTATGAAAACCAGTGTACAATGAAATGACATTTTAACAGTGCTGCAAAAAAAAATTCCCACCAATCATCTTATACTAGTAAAAAATATATAAAATTTAACAAAAAAATAATCACTTTTTTCTAGATATCTGAAAGAAATTTTCAGTAGCAGACCTACACTAAATACATACATACAATGTATATACATACATATAATCATGCGTACATACTGAAGTGAGTTGTTTTCCCTCTTCTCTTAAGTTAAACCCCAGTTTATATTCTATGATTTAGTCTAATCAATCATCTTAACTGTGAGCTTGCCCTGAGCGTTTCCTCACCTACCATAGGATAACATTTATTTCATTCACTGTGGTTTATTTTTTCATACACTCATTGTAGTATTTATTTGACTGTGTTACATTAACTTGTAATCTGACTCTTCCTTTAGGATAAACTTGTGGTAAGCAATAGTGTGAAACAGTTAATTTGGAATCTGTGGTAGGAGAGAGTGTCATGTTCATCTTTGTATCTCTAGCAGTTATCACATTGTCTTATGCATATTATGTATTCTCCCTTGATTTTATAAATGAATAATTGAATGAACTGGTGACTTTGCAGTAGAGGTTGGTATAGGAAAGAATAATAAAACATAGCCTATCTTCTAAGTGGGTATAATCTAATTAGGATGACAAGCCTTTGCACATTTAATTACTTGGCAAATTTATAGGCTCCAAATGTAGTAATAAAATGCATAATCAAGACAATTCTTTGGGATTCAGGGAAAGCACTGTAAGAAAGCAAGAAGCTAGTTAGCCAGTCTTAATTAAATCTTACAAATTTTATGTATCCTAATTCATTTCTTTTGAGTAATATAGAAGGTTTGAACATTTTTGGACATTTTTCTTGTCCTCAGGCATTTATAACCCCCAACACATATCAGGCTGTTAGCCTCAGAATGGACTTGTTTTTTGCTTGCCTAACATACTGTTCTTTTGCTAATGGTGCCCCAAATTTTCTTGAGAAATAAATTAATCCCTTGGAGTGTTGGCTTTGACACATTGTGCAAATGAACACTCCAATGAATACTACAATTTTTTTAGAAGTTCAATTTTATACCTTGGCAGGAAGTATATAAAGACAGTCAAGGATGTGGAAGATATTAGGGGAGTAGCTGTTAGGTGAGCATGGGGCTTCGCAAGTCTGGTTTCTTCAGGAGTGACTATGGTCTTTGCTGAGGCTGTGGTATCCTCATTCTCCCTAAATTCCTCTTGCTCATGAGAAGCCATAGGGGAAAGCTGACCAATAATCTTAAGTTTCCTAGGGAATCATCTTGAATGTATAACAATTTTACAGTTTTAAGTACTGCCTTTAATAAATGTTACTGGATTTTTCTTTTGATGCCAACCCTAAATGTTTCTTTACAAAAAAGATTCCCTTTTCATATGCAGCATAAGTGTTTAGGGTTTCTGTTGCTTGAAATCAAGAGTCCTGACTCACAGAGTCAACAATGATGCTACAGAAGGTCAAGGAACCTCCACCTTGAACTTTTCCTGTCTTATCATCCTTTCCTCCATTTTGGTCCAGCAACTGAAAAATTGCTCAGACAAATTCTGTTGTTCAGGTGCTTCACATATTTATATATTTTCTAGTAATCTTATGTCAAAGCCCAGCACAAAGATCATAGTTACATTTTTTGTAGAGGCTCCAATGATGATATATATCTCCAGCTCCTCACCTCCTGCATGCAAACTTCATTGTTCCTTTCTATAACAACATTTTGCCTTTTATCACATATCTGAACTTATAACTAATTATTACTATACAGTAATAAATTATTACTATATTGTAATTATTTCATAATATCTGGTTATCCCCATAATTGTGTGCTTCTTGAGGGTTATTATTCTAATTCATTTTTTATGTCCATCAGTACCTAATACAATGAAAGTAAAATATCTACTGGATACATTAAGATATCAGAAGGAAAGAAAAATAAACTGAGCACAGTAATGTGCTAGGCATAAGTACTCCAAAAGTACATTTCAACTAGATAGCTATGTCTTGAGGAACTTTTTCTTTTTTATTGCTGTGGGGTTCCCTGCGGGGTCTGATTGTACGTGATGAAATCTAAAAACTTAGGGACACTTTAAAGCATTCCCATATCAAAATTTTTCTTTATATTACTAGGGTGTTAAACAGAATGCATGCCTCATCAAAAATCTTATCTCTTCTGAGCTATCACATTATCTCTCTTTTGAAATTTACACATGGGGACCAAAGAATAAAGTGAGTAAACAGGGAGAAAAAAGACAATAACAATGTCACAAATGAATGATCAAATAGACCATATTCAAAGCGGAAAACTGTGACTTTGTTTAAAATCCAGCTGAGTTAAGTAGTTTGCATGGCTAGCAAGCAGCATTACCAAAGCATATGCTGCATTATACAGAACAACAATACAAAAGCAAGTAAACAAAAACAATGAATAAAAATCAAACTTTTGGATAAATACTTGTAATTATCTTCTGTTTACTCTTGCAGCTTTAACTTGACAGGAGTATCTGGCTTCAAGGTCTCATGTTACCTGATAAATGAATGGGTTAGGGGTCACTCTGTTGAAGGAGCAAGAATGCTGTTGTACATGGGTCATGTTATCAAAATGTAGCGCTTTTGAGTAAACTGGAACACTCTCCTATAACAACAAGTGTGAGAACTTAACTTTGTACTTTTACTGAAACAACTTTTGGTCATCTACTGAAATACACTATATTAAAGAAGAATTTTGTAATGAAAAATGAAGACTTTTACTTATCTACTCCAAAAAGGAAAGGTTATGCTAAATTTGAAATCCTCATAAAATATTAATACTTTTTGCTGATATTCACTAGCGGGGTAGTGTATGTATCCATTTGAGCTGCTATTACAAAATAAGAAGGCTTAAGCACCAGACATTTATTTCTCACAGTTCTGGATGTTGGAAAATCCAAGATGAATCCCCCTGGCTGACATATTGGGCAAAATGAGAAAATGCAGTTTTTGGTTATGGATAAAAAGTTTAAATTGAAATGGAAACTACCCATTTTCTTCCATATTTTAACTACAGTTAGGAAGAGAAAAAAAACTTGAACATGAGGTAAGACTACTAAAACATTTTTTTACAAGTAAAATCAGTGGTTTTGCATGTAAACACGCATATATCTTCCCATTCATAAACATTAAGAAATCTTGGGAAAATGCCGGTTTGCACTTATTGCACATTTTCTTTTTCACCGATTGATTAACAATCACAAAGACACCTAAACTCATTTTATGTAGAGAACATTGGTAAAGGGCAAAGACAAAAGAAATTCTGTAAAAGAAGTACCTTAAATTGGAGATTCTTTTTTTTAAAGATTTTATTTATTTATTTTTAGATAGAAGGGAAGGGAGGGAGAAAGAGAGGGAGAGAAACATCCATGTGTGGTTACTTTTCACGTGGGCCCCACTGGGGACCTGGCTTGCAACCCAGGCATATGCCCTGATTGGGAATCAAACCAGTGACTCCTTGGCTCACAGTCCATGCTCAAACCACTGAGCTACGCCAGCCAGGTTAAATTGGAGATTCTAAGAGTAAATTGGTTTTTGCTAATAGTTTTTTTTTTAAATTGAAATACTATTCTGATCACTCACGACCTAAGACTATTCAAATAATAAGCCAAAAAGAAGCAGATGTTAAAGACTGGTCTTCAAGCACTATAGCCACGGATGCCAGGCTTCACTGATCCCACACATTAAACCACATCCACACCTCAGTGGCCACCACACTATTCAGCAGAGTTGCTAACTGTGAGCTGTTTGAAGTTGCCAGTTGGAGCACTATGGAATTTTGTCAAGCTCTGAATAAGTATACGGATCTTAGCAGGGGTTGGAGGAATCAGTTCAACCTTGGCGTTGTGCCAAAATGTGGCCAGTGGTGGCTTGGAGTAAATCACAGCTGCATTTACCAGGGCCGGGCCCTGCTCCGCGAGTTTATAGACAAATCACACCATGGATCTAGGATGGAAAGTCTAAAAGGAAATGAACAAGAAAGCAAACTATAGCCGAAGACATTGAAGTTGATCACTGTTGAGAACAGTGATCAGAGGGGAGAGGGGAGGGGATAATGGGGGAAAAGGGTAAAGGGTTTATAGGAACAAGTATAAAGGACACATGGACAACAACAAGGTGGGGTAGTGCGGAGCGGTGGGGGGAAAAGGCAGAAAATTGTACTTGAACAATAATAACAAAAATAAAAATACTTAAAAAATTAAAAAATAAATAAAATGTATTTTCCTGTAGTTTTATAGTTTGTAGTTAAGTATGTGCATTTTATTATTCTTCATATCATTCATTCATTCATTCAATATTTGTATTTCCTTAATTAGTAAAATTGATTAAAGGCTTTTGAAATTCAGTGTGAAGATTTATTTTAAGTGGAGAGGGATAAGTTTTATAACTGAAAGAAAAAAAGGATTTGCAGCTGTATGTACCCACATCTTTTGTTTTTATAGTATAAAATTTTCATATTCAGAATTAGCCAGCTGGACTCAGTTTAGATGATCCCAGTTGTGTTGGAAACTTCCAAAGCATCATAATCTGGAGAGTTGGACATATGCCTTCCTCTCCCCATCAGGCCTGATCAGGGTATTGACCTTGGCCATGTCAATGTCATACAGCTTTTTCACAGCCTGTTTGATCTGTGCTTGTTGGCCTTGTGGCCTTGACATCCACAATGAACCAAGTGTATTATTGTCTTCTGTCATCTTCCAGGCTGACTCAGTAGTCAGGGGGAACTTGATGACAGTGCAGTGGTCAAGTTTGTTTCTCTTGGGGGTGCTCTTCTGAGGACCTTTAGACTGCTTTCAGAGCAGCAGTGTCTTAGGCCTCCTGAAGGTGGGTGACAGCGTGGATCTCCTTTCTTTTGTGTATGTGACTGTGGAAGTCTTCTAGCACTGCTTTCTTTGCCTTCAGAGCCTTTGCCTTGGCTTTGGCTTTGGGAGGGGCAGAAGCTTCCTTCTTCACTTTGGGCACCATCTTCATATGTACCCACGACTTTTTACAGTCTCTTAGATATTTTCCCCCTGGATTCTAGAGTCAGTTTAACTCTTTCTTGTGAATTCGGTGATTATATGTTAAATCTTATGTAATTATATGTTAAATATAAATGCGATCATTTCAAAACCATGTTATTTATATTCTGGCAAACCGTGACAATGATCACATTTATAACAAGTAAGGCTTTCAAGAATTCACCTAGTCAAGTGTCTTCTGTGCCTGAATTATTTTTGGGTTCATGTAACCTTCCTTTACGTCACTCTGTATTGGTTTCCTGTAGTGTATCACTCCATGATGTTTTCTCTTTCACTAATTCATTTACTCATTCATTCATGTTTTACTTATTTATTGCTGTTTTGTTTAATTGAAATCTGATATAAGTGAGGATAGATATATTGTATATTTTGTTCAATGTTGTATTCCTGAAGCATAGGACAGTGCACAACATGTAAATGATATCCAGTTTATTTTTACTGAATGATTATTTGCTGAATAATTAGAGCAACCAAGTTCAGAGCAGTGAAGTGACTCCTGCAAACAAGAGTCGTTACCGTTGGGGAGAGCATATGGCTCTGGTGTCAATCAAGCCATCTACTACCACTGCACACTGTTGAACAAGTGATGTTAGTTCATCTAATTCCAGGTATATACAACACTATTTGGAAGCTGAGAGTTGATGTTTTATTAAATAATAAATGTACCTATTATTTACCTGAATTGATGATAACATAAAAAGAATATTAATAGTCTTTGTGGTTTTGATCAGCTCAAATATAAAATCAATCTTTAAAAAATGGTGTTCTGTATTTATGCTCAAATTTTTGAAATATTGGCTTTAACAGGAAGGAAACAAAAAAAATTCAATGATTAAGATTCCTTTCTTTGCAGTTTGACAAAGAATAAATGTTTCTCCTTTTTATAGTAATGTTTATCACTTTAGAACAACATACTACTAAATATCATCATAGGTGTGCCATCCAGAAAGTATTAGACTATATATACCTGTGACATTTAAATAAAGCTAATATGTTATACTTTGTATTGCATATGATATATTATTTACTCTATGTATCTATTAAAGTTCAACCAGAAAATCAGAATCAGTAGGATACTTATGGATTTATTATACAAGAAATTGCATATGTAATTGTGGGGAATGATGAAGCAAGTCCTAAGACTGCAGGGCAGACCTCAGGAAGGAAGGTGATGAGCAGGCTGGGACCACACAGGCACAGGCTGAAGCTCTGGTTGAGGAATGGGGATGTCTTCTCTCCCTAAGGAAAGTCTCAGCTCCGCCCTTACGGCCTTTCAACTGTTTAAGTCAAACCCACCTAGGATAATTTCCCTTACCCAAAGCCAACTTAGTAGAGACTTTAATTGCATCTGCCTAATCCTTTCATAACAGCATCCAGGTTAAAGTTTGATTAAATAATGGTGGACTGGACCCAATACATTTTTAAAATGTAATAAATTAACTTCACTCCTTTGGAAAAAAATAATAAAGGTGGACTGTATTCTAGCCAAACTGACACATCGTAAAGGTGTCAATATTATACTATGCAAGGGAGCACAATAGTAGGTTTATAGTTCTTGATATATGAAACAGAATTTATTCTTTTATTGTTATTTATTAATTATTGTATTAGTTATTTGTATTACCACTGTCAGCCTACTTTTGCCCATCCCTGTATGTGTATTATTTATTATTATATACTAGGCATTGTGTTATACATTTTATTTAGTAAATTAGGATTTTCTCTATACCATTGCAAAACATTCCAGTTGTTTTTTATTTTACTACTACTTCTACTGCAAGGACTTATTATGCCAGTAATCGGCTGGTTTCTAGCTGAGACATTTAGTTTTCCTTCCCCACTTTTCTCCTTGCTCATATGTGCATTTATACTCACGCATAGAATTTGGGATTGTTGTTTGATTTTTAAAACTTCAATCCTTCCAACGCAATTTCACTCACTATTTATTTATCCTTCTGCCTCATTATTTTGGATTTCTATTTTATTAGTTGTTAAAAGGCCTTAATTGATTCTCATAAATATGTAGATATATACATAATATGTTTAAAAAACCCAAACAGATACAAACATTTCTTCTATTTTGTGTTCCTGCTCCCTACCCCATACCCTTCACTCCAGTACTATAGTACTCTAGGCTTTCTTTCTCTTTTACATGCCATACTGCTCTGTTGGGACATTCTGAACTACTTGGCCTATTCCTTCTCTGCTCCTAATTCTGCTCATTGATTTTACTAAGGCAGTTAAATATTTTAGTTCTTCACAAGTCACATAATATCTCTTAGAGCATATCCCTTTTGTTTTAAGATTTATTAGATACTTATGTCCCACATTCCTAGATAGTCTATCATTTATCTCTCTATCCATCTATCTATTATCTATCTCCCTAACAGCTATCTATCATTTAACAATCTCTCTCTCTCCAATGTTATTACTAATCTTTGCTTCCTTTTATTTTTTTATTTTGAATTCTCAGCTCTAGGGTATCTGCATCTTTAATTATAAAATTTTCTTAACTGTTACCTCAGGTGATGAGAGGATGATAAACTCTGAATCTTCGGCTATCTACAAATATCTTTCTCACTGCTAGGAGAATGATATCTGGTCTGACTAAAGAATTCTTAAGTTATCCTTTTTTCTCAGTAGTCTGAGTATTAATGCACTGCTTTCTAACAGATAAGAAGTTTGACAAAATGAAATTTTTCTTTATAAGTGACTTGTACTTTTTGTGTGAAAGATTGTAGAATTTCCTCATAATTTTAGGAGTTCAAAAATTTTTACCAGACCATGCCTCTACATAAATCTTTTGCCATTGGCACTACTTGAAATTTAATGAAGAATTTTAATCAGCTAGCTTAAATGTTGATTAGCTTGGAGGAAAAAAAAAATATATATATATACACATATACATTTGTTTTATCATTGTCTTTTCTTCATGTATTCCTTTTCTCCTTCTTGTGTAACTGTTATTTTTAAGTGTTATATAAGTTGCCTCTATCCTTTAAGTCTCATCTTCACTCACATTTTCCATGTGCTAGTTCTTTTGTGTTGTGTTGTCAGCTGTCTCTTCCATTAGATCAGTTATTTGAGGTTTTGACAGTGCCCATACTCTAATTTATCTACAGAGATTTTGAGTGCAAAGTTATGCGTTATTTCCAGCAGTTCTTTTCTATATATGTGCTTTCATAGGTCCTTTCTCAGGTTTCATTAAAGAACCACGCCAAATAGTTTGCTGCTCTGTGTGTACAGACTGCGGGACTCCTTACATGAGTTGTTGCCTTTGGTGTTTTCCCTGGATCTCAGTGACAGCTGGCAGAGTACTGTCACAGCCTGGGCTCCCTGAAAACAACTGGAATGGACACTGGTGTGCAGGACCTTTAAAAGAGAGTGACCTTTGGATCAACACCTGTGGAAGGGAGGGAGGGAAATCAGAAGTAGGCAGAGGCAAAACTTGAGCTGCAATTGAAGTCTCAATGAAGGCTTTTGTCTCAGCCAACCCTGTTGTGAGCTCTGGATTTGGGATGGCCCATTCTGAGTAGGAGTAAAGGAGCCGGATCTCTGTTCTCTTGTATTAGAGGGGAGTTGCCCTCAAGCAAAGGCATGGCTTTGTGTTCTGCAGATTCCCCTAACTAAGGCCATGACTAAAGGGGACTAATGGCTGAGAGCTGGCCTCTGGCACCACTCCTGGCAAAACTAATTCTGCCACTCTTGAAGAGGACCTGTGTAGTGCAGAGTTAGCCCTACATGTCTTGGGCACAGTGTGGAAGGTATGCCAACTACCAAGGATATTTTATTTTTAGGGAATAAGAAAATGATAACTGGGAGGGTCTGTGGACCAAATGAATATACTCTGTTCAGATCTGGGCCTAGGGCTAGTGTCTGGGGTGTGAGAATCCTACAGTCACACAAGGGCCCCCAGCTAAGAGCCCCATGTTTGGTTTAATGCTGCACTATTGCCACCTCTAAAATTTTTAATAATTTTTTTTTGCCTATGCTCTCAGCATTTTCATTTTGCACTGGGCTTCATAAATTATGTAGCTGGTCCCACTTGAACTTTAGGATCCCACTTATTTATTATCTGTCCCATATAGCCCCACTCTAACTCATAAACCATATGACACAATTGTGTCTGAGTATCAGTGTTAACTTGGATCTGATGTTCAACTGTCCTGCAAATACATTCCTCTTTAAATTTCTAGTTCTAACAAAGAACTTAATGTATTAATCTATTTGTTTATTTTAACATGCACCTCCCATGCTGTAATTTAATCCTAGAGATATTTATCTTTTTCACTGATACCACTCATTGCATCTAAAAGACTGACATTTGATATAATATAGGTGAAAATAAATAATGGCCATATGAATGAATGAATAAATCAATGAATGAATGCATAGGAGTTTAAACAATTTCATGCTGCTACCTCCTAGAGATTCTGATCTTTTTTAAACAAATATTTAATTTGTTTAGTTTTAGAGAGAGGAGGAAGGGAGGGAGAAAGAGAGGGAGAGAAACATCTATGTGTGAGAGATATATTGATCAACTGCTTTTCACAAGCCTTCAACTGAGGACCTGGCCTACAACCCAGGTATGTGCCCTGACTGGGAATTGAACCAGCGACCTTTCAATTTGCAGGGCGGCACTCAGTCCACTGAGCCACACCAGCCAGAGCTGACCTTTTATACTTTGTACAAATATTCTTTAATCTTCACCATGATTCTAAAATACTGGCATTAATTTATCTAGTATACAGATTTAAAAACTAAGGTTTAGCTAATGAGTAGAAAATCCAAGTTCAAATACAAATCTGTCTGACTTCCAAGCTTACATGTTATTTCTTTATTTTTATTTTTCCATGACCCAACATCTTTTCTAAGTGGAAAGTAATTGTCTGAAAAATATTAAACCTGGGCAAGATGGTTCTAAGAATGATTGTGTCTCTGTGAGTCATTGAGATCCCGTCCTACTGAAAAAGATTAATCCCACAATTGAGGTAAAAAAGATAGGGGCTTCTCTTTCATCTGTAATATTTTAAGCCTCTTAATTTCTGTCTCCCCTCCTCACCTGGGAAATATGCATTATCTTGCCCTTTAAAAATGTGTGTACAGAACAGTTATTGGAGAAAACATTGAGTCCCCTGGCCTTTGAGAGGTGTTCTCCATCATTCTCTTCACTTAGCCACAAGAATCATCAGTATAGAACAGAATTCTGGTGCTTTTGCAAAATGTATAATTAAAGGTACTAATTTCCCTCATGAAAGAGCTCACTTGTAGCCTGGAAGTACAGCAAAGTTTTCAACTAAAGAATGTGTTAATGCTTATTGTGAAAAGATAGCCTTTAATTAAAAGAAAAAATAAGCTAATTTTCAATTCTCCCCAAAAATAACTATTTCACCATGTTATATTTTATATAATTTATTTATTATTAATATAGCATAATATTTTAATGATAAATATTATATATTTGTTATATTTTTATATTGCAGGAATTGCATATGATTTTGTTTAGGTACTTTTAAAAATAACTTTATTGAGTCATAGTTGTCATAAACTGCATATATTTAATTTGTACAAACTGATGTTTATGGCATATGTATATGCCATAAATATAAAATCATAAACATCATCAAAGATAATAAACATATCCATCATCTGCAAAACCTGTTATACCCCATTTTAATCTTTCCTTCTAGTTTTTCCCTGTCCTTTCCACCTTCAAGGAAACACTGTGTTGTTTTCTGTCACTGTAGATTAGTTTGTATTTTCTAGAATTTCATATAAATGAAATCATATGTTATGACATGTCTTTTTCTTCTGGCTTCTTTTACTGAGTATCTTATTTTGAGATCCATTTGTGTTGTTATATATAACAATGGGTATATACCCATTAGTTAATATCAATCAGTTGCCTCACATACATGCCCTGGCTTTTGGGGAGGAGCTGAACCACAACCCAGGCATGTGCCCTGACCAAGAATTGAACCAATGACCTTTCGCTTCATGGCAGGACACCCAACCAACTGAGCCACACCAGTTGGGGCTCATCTCATTCATTTCCTGTCTCTCAAGGATCACTGTCTTTACTTGCTGGATTTCCAGAATCTCAAAAACTCATTGTTTTTGTATGATTTGTAAAATTTCTTTTCAGTCAGGGGGGTATATCTTGCCCATGTTACTATATTTTGTCCAAAGGCACAAGTTGGAATTACCATACATGATTTTCACAGAATACTTTCAATTCTGAAGGTAAATTTCAAACAATAGTACTAAATTTCAAATATTGCCTTAAATAGTCCAAAATTTATGCCTCTGTTAGGAAAGTCTTCCTTTCAGGAGACTTTGACTAGTAGTATAAATCTGGACAATTCTTGATTCCCCTTCATAGTTGTCAGGGTTCATTTACAAATGGCATTTCATTTTGCAGGTTTTTGCTTTTACTTTGATGCTTCTGTCAGAGATTTAAAAAAATAAAATAAAATAAAATAAAATAAAGAAACCAGAATGCTTCTACGCTGTGTTGCTACTTATTTTCAGCATTGTAAGGTCATCAACAATTTAAAGTATTTAATCAGTGTCAGGTCAAATTTACAAACAATGAAACTTGCCGGATATTTTTAATGATTATAGTTGTAAACTGCTATGCTTATTTTTGTTAGTGTTTTGGTTCAGACACCTCTAATATTTCATTTATTGTTACATTTTTTATGATTTATTTAACTGAATAAATAGCTTGCTAAGTCATAGGCATGGTTTTAAATATTTTACATATACCAACATGTCTAGTCTTAGAAAACAACTCTAGGAGGTAAATCCCCCCTGCCCCGCTGCCTTTTTATTAAATATGAAATAAAAGCAAAACAGTCCGCTCAGCCAAGAAATAGCAGAGCTGTTATTCAAGCCTATTCTCCTCTTACGGTCTTTAATTAAGATATCTAGTTCCTTTTACTTCTTTGCTTTTTTTCCTTTTCTTTTTTTGGGGGGGTGATTTGAGGTTAAGTGTTGACTTGTTTTATGTTACTGTTAAATAAAAGTATAAAAGTTTTTATATGATTCCAGAATTTCGAGGCAATGAAACTAATTGTATTCAATATATTAATTCTATAGCTGAAGATATGAAAATTGTCATATCATCCCAAGCCAGCTAGCTAGATAGAGCCAAACTGACTAATTAGTACACCCATTATTGTAGACATTTTAAATGAAAATCTACTGTGGCCTAATAAAGAAAAAATATACAATTAGGATAAATGAATGTTCATTTTCTTTCTGCTTGTCTGATTTTTCTCAAGTGGTTATTTGGGAAAATGTTTTTTTCTCCATTTCATTTTTCCATCTTTTACTTCATTTAATCGAAATAGTTGATTAAGTAACATAAAGAAAGAGATTTGTATTATGTTTATTGTTACACGTATATCACCTATAAAGAAATCATTGTGCTAAGTGCAAGAAAAAATATAGTGAATAGTCAACTAAATTAGGTAATGAGTATGACACAGAAAAAACATCACTAGAAGAAAAGTATATCAACTCTGATCTTGCCACACAGTAGTGTGATGAAAAGATCAGCTACATAGGTACCTGGTGAGAGCTTGGTAGACGCGCAGAATCCCAGGCCTAGCCTTAGACCTGTTGATTCAGCTTTTGCTTTTGGGCAAAATCACTGTGGGATATGCGTGCACTAAGTTTGGGAGTGTTGCTCATCTTGGTTTTGCAGCTGTGTCCTCCTTCTATTCATTTATCTCCCCAGCAGGAAACTATAATCTGGCTAATTATCCTTGATTAGCAATTCTTATAGGGGGTGGGAAAAGGAAAGTTGAAGCTTAAACTCCAAATTACTGGTTTCAAACTGACAAATATCACTTGCTTGATTCCCTACCCATTCTCTACCCAGTTCTTTCAGAATATTTGAAATTAGTTAGACCTCTGAGCAATTGAATTTTGTCTGTACCTAAAAATATTCAGTAGTACTGCTCATCTTTGTAATTTCTTGCTCTGATTCTCTTTTTTCTACAAATCATTTTTTTTCCTTTAAACATCTCTCATGTAAAAACCTGTAGAATTTAAACTCAAGACAATTAAAGTTATGGATATTGTACTATTTTGCTATTTGTAGTTATGTTTGCAAAGATTATTCTCACGTAATTTAGAATTTACTTGGAATAGAATTAGAAATGTTCCATATATTATTAAAGTCAACTCCTTTGAAATATATTACAGATCAAATAAACAATGTTCTTGAGAGGTAGTATGAGACTGAGATAATTTTGAAATAAATTTTTCTTAATCAAGGTAATTCCAACATCAAATTATTCATATTAATATTTTACTGCCAGAAAGCATTAATAAAGAGAAATATATTACTGAGTTTCTCTCAGTAACTTGGTCCTCAATGGTATAGTTATATAGATTGGTACCAAAGCTCATTTCAAGGTCTGTAAAACTCAAATTTCTTACCTGAGTTTTGATAGTTTCTGAGATGTATAGTCTTATAGTCCAGCACCTCGACACACTCTAGTCTCACACTTTGCCTTTTGTAGTTTTACTTGATTTTTTTTCTTATCTCCTACTCCTCCTTTCCATTTTCATTTCTAATAGTATTGGTTAACTTCACTAACAGCATGTGAATTCCTTGAATCTCAAGTAGAGTAGTATAGTCCTCTTGGCCTATAGAGGACCATCTATAGGTGGTTCCCCTATAGTGGAACCATCTGCATTTCCTGTTTGGAGTTTTCTATCTTACTTCACCTGGTCTTACTAGAGCATTTTTTTAAAACTTGCTGTACAGTCTCTTGCATGAGGCTAGACAGGATGACTTATGCTGAAGGAACAAGCACCCTCTAGTCTCAGTGGCTCACTAATAAAGGTTTATTCTTCAGTACACTACAAACTCACTCTTGGCCAGTTACGACTCTTCTTGAAGTAGTTTTTACTTCAGGGTCTAGGATGATATCGCTGCCTCTAGCAGAAACATTAACAGTCAAGGTGCCAGAAAAAGACCATGGAAAGACACACATTGGTTTTAAACTTTCTGCCCCTTTATATATCACTTAACCTCCTATTTCACAAGCCAGTCAAGTCATATGGCCACTGATGACATCAATTTGTTAGGGGAGTTATGATTTCCCTTCCCTAACTGGAAAGGGCAGTGAGCATTTATTTATGCAAGATAATATACTCTATCATAGTGACATTATGGCAAACAAAATTTTATCTACTGTTATGCTTAATATTTTACTCTTTTATATACATATTTATCTATTTTTGCTCCTTCACAAAATGGAGGCCTTTGGTCAAAAGCTTAAGCAACTAGTTTTTTCATCTTCATTAGTTTATTAGTTGTTTGCTTTCTCAACTTCTAGGGAGTGCCTCACATATACTAGGCACTTGAAAACACATTATTAAATCACAGTTTTATCTAGAGCTTGCTGAACACTAATGTTCCAGTAATAAAACCATATGATTCTTAGGTACAAGCACTCCTAAACATGAATAGCTGTGCACTCAGGTTATATCTTGATATCATCTGCCAAACACATCTTATCGTGTTGGGCTTGTGGCAGAACCCATAACGGAATCATTAAAGCTCTTAGGGAGGTTGTTTGGAGAATAATAAAGTTTTGACTTCTGCAAAAGAAATTCTGTGTATGATTCTTAAGATCTAAAGGACATTAAAAGAGGGAGTTTATCTGATTTGTTTCATCAATAAAATAAAGTGTGTCACAGTCATAATGGAATTGGAAGTATTTGTGGAAAGATAATAAAATGTATAGGGCACATAATTACATTCATCCTCAAAAAAATGAGCCTCCTTTTTGCCTTAAAAATATGTACACTTTGTCTTTCTTATATGATTAGTTGTTATACTTTTAATTATATAAACTTATGAAGTAAGCCTGTACTATTTAAGAGGAATACATTTCTGAAATGATATTTGCTTTTAAAATGTTAAGTTATATTTCATAATAACATGCTATTAACAAACAGCATTATTTTACACTTTAGCATTGTATCTCAATACAGAAGGATAAGGAGGAAAGGAATAGTTTTCTATATATAATTGTATAAGTGAATATTAAACCATTACTATTTTTGCATTTTAAACTATTGTACAAAGAAATGAGTAAGACAGATACCATATGATCTCATCTATAAGTGGAATCTAATCAACAAAACAAACAAGAAGGCAAAATATAACCAGAGACATTGAAATTAAGAACAAACTGACAGTGACCAGAGGAGTAGTGAGAGGGAATAATGGGGCAGAAGGGTTGTCAGGAACATGTAAAAGGCCACATGGACAAAAACCAAAGGGGGGTAGGATCAAGGGTGGGAAGTGGAGATGGCTGGGGTGGGGGGGAGTGGGTGGAGTAAAATGGAGACAATTGTTGTTGAACAATAATCAAATTTAAAAAATTAAATAAAGAAATTAATAAAATTTGTAAAAATGATTACAACAGATAAATATTAGGTACTTCTTTATGAAAATAAATCTTGTTTAGGTAGAAATGATACACTTTGAAATGAAAGAATTTGAATTAATTATGTGAAATGAAATACATTAGGGTCAGAATGTGTTTAGATTTAGACATAAGCAAAGTTCAAAGCCTTAAAGAAAAAGGGAGTAAGGGGCAAATCACCCACCTGCTCACAGATGCTTGAAATTGAACTGTGGAAGCAGAATTTATTTTACTTAAAATTTTAAATTCCTGTTAAAATGCCTTTTATGCCTTAGTAAAAATTACCCCTTTTAAATTGCAAATGACTTGAAAGGTAGAGACAAAAGGTAGAGACAAAATGTCATCTTATCCACACTTAGGTTATTTTAAAGTGAACATTTAAATATGCATGAAACATATTGGTGGGAACCTGATTAGTCAGAATCTGATCAATCAATACTGCTATTTAAAAGTTGGCAATAGTTTCTTGGTCTTGGGGTAAAGAGTGGGTCATTTTGGAGCAGTTCATGTTTGTTTGGAATCATTTAAGTGATTTATTTTAGTGATTTGAATTTAAGGCAATGAAGACTTAGTTGTTGCTATTGTCATTGTTTCCTTATAAAGATTATTCCTTTAATATTCTTGGTAGGAAGAGTTCAAAGTCTCCTAAAATCAATATGGAAAAAACTGCATAAAACCTGAGGAGCCTTGCAAAGTAAAGGATATAAGAATCATTTCTTTTACAGTAGAGTTTTATTGTAAACAAAAAACTCTGTTAGTTTGAAGCTGGCTCTTACTCTGGTCTTTTGAAAGCAAAGCACACTAAAAAATTCACCATGACAACTGTGGTAGGAATCAGGGCCACAGATAACGGAGGGTGGGAAGAGCTGGTCCACCACTGCATGTGACTAAGAAGGGATGCCACTTCTGATCTGGAGGCCCTGGCAAGGATTGCAGAGCTCAGGATGTGACCAGGCTCAGCCTTAGGAAGCCATGTATAAAATATCTTTAATCATGAATAAGATGGTAGGGTTGGGGGTAGGTGGGTTTCCCTGTCTAGAAACACCACTTCAACATACTTCTAATATATAAATGCTATCAAATTGACATATTCATCTGTAACAACTTTTTTACTTGGAATTATGATTTAAGTTATACCCATGTTGATAAGTAACTGTAAAGTTTTCTGTTGTATGACTATACTTATTTTTTCCCTTGTCGATAAATATTTAGGTTGCTTCTAAATATTATCCTTTATGCTTTACATAAAGGGAATTAAAATAGCATGTAGGCCAGGAGGATTGGCTCTGAAGCTAGATTAGCTCTTTTAAAATTCTAGTTCTAATGTTTATCAACATTAGATAAACATTATCTAATGTTATACAGCATTCACAAAGCTGTATTCAGCAGCTTTGTGAATACAGCAAACTCCTTATTCTTTCTGTGCCTCAAGTTTATCTTCTATACAAAGGGATATAATTGTCATCTACCTTAGAGAGTTGTTTTGAAACGTGAAAGAGTTAACATAGGTAATACATTTAGCAGAATAAGATGCTGTATAATAATGTTATCTAGCATTATCATAAAATTATTTTTAAATGGAATACATTAAATGGAAATACATATAAATGGAAAATCATTATATATGTGTGTCTTATACATAAACATGTAAGTTTCTCTAGGTTATATCTTTAAGAATGAAAATGCTGTCTTAGATAATGTACATCTCTAATTTTATGAGCTACTGTAAAATTTATAAGATACTGCAAAATTGCTTTTCAGAGAAAATTTTACAAATTTATATTTCCCTCATCGATGTATGAGAATTCCCCTTCCTTCGATCCCTTTCAATACCAAGCGTTAAAAGGTGTTTTGAACTTTCTGTGAAGATGGAGGTATAGGTAAATGCAGCTTGCCTCCTTGCACAGCCATAGAAAAATTATAGCTAAACTACAGAACAATTATCACTCAGACTCATTAGAAAATTGAGCTGTAAGAAGATCTGACAACTAGGCAATTAAAGGAAGCACATTCATACAGATGGGTAGGCGGGGTGGAGGAGCAGAGAAACAGAGTAGGTTGGTCCCACACCCACATGTGCTGGATTAAATCAGAGCGCTATCTCGGGAGTGAGGGATCCCAGTCCAGGGGTTCAGTGCCAGGAAGATAAGTCCCCATAAGTTCTGGTTGTAAAAACCAGTGGTGGTTGGGTTGGTAGAAGAAACTGTAGAATTTTCAGGAATCTCCTCCTAGAGGGCTCAGCACATGGACTTACTCAGACTCACTTTCTCTGGGCTCCAGCACCAGGGCAACACCTTGAAGGGCACCAGTGTCATGTGGGGAGGAACCAAAGTGTCTGACATCATGGTGAGAGCTGGGAGACAGCATTCTCCCAGAGAACTGCAGACAGTGACCATTGTTCCTTTTCTGAGCCTCTCTCCACACAGAGCCACAGTGTAGAAGCACCATATCTGAGACTCCACTTACCTGGCTCCCTGCACCCTGACAATTACCTAAGGTTCAGCTCTGCTGATTACTCATCCAAATTTCGGTACACCCAAGCTGGTAACAGTGGCTTAGTGGTTTTCCCATATGAATGACTGGGCTAGGCACAGGTTTCAGACCTACCTAAATCCACTCAAACAAGCAACAGCTGAGTCCAGCCCACATACCTCTTGCTGAGTGGCCCCAGGCCCAGTATTAGCAAAGCCATATGCAAATCACTTTACAACTTATGTCAAGTGGTTCCAACAACAGAAGACAGGTGGTGGCTGACCTTGGCTAGCACAACCCAGGAAACTCCACAACCTGTACATCCAGCAAACAGTTACAGACAACACTGGAGCACCACCACCATACCAGTTCCATAAGCCACGGAGGGAGTTGGTTGGTGGCCAGTGTTCACAGCTAGTCTTAGTAGCTGTCTGTCCAGAGTAAATCTCTCCCACTGACCTGCTGACAGCAATCAAGACTCAACTAGAAGAGGAGGTAGTACTTAGCCCACATGAAGGACACACCTCAAGTACCCAGCTTGGGTGGTAGGGGAGGTTGTGCTACTGGATGCTACAGGGCACCTACTATGTTAGGCCACACTACCAAGACATGGAGTCAAAACAGCTCTATCACCCAAGAGAAACAAACACAGGGAGGCTGCCAAAATGAGGAGAAAAAGAAACATGGCCCAAATGAAAGAATAGATCAAAACTCCAGAAAAAGAGGTAAAGGAAGTGGAGATAAGCAATTTATCAGATGCAGAGTTCAAAGTACTGTTTATAAGGATGCTCAAGAAATTCAGTGGGTACTTCAACAGCATAAAAATGATCTGATCATAAGTGAAGGAGATACTAATTGAAATAAAAAACAACTTACAAGAAATCGACAGTGGAGTGGATGAAGCTGAAAATCAAATCAATGATTTGTAACATAAGGAAGAAAAAGATATCCAATCAGAACAACAAGAAAAAAGAATCCAAAAAAACGAAGAAGTGTAAGCAGTCTCTGAGACAAGTTCAAGCATTGAAACATTCACATCACAGGAGTGCCAGAAGAGAAAGAACAAGAAATTGAAAATCTATTTGAAAAAATAATGAAAGAAAACTTCCATAATTTGTTGAAGGAAATACACATACAAGTCCAGGAAGCACAGAGAATCCCAAGCAAGATGGATGCAGAAAAGACCACACCAAGACATATTATAGTTAAAATGCCAAAGGTTAAAGATAAAGAGAAAATCTTAAAAGCAGCAAGAGAAAGCAGATAATTACTTACAAAGGAATTCCCATAAGTCTGTCAACTGATTTCTCAAAAAAAAAAAACCCCCCAAAAACAACAACCTTGCAGAGTATAAGGAACTGGCAAGAAGTATTGAAAGTGATGTAAAGCAAGGACCTAAAACCTAGACTACTCTATCCAGAAAAGCTGTAATTTAAAATCAAAGGGAAGATAAAGAGCTTCCCAGATGAGCTAAAGCTAAAGGAGTTCACTGTCACAAACCATTATTATATGAAATGCTAAAGGGACTTATTTAAGAAAAAGAAGAAGATCAAAACTATGAACATTAAAATGGCAATAAATACATAAGCAGCAACAATGGAGTCTAAAAAAAAAGTAAGCAAACAAGCAAAACAGGAACAGAATCATAGATATAGAGAACACTGGGATTGTGGCCAGTTGGGAAAGGGTCTGGGGGAATAGGGGAAAAGGTGAAGAGATTAAGAAGTATAAATTGGTAATTACAGAATAGGCAGGGGGATGTTCAGAAGAAGTACAAGAAATGGAGTTGCCAAAAAACTTACATGCATGACCCATGGACATGGACAAAGGAGGAGGGATCACTGGAGGGAGTGGGAGGTACTGGGTGAAGGGGGGCAAAAAGGGAAAAATTAGCACAACTATAATAGTGTAATCAATAAAATATAATAAAATAAAAAGTTAAAAGATGTTTTCCAATATTGAATGTGAGATGGCGTTTTACTTTGGTCTTATTTATTCCCTTAGTTACTAGAGAGATTAAACACATTCCCATCTGTTTATCGACTGAGTTTCTCCCTTTGTTGTTTGCTGATTCCTATTCCTTATTGTTCTTGTTTCTGTTTTAATTAAATTGCTTTTTTTATCTCATTGATTTGCAAGTAACCTTAGTATTTCTGAATATTAATAGTGACTAGAATATTTATATTTTATGAGATCATTTTAGTAGTCCAGTTTGAAATTTCAGTATAGTCAATTATCATTTTTCATGGAGGTTATACATTTTAAATTTTCTTAATAAATTTATTTTACCTACTACCATTAGTTCTAGAAGTGACATAAGTTGATCACCATGCTATTTACTCACCTAAAATTTAAGATTTGTAGAAATCTTAAATTTTCTACAGAAAATATAATTTTATATATTTTCTATTTATAATTTATATATTATATATTTAATATTTATATATTTACATTTCTATTTATAATTTATATATTTTTATATTTAATATTTACATGAGAAAATATAAAATATATTATTATTTTGTCCCATGTGGACTACCAATTTTCCTAGCACAATTTAAAAATAGTCTAGCCAATACACATGAGACAGATTAGCAATAGAAAATGGCAACATGTAATACACACATACGGATGGGGATCCCACATGCACAGGAAGCCAGCAAGTCAGTCATTGTGGTCCCCCACAGAATTGTGAGGCTTATCACCAGGAGTTCAGGCAGGTTCCCATGGGAAACATGAATGAAAACCCCCTCTAGAATACCATAGGAGAAGGAAAAAAAATCCCTTTTGAAATAAACCAAAGCATTCTGTTCATAATAAGGTTTGCCCTCAGGGGAAATTATTTATCCAGAGTCTAACCTGCTGAGGGTATAATCAGAGCCCAAGTGACCCGAGGAAAGGAAAATACCCAATTCCTAGCTATTGTGCCCCATCTAAAAAGATGGGATGAGGGAACTGAAAGACTCTTGTGAAGTTCACAGTCCAGAAGCACAGGCTTGCTGAAGACTGAGGCCTAAGCATAGCACTGTGGAATGTTTCTCCTCCTCCCACACTTCACCACATTACTAAAGCCCTATCTATCCAGTACATCATGTTCTTTGATGAAGAAAAAATTGCAAGGCATACCAGAGAGTAAATTACACAATCTAAAGAGACAATCTAAAGCATCAGTGAGGCAGGATAGTAAGAAACTAGGAAATTTCTGGAGGAATGAAATTAGGAAAACTGAGACAAAGTAATTAAATGAGCCCAAACGATCTGAGAAATTTACAGCCAGCTGCTAATGATTCAATAGGGTCATCATCCCTAACCAAGAACATTTAGGAGCACATAGTTTACACATTCCAGACCATCCCAGGGCAGACAGACATGAGTCCCATTCCCTCCTAAATGACCTTTAAAAATAAAACTACCGGCATCCTGAAAATAACCCTGACCCCTCTATGCACACATTTTGATGCATCAACATATCAAAGGGCACTCCTGACAGGATCATGAATATACTGCTAAGACCCTCCCCTGAACATTCCCTAGCCTGGCTAAGAAAGATAAAAAGCTTGAAGACAATGGACTCAGAATTCTCTCTCTAGAGCAAGCCCGTGCCTTGTACCTTTGCTCTCTTTCTCCTAACTCTAGGGGTCCCCACGAGACTTGCAGCCAGTGGAGCAGTGAGCAGCAGGATTTTGTCCCAGATTTACACCCCGAACCTGACTCCAACACCCTCTTTTCCCTGACTTCTCTATTTTTTATTTAATTTTAATTGTATTTTTTTCCATTACCATTTAGTCCCCTTCTACTTCTCTCACCCAGCAATCACCACACCGTTGTCCATGTCCATGTGTTCCTGTTTCCTCTTTGTTTAGCTTCTCCACCCCTTAAATTCCCTTTCCAAGTTGTCATCCTGCTCTCTATCAGTCTATCTCTATTTTGCTTGTTAGTTCAGTTTGTTCATTAGATTCCACATATGAGGGAAATTATGTGGTATTTGTCTTTCTCTGACAGGCATGTTTCACTTAGCATAATGTTCTCCAGGTCTATCCATACTGTCAGAAAAGTCAAATTTTTACCTTTTTATGGTCGAGTAATATTCCACTGTGCAAATGTCCCATAGTTGTTTTATTCACTAATCTGCTGATGGGCTTGTGGGCTGCTTCCATATCTTGGTGATTGTAAATAATGCTGCAATGAACATAGGAGTGCTTATGTTCTTTCAAATTAGTGTTTTGGATTCCTTCAGATATATTCTGAGAAGTGGAATAGCTGGGTTGAAAGGCAGATACACTTTAATTTTTTGTGGTATCTCCATACTTTCCACAGTGGCTGCACCAGTTTGCATTCCCCTCGACAGTTCAAAATGGTTCCCCTTTCTCCACATCCTCTATGTCACTTGTTGTGTGTTGATTTATGATGATAGCTGTTCTGACAAGTATGAGATGGTATTTCATTGTGTTTTTAATTTGCATTTCTCTGATGATTAGTGACATTGAGCACCCTTTCATATGTCTATTGGCCATCTATGTGCCCTCTTTGGAGAAGTATTTATACAGGTCTTTTACCCATGTTTTAATTGGGGTGTTTAATTTTTTTGGTGTTTTTTTGTGTAAGTTCTCTATAAATTTTGGATACAATACCTTTTATGATTAAGTACTATTGGCCAAGTGGGATTACAGGGAACATACCTAAAAAAATAAACCCCATATATAACAAACCCACTGTCAGCATCAAACCCAATGAGCAAAAACTACAGGCATCCCTCCCAAGACTGGTAACAATACAGGGATGTCCACTTTTATCTCTCTTATTCAACATAATACTGGAAGTTCTAGCCACAGCAGTCAGATAAGAAGAAATAAAATGCATCCAAATTGGAAAACTGGAAGTAAAAGTGTCATTATTTGCAGATGACATGATACTATATGCAAAGAACCTCAAAGATTTCACCAAGAAACTAAAACTGAAAAATGAATTCAGCAAAGTAGCAGTATACAAAATTAATATCCACAAATCAGTTTCATTTTTATATACCAATACAAATGAACAGAAAGGGAAATTAAGAAAAGTAAAATAATCCTATTCACAATTACTACAAAAAAAGAATAAAGTATCTAGAAATAAACCTAACTGTTGAGAACCACCCTGCCTGGTTTCAGGAGCTGTAAGCCCCCCATGGCTAAGGCTGAGTGAGAAACACCTTGGGACCCTAAACCACTAAGGAGACATGCTTATTCCCCTTGCAAGAGCACCCCTATTGCCCACTTTTCTTCACCCTGCCTAGCCCCCAGTGCATGACCAGTTAGCCAATGACCATAAGATTCCCCAAGGGAGGGATGAGCTAAGACAGGAATGGTCATGAGGGGGCCCTCAGGAAAGGACTTAGGGGTTATGGAGAAAGGGGGTGAAGGACCCTCATCCCTCAGCTTTGACTTAGTCTGAGTCCTCATTCTCTCTGCAAGAAGTCTCCTAATCTCTAATCTCTTGGCTGCCTTAATTTCCCCGCTGGACCTAAGCCTGAAACTATGCTGGAGGTGAGTGCAGCCCTCTGCTAGAAAGTGCAGGTTGGTTCCCTGGGGTGATCAGGTCTAAGAAAGAATGCATAAAATCCCATGAAACCTGCTTTACTAATATCCTCAATTTAAATGATAAGCGTCCAAGTAGGAAATGAATTTGTTTCCCCAAAGTTTTATGGCCCTTTGGCTATTTGATCCTGACTCAAAATAGGTCCTTGGAGTTCTTTGAATATTATCTATTTGATCATTACTACCTGGCAATGATTGATGAGTTTTCCATATTTGCCTTGTATTCCTATGCAAATTAAAGCCAATAAAAACCTGTCAAAGCAAGGGTCAGGGCACTTTCCCCTTGAGAGAATGATCATGCCATCACTTTTCCTCCACAGGACTCAGTAGTCCATGTGAATTTGTCTCATCTCAGCCATAATGCTGTGGACACTCTGGGCCAGAGTCTGAGTCACCTAACCAAGGCTATAAAACACCTGTACTTGAAAAATTATGATACACTGAAGAAATTGAAGAAGATACAAATAATTGGGGGCACATACTGTGTTCATGGAAAGGGCAAATTAACATCATTAAAAAGTCCATACTATACCAAAACAATCTATAGATTCAGTTTAATTTCTATCAAGATTCTAATGATGTATTTCACAGAACTACAACAAATATTTCAAAAATTTATATGGAATCACAAAAGACCCCACATAGCAACCATGATCCTGACAAAGAACAAATTTGGATAAATCACACTACTTAATATCAAACTATATTATAAGGCCATAGTAATAAAAAAAGCATGGTACTGGCATAAACACAGACACATAGATCAATGGAAGAGAATAGGGATCCCAGAAATAAACCCACACCTTTATAGTCAAGTAATATTTGATAGAGGAAGCAAGCACATACAATAGGCTAAAGATAGCTTATTCAATAAATGATGTTGGGAAAATTGGACAGATACATGAAGAAAAATAAAACTAGACCACCTTCTTCCACCACACACAAGAATACATTAAAAATGTATTAAAGATTTAAATGTTAGAACCCAAACCATAAAATTTATAGAAGAAAACACAGGCAGCAAAACCTCAGACATTGCTCGTAGCAACATTTTATTGGATGTATTTACTCAGCTAAAAGAAAAACTAAATAAATGCTACTACATCAAACTAAAAAGTTTTTGCATAGCAAAGGAAATCATCAAAATAAAAAGACAACCCACAGATGATAGAACATATTTGCTGATACATCTGATAAGGGGTTAATATCTCTGACTTTTCTTCTTTTAAATTATATTTTATTGATTATGCTATTATACGTATTCCAATTTTCTGCTTTGCCCCCTTCCAGCCAGCACCCCCCACTCCCTCAGACAATTCCCGCACCATTGTTCATGTTCCTGGGTCATGTGTATAAGTTCTTTGTCTAGTCCATTTCCTATACTGTATTTTACATCCCCATGGCTATTCTGTAACTACCTATTTGTACTTCTTAATCCCCTCACCTCTTCACCCATTCCACTAAAATCTCCTCCCATCTGGTAACCACCAAAACACTCTCTGTTCTCTCTATTCTGTCTCTGTTCCTCTTTTTTGCTTAGTTTGTTTTTTAGATTCAATTGTTGATAGATATGTATTTACTGCCATTTTATTTTTTATAGCTTTGATCTTTTTTTAAAAAATAAATCCCTTTAACATTTCATATAATAATGATTTGGTAAAGATGAACTCCTTTAGTTTTTTCTTGTCTGGGAATTTATTTATCTACCCTTTGATTGAGAATGATAGTTTTCCTGGGTAGAGCAATGTTGGCTGTAGGTCCCTGCTTTTCATGACTTTTAATTTTTTTGCCCATCTGTTCTAGCCTGAAAAGTTTCTTTTGAGAAATCAATAGACAGTCATGTGAATTCATCTGTGGGTAACTAACTGCTTTTGTCTCACTGCTTTTAAGATCCTCTTTTTATTTTTAACCGTTGGCATTTTAATACAAACTGTCTTAAAGTGGACTTCTTTGCAATCACTTTGCTTGGCACTCTCTGTGCTTCCTAGACTTTTATGTTTATTTTTTTCAACAAACTACAGAAGTTTCTTTTCATTATTTTTTCAAATAGATGTTCAATTTCTTCTTGCTCTTTGTCTTCTCCTTTTAGCACCACTATGATGCAAATGTTGAACGCCTGAAGTTGTCCCAGAGGCTGCTGATACTATCATTGTGTTTTGGGATGTTTTTCTTCTTGTTGTTTTGATTGGTTGTTTTTTTTCTTCCTTATGTTCCAAATCATTGATTTGATTCTCAGCTTCATCCACTCCACTGTTCTTTCTCTGTAAATAATATTTTTTATTTCAATTAGTGTGTCCTTGATTTCTGGATGGATATGTTTTATGCTGTTAGGTTTTCTCTAATTCCCTTGAGCATCTTTATAACCAGTATTTGAACTCTGCACCTGATAGATTGCTTATCAATGTGGGTCACCATTTCACACAACCACATCAAAATTACAACTAAAATATAGAACAGCCATCAACATTCTGACATTAGAATGGTCAGAAATCAAGTTGAATGGAAGTCTAACATTACTGAATTAAATAAACCACATCCATCCAGACTGGTAGGAGGGGAAGAGACGTGAAACAGGTTGGTCCCATATCCACATGTGGTACATAAATATTTGAGATGGATATCTTGGGAGTGAGGAATCCCATACTCACACAAGATCCCCTAGCTTAGGGTTCCAGTGTCAGGAAGATAAGTCCCTATAACTTTTGGTTTCTAAAAGCAGCAGGGATTGAGTTAGTGGGAGAAACTTCTGGAGTCCTAAGCAGTTCTGTTTAAAGAACCCACACATGAATTTACTCAGGCTCACTTCTTCTGAACTCTAGTACCAGGGTAGCACTACAGTGTGGGACTGAAGTGTTTGGCATGAAGAAAGAGGCTAGAGGACAGCTTTTTACTAGATAGAAATGTGGGCAGAGGCCATTGTCCCTTTTCTGAACCCTGCCCCCACAGATCTGGCAGGCAGGTACCTTATCTGAGGCTCCATCAACCTGGCCAGCGCTATTGCCCTTTCCTGCAGATCTCCCAAGACTCTGACCCATTCAACTTACAGGACCACTTAAACTGTGGCTTTTTAATATGAATGGCTGATCTTGGCTCATGCTTCATAACTTCTTAAATTCTGTTGAATAGGCAACAACTGGCCCCAGCTCCCCATCCCTCCTAAGTAGCCCTAGACCCAGCACTAGCAGCAGCCAGCCTAGATTCATAGCTTGGCTTTGCAAGGGAATCTCCAAAGGCCAGCACAAGTAGCAGCCATCTCAGATTGCTTTACAGTTCAGGCAAGATAGTCTCAGGGAAAACACAGGTGGAGGATACTTGTGGCCTGCACCCCCTGGAAACCCCAGAGCCTACACACCCAGTGGACAGCTACAGACCACCTCATATCACCACCACCCTGACCCTGCACAGCTGGTCCTCCACAGAGGGTAGAGGTTGGTGGTCAGTTTGCAGCCAGGCCTTGCAGCTGACTGGCCTGGGGAAATCCTTCCCATCGACCTGCCAACAGCAATCAAGGCTTAACTATGAGAAGAGGGAGTACTCAGCACACATGTAGAGTGCACCCCGATTACCCAACTTGGATGATAGGGCAGGCTATGCCACTGGACTCTACAGGACACCTACTACATTAGGCCATGTAACCAAGACAGGGAGTCATAGCAGCTCTACCTAATACATAGAAACAAACACAGGGAGGGTGCCATAATGAGGAGACAATAAAACATGGCCCAAATGAAAGAACAGATCAAAACCCTAGAAAAAGAGCTAAACAAAATGGAGATAAGCAATCTCTGACTTTTCAATGATCTAACAGTAGCCTTGCCTTGACTCATTTCTTTTAATTCTGTCTTTTATTTTTTAGGAGCCAAAGCAGCCCCGCCTACGCTGTTTCCTGTTACTTCTACCTTAAGTCCTTTCTTTGTTTCACTGTCCCCAGCTTTAATAAATACACTCTTAAAAACACCCGGACTTGTGTTTTGAAAAATTTCCTGCACAAAATTAAAGACCCACACCTGCCAGCTGGCCTGAGATAGACTCTCTCTGGACTTGGTCCTTATTAAACTGGCAAATGAAAACATGCCCAAAAGGACATCAGAGGGTCAGTGGCAGTTAACAATCTGACTTCTGGAGAAGTATCATTATGCTGGGATCCACAGGGTAGTGTGAAAGGGTTAAGAATATAAAGGAATCAGAACTAGAATCTGAGGGCTATTAGAAAACTGAAGTGAGAGGTGGCGTGAGACACATAAAGGTGGATAAGCAAATATAACGAGTGACACCATTATATTGCGCTGTTCAGGAGAGTTGCCCCTGGAGTCAGACATGTTGTATTCCAATTTAGCTTTGCTGATGTGGAGGTTGAGGATGAGCCACCCTGAGATGGGCCTTAGTGGTATGGAGATTGTTTTGAGCTAAAGGCAACTTTAATCATGAGCTCAGGAGAAACTTCTGCCCCTCAACTCCCTGGAAGAACATGAACCAAGGTCATTGCCCATTTCTTAGATTATTAAAAATAACCTCTTTTGATCTCTCTAGAGCAGCACAAACTTCTCTTTACTAAACATCTGCTCTTCTTATCCTTCTGCAATGACCTTTGAAACCACCAAGGTGCATTACCTCATTCCTAGCTCAGAATGTCTTATATAGCTCAACACCTCCTGTCTCTGAACGTTTTGTGCATGTGGGGTCCCTGACTTTCTCATGAATGTGGAATACACACACACACACACACACACTAAATGTAGTTGTTTTCTCTTGCTACCCTATCTCATTTCTATTGGATTATTAGACCAGCTAAAAGAACCTTGAGGGTAGAGGAATATTTCTTCCTCCCTAATACTTAGTATTTTATAACTTTGTGTGGGCATCTAATCTATTTATGTCTCATCTTAGAGTCTATAAAATAGTACATATGATGTATTGAGCACTTAAAAGATAAGTATTCTACTATTATTTAAACCATCTCAATGAAGTAGGCACAGTTTTTATTTCTATAGTATTTTGAAGAGAATAAAATAACATGAAATATTTCCAGTTACATAATAAACATTCATTGGATCAAAATGGGGAGAGGTAGAGGTTGTTTTGAAACCTTAAAAAAAGCAGCAGGCAAAGGAAGCTCATTTAATTGCTAAGTGTCATTGCCCTTCTTGTCTGTGACAGGGCAATTACGTTAGTTTGCTTACTGATAAAGGAGGAAAGGTTGGAGTAAAAAGTAAATGAGTTCATGGATATAAAACACTTATTGTTAAGAGATAATTCTACGTGGCCTTTCTAGATGTCTTATACTAACTTTCATT
Source organism: Phyllostomus discolor (assembly GCF_004126475.2). Taxonomy (NCBI): domain Eukaryota; kingdom Metazoa; phylum Chordata; class Mammalia; order Chiroptera; family Phyllostomidae; genus Phyllostomus; species Phyllostomus discolor. The sequence goes on from NC_040906.2 coordinate 38,632,866, forward strand.
CTCTGTTTTTCTTTAACTTTTGTTTGAAGTGTCTTTACAAGAATGTTTGTAAAGAAAAAAGCATTGAGATAAAGATCATATATTCTTTTAGAGCAGAGGACAGGATTGTTATATTTTTAAGATATTATCTTCCACTAAGACAAAGCTTAGATAGATTTTCTAGCAACACTCCTAAAAGATTAGGGTTTCCTTTAAAAAAATATTGTATTAAATTGATTAAGGTGACATTGATTAATAAGATACATAAATTTCAAGTGTATAATTCTATAATACATCTGTATACTGCATTATGTGTTTACTACCCAAAGTTAAATATTTTTCTGTCACTATATATTTGACCCCCTTACTCTTTCCTACTTCCTCCCAACACCCCTTTCCCTCTGGTAACTACTACACTGTTGTCGGTGTCTGTGAGTTTTTGTTTGTCTTGTTTGTTTGTTGCTTTCAGTTTTATTCCTACATGCATCAAATTTTGTGATCCTTGACTTATTCTGTTTGACTTATTATGATGTTCTCATGATCATTTATGTTGTCATAAATGGTAGTATTTCACTTTTTTATGGCTGAATAGTAGTCCTTTGTATGTATATACCACACCTTCTTTAACCAGTCCTCTATCAAAGGACACAAAAACATACAATGAAGAAAACCTCTTCAATAAATGGTGTCTGGGAAATTGGTAAACCACATGCAAAAAAAAAAAAAAAAAAGAAACTAGACTACTGTTGTCCCCATATAGAAAAATTAATTCAAAATGGATCAGATAACAAAGTATAGGACCCAAAACAATAAATTACATAGAATAAAACATAGATCCTAAACTTATGGACCTTAGTCTCAGAGAAGGTTTTATGAATTTGACCCCAAAATCAAGGGAAGTAAAGGCAAAAATAAATGAATGGGACTTTACTAAATTAAGAAGTTTCTACAGAGCTAAAGAAACCACCAACAAAAGAGAAAGACAACCAACTGAATAGGAGGAGATATTTGTACTACCATCAATAGTGGTTAATATCCAAAATGTAAAAATGATTCATACAACTCAAGAACAAAAAAAAACCCCAAAATGGGCAGAAGACCTGAATAGACACTCCTCCCAAGAAGATATACAAATGACCAACAAATATATGAAAATATGCTCAACTTCATTAATTCTTAGGGAATGTTTTCTTTTACATAATTTATTGTTTCAGTGTTATATTTAGGGCTTTGATCCATTTGAGTTAATTTTTGCATATGGGGACAAATAGTATTCTAGTTTTGTTCTTTTGGATGGCTTTTCCATTTTCCCAGCACCATTATTAAAGAGGATTTCTTTAATCTATGTTTTTTTGACTCCTTTATCAAAGATTATTTGCCCATATACATTGGGTTTATTTCTGTGCTCCAAAATATTTTCTATTGGCCTGTATGTCTGTTTTCATGACAAAACTATGCTCTTTTGATCATTGTTACTTTGTAGTATAATTCAAAGTCAGGAAGTCTGATAGCTCTGTTTTGTTTTATTTTCTTGCCCTCTCAGATTGCTTTGGCAATTTGTGATCTTTTGTGGTTCCATACAAATCTGATGACATTTTTTGTTTCATTTCTTTTAAAAATGCCATTGGAATTATGATGGGGATTGCATTAAATCTATATATTGACCATGGTATTATGGCCATTTTAACTATGTTGATTCTTGTAATCTATGAACTCAAAATATCTTTCCATTTCTTTGTGTCTTCTTTAATTCATTTAATAATGTCTTATAATTATCAGTGTATAGGTCTTTCACATCCTTTCCATTTGTTTCTGGGAATTGTATTGTTTTTGTTGCAATTACAAAGAAAATTTTTATTTCTTTTTCTGAAATTTTATTGTTAGTATAAAGAAATGCCATGGATTTTTGTCCATTGATTTTGCATTCTGCAACTATACTGTATGTCTTTTCTTTCTAATGGTTTTCTGGTGAAGTCTTCAGGGTTTTTTATATAAAGAATCATGTTGTCTGCCGAAGTGACAATTTTACTTCTTCAACCCCAGTTTGTATGCCTTTTATTTCCTTCTCTAGTCTGACTTCCAGTACCACATTGAATAATAGTGGTGATAGTGGATATCCTTGACTTGTTCTTCATTTTAGAGGAAAAGGTTTTAGTTTTTCTCCTTTTAGTATATTAGCTGAGCGTTTGCCATATATAGCTTTTGTTATATTGAGATACTTCCCTTTTATATGTACTTTATTGAATATTTTAATTAAAAATAGAAGTTGTAACTTATCAAATGATTTTCTGCATCTCTTGATATGATTATATAATTTTATTCTTTATTTTGTTAATGTGACATATCATATTGATTGATTTGTGTATGTTGAATTATTTCTGTGCCCCTAGAATAGACCTCATGTGACTGTGATGTATTATCTTTTTCATGCATTATATTTGATTTGCTGGTATTTTGTTTATAATTTTTGTATCTGTATTCATTTAAGATGTTGGCCTGTAGTTTTCTTTCTGTGTGTGTTATCCTTGCTAGGTTTTGGTAGCAGAGTAATTGTTGGCCTCATAAAATGTGTTAGGAGCATCATCTCTCCTTCAATTTTTGGAAGAGTTTAAGAAGGATAGATAATTAAGTTTTCTTTGAATGTTTTGTAGAATTCACTGGTGAAGCTATCTGGTTCTGGAGTTTTCATTTTAGAAAGGTTTTTGATAATTGTTTCAATTTTCTGATGGTCGATTGGTCTATTTAGATTTCTTAGTTCTTCATGACTTAGTCTGGAAAGGTCATATATTTTCAAGAACCCATTCATTTATTGTAAGTTATTGACTTTGGTGGTATTTAATCTTTCATCATATTCTTGTGTAATCCTTTGTATTTCGGTGGTAACCATTGTAACTTCTCTCTTTCATTTCCGATTCTGTTTGAGGTTTTTTTAAAATCTTTTTCCTTAGTGAGTCTAGCCAGAAATTAATCAATTTTATTAATCTTTATAAAAAATCAGCTTCGTTACATTAATTTTTGTATAGTTTTATTCTCTATTTCACTTAATCCTGCTGTAATTTATACTATTCCCTTCTTTGATGTGACTTTGGGCTGAATATGTTCTTTTTTTTTCTAGTCTTTAAAATGTCATGTTAGGGTGTTATTTGGCATTGTTCTTGTTACTTGAGATAGGCCTGTGATGATATAAACTCCCCTCTTATTACTATTTTTCCTGCATTTCAACGTTTTGATATATTATATCGTCATTCTCATTTGTCTCTGTGTATATTTTGATCTTTCCTTTTATTCCTTCTTTGACAAAGTTGTTTTTTAGTGGTTGTTTTTTAGTTGTTTTGACATTTTGTTGTTTAATCTCTGCATATTTGTGGTTTTTCCCCACTTCTTTGTTGCAGCTGCTTTCCAGTTTCAAAGTGTTGTGGTCAGAGAATATGCTTGGTATGGTCTTAAACTTCCTAAATATGTTAAGACTAGTTTTGTGTCCTATCATATAGTCTATTCTTAGGAATGTTTCCTGTTTGCTAGAGAAAACTATATAATCTAGTGTTGTGGAATGAAAGGCTCTGTAAATGTCTATTATGTTCATTTAAGCTATTTCCTTTTAGTTTTTGTTTCATTGATCTATCCATAGTTGTCAATGGGGTATTTAGGTTTTCTACAATAATTGTATTTTTGTCAGTTTCTCCCTTTAGTTCTGTTATTAATTGCTTTATACAAGGTCTGTCCTGAAAAAGTATAGCCATTGTTAATATAAAGAGAATGTTTCCATGACATCTATGTAACCTGGCAGTGAAGGACAGAGGACTGAAATGCGCATTTGTGAACAGTGGTGACTTTACTGTACTAGTCAGTGGGAGTGGCAGACGCCACTGAGTGAGCACATGTACTCTGTGACTGCCACACTCAAAATGATTGAGTGAGTAGAGCAATGAATCTGCATCAAATTTTGCACTAAGCTTGGACATTCCTTCACGGAAATAATTTGGATGACTTAGAAGGCCGCAGCTATGGACTACTGGTGACTGGAAGCTTTATCACAACAATGTGCTCTCTCATGCATCATGTCTCACGCAGAGTTTTTTTTAGCAAAACATCAATTCATCCAGGTGACTCAGACTCCCTACAGCCCAGATTTGGTGCCCTGTGACTTTTGGGTATTCCCCAAACTAAAATAACCTTTGAAAGGGAAGAGATTTCAGACCATCCATGAGATTCATGAAAATACAATGGAGTAGCTGATGGCAATTGGGAGAACTGTGTGAGGTCCTGAGATGCCTACTTTGAAAGGGACTGAGGAGTCATTGTCCTATGTACAATGTTTCTTGTATCTTCTTCAATAAATGTTTCTATTTTGCATATTACATGGCTAAGTATCTTCTGGACAGACCTTGCATATGTTGGTGCTCTCTGCTAAGGTGCATATATATTGAGAAGTGTTACCTTCTTAATGTTTTGAAACTTTTATCATTATAAAATGTCCATCTTTGCTTCCTATTACCTTTTTTATCCTGAAATATATTTTGTCAGATATAAGTATGGCCACATCCAGTTTTTTTTGGATGCCATTTGCTTAGAGAATCAACTTTGACCTTGCAACTGAGGTGTGTCTTCCTAAGGTAGCATATGGTTGGATTTTTTTTTTTTTGATACAATCTGCAACTCTTTGCCTTTGTATTGGTGAGTTCAGTTCTTTTACATTTAGAGTGATTATTGAGAAGAGTCATATAGAAACTATAGTGATTTTATCTCTTGTTTTCTGGTGGTTTTACCATAGGTAGTTAGCTAGATATTAATAAAGGAAAGAGAGCAAAATGGGAACTAGACATTGAGCTTAATAAACTGGGGAGCATGAGCTCGCTTGCTTCACCTGAAAGCTATAACTTCACACAACAGGGCATCATAGCATTGCTCTGTCAAGGGGATCAACACTCCTTCCTTTCCTCCTCTAGTCCCAGTTTGTTGGGAATTCAGGGGAGGGTGCTTGACCAAAGAGGCCTGTCAGTCTAAGGGCCTTTTAAAAGCCTGTGAAAGCTAAGGAAGTTGACTGTTTTGGAAAAACACCTTGTCCATCCCAAACACAAACTATATAATCCCAGGGAAACAAAAAACTCGCTCCCTCCCCCCCCCCCTCTCTTGCCCACCTGGTAACACACACTGCCTTGTTTGTTTGCACGTTATCTTTTAACAGGGTGCATGCAACCAGGTGGGTCTAACAGCTGTAATGGCTCCAAAAGACTGACCTTTAGGATGAAGCAAAAGTGCTAGACCTTGGCTTTTGATGTGGCATTGCTGGGGACAAGGTTGGACTTTTTCCATGGCAAGACAGAGGGAAATAGGTAATTGTAATCCCAGGGATACATACTCACATGAATAAACCATCTTGACACACTGCAATCTCCCATGTGTGGATCCTTGGAATGCTTTATTCATGATGCTGTGAAATAGCCTAATTTTCACTGAAAACAGTAGCTCTGTGTCTCCATTTCTTTGTTCCCTTGTGTTTCTGTCTGTTGTTTTCATTTGGCAGTACCTATAATTGTTTCCACTGTTTCCTCTTTTTTAAAGTTATGTGTCTCAGTTTTGAATTACTTTTTGTGTGTGGTTACCATTAGGTATATACAAAAGAATGCTTCATAAATACAGTAGTCATTTTTCTTTTGAATACATATTTTCTTCATTCTCCTTTACAAATACAGGCCTTTCCACCAACCCTTTTAATGTTTTTGTTGTCACTGGTTGTCCTATTTATGCTATAAGTTCATTTCTGAGTTGCAGTAGCTACTGTCTTCTCTTTTTCTCTCTTTTAAAAATGATTTTAACTCCTTTAATCTTCATGTTATATTTAGCTAGGTAACACCTTATTCTGAAAAATGGTTGTGATATCCTGCTTCTATATGTCTCTTAGAATTCTTACTCATAGTTTTGTGTACTTTTATCTTTTGTTTCAGGTGGAATAAACTCCTTCAGCATTTTCTGTAAAGAAGGTCGTGCAGTGGTAAATTTCCTCTGCTTCTGTATGTCTGAAAAAGTCTTTTTTTCTACTTCATATCTAATGGTTAACTTTGCTGGATATTTTACTCTTGGCTGGTAATTTTTCTTTCTCAATAGTTTAAATATTTTATTCTGGTCTTCTGCCTTATAGAGTTTCTGTCAAGAAATCTGATGATAATCTAATAAGATTTCCTTTACAGGTTTACCATCTTTCCCCGCCCCCCCCCCCCCCAGCTGCCTTGAGAATTCTCTCTTTGTCATTAAGTTTGACAAATTTAATGTAATGTTCCTTGGAAAATACCTTTTTGGATTGAGACAATTAGGTGTTGTGTTTACTTTGAGAATCTAGTATTTTCCATAGGTTTTAGAAGTTTTCATCAACTACATTTTTCATATGGGCTCTCCATTCTGTTCTTTCTTCTCCTCTGGTTATACCTGTTATTCTTATGTTGCTCTTTATGATGGAGCCAGATAGTTTTCATACAGTTTGTGTGTGTATTTATTTATTCACTCTGAAGTCGCGCCCTTCTTTCATCTGCCTTATTTCTAGATTTCTACCTTCAATATCACTAAATTGTTTCTCCATCTGGTCAGCTCTATTCCTAAGCTAGCTAGTTCATTCTTCATCTCTTTTAATGAGTTCTTCACTTCCAAAATTTCTATTTGATTCTTTTTTGAAGATCCAATCTCTTTGGTAAAGTACTTGTTTTGTTCACTGATTTTGTTTTTGCATTCATCAAACTGCCTATCTGCGTTTACTTGTTTATTGATGAGTTTTTTCAGAATTGCAACCTTTAATTCTCTGTCATTGAAATTACATATCTCCATGTGTTTAAGCCTATTTTCTGGAGATTTAAAATTTTTCTTCCAGAGCTGCCTTGTTACCTTAGTTATTCATGGTTTTTGATGGAGTCCTTCTCTATCTATGAGGATGAGATTTTTTTTTTTAATAATACTTCTCTAGTGAGTTGATATGAAATCTTTCTTTTGTTTTCCAGTTGGTGGCACAGGTTTTTTTTTTTTTTTTTAGTTTTTCTTGCACTACTCTGGCTTCGGAAATCTCTAGGGGGCAACAGAAAATACCCTGTATTTTGTGGGGAAGTGGGCATATTTTTTGTGGCCCAATTACTTCAGTGTCAGGGCTCCACCTTCATGTGGTTCAGAGTTGTCCCCTGCAACCAGACACTTCCTGACAGTGCAACTGTGATATGTGGGGAGCAGATGAGCCAGCAGAGGTAGGATGATGCCTTTGTGGCTTTGACTCCTTCTAGTGATGCTGACAATCAGATCTTAGCTGTTTCAACTCTGTATCTCTACCCCTGTCATTGGGATTAGCCACAGAGTGCCTCTGCCACTCAGGGAAAAATAAAATACTTCCTTTTCTTCATTTCTCATGGTTGCAGATAATGTGTCCTTCGGCCTGGCACTCACTGCTACAGCTTTTTCTGGGGCCTGCTGCTAGCTCTGGGAGGCTGAGGGTAAGTGGCTGGGTTTCATGGCTTTGCTCTTCTATCTGGCAATGGTGGCTACCAGGCAATGGGGGCATCATCAGTTTCAGTTGCGTGCCTACCAACCACTCCAACAGGAGAGCTCACTGTATCTTTGCTCCTCTGGGTTCAGGGAGGGCAGGTGGCAACCTGCTTCCTTTCCTCTCCTGATAACTGTAGTGAGCTCTGAGCTGTGGCCAAGGCACCAGTCTCTACTCTATTCCCTTCACTCCTCCCGGGCTTGCTCCCACTCACCCACCTTCAGATGCTTTAATGTGTAGATATCTCAGATGTGTTTGTGTGTTGAACAGCAAAACCTTTATTTAAATATATCTGTTGAAAGAGTTTTAACTCCAAGCAGAAAGATCAGGGAAACCTCTCACGCCACCATTCTTCTGACCTGGATTGGGCTTTCTTAAACTTGACGTCCTTCAGCTATGATATAATATTATTGTGTGGGCAGCATTCCTGTGATTCCACAGACTTATCACCCCTGTGGATCCTGGAAGGTAAGGAGAATAGATGAAGACTTGAAGCTCATGTTATCTGTTGTGTCATAGGTCAACAAGGTTCTTTGTCTATGACCCTGAAGTCTATTCTTTTCTGCCAGCTTCTGGAAACTGTGGTAGGCTAACTTAGTTTGAAAGTCAAAGAAAATCTCAGACCACTCATAGTTCTCAATACTTAGTGCCTGGCCACATTGTGAGTACTCAATAAATCCTACCTTGTTAGCACTGTGGTACTTCTCAAGGAGGTGACGTGGCAGATAATCAATTTGATTAAGCAACTATTTAGTGCATACCTGCTACATAGTAGTCATAGTGTGAAGTGCTAAGGTTAAAAAAACTGAATAAGACAGAGTCTCTGATTTCACAGTCTGGATGGGAAGACATCAGCTCATAGATAATAACATGTTTAAATACTATAATGGAAATATGAATAGGGCTCTAGAGCTGCATAGAGGAGGGAACATCTATCTTTGCCTAAAACGTGAGGTGGTGGGAGGAGGTATCAGGGAAGTTCCTTGGGGTAAGTAATGCTGCAACTGATTTTCAGCAGTTGACAGTAAGTGTAGATTTGTCAGTCTAAATGGAAATTAGCATTTTTTTTAAAAAAAATCTCCTGTTAGTGTTTGTTTTAAGTTGAGTTGTTTCCACCAAAAGTATATGTTGAAGTCCTGGTACTTGTGTATATGAACTTTAGAAATAGGGTCCTTGCCGATGAAATTAGGATATTAATTAAAGTGAGATTACACTGAAGTAGGAGGAGCCCTTGATCCATTATGAGTGGTATCCTTATGAGAAGAGGAGAGATGCAGAGAGACACATGCAAAGGAAAAGATATAGATAGAGAAAGAAGGCAGCCATGTAGGGACAGAAGCAAAGACTATGCCAAGACAAATGCCAATGAAGAAATAGTGTGGACAGCTGGCAACCATCAGAGTTGGCAGACAGAGCATGGTCCTGTTGACACCTTGATTTTTAACCTCTTGCCTTTAGAAATGAGGGAGAAAAAATTTCTGTTTTTTAAGCCACAATTGTGGTACTTTGCAACAGCAGCCTTTCTTCAGCATCATTATGTTTGGACAAGAATGAGGAAAGGGTACTGCTGTCCGTGAGAAAAACAAGTGTGAGATTTATAATTTCAGGAAAACATAAGTTGCTGACATTCACTGTACGAAGAGGCAGTGGCAAGAAACAACGCTGGAAAGTGGTAGTCTTCCATGGATACCCAGATCCTGAGGGAGTGCAATGAGTGTGTAGTGTTTGGATTTTTGCAAGTCTGTGTTCAAATTCTAACCCCTGCACATACTGGTGTGCAGTCTGGGGAAATTTAGCCATCCTCTCCAAACACTGGTACCATCAGCTGTAGAACAGGATGAAGATTACTACCTTGAAGGGTGGTTTGGGGAATTTGGAAAATGAGGATAAAGCACATACTAAGTGTTTGATACATGGTTAGTCCATGACTCTATCAGATTTGTGTGTTAGGGAGATTTCCTGTCAGCCTGTGGATGATGGAAGTCGGGTGAGGAGGGGTGTGGCTGAGGGAGGAGACCTCCCTGAGGCAGCTGTTGTAAGGGCCCAGGTGAAGAGTACGGGAGGCCTGAGCTACAACAATCACAACACTGGGGAGAAAAATGAGAAGATGAGTAAGAAGTATTTCTCCATTAAAATTAATTGGACGTTATCCACCAATTGTATGAAAGCAGCGATGAGAGAGCAACTGTCTTCGTACATGCTAACTTCTACCCATTCCTGCTTGTGTGAAAAGGACATCGTGTTTCAGGTGTTTTGCTTTGCTTTGTTGTTTCCAAATAAAGAGTGTTATTAATCCACTCTACGCCAGCCTAGATTTATTTACGGTTACTACCCCTTAACTGAGTCCAAACTGGAATGCCTCTGGAGAAATTATCAGAATAAAGAGGAGGTGCACTCATTTCACATGAGAAATGGCAGACAAAATAAGGTGTGTTTTTTTTAACCTGGAAAATATAAAAAAATTATATATCACCAATTCAAAATTAATTTAACTCAGTATGAATAAAAATCTCTAGTAAATTAGATTACTCAAATGTAGTGTGACCCCTGATACTAGAATTTGACTGTATAAAGAATTGTATTAGAATCATCATCAAAGTCTAGTCACACCTTACACATGGTATACAGATTCCTTGATTTTAGTTTAATAGGGCTATACATAAAATATTATCCTCTGCTCTTTGAGAATCATGTACAACAGAAGGAACCCTCACCCAAGCCCTATGCCTAAATAAACAGAAACACAGGAAAATGATGCTTGGAATTTTGAGTTATTTCTGCAACAGAGAGCAGTAACCTTCTCCTGAAAAAGTACTTAATAGGTTTTAAGAAAAGTTTTATAGATTCAAGGTATAATAAAATAAATAACACATATTGATAAGTGTTATACATTAAAATGTCTTTTACTTAGAAGCTTATGTTTACCACATAAAATGTGAATCACTTTGTCTCTGAGTTACATTCATATACACATTTATATATTAAATAAAGAACACAGAGATTGGATACTTAGAATAAAAAGGTTCACATGAGTAACATTTTGACTGAAGAACTCAACATTAGATGTTTCAAATTCAGGTAAGAAAAACAACCTGAAATGACAAGTAACCAAATCAATTTGTAGCAATTGAACAATAAATGTGAGTTTAGCCTGTGGAGAAGAAAGACCTCTGAGAACACCGCAGGAGTTTAGAGCAGTCATCCCAAGACGTGCCTCTGTTGTATATGGATTGTTTTGAACCAAAGGCAACCAGAACCCCATAGATCTCAAGATGAAAGATTCATTTGATGTGAATCCTGAGTAGGAATTTATCTTTTGAATTTATCTCCACGGTCAACCTACAGCCCAAATTTTATGTATGAACAATAACAGTCTAGCATCCATTTGCTGACAGGGGTGTCTCACATACTCTGCGTACTGGGAAAAACCTCCAAATGAACTCTTGGCTTCTGGAAGTATGCTCCACTCGTGTACAAACATCTGAGTCAGTCACTGCAGGGAGACCCTGGTTTTATCTTTCTGTTAATGGGCTGACACCTGTCGGGTCCAGTCAGAACAGCACAATTTGGATACCTAATTTCTATAAGAGGGACCTAATTGAGAACCTGGGAAGGAACTTGCACTATAAATGGCAGCTTCCCCTTTGTCTTTGGGGAATACAATTTAGGTTGCTACTTAAATCTGTCTCCTGGGCTGCATCTCCTTTTTGCTCAAATAAATGCTCTCTTATTCTTTATTATGATCTTAAATTAATTTTGGATTACAACCCTGTTGGCTCAAGAGAAACTTGTTTTCCCCCTTAACCACCTAGAAGAATCTGAATTAGGGACCTTGCCCATAATAGTAAGGGTATCAGAGATACCTTTATTTGTAACCTGTATATAGACCAGAGCAAACTTCCAATTACTGAACATCTGCTCTTCTTCTCTTCCTGCAGTGACCTTCCTCCCCTCTGAAGCCCCAGAATGTCACATATAACTCATTTTCCCTCTGTGTTTTTGAAGCTCTCATGTATGTACGGTCTCTGATTCTCTCCTGTGTGGGGGATTCCCACACATATGTATGTAATTAAACTTGGTCATTTTCTGTTGCTAATCTGTTTCAAGTCCAGATTATTAGGCCAGCCAAAGGAACTTGAGGGTAGGGGAAAGCTTCTTTTTTGCCTGCAATGCCAAAAATAAAGGTCTCTCCTAAAAGACTCCTTTCATTCCAAGGTGTATTTGAAAAACTTTTGGGTGATGTAAACATCATTACAATGTGATAGAGGGCACCCATTTAGTTTTGGAGTTGGGAATATTAATGGTCTCTCTGTTTCTTTTCATCTTCATGGTGCATTTCCTAGGAAAACTATTTAACATAATTTCTAAATCCGTGTGTTTTCAACTCCAACCATTCCTGCATAGGAAATTGTCTTCAGATGTGGCTGAACATAAACTGTGGACCCAAAGGTTGTTTTTCTGGTGTTACCTGTGGGTTTGTCTTTGCAATCTAGGATGGTTTTCATTAGATAACATTAGTCATGAATTTGATTTTAAAACAGCCTGTGTCATTAAGACCCATGTCTGTTGAATAAAGCTAATGATTAAATTGCAAAATTAAATGCAATTTGATTATAAGGAAGGAAAAGAAATACTTCCGTTTTTGTCATTCGTGTGGCTGAGTCTGAAGACTTAACTATTCAAGGTAACAGTCAATGTTAAGGTAGTTAGTTTCCATATCCAAATATCAGGTTCTAAGAACTTGAACAGAGAAAATATAATATTTTGAGAAATTGGACACATTTTTTTCAGAAAACTGTTATTAAAAACTTAAAGCTTGAGAAACCTACCCTAATTTGTGTATGATAGCATTTCTTTTTCACTTCTAGAATTTTTTTCACTTCTATACTTGATTATCATGTTTGTACACACTAGCAATTCCAAATAGAAATTTCAAGGGTCAGTGGTTACGGTCCATTTGCCACCTGGAGCCAGATGGCTCTGAACCTTTTCCACACTGGTGTCTCATCTCCATGGAACCTGACCCTCTATATTCAGGCACCATTGTGGCCTTAAAAGGGTCGTGCCCTACAGCATTCCCATGACCTCTCTCCAACATAATGAGTTTGAACGTCTTATGGTAATAAAAATTAATTGGAATGAATTCCTTGAATATTTGTGCCTGTGTTCTCTTATGAGTAAAGGGCCTTCTTCAACAAACAACTCTTTTTTAGGGAGGCACTGCTCTGTTCTTCAGCCATTGGTAACACAAATTATTAACTATATTAATAAGAAGAACTGCTTTTTTCAGTTGACTCCTTTTACATAAATGAAAGAGTTGACAGAATGGTTATGGAAGATGTGAGAAAAGAGGCAAATTCTACAGTTCTACCTCTGGCTCTGTGTTATGTATGGCATTTCTGACAGCTTTTGGTAATGTTGAATGGTGGGAGAAACTGCAAGGAAAACGCCTCCATGTATTTCACTTTGCTGACCAAGGATATGGAGATATATCAAAAAATGCAAGAAGTTCCACATGGACAAAAGGAAGAGGGGCCACATTTAAAATTTCTAACTTTTGACTGACAGACAATTTACACATTTCATAAAACAAATGTCTTGTATTAAGCAAGAGAATAGAAATAATTTATGAAGTTACTTTTTATTGCACAATAAGTCTGTTCAATGAAAATTTATAACTTATTGATTTTTAATACACTATACTGTATTACTTTCATAAGGAGTTATTAATGAGCATATCAAAATGACTGACTGGAGAACTGGAAAGTATTTCTTTGCAGGGGAATAATTTAAATTCAGGACCCTCTATCATTTGCATAAAATCTGTCATTTCCAATATTTGATTTGTTTTTCTAATTATTGTTGGTAGTGTGAAAATGACCTTTCTATATACAGATATGGTGATTACAAATCAGTTATAAGTACGACTTAAAAAGGATGTTATTATGGTTAAGAGCTTTGGGTATTTTTTGTGGGTTCAGGTGAACTGAGGTTCACATATGTTCTTTATATTCACTGTGTTAATAAAGCAATTATCTGACCTCCATAATCCTCAGTTTCCTCATCTACACCCACAATATTAATATCTACTTCATGGTTTGTTTTGAGGATTAGGTGAATTGCTAGTACATTGTTTGACATAATATCTGGTACATAGTTATCCATTAATAAAAATTATTATTATGTCTCCGTGTTATTCTCTAGCCAACTAATTACTAATTAGTCAAGCATTTACTGCTGATTTATTATTTTTATGGAGTTACACATTTTCTTTAAAGTATTTCTTTTTATTTTTCATTAGCTCTACTCTTAAACAGTTCCTTATTTTATTTTTCTGAAATTTAGAAAAAATATGTTTAGTTATATATAGTTCAGATATGTATTACATGCATACTATAATTTATAATATAGTTATATATTACATATTTCCCCTTTTACTCATGTATCATTAGTATGTCACAATGCCAATTAACTTTATCTGACTTATGATTTTTAAAAAAATGATAATAGATTGTTGACAGAATGAAGAATGACTACAGAACCTCCTGGAAAGAAAAAAGGTGATATGGGAACCACACAACCAGGGTCATAGTTAAAATCACAACAGAACAGGTGAGAAAAGACCCTGAGGGTACCACCATTGAACACTTGTAGTCATACCACATTTACTGCTGTTGCCACAGAAGTCCATGGAAATTACATGTTGGTGGCACTCCTCTTGAAAGAAATGCCTTAAAGTTATGTTAGGTTTTGTTTTCTATACATCTGATGGAGTGAGCTGTTGGAGAGGCTGAAAAGTCATGTTACTATTATTTTGAGTTCAATCGTGGACTGTAGGCTGTGCTTTCCATCAGCATTATGAGGTGGAACATTTTCTAAACAACATAAGGAGTTCACATGCTGGGCAGCCCAAAATTGACTAATGTTCACTAAAACCAGTAAATTTTAAAATAAATCTTTAAAAAGGTTTTAATGTACATTTAGGGATAAAAAAATTGACAAGTTTCATGGCTAGAGGAATATTTCACTTTGAATAATGTCATCTCTACAACTTATTTCTTTAGGAGAAATTATTCAGAATTAGAATCCACTTACCAAATTAGTCACACAGAAATACTGATTATGAACTGGGTATTGTAGTATTCTAAATATATGGCTATTAAATTGAAATCTTATAGAAATGATGAAAACCATCACTTCTAAGAGGTTTTGATAAGAGGAGGCTATTATGGGTAAAATGTTTATTCAGATAAAAATAACAGCAAATTTTCTTTTATTTGTTTATTTACTTATTAATTTATTTTTAAAATTTCTCAATTGACCTTTATTTGTTTGTTTTTAAAGTATTTTTATTGATTATGCTATTACAATTTTCCCATTTTTTCTCTCTTTATCCCCCCTCTGCCCTGCACCCCTCAACCCTCCAGCATTCCCCTCTCTTAGTTCATGTCTATGGATTGTACATATAAATTGAGTCCTCTGTTTCCTATACCATGTTTATCTCTCCCTGTCTATTTTATGCCTAATAATTAGGTTTCTTCCCTGTACCTTTTCTCCCTATTTCTACCTTCCCCTCTCCACTGAAGTCCCTCCATGTGATGTCCATTTCTCTGATTCTATTCCTGTTCTTGTTGTTTACTTAGTTTTTGCTTTCATTGTTTTTCTTTCCTTTTAGGTTCAGTTGTTGATAGTTGTGAGCTTGTTGTCATTTTATTGTTCATACTTTTTATCATCTTCTTTTTCTTAGATAAGTCCCTTTAACATTTCATATAATGATGGCTTGGTGATGAGGAACTCCTTTAACTTGACCTTATCTAGGAAGCACTTTTTCTGCCCTTCCATTCTAAATGAAAGCTTTGCTGGATAGAGTAATCTTGGATGTAGGTCCTTGCCTTTCAAGACTTCAAATACTTCTTCCAACCCCTTCTTGCCTGCAAGGTTTCTTTTGAGAAATCAGCTGATAAACTTATGGGAACTCCTTTGTAGGTAACTCTCTTTTTTCCCCTTATTTCTTTTAGGATTTTCTCTTTATCTTTAATCTTGGGTAATTTAATGATGAAGTGCCTTGGTGTGTTCCTCTTTGGGTCCAACTTCTTTGGGACTCTGTGGGCTTCCTGGAGTTCCTGGAAGTCTATTTCCTTCATCAGATCGGGGAAGTTTTCCTTCATTATTTGTTCAAATAAGTTTTCAATCTCTTGCTGTTGTTCTTCTCCTTCTGGCACCCCTATAATTCAGATATTGGAATGTTTCAAATTACCCTAAAGGTTTGTAAGACTCTTCATTTTTTTGAATTCTTGTTTCTTCATTCTGTTCCCATTGGATGTTTATTTTTTTCTTTTGTTCCAAATTGTTGCTTTGAGTCCTGGTTTCCTTCCTGTCACTGTTGGTTCCCTGAATATTTTGCTTTATTTCATTTTGGGTATCTTTCATTTGTTTTTTCATTTTTTGACCAAGCTCAATCAGTTCTGTGAGCATTTTGATGACCAGGGCTTTAAATTCTCCATCAGATAGATTGGCTATGACCTCATCATTTAGTTCTCTTTCTGAGGTTACGATCTGTTCTTTCATTTGGGCCATATTTCTTTGTCTTGGTGCAGCTGATAAGTTGTAAGGGGATGGGGCCTTAGGAATTCACCTAGATGGGGAAAACCTCCATGCTGTGCTGCAGGTGCTGCCTGTCGACCTCCATGCTGTGCTGCAGGTGCTGCCTGTCGGGGAGGAGCCAGAGAGGGAACAACGCAACTCACCTGCTTGTCTCTATCACACTTTCTAATGGGTGAGACTGGGAGTTTCTCCCACTGTAGCAACCACCGAATCAACTCTGAGTCTCAGTTTCCTCTTAAGTCAGCCATACCTACGCAGCCCTCCACTTGCAGGCAGCAGCCAGCCCTGCCCACCCAGTCCACAGCATCGTGGGTGTTTTTCCCTGAAAGCTGACCCTCGTGGTCCACCGCCTTACCAGTCAGGTAGTTCTGATAGATGTTTTCTTTAATTCCTTGGTTGTTGGAGTTCCATGCAATTTGATTTTCTGGCACTTCTGGTTGTTTATTGATTTTAGATTGGTTGTTATCCTCCTTTTGGTTGTGTGAGGAAGTGAAGAGTTTCTACCTATGCCTCCATCTTCTCCATTTACTTTTTAATAGTTTATTTTTATTGTATTTTTCTATTGTCATTTATCCTCCTATACTGTCTTCCACTTCCACCCACCTCCTCCCCCCACAATCACCACAGTGTTGTCTGCATTCGTGAGTTCTTGATCACTTTCCCTCATCCCCAAGAGCTGTCAGCCTGCTCTCTATGAGTTTGTCTCTATTTTGCTTGTTAGTTTGGTTTGTTCATTAGATTCCACATATGGGTGAAAGCATATGGCATTTGGCTTCCTCTGACTATCTTATTTTACTTAGAATAATGTTCTCCATGTCCATGCATGCTATTGCAAATGGTAAAATTTTTTTCTTTTTTTATGGCTGATTAGTATTCCATTGTGTAAATGTACCATAGTTGTTTTATCCACTCATCTACGGATGGGCACTTGGGCTGCTTCCAAATCTTGGCTATGCAGTGTTAATGACACTGCAATGAACATGGCAGTGCTTATATTCTTTTGAATTAGCATTTTAACTTTCTTCAGGTAAGTTCCCAGGAGTAGAATCACTGGGTCATAAGACAGTTCCACTTTAAATTTTTTTGAGGTAACTCCATGCTGCTTTCCACAGTGGCTATACCAATCTGAATCCCCACCAGGAGTGCAAAAAGGTTTCCTTTCCCCCACATCCTCACAAACACTCATTTGTCGATTTATTGATGACAGCCATTCTGACAGGTGTGAGGTAATACCTCACTGTGTTTTTAATTTGCATTTCTCTGATGATTAGTGACATTGAGCATCTTTTCATACATCTATTGGTCAGCCACCTGTATGTCCTCTTTGGAGAAGAGTTTATTTATGTCCTTGACCCATTTTTCATTGGATTGTTTTTTTTTTTAATTTTATAAGTTCTTTACAAATTTTGAATATTAACTGCTTATCAGATGTATTCTTGAATATATTCTCCCATTCAGTGGATTGTGTTTTCATTTTGTTGATGCTTTCTTTTGCTGTGCAAAACTTTTTAGTTTGATGTAGTCCTATTTGCCTATTTTTTTCTTTTGTTTCTCTTGCCTGAGGAGATATATCAGAAAAAATATTGATACAAGCAATGTCCAAGCAACACATTTTCTAATCTATATTTTTCATAATTCTTGCATTTGAATGATGTCTGCAAAGAGAAAAGCAACAATGTCATTTGGAATTTGTATACAGTGGTCTCTCCCCTCATATGTGGTTTTGTTATTCAAGGTTTCACTTACCCGTGGTCAATCTTGGGCCAAAATACTATATGAAAACATTCAGAAAAAAAATTCATAAGTTTCAAATTGAGTGCTATTCTAAGGAACATGATGAAATCTTGCATCATCCTGCTTTTCCAGCTGGGGATGCGAATCACCTGTTTGTGTGGCATGCCCATGTTGCATTAGTCACTCAGTGGCTATGTTGGTAATCAGTCAGTTATCAGAGAGAATGAGAACATTCACATAACTTTTATTACAGTATATTGTTATAATAGTGCCATTTTATTATTATTTATTATTAATCTCTTACTGTGCCTAGTTTATAAGGTAAACTTTATTATAAACATGCATGTATGGAAAAAATCTGTATATAAGACTTGTTTCAGGAATCCACTGGGGGTCTTGGAATGTATACCCTGCAGATAAGGGGGTGCATACTATAGTTCTGTATCTCACAAAGATTTCTGAATGTATTCTTTCTTCTGGTCCATAAGCTGCACCATGCAGTACAGGAAATTTTTGTGAGCATTTTCATTTCACACCTGGA
Organism: Phyllostomus discolor; assembly: GCF_004126475.2. NCBI lineage: Eukaryota > Metazoa > Chordata > Mammalia > Chiroptera > Phyllostomidae > Phyllostomus > Phyllostomus discolor. The sequence goes on from NC_040906.2 coordinate 38,651,240, forward strand.
GAGATGAAGCCCACAAACTCTTCTTTTAGCTCTCTTGGAGTAAGTTAATTTTCCTTTAAATGAGCTCAGATGAGAATTTTATTAATCTGAAATTTTTTCTTAGAGTCATTCTATCCAGAGTGCTTAGAGAAAGCTGTAGAATATCAAGCTTACATAAGTTAATTTATATTTGTTGACATCTTAGTTAAGAAGATGTATGTAAGAATGGGAAGAAAAATGAAGCTATTTTCTAAAATGAATTTGGTTTATTTTAGCTGCCCCTGACATTTAGCTTTATCTTGGATCATTAGCTGTATGTAACAATGCTGTTTTAATTGGTAGGTTGGACTTGCTGGGGGTGCTGTTTTCTCAAGTCTAGTAGGTTCCCGAGTCAACTTCAGGGGGCAGCAATGCAAATTTCATTACTCTTCACTCAGTTATTTTTCCTGCAGTTATTTTTATACTCAAGCATGGCTTATGTGTTGTGTTCTTTTGTTTTGTTTTGTTTTTGCTCATAGACATTTTAGAAAACTTTGCTTCTTTGTGATTTTGTCTAATACACCGTTTAACATTTAGAAAACCCAAACAAATCTAAATATTAATGGTTTCAAATACAGGTAGTACATTGCTGAAATGACCACATTGTTCTGAAGGTCAAATGACATTTTTTTTGTTTTGTTTTCTCTACACCTCTCACACTGAAACCTGGATTAGTCAGAGAATAAAAAAGGGCACTTATTCTTCAAACTCAATTAACAGTTAACAATTTTTAGAATCATTTCTTACATTATCCTCACTTCAACTTCTGATCTATGTAACAGCCATCAGATAAATGTGGGTAATCCTATCATTTCACTGATGAGCTTGTGTGTGTGTGTGTGTGTGTGTGTGTGTGGTTTCTCAACAAGGCTTCTTTTCTGTTCTCTCTTCATCAGTGATCTGAATCCCAAAGTCGTGAGATGTCATAGATTTGCTGTTCTTTGTTGTTGTCCCTTAAGAAATGCACTTTCTTTTCATTTACAGAATAAATGGTCTATGATGTTTAGATACTGATCGAATGGAATAACTATACCTTTTATTATGGAATGCTTAAAGCCCCTCTTCTTGGAAGATAAATAATTTAAATAACCTTGACTTGTTTATCAGAGTCACCTTTCTTCTTTTAAAAGGAAATTTCCCATGCTATTTTAGATCTTAATGTGATTTTTAGTAATTTTTGAAATTGTTGCTTAAGTTAAATAAATTAAACAATTAAGTATAGTTCACAATTAAGTATATTTCAATACACATACCCAAACTTAATTGTTGGTGCTATGGTGGTGAGCTTCTATTTAAAGAATTCTTGTAAAATATGTAGGCAGTTTCCTTAATACAAAAAGGTAAAAACAATTACACTTAGTTAAGAATACGTCTTAACTATTCAGTACAAAACAATTAGATAAGGGAAAAGCAGGTACTCAGCAAGTGTATATGATTTCTTTTGTATTAATTAGATGGTAAAGCTGACACAAACATATTAAAAAGTGTAGGGTAGAGAATGTTAAATATTAATGTCTATATTTCTAAGTTTGGCATTGAGGTGGAATATACAGTTGTCCAAAATGGATAAGATAATAATAACAACAAAAATGTTTATTAGATTTATTTGCAAACACTGAACTGAAGATATCTATGGGAAAAAATCATGCCTTCCTTACTTGTCTGGCCTAATTAAGTGATTGTAGAAAACTATCAGGTCACCAAAAGAGCACATGCTGGTCTTATTTATATTTGTCTTTATTGTATTCTTTTTCTCTGGTGTTTTTCATTGCTACTTATTCATTCCTCATTTGCTGCCTTTTTAATGATAAAGTTGTCTTCAAATTTTTACTAGTAGAGGAGTATTTAAAAATAATTTGTTGTATCATATTCTCAAATGCATAAACCAGGACATCTCAGTTTACTAAATAAACTAGCAGGTGATTGCAGTTTAGACTATCAGTTGAAAATAGTCTCTTAAGTGCCAGTTAAACATACTTGAAATGAAATCTAAAATTTGGATGTTTTTCAACTCTGTCATCTAGTGTTCATTATTTTCAAAATAAGAAGTCAGAAGTTTTCAGTAAGTACCTAAGTTTCTACAAAAAGAGGGAGCAGACATACTTCTGCCACTCTAGATAGAGAAAGGAGTGTGATTACTTAAGTAAATAAATATTTTTATGATGTTAAGTGTATTGTTTAAAACTAAATTATTGAAGGGTAATCAGAATGATTCAACCATGAGGAGTCAATGTGCCATTGCTGACTTTCAAGATATAGGGGACCAAGTCCCAAGGAATGTGGGTAAAGACTCAGAGCTGAGGGTGGTCCCCAGCTGACAGCAAAGAAATAGGGACCTTGGTTCTAACCCACAAGGAATTGAATTAAGCCAGGAACAGGAATGAGCTTGCAACAGATTCTTCCGCGGAGTCTCCAGAGAGAATGCAGCCCAGCCAATGCCTCGGTCCCAGCCTTGTGAGACCCTAAACAGGGGACCCAGTCACACCATGTCTGGATGTCTGACTTTACACACTGTGTACTAATAAATAGGTGTTGTTTGATGGGGCTAAAAACAGACAAGCAAGCAAACAAAAAGTAGATTATATGTTGGCCACAGGAATAAATAACAGGGTAATCCATCCTAGCCTGGGAGTTCAGGAAGTGATTCCATTGGAAGTAATGCTATGTCATGAAAGAGAATAGTACTTACAATACATAGACAAAGATAAAGAGAAGAGTTCTATAGGCAGAAACAAATTCAGGCAAAGGTTTTGAGAGGAAAAAACAGTCCCACAGATATGAGGAAGTGAGAGAAGCCCAGGAGAATATTAACAGAGTGTCTTATTAAAAGACTGAGAAGCACCAAGCACTGTATTATGCAGGTTCTTGTAGATCATGCTCAGGTCGCTGAAGGAGTCCAAGTGAGAGAGAGGATGAAGTACGTTGGTGGCAGTGCAAGTAGAGAGAAGGCTTGATAGAAAAAGACTGGATGCAGACGAGGGCAAGAATGTGAGGAATTGGGAGGGGTCCAGTTTGACTCCAAAGGTGAGTGGAGGATTATGTGAGTACCAGAGAGTGAAAAGCGAAAACAAAGTCAAGTTTGCAGAAGAAGATCAAAAGTTAAGCTTTGGACTTTGTGATATCTATGAGACATGCCGATTAGGTCACTGAATGTAGGAATTTGGAGCTTGACCTGGAGAAATAGATTTGGGGGTCCCTAATATTAATATAATATATTGGTCAAGGTTTACTTTAAGTTGTTCTGATGAAAAGAATATAATTCAATCAATTAAATGAAACACAAATTTATTTCTATCTTTTCTAGTAATGAAGAGGAAGGGGGTGCAGGGTTGGCCAGGTAACTATTATTTCAGCATGTGATTTCATCTCTGGACCCATGGTAGCTGTTCCAGCCTGTGCATCTCAAATGCACTCCAGCCCAAAGGAAAGAGAAAAGAGGAGTTCACTTCTTTCCCTTTAAATGTACTGGAAATTAGGCATGTCACACTCATGTGACTTAGGCAAGAAAATTGTGCTCCTTGTTTAGGAGCATGACATTCCTTAGTGACCTTAGCTACAGCAAATTGAAGGGTGTTTACTGGGAAGAAAAGTGCAAAACTTTTTTGAGAAAATTTGTCATTAGGAAACAGAGAGGGGGCAGAAGCTGAAGGGATAGAGAAATTAAAGGAGGGCTCTTTTCAGGTAGAAACATTTTGATAGAATTCCACTCAGAGGATAAATCCTAAATGCATACAGTTTGAAGCCATTGAGAAAAAAGCCTTAATTGGCGGTGAAGTAACTATCTCTGGACAAGAAATAAGACAGCAATTCCATCTGTGAAACAGTAGAAAAGGATGGAGACAGATGCTAAAATATTTGTGGACTTGGCAACAGAATTTTGATGTAGTTTCAATTGCTGTTTTATGACTAGTAGAAGAAAAACAAGACAGAAAGATCTACTAGAGTGACTGAGTAGTCAAAATGCTGAAGAGAAAGGAGGAGATGTGAACACATCATGGAGGGAAGGGTGGCTGAGTGCAGATGAGCAGGCCGTTCCCCACTCATCTTTAGGGGTTGCCATTCACACAAATTCCCCTGAGAATGGTGCTCCCCCAAGTTATAAGGAGCCTAATGGCAAGGCTCAGTAGAGGCACTGACATGTGTAGAGTGTGTCAATGAAAAACTGACTGGAGACTTAGGTTACTGTTTAATGTATGGGCCATTTTTGGTTATGTATGGGCCTAGGTTCATGACGTAGAGTTTTATTATTTGTTTGTTTGTTTGTTTTTATCATTCATTAGCAATGAAACTGCATTCTTACCCCTCATTCTATACATTTTCTTTGATTTGTAAGACTTTCTCATTTTATTAGTTATCTTATTTTCTAGTGTTTCTTTTCTTACTCTGCTTTATTTGAAAACTTGCTCAAGATGATTCTTCTTTTTCTTTTAATATCCATTCTTCAGTTTTTCAGTTTTCTCTACATTTAATATTTTTGTTTTATATATTTACTGTTTAAATCTTAGTTTTTAAAAGAAAATGACATTTGAATATACTAGGGGACACTTTGGTACTTTTATTCTCTTTCCTTATATCAGCTTCCTTCAGTTTTGAACTCTGATTATCAGTACTGATTACAGTACCCCATGTTCCTTTATTCTATTTTGTTTGTAGTACAGGTCTTAGGTATTATGTCTTCATAATCATCTCAGTTTTTAATTTATTTTAATGTATTACATGAGAAATGACAAATAGTTTGTACCAGGAGATGCCAGCTTGGATTAATTATGCCTTCTATGAACAAAAGGTTGAGAAATGTGGCACATGTGCCCAGGACTTCATTAGCCTTCTTCCTGACTTTGTTTATTATCTACAAATAAATGAAGAAGTACAACAACAACTAAACTGAGGGTTTGGTCCTCTGGAGTGGAATCCTAGTTTTGTATCCAGAGACACCAGAACAGAAGTTCTGTACAGCATTTGAAGTCTAAGAAGCAGAAACCAGGAGTTTTCAACTATACTATTCTACTGCTCGCTTTTTCTTACCTCACAGTGGCTATCCCCGAAAAGAGACCGACAAGTTCTAGTGTCAAGATCTGATAGCTCTCAAAAACTGGGTCAGATGTCTGAGTTTAAGACACTTAAGAAATTTGCCATGAGACCCATCTCTGACTAGTCTTCCAGAAAAGCAATGTCCTTGCAGGGAGTCTGCACTGATTACTAAAAATCTGTGACATTTTGGTATTTCATTTTTCCATGTCTCAACAATAAAGGAATGGTAGAAATGCATGGACCAGAGAAATGTAGGTGGCTACAGGTCTGGTATTTAAACTTTGAATCAAAATGTCAAAGACTCAATGTAAATAGCTCAAAATGTAAATGAGTCAGGATCAATATGGTTCTGTATTTAGCTATGTAAAGGCAAAAAAGAAAAAGAAAAGAAAAGAAAGAAAAAAATATGATCCAGTGAGGACTAAATTTAAAAAAAAAAAGAAATGTTTGAGTAATAACAATTAAAAGGCTAAAAAAAGAAATGGGTCTATTACTTTTTTTCTGTGGAATGAGATAAAAAGAGGGCCTTGTAAGGGTTTCTGGAAAGAGAAATTGATAGCTCATCTGGAGAGTTATGACAATCCAATTCTGGATGTCAAAGAAAAAGCATTTCATTCTGATTTCAACTGGCAGATGTCCTTGGACCATAAGAACTAGATTTAGAATGAAACCAGCATGATGGATGATTGAACCTAAAGATGGAAAGAATTCATGACATTTATTACAATGTTAGGCTCTGTATCAACCAGCCCTAAGGGTTTACCTCCCTTTGATTTTTATTTATGTGAACCAATATATTCTGTTGTTTAAGACAATTTTCCCCCTGCTTCTAGTAGCTGAAATCACCCTGACTGACATGTAGAGTCCAGAGAAAGAAGGGAGCTTGTACAAAAACATAGTGGTGAGAAAAAGCTTGGCATACTCAGAGAATAGCAAGGATGCTCCCGAAAAGTTGTACAAGGATGAAGATCAAGGCACTTGAGAGAGAGAGAGGTAAGGGCTGCAAATGTAAATGGTATAAGGGAATGGAAGCGCAGTCTAATAATGGAATTAAGGTGTTCAAAGAGTCATGACTTGGGATAATGATGAAATTTAGGTTTAGAGACATTTTTTTTTCTCAGGCGAAAAGTTTCCATTGACCTTTGGAGCTTGATAGGAATGTAGGTTAATGGTAGCACTGGGAAATGAAGTAATGATTCATATTGTCAAGTGGTTTATAAAACATGGAACATAGAATAGCTTCTCTTGGAAAGGGGTTCAGTGTAAAAAACATTCCAAGGGAAGGTTTATTTCAGTTAAGGCCAAAGAATGGAGACAAAGGGAAGATTTTGTGAAAAGTCGGAATTCAGAGGAGGGCGTAATAAGCAGGGTGTATGATTTCTGGAAAGCAGAATAGAAAAGGTTTTCAAGAAAGATAGGACCTGGATAAGTCAGAGAAAAGGAGGGGAAAACTCTCAAATATATTTAGAGAAAAGATTATTAGTGGGGACACTAACACAGTTTAAAGGGATATGAAGCATGGAGGACACAGCTGACTTTGAAATATTATGTGACTGTCATTTCAGTGTAAACTGAGCTTTTGTTGGCCTTGGGCATGAAGAGACTAGCAGGCAGGTTTTCAAAGAGAAATTGCTGAAGAAATTGTTATGGAAAATCCAAAGAAATTCTTTGTCCGCTGTGCAGTGAATTGACTTAATTTCTAGAATTCTCTCAGTACAGAAACAGCAAGAGCCTCAACAGGTGGGCGAACTCAGGATAGTTATGCTCCAAAGGAAATGACAATCTGGTCATGCAGGGAAACGGACTTCTTAGTTCTCAGGGACTAGCACTGGCCACGCCAGAGGATTTGGGGCTTTCACCTCTCCGTGTGGAACATACGATCTTCTTCTGAAGGGCAGACTATGCTCCTTTGAAATAGGTACTACAACCAGGGAAGTAAAATGAGCTTTTCAAATAACTATCAATTTGTAGACAAAAGTTTATGTTCCTTCCTTGGGTATCTTACCTATACATTCAAGTGAGAAAATCCTCTCGTATATGAAAATGTTTCTCCTTAAAAGAGTTTATAAATAAATATTCTTCCTTCTGCAAAAATGTTGAATGTTTTAAAATAGTTTCAAGAATTTGCTTTATTATTTTTTTACAACATCCATGAAACTAAATGTTGTGAAAGAAAAAAAAGCTCATGGTTTAAAATTGGGTTATTGAGAGCAAAAAATGTATTTTATTATAAACTCAAGAAAGACTATAACTACTAAAATCAAAACATACACATTTTATAAAAAGAATTATGTTACTTGTTGAATTAAATGTATGACACATATTTTAAAGTATGGTTTTCTAAATAAAAGATAAATGACACAATAAAGAAGAAAAAACTTTACACAATAAAGTTATTTTTGGAAAAATTTCCTGTTCCATTATATTCTATTACTTTAATTATGATATGTTGTTCTTGTTGCCTCAAATATCTTTCCTTTCTCTGTGAATCTATCAAATATATATCAATTTCTCAAAGCTTAAGAATTAATAATTTTGTAACTTAAGTACACCAACATATTAACCCCTTTTAATCTATAAATATTTTGTGTGCAAGAGCTTTATCTTAGCTATGCTGTGACTGTTTCTTTCTATAGGGAAATAATAGTAACTTGCTATTGATAAATACGATATATCTAAAAATGTAAGAAATTCTCTAACACTTTAATTGTACATGCATAACGAATTTTGAGTTTACCATTGATTCCTCACTGTACTATTTTATAATTATTCATACAACAAACAGACATACAACAGCCTGAACAAAGTCAGCCTACATTCCTTTAGAAACAACAAAAGGAATGATACAGAATGGCTCATTGTTGATACTTTTCTTTGTATTCCACTGCTGTCCTTGATTCAACTTGAAAGCAGCTTAGGATACTATTTTTACAAGTAGTGGCAAATGCCTCTGATTCCTGGTGATTCTCTGATCAAATCAGTTTGAGTAGAGTTAATTTAGCTGGGTTTATGGGATTTGGCTTCTCAGGATAAGTAGCTATTTCAGGGACTATATACACTTATCTTCTTTTTATAGAGGTTAACAAGTACCTAATAGAATGATGGATTTCCAAGGGTCACTCCATCAATATTTGTTGTGCTTCTAAACAGTAGATGTTTGGGACTTGAAGTGTCTGTTCATAGGAAATTTGACAATAATTATTATGACATGTTTAATAAAAGCATTTAGTTTAAAGAATGTATGAAGAGCTCCTTTCAGTGAATACTATTTGAAGCAAGAGTATGAATATGGTTGCCTGAAATATTAACAATCATGTAGGGAAGCTGGGCCTCTTGGAAATATTTGTGAAGTCTCAGTGGCAGTGTTTAGAGAAATTCAATAACTGAAATAAGGTTTTTGGCTTATGGTATATTTCTTTTCCATAAATGAAGAATGAAAGCTTTTGAACAGTTATATGATAGATAAATGTCAAATGGAAGAATGTTAATGATGCGTAATTGATAATTATAAGTATAATGATTCCATACCAAAATTAAAGGAAGAAATAGTGTTACTTATGTTTTTAGTTTCCTTCTTGATGAGCCTCTATGTCTCTTTGTCTTAGGTGTTAAAAACTTTTCCCCTTACTTTTTGGCATGAGTCACTTTATACATCTTTGTTTTACGCTGATTTCTTTGCTTTTTCTGACTCTGATTAATTATTTTATTCATTCATTTTAACTTTATTGATTTCTTCCCATCTGCAAACATTGCTTCGAGCACTTAGACGCCAGTGATAAAAGACTTTATGGAGTACTTCTTGTCCTACTTTCTCAGTAATATTTAATTCAAGTCAACCAAGTAAACATTTACTAGCTCTTTCTGTGTATAAGTCACTGTCCTGAGGGAAACATAGATGTAGCCAGCACCAGCTCTGACATCAAGAAGCTCATGATCAGATTGGAAAGGCCAGCATTTACAAACATACAAGGCATGGTGTAATAATTATTAAGATGTTTACTTAACTTGCTATGAGGAAGACTTGTTGCCACATTTGGCATTTATATTTCATTTCTTGCAATGTATACATATTTAACAAGGACCTATTGCTCTGTTTGTCTTTTCATTGATTTAATTTCCCCTATGACTTGGCTAACCTTGTTTTCAATTTCTCTCTTTACAGTGGTAAGGTTTAACACTTATAAATGAAAGATAGTGGTGATATATATTGAGTAGTGAAGGAAATTTGAAAAATGGGTACATGAGGGAGAAACATTAAGTATTAATTAATTCATTCGACTAATATTTAGTAAGCAAATACTATATCAGCAACTGGTCTAGGTTCTGGGTATGCCACAGTGCACAAAATGAGCAGAAACCTACACTCATGGAACTTATCTTTCTAGTGGATGATGCAATTAACAAATAAACATGCAAAACCTAGCATATTAATAATAATAAGGACTTTGGAGAAAAATAAAGCACAGAAGAGAGATAAGGAGTCCGAGGGTTTGGGTGGGCCTGCTTTACAGATCTCGGTTAAGAAAGTCCTCACGGGTCAGGTGACATTTGTGCAGAACCTTGAATGTAGTAAGGAGTGAGCTGTGTTAATATTGGGAGGAATAATATTACCAGCTTAGAGGGGAATGAGTGCAAAAGCCCTGAAGTGTGAACATGCCAGGTGTGTTCAAGGGACAGCAAGAAGGTGTTGAAGGGGCAAAGGGAAGGTTTGAAAGTGCAGTTATAGAGAAACAGAGTCAGACCAAGTATGGGGTAATGAACTGTATGGGCTGTTCCAAAAAGGAAGAACAAGGATAACCATGGCCAGTACAAAGGCAGTCGTTACCTCTTGGTCAACACACTGATGATTCGAACTGAAGTATCAGGCCAGTGATTTATCCTTTGCAAAGGACAAATTAACCCAAAGAGAAAAATTAACCAAATTTTCCCATCTTAACAGAGTAAGATGGAGCAAAAAAGCCTTAGATTTGGAGACAGGTTGTCTGGTTTCTTTTATTCTGTCTCCAAATACCTAGGCAATCTGAAGCTGATAAATTAAATTCTCTGGATTTCTCTGTTGTTTTTCCTTCAAAATGAAGGGATGTTTTTTAGCTGATATCTAGGTTGTAAAAATCCAATTCAAAGATACATGGCAAATGAGCCCAGCTTGGTGCTGCAAATCGAGCTTTAGTATTCTCAGAGGGCCCAAAATAACAGTTTTGTTATTCACTTATTGTCATTTGAAATTCACAATAATTTTTATAAACTTCATTTATTTCCTGGTTTCTGAGAGAAGAGTTTTTCCTCTGGCTGTTCTTCCAGCCTGTGTTCTGAGCTCCAAAGGGCTGAAAAGCCTACATGCTGAATTCAGAGGCATTCTCGGGATCGCAAACGCTCATCTTCTGTTCACTAACATCTGTGGCATCAGCATGAGTTAGTGCCACTCAGAAATGCAGAGAGAAGTTTGCTGTGGAGGAACCACGTAGCTCCTGTTTTGTTTTTTTTTCCAGAATGAGTCCCATTGGAACTTGTTACTACCTTCAGCTTCCATGGTTACCCAAAAATGTGAAATCACATTGCATTTTCTGTAAAGTCATGATTTTATAAAATAAATTTATTGTATGTCACTCTTGAATACAGAACTGGAGGGCTCATGCTTTGAGTTCCTAACAGTAAGATCTCTTAACTGGATATTTTTTAGTTTTCATAGGTGGTGATTATCAATTTTTATTATAATATTTTTAGTAGATTTTTAAAAGCAAAGCAATGGATTGTGGAATTTATGAAAAAAATAAATGTTTGCTAGGAAACAGGGTGGAAGACTTTATGAACAGAGAATTAATTGCTCCAGGAGCAAAAAAATAGTCAAATGCAAGCGGCTTCTTATTTAAAAAGATCAACTTCTGACAAAAAGATAGAGAAATGGAGGTGGCAAGTTAAGTAAACAATTGAAACAAACTAAACTCTATTTTTATAGTTTTTACAGGGTGTCAATTGAATAAGCCTACTAAAAATGTTTTGTGATCTCCAGAAGTTTAAAAATTCTGTTTACACATGAGTTAATGAACAACTTGGTTTGAGTTTTCAGAGTTAATTTCAAGGAGGTTTTTTCTTTCTTATTTTTCTTATTCTCAACTATAAATTATATATAATTCATCACTGAATAATCTAAGCCCTCATATAAAGATATTATAGTATGTAGATGACTGATAAGATGGAAGATACTGCTCTAACTTAGCTGATTTTCTTTCTTGACCTATGAAGCTTCATTTTTCTTAAGGCCTTATTGATGCCATTGTGGCCATGAGTTTGAATGCCAGTAGGTCGCACCCCTAAGTGACTCTAATATTCCTTTAAGGAGCTACACAATGTAACAGAATATGTAACAAGACAGGAAACAGAATATCAATGAGTTACTGTAGAATCACCATTTTGATGGCAAAGAATCCTCAAGTGCATATTTTTGCTAACCCCGAGGGTAAAAGACACACAGAGCAAGCACTTAGAAGAGTGAACATCCCGACTAAAACTTCAGAACCTCATGGAAAAGAGCCAGCATTTGGCAGTTTGGTTTTCCCACAGGGTGAAACTGAAGTGATTCCTCCCTTCTCCTTTTAAAATGTCCGCACCACTGTCTGGATGCATTTCTTTACATCCCGCAGCTTTTTGGAACTAAAAAAATAATATATACATTAGATTTCCTTAATGAAAAAATAAAGGAATGGAAAATTAAGAAAGAAAAATAAAATAAAGAAAATGTGAGGTACAGACAGCAAAATTGGTGGTTGATTAAAAGCAGAGAATCCAGGGAAGAGAGAAAGCAGCAATGATGCCAGACACAGGGCCCTTAGAGAGAAGGGGAAATGGAGGAGACAGCTGGCTTTAGGGGAATATTAAAGAACAATGCTCCAATTCAAGGAAGAACAAAGCAGTGTTGAGCTTTGTTCTACCTGGTATTTCTTTTACCAAATAAAGAATTAGACAAATGTGCAGTTGTAGATTCCTTTATGTCTTTAGTTAATCATTAGACAGTTTTATGTAGTGAGACTTAATTGTATCAGTTCTCGTAGTTCTCATTAAGATGATTGCTGCCAAAGTGAGTAAAGTGTGCATGACTATCCTGGTCTGAATTGGGTAAACATGGACTTAAAATTAAAGGTGCATGTTCAATAAAAAAAAAGGAGGAGGGCATGTGGTGGGGGCTGGGGAGAAGAGAAAGGCAAGAAGCAGAGCAGAGGGAATTAGAAATATTATCCTTAGCGTGGATGGCATAATTGCTGCATGTTTTATACTTTGTACTATCTGTTGAAGGGTTATCAAATATTTCTTCCCTCTCCATGTGACAGGACTAATTCTCTATTTTTTCCCTGTGGTGATATGTTAAGAGATTATGTCGTTTGACATTGCTTTAATTACAATGATTTCTGAAACTGACCATATCACTTGTGGACAATCTATAAGCTATGCCATTGGGGTTATTATAAGTATCAACTCCCCAGGTTTTTAATCCAGAGCAACTCCCGTATCAGCCTCATGTGAATCACATTACTTCCCAGCTGAGCTATCACCTGAGGACAACAAGAAAAATAGCTTGTGGGTGGATGGCTGCAGAGACTGCTGGGAAGACAAGTCCTGTGGAAAGGGAATGGCCAGTAATGCCTTTCTGGAAGGGGTGATACCTGACCTAAACTCTTCTGAGTAGACTGCTTTAAGTGTGATTATAGGGGTTTGAATGTTAGTTTAAACTAAGAAATCTCCCTCGTGAGCACTGCATAGCCAAAGTAGGAAAATATTTTGTCTGTTCTGCTCCTTCTTCTCCTTCAGTAAAGAACACTTTTCCTTCAGTCTTAAGTAGTATCTACTTAAAGGACTATTTCTATATCTAATAAGATAGAGAAAACATTCTTTCCCTGTATTTGTTACCATATTAAATATTTTAAAAATTTATATTCAATATGCAATTCTTTATCTGCATCACAGGTGTTCCTTCCCTGGAACACAATGGTTCAGATATCATCTTCATCACTTGCAGACCCCAGTAACGCAAAGGTTGAACTGCTTGTTGACCTCCTGGATTCACGAGGTCATGCATTCCAGTTCCTGGAATCACAGTTTTCCAAATGCATTGGTCACTTAAGCTTGTTGACGATGGGTAAAGTCTTTAAATCTTGAGTCCCTCTACAAAAGGGTAGTAAAACCAAAAGGTTTACTACAATAATGTTAGCTAACACATCCATCACCTCACATAATTACCATTTGGTGGTTGTTATTATAAGAATATTAAAGATCTATTCTCATAGCAACTTTCAAGTATATAATGTTGTATTGTGAAATATAATCACTGTGCTATACATTACATCCTCAGAATGTACTAATCTTACACCTGGAAGTTTGCACTCTTTGACCAACATTCTCCATTTTCTCCATCTCTCGACCTCTGGTAACAACTTTCTACTCTGTTTCCATGAGTTTGGTGTTTTCACAGATGTAATCAAGGTCAAATGAGGTAATGATGTTACCAGACAGGGACCAGACTGGCTTGGGTCTGTCTCAGTCCTGCCTGTAGTATGTGAATTATTGACCTCATGTAGGAAATATTCCACAACATGAGCCAGGTGCTTTTTAAAAAAAGTATGTTTTATTGATTATGCTATTACAGTTATCCCACTTTTTTTCCTTCCATTTATCCCTCTCTACCCTGTACCCCAATTCCCTCCAGGATCCACACCCCCTTAGTTCATATCCATGGGTTATACATATAAATTTATTTGGCTTCTCCATTTCCTATTATTAACCTCCCCCTGTCTTTTTTGTACCTACTAATTATGCAACTTATTCCCTGTACTTTTTCTCCCATTCTCCCCCTTCGCCCTCCCAGCTGATAGTCCTCCATGTGATCTCCATTTCTGTGATTCTGTCCCTGTTCTAGTTGTTTGATTAGTTTGTTTTTGTTTTTTAAGGTTCAGTTATTGATAGATGTGTTTGTTGTCATTTTACTGTTCATAGTTTTGATCATCTTCTTTTTTTTAGATAAGTCCCCTTAACATTTCATATAATAAAGGCTTGGTGTTGATGAGCTCCTTTGGCTTGACCTTATCTGGGAAGCACTTTATCTGCCCTTCCATTCTAAATGATAGCTTTGCTGGATAGAGTCTTCTTGGATGTAGGTCCTTGTCTTTCATGACTCTGAATACTTCTTTGCAGCTCCTTCTTGCCTGTAAGGTTTCTTTTGGGAAATCAGCTGCTAGTCTTATGGGAACTCCTTTATAGGTAACCGTCTCCTTTTCTCATGCTGCTTTTAAGATTCTTTCCTTATCTCTAATCTTGGGTAATGTAATTATGATATGTCTTGTGTTCCTGCTTGGGTCCAACTTCTTTGGGCTTTGAGCTTCCTGGACTTGTATGTCTATTTCCTTCACCAGGTTGGGGAAGTTTTCTTTCATTAATTTTTCAAATAAGTTTTCAATCTCTTGCTGTTGTTGTTCTTCTTCTGGCACCCCTATGATTTGGCTGTTGGAACATTTAAAGTTGTCCCAGAGGTTCCTAAACCTCTCTTCATTTTTTTGAATTCTTGTTTCTTCATTCTGTTCTGGTTAAATGTTTATTTCTTCCTTCTGTTCCAAATTGTTGATTGAAGTCCCATTTCCTTCCCTTCACTGTTGGTTTTCTGTATATTTTTCTTTATTTCATGTTGTATAGCCTTCACTTCTAACTTTTTATTGTGGCCATACTCAATCATTTCCATGAGCCTCCTAATTACCAGTGTTTTGAATTTCTGCATCTGATAGTTTGGCTCTCTATTCATTGCTTAGTTCTTTTTGTGAAGTTTTGATCCATTATTTTATTTGGACCATATTTCTCTGCCTCAGTGCACCTGTTATGTAGTAAGGGGCAGAGCCCCAAGCATTTGCCAGGGTGGGGAAGCATTTGCCACTTTTCTGCGATGTAGTGCAGTATGTGTGGGGGTTGGGGTCAGAGAGGGAACAATGCCACTTGCTAAGCTTTCACCCCACTTTCAGTCACTTTCCCCACTATCCACAAGCAAATTGTGCCCTTTCAGGAGCTTCCCTGGTGGTGATTCCTGGGTGGGTGGGTTTGTATACATTCTAGGACTCCATGGGCTCCATGGGTCCCTCCAACAGACTCTCCTGTGAGACTGGTAGTTTCTCCTGCTACCACAATCCCCACAGGTTTTTACAGCCTGAAGTTTTGAGGCTTTATTTCCTTGAGCTGGAACCCTGGGTTATGTGGTCTGTATCATTCTCCAGTTGTTTCTCCAGGTTTATCCACAGATGAATGTATGACTGCTAGGTCCACAAGCCACCACCTTGCTTCCTGGGCTTGCTTGCCTTGCTGGACAGCCATGCCCTCTGCCCTGGCTGCCTGTCTCTGCCCCTCCTACCAGCATGGATAAATGTTTCTTCTTTAATTCCTTGGTTATCAGTCTTCTACACAGTTTAATTTTTTTGGCAGTTCTGGTCATTTTTTGTTTTTAAATTGGTTATCCTTCTTGTGGTTATGGAAGGAAGCAAAGTATATCTACCTATGCACACATCTTGGCCTGAAGTCAAGCAAGGTGCTTTTGAGAGTATGTTTATTAAAGCTTGGGATAGTGAAACAAAGGAAATACTTAGGGTAGAAGAAGTAACAGGAGAGTAATAGGACAGAGCCTAGATGGTGCTCTGCTTTGGCTCCCTAGATATGTTATAGGAAAGGAGTGAGCCAAGGTGGGGCTGTAGGTAGCTCACTGAGAAGTCAGAGAAAAGGGTGGCCTTGGAGACAGGAGCAGGGGTTAAATCCGGCTTGAGTTGTTGCTGCCCACTGCTCCCCTGGTTGCAAATCTCATAGGGTCCCATAGAGTTTAGGAGGGAGTAAAAAGATCATTTCTGAGAAGGTACATGGGAATACTCTGGATCAAACCCACACCCAGTCTTTGTCTTGAGGGTTTTTATCTCTCTTCTGTGGGGTAAGAATCTTAGAGGAGTTTTCTCCAGAATACCCATTTTTTCCAGCTTACCAGGTTCATTTTTAATATGCTGATGTATCAAAATGAGTGTATAGGGGAGTTTGGGATTATTTTTTGGTCCACTTTACTATTTTACTTTTATCTTGGGTCCGTCTCCCTCTTAATAGGGTTTTTGTTATTTGTTCCCCTAACTTCATCTGTCTTTGGGTTTAGCTGGTATGATGCCATTAACTGGGTCTCTGTTCTCTACTTCTCAGACCAAGGTGATTTAAGCTAGGTATTCTCTGGTTAAGGAGGAGAGGTAAAAAAATTTGCGCTCAAGTGTCCTTGGTTAGGGGAGATAAGGTCTTATGACTCACTAGCTGGCTATAAGTTGTTCCACATGTTTGGCTCTGTTTAATTTTCTTGTCTCAGTTTCCCTATTCCACTTGCCCAGGAATTTTCCTAGTTTTTTATTATCCTATCACAGTTAGTCTGGGCCCCAATCCAATATGACTGATGTCCTTATAAAAAAGGGAACTTTGGACACAGAGACAGACATGCACAGAAACAAAATGATGTGGAGAAACAAGGAGAACATGATGTGAAGATGGAGAATTGCAGTGATGCACTTACAAGCCTACGAATGCTGTGATGCCTGGCAAACCACCAAAGGCTACAAAAAGGCAAGGAAGGACTCCCCACAGGTTTCAGAGAAAGCATGGCCCTGCAGACACCTTGATTTCAAACTTTGTCTCCAGAGCTGTGAGATAACAGATTTCTGTTGTTTTAAGCCACCCAATATGTGATACTTTATTAAAACAGCCCTTGAACTCTACACCAGCACACCATAAAACTCATTATATAATGTATACATGCCAAATGTAATGATAAATAAGCTATATTTACATCTTCCCTGACTGTGCTAATTGCTAGTTTGTACTCTTTAAAATATTGAATCAGAATAATTTGAGACAATCATAAGGAGAAAAAGTTTTGTATTGTGTTGGCATTCTCAGAGGTAATACTGAAGGATGTAAAACTTACTCTTCAAGTCAGTCAGCATTATACTCCTTTTAGAGGTTACACTCATAAAATAATTAATTTTAAATACGTTGATTAAAATATATGTAATCATACTTTGGAGATATGTATAAAAATACTTGAGTATCTTTAATCAGGGATTAACCAAAAAGAGATCATTAATAAAATAAATAATTCAATTATCTTTTTTCCAAGATTTTAAAAGTGCTTTGAAAAGTATTACATCATTCTCATAATACCTGAAGCATGTGCTGAAAGATCTCTTCTATAAAATGTATGTTCAAAGTAGGTAAAAAAAATAGGTATAATTATATTATCAACTTACATAGTACTTTAAAAGTAATAAGTTCAAAGTGCTTCATTTCTAATGCCTTACAATTCCTTAATCTTTGAAGTCAGAAGCATACAGGACAAATATGATTGCAGTGTTATCATTGATGCATCATACAGTGCTTTACTGTATTAAAACCATAACACCTGTATATGTAAAACAAGCGTAAATGAAACCCTGAGGTACCCGAGCTTCTTGTCAGGTATCATGGGTTCTTAACAGAAAAGTCAAGCACAAGAATTCTCATCTCATGTTTTGCAAATACATTAATGTTCAAAAGTGTCTGATTTTAAGCATCCCTGTATGGGGCAGTCAGCAATAAAAATATTGAACATTTCTGTCAATTATAAGTAGCTTTAGACAAAATGAAAGGAGGTCTTTTTCTGACCCCAAATTCTTTTCAGAACTGTCCTACCCCCACTGCTAGTGGTACTCCTCAGTGATACCCAGTGATGCAATAACAAATATATGAAGCACGGGTAGCTTCATGTTAGGCTATCCAAACCATATACCTCCTAAATGTAGACTTTCTGCAGATGAGATGCTAACTCCAAAAGATAATGTTTAATAATAGAGTTGTACATATTATGCCACCTGCATAGGAAAAATATGTTTAGGCACTGGATCATGCTGTGAACTCCAAGTTAGAACAAGGTTCTATATAGGCAGGGTTCTGCCTATATAACTCTGCCCACAATATGAAATCTAGTGTTGGATAATGGGTCAGGGAAGAAAATACCAACAAAATTCTAAGCATGGGGACCTCCTCTTCTCACTTATTCAGCTCCAGCTCTGCATTGCAAATTGGAGACTTAAAATGCAGCACATAAGCATGACAGAGCTCTGAAGATGGTTTATTGTTGCTCTGTGATTGATGGATGGTAAAGAGTGGGGTAAACTTTTAGGGTAAGTTGTGTAACTTGTTTCATTTTTTTTCTTTTCTTCTATATTGGTGATCAAGCTACATGAAAGAGTTTAAGGATCCCCACTGGGAAGATGGTGGGAATACCGAGTGGGGCAAAAGTAGATTTACCGTTGTTCATATGGGAAATGATATAATAATGAATAAATAATACAATAATACAAGAATAAACTCTGTGTTTCCTGTCCTCACAACTGTAAACCTTCTTTTGCCTCATCCTCTATTTTGGAAAATATTGATCTGTATCTCCTGGAGTTTGGAGAGGGCATGGAGATGATGCCTACATCTTGCTTGGAAATGAAACGGCAGAAAAATTGCTGGAAATGCCTTTCCTTGTGGGATAAAGAAATGGTGATTATGAAAGTGACTACAGTTCCTAGAGTTTGGTGGCTCATGGAAGTTGTGTTTGTAAGGCAGTCAAAAGGACTGCCTCTGGAGGTGAGGCAACTTTTGCTCTAAAAGACAGAGAAAAATCAGTGAGTTCCCAGGAATTTGCCTCACTAAATCAGAGAATAGTGCCAGGGGAGGGGGATGGCAGGATATAGAGATGTGGGACAGTGTGGTAGATGAGGTTATTATCCAGAAATGTTCACACTGTCCCTCACTTGCATAGAGTGAGTATCTGCTCCTTTGATATTGGGCTTGCCTCTGTAATTTGCTTTGCCACCGAAATGATAGCAGATGTGACACTAGAAAGAGTGGAAATATGCTTACCCCCTGCAGACTGTCCTTTCTTATGCCTCTGTCATCCTTATGAGAAAAATTTGCTCAGCTAGGTCATTTATCCTGGAGGAAAAAAAAAGAACAAAAGACATATGGAGTATAGCTATTCTAAACTAAGCCAAAACATAGATTTCTGAAAAAATCATAATTTGTTTTTTTAACCTCTGAGTTGTGGGATAGTTTATAATGCAACAATACTGATTGACAAAGAGAGCTGCTCCAAGGGTTAAAAGTGCCCTACATATGGATACAGATTTGGTAGTAACTAATATTTAAATTAGACCAGGATTTCTAATACCTAACAAAAAGACAGTTCTAATACTCACATGCAAATGGATAGCTGCAGATTCTGTCCAGACTATCATTTAGAGATGGGGGCGGGGAGGCACAAAAAACAAGAGAGCTGGTTTCTAGTGGGATATTTTTAGTTATATGTAAATATGTACATATAAATTTAAAAAACTTTTCCCCTTTTCATGAATGAATGCTTTAGAAACTGAAATGGAGTTACTAGAGAAAACCAAAGTAGAATATGCTCACCCAAAAGCAAATCATTCTCTCACAAAATTACCCATTAGGTTCATTTTTTCTTTCAGCATTTGCAGAGTAATTCCGATGATTTGGAGGCACAGAATAGCCTTCCTCTACTATACAACAGAGTGACAGGCTGTCAATTCCATGTCAGTAGTTGGATTGGATCCATGGTGTCTTTACTTATGAAGCAAAGCTTTTTGCATATTATTAAATTAAAATACTTTTAGTAACCCACTAACCCTATCAGTTTGCACTCCTTATGCTAACTTTGTACTTTATGTTCATATCTAAAAATATGATGGCAATTAAATATAGAATATATCATAGCTATAGATATAATTAAAATATGAAATAAGGTAGTACAGTGTAAGCTCAAAATGTCTTTGTATTTCTGAGGCAAATTTGTTTAATTTGCTGGTGGCACCTTGGGAGAGGTCTTCCTTGCTTCTTTAAGAGTCAGTTCTTCAGCCCATTCTATCAGTAGTGCACCACAGGAGATCCCCTAATCCTCTCACCTCAGGCTGAGATCTCCCAGTGATCAGGAAATAGGTATTATTTTTACAACCGCCCCCCCCCCCCACTAGCTGCTTTGTGTCTACCTTGGGGGAAAGCAAAACAAAACAGAACCAAACAACCATTAAAACTACTGTACGGAGCTTAAGAAATCCTTTCATTAAAGTGTGCTATATACTTTATACCAAAGCAGCTCAGTATAGAATTTGGCCATAACTCTTGATCTTCCTGTGGAAGGGGCTGTACTTGGGGAAATGGAATTGAGAAAACTAATCTTCTTGGGTGTCCATTGAGTTGGACAGAAACAAACAAACAAATCCGTGGGACAGGGTGAGGCAAGCATCCTAAAATCAAAGAGTAAGGAAGTACATGTTTGGTTAAAAGATCCTGCACCAGTATTGGGAGAAGAATGATTTGCACTAAAGCTGTAGGCTCTCATTAGATTATTTCCAGTCCCCCATCCACGAACTTACATTTGAACTCGAGAGGGAGAAAGCTGCAATAAAAGATAAAGAAAAATTCTAGTGGCGGTGGCTTTATACTTTATATAAGACACTGAAAAGGCTACTTTTGTCTTTTAAAACAGAAGAGCAACTTTTGAATTGCAGGTGCAGTGCATAACATCTACTCAGACTAGCTGGTACTTAGGATAGAAAATAGGCATCCAGTCTTGGTGCCTTCAGCTTGAATGGAGCTGCCTCTGGGGCATGTCTGGATAACTCTGGCAGAAGACATCATACAGAAATGGAGTAGGAGTGTAAAAAACCACAGGAACGGCAGGGAATAACCAAGATCAGTATTTGGTGAGCAAGTAAGAGACCCTATCCAAAGAAAATGAAAACTATCAGGGAGGAATTTAGAGGAGCTGGAATTCTTGCAGAAAGGCAAGGTTCAAAGCAAGGGAAAAAATTTAAATTGTTCATATTATTATATTATTACTTCCAGGTTGGTGTCATCTAAACATAATGAAGCTCTAACTCAACATACTTACGTGTTGACAACTTGGGAAATAGAAAAAGAGAGGGGAAAAAACAGCCATTTGTTATCCTACAGATAGAATCTTTGGACATTTTTATGGAGAAAATAGATTTGGATCATGGGGAACATTAGAACCACATAGTTGCTACTAAACCATATGTTTAACAGTGACCCATGGGATCATGAACTTATGACTTACAAATTTTATGCATAGTACTCATTTTCTGGTATGAATTGCAAAGCTAAAGAGAAATACAAGAAACTTAGTAGAGAGATAAAAATGAGTAAATGATTGTAAAAGAATAAAGAGGGTTAAACAATGCACATTCCTAATATAGTTCACATTAACAGAAAGGTGAAGAGCAATTTAATAATCACATTCAGATAGTTGAATATAGACAAGAAGACTAACAAGTTTCTAATACTTTGTTTCCAATAAGAAACAAATAAGGACACATGTGTTAAAAGATGCTATCTCTGACATTCAGATCCACATCTACATGCCTCTGCACCTGCTGCTTTGCCATGCCAATAATTCCCATAGCCCTGGAATTGTTAAAGGGTCACTTTAATTCCCTTGCAGCCTCTTTTCCAGTTTTAAATGATTTTTGTTTTATTTTCCCCAAGAAATTAAGGATGAATAAATTGAATTTTAAAGAATGCTCAAATTCAATTGCAAAATACCAGGATATCTTGCTTTTCAGAATTTAGCAAATTCTTTTATAACATAAATATTATCACCTTATTTATGTGATTTACAATATATAAGTTAGTGTCTTGGGATTCTTTAAAGTAGGTTGCAACCTATAGAATTATAGATTAACAACAAAAATTTGTAAGGGAAAAATGAACATTTTTTTATTTCTTTACTCAGAAAATATAGTCTGGCTCCCAAATGTGATATTGTAACTGTGTTTAAACCAAACACTTAGGGACAAATATGAAGAGTAGATGATGCACATAAGTAATAAGAAAGAGAGAGAGAAAGAAAAAATATAACAGTATTCTTTTCATATACTTATTATTGGCATCTAGGGATATACCCAGGAAAGACTCTCATAGAACTTATCTGCAAATTTAGAAATAATACATCTATTATAAAGTCAGTTTTGCAAAGATACAATTACTTCTATTCTTAGGGATAAATGAATCCTTGCTTAATGGTTTTGTAAGAAAATATTCTATTCAACATCAAGGTTTTCATGAACAGATATATTCAAGTAGACAAAATAATAATGAGAATTTTAAAAATACTTTCTTGTACTGTAAAAATGCAACACATAGTTCTTAGTTAAGCCCTCAGTGTTCTAGCAATAATCATATATATGAACATCTATTTCAAATGAAAAAAAATAGCATAAATATCAGTGTCTGTATAGAAAGTACCCATCTATGTAATATGAAAAAATAGAGATATTTATTGAAGAAGATACAAGATACAAGAGATATTGTACATAAGTCAATGACATCTCAGTCCCCTTCAAAATAGGCACCTTTGGACCTCACACAGTTCTCCCAATCATCATCAACTGCCCCATTGTATTTTCCCAAATCTCATCAACAGTCTGAAATCTTTCCCTTTCAAAGATGATTTTAGTTTAGGGAAAAGCCAGAAGTCACAGGGCATCAAATCTTGGCTGTAGGGGGACTGAATCGTCTGGGTGATTTGATGTTTTGCCAAAAAACTCTACATTAGATGTGATGCTCAAGTAGACACATTGTTGTGATGAAGCTGCCAATCAGCTGTTGCCTCTAGCTGCGGGCCTTCTGAATCATTCAAATAGTTTCCTCAGAGGAATGTTCAAGCTTAACGCCAGATTTGATGCAGATTTGATGCTCTACTCATTCAGTCATTTTGAATGCCACGGCCACACCGTACACATGCTCACTCATTGGCATCTACTACCCCTACTAACTAGCACAATGAAGTTGCCATTGTTCATACATTCATAGTCAGTCTACTCTCCTTGACTGCCAGATTACACTGAAGTCACACAAACTATTCTCATTATATTAAACATGGCTAGACTTTTTCCAGCTGGATCTCATATATCAGCTTTAAGGAGTACATAAAATGTGCCTGTTGCCTCTTGACTCTGAATTTTACAAACAAAAATTGATCTTATTGTTCAGCCACTTAAATAGTCATTTATTTTATTTATGTTCACAGTAAATCATGATAAAATTGTAGCATTTGGGGCAAAGCATACATATCAATAAAATGTGATATTTACCCTGTATGTTATAAATATCATGCAATAGCAATTTTCAACAGACATTTCTGAACTTATCATTTATGTGTATATTAATACCAGTCATATTCTTCTCTTCACAGTTGACAGAACCTGTGTGTGAATTGGTTTTCGTCTTATCCTCAAAATTTTAATAAGTAGAGGAATGAGACTAAGAACATGGCTCAATGATTCAAAATATAGTCGTGTCCTCACCTAAAAGAATTCTAAATTCTTGGGGTTAATTACAGTATCATTGAAATAGGCTTATGGTTCCCAGGGTGATTAATTTGGAGTTTAATAAGATGGTATTAATGTTTCCCTCAGCTTGGCTAAACTTTAGACAGGCTTCTTCTGGACTGTAAGGCCTTACCTCCCTTTTCTTAGAAAACCTATAATTGTAAATTCTTTCTCTGCCCTTTTGAAGTTTTACAACCACAAAATGAAATTTTCTATGACCTCTTTGCCTATTTGTTTGAAATAAAAACATCAAGGGAGATAGAATTCCTATTTTCTAGTTCCTGCAGAAGTGTAGGGGTCTAACTTGGGTGGGTGCCTTGCTGTAAATTATAAAACCATCTCTTATTATGAATAGATGACAGGTTTCTTTTCTTTTGGATAAGGTCAATTAACAAATATGACTCACCTCTGATCCCCCATTCCAGCATTTCAAAAACTCTCCCACCCTTTGTTTCACTGTAGTTGAGGTCATACTAGATTCTGGTCTTTCTCTTCCATTGCAACAGCCTTAAATAAAGTCTTACTTATTTAATTTTGGTCTAATTTTTGCTTTGACAGAGGATAAAACCTTTATTGCTCCCTCTATGTAATTATCCATACATCTATTACATCTAACACCCATTCTCATCTTGTTAGATGAGTTTAAGAACATAGGCAAAGTGATTCTCATCTCTTTTTCCTACCACAGTCTTCAAGAACAATTATGCTTATGGACTGACTAATAAGCATTGGTGTAAAACATCACTAAACAATGTGATTCAGCCCACTTTGAAATCACACTACCTTCTACTGAATTATTGCCATGTATACACCTTTATTCAGTAGCTTTATTCAAGAACTGTTATATTATTTACAATTTACCTTAAAACAGTTCAGTGTAGCACAATGGCTAAATATTTTGAACTCTCCTTTTACTATTATGAAATGAAACTTACACATAGTATGGCACATATAGAATTTTTAAAAATCAAGTTATTTTAAAATAAGTGCAACAGATCTATAACATAAAAGAGAAATAAAAGGAAGTTATAATATGATTAAAAGCACTTTATTTTTATAAGAGATTATGTACAATTGTGGTAAAAGACACAATTAAATAGCCAGATGTTGGCCCAGTGTTTCATGTCACTGTGATTGCAACAGCCACAAAGAATGATTCCCATGTGTTGTACTGAAGATTCAACTATTAAAAGTAATATTGCCACTGGTGACATTATTTTCTGTAATTATAAGTGATTCTCGATAAAGATTTGAACAAAACAAATGTTGCCCCTCGGCTCACATGTCGCTTGCGTTGCTGAGAAATGAAGTGTTCATTAAAATGGTTGCAGAAATACTTTGTTTAAATGGAAAGCAGATACAAAGACTGGGCTCAGATACGTATAAATAAAATATTCACTTGCTAGAATATTTGGCAGGTAATTTGAAATGTGTGGAGACTCAGTGCAATTCTTTCTTGTTAGAGATTATTCTATGTCATGCAGTGTACCTAGCAACTTTGGCCCCATCTCACTAACTACCCATCAATTACGTGGTAATAAAAACCCAAAAGTCCCAGCTGGCCCAATTTCCCCCACACAGACAGTGACAGGATGATAACTTGCTGTCTTTAACTTCAGTCAACACTTTAGGAAGTGCTTAAGTTTTAAGTACCAAAATCAGTTGTTTACAATTCAAGGGTGGTTAATTAGCATTTGAAAGACTTTAATCAAAGGGCCCTCGTTTTAGCCATGAATACACCAAACCTTTCTAAAGGTGTTATCTAAATCTGTAGTAGAGATTTAGAGAATTTGTTAATTAACCTAAAGAATGGTAAAAATAAATTTTTGTTGGCAAATGAGTTTTCTACAAGATATGTTATTGGTGAAAAATAATGCATAGGCCTCGAAATCTAGGAAGCTCAGCCAGCTGACAGCTCTGGAGCAGCACCTTGGTTCTGCTGCTCCCTGAAGGCTTGTCCCCTTCACTTGGCTGGAGAATTTTCTCTTGATCCAACTAGATCATATTTTGCCAGAAATTATTTGTTTAATTTGCCTCAGTTGGACTTTAAATCATGATGCTACTTGGAGTGCCTGAGAGGATAGAAAGCTGAGACTCTATCTAGTTCACATTAACATGACCTTAACTATTTTTGCATCTTCTTACAAACCTGGAAAACTTCAGTCTGAGACTGACTGCTGCGGTAATACACAATGTGGCATGTTCTAGGAGGGAGAAATAGAGCTATTTGCTTCAAATTGTTTAAAGCTGCTAGAGTCCCTAAAAAAAAAAACAACACTGAAGGCTAGGATACATCCAAGAGATTCTGATTACTTGGCCTGGTGTTTGGTCATAGTACTGAAAATTTTGAAAATTTCCTGAGTGATTTTATTGACTAGTCAAAATTGAGAACCATTGTCATGTGGCTTTTACTGCAGCAGCTTTAGCAAATTGTTTCTGTAAGTCCAGGCCTTGTTCCTATTTTTTTTTATTTTAAGTAATTGCTCACCTATTAATTGGAGAATTAAGAATACTTTAGTTTCCCTTTTTTTTACAAGTTTCTCTAACTTCATCCATCTCTGTAAATTGAAATGTCTCTTCCTTTCTTAGGTAAAAACACTTTATTGTTGTTCCCTTGGACCTAGCCCCTTACATTTTCTAGCAGTGTTACTAAAGTTGGGTTCCCAGAACATCATCACTTGGGAGGTTTTTAGAAATGTAGAACCACCTGCACCATCCCAGACCTACTGAACCAGATCTGTATTTTTCACAGTTGATATCCAGGTCATTTGTATGTATTTGTTAGGAAGAAAACTTTTTTCTTTTGCCCTTCTATGTTTTTTGGCTATTCTAACAATCAAATTAATATAAGACAGATTAACAGGAGAAATAAAACAAATTTAATTTTGCACACACTAGTGCTCCATAAGACTGAGGTCCAGAGACAATCAGGCAGTTGAGACTTATATGCCATCCATAGCTAAGGAAAAAGGGGTGGGAGTCTGGGACTTTAAAGGGGAGGAAGACAATTCACATGGAACCAGAAAAACAAGTGTTTGGTAAACAAATGTTTTGCCTTGCCAAAGGGTCACAGAAAGGACTTTGAACAGCAGGCCTTGCAAAGCCCCGCCCCCAGTCTATCACACCTCACTCATATTCTTTGTAGTAGTCTCTGGTGACAGTTCTCTTCTGGGAAGGGGCCCTCTATCTAAATTATTTTGGTCAGTTAAGGGGGAGGTACAAAGCTCTTCCTGAGCCTTTTGTTTATTTAACAGTCTGAAATAATTCTCATGTCAAAGAGACATATTTGGGGGTGGCAAAATCCTGTTCCCCTATGTACTTCAAGTTTGGGAAATGTTTCTCTAGGGCATTACTCTACTGAGTAGCTATTAGCTGCGACTGTGCCCACTCTGTTGGCTTACTCTAACTAAAAAATAAAAAATAAATATTCTTATCCTAAAGTAGTATTCTAAACACTTTCTTCCTCCTGAAATAAAGTAAATGTCCTCCGTCAGCCCTTCTAACACTTTAGGCCACAGTTCTCAACAATGCATTCATTCATTTACTTAATCATTAAAAAAAACTTCATTTACTAGTGTTGTAGGTGGGAATTAGGCTCTTCCGTGGGATTTCGAGGAAAGCATTCCAAGGCCCATTATGTGGGAGGTTGCGCTGTGGCATGGTTTATTCATGTGGAAGTAGAAGCTGTCCCCTGGGTTGCAGATGGAGATAGGGTCCAGGCCATTGGTGATCACAAACAAAGAATCAAACTGAGCATACAGATATTGTAAAACAAAGCAAGTGGGAAATTCATTAAGGACAGTACTCTTCACAAGAAATGGGAGAGGGCCATACCTGTACAGGAAATGGCTCTCTTCTATTGAAGGGTTACAGGCTTTACAGGTTTTTACTTAAACTTCTACACATGAGATTTTCCACAATCCTCCTTAATTGCCTACTTGGGGAGGAAACCACGATGCTAATTATTATCAGGTGTCACAAGGTGATTCTCCAAAATCAGGATGCTGACTGACAATATCTTCAGTGTCTCAGGGTTTTCTATTCTAGCTCCTGCCTCACAAGTTTCCAACTTCCTCTGTCCCACTATGGAAAAATTCCAACCTTGTCCTCAGCAAGGCCAAAACAAAAACCAGTGTTTCAAGTTTTTGCTTCCTATTAAAGCTTAGACCTTTGGAGCCTGCAGGTGGTTGTTAAGTGATCTCAGTCCCCATCTACTGGTATTTAGCTAATTATTTAGAAAACAAAGGGGAGCAAAGGGAATTAGACAGTGAGCTTAATAAAATGGGGATCATGAGCCTGCTTGCTCAGCCAGGAAGTTAACAGCCTCACATCCAGGAGCATTACAGCACTGCTTTGTTGAAGGGATTAACACTCCTCCCTTTCCCTCTCCAGTGCCCCATTGTTGGGTAGGGGCAGGGAGAGGTGCTGGGCCATAGAGGCTGGACAGTCTAACTATGGGGTGTAAATCCATCCAAAGCCTGAAAATCCTCAGGAAATTTGATAGGATAACTCAAGAGTTAAAGATTTTAGCCTTAGTTGATATGCTTAATTGACTAATGCATATGAAAATCTGTTATTCCAGGAACTAGAATGCATGACCATATGACTCCAGGAGATCAACAGGCAATTCAACTTTTGTGCTCCAAGAGGTGTGCAAGCCATAGAGACTATATCTGAACCATTGTGTTCCAAGGAGGGAAAGCCTGTGATGCAGATAAAGAATAGTTGATCAACAGCTAAAGAAGTCCTAGGAAAATTGCTGCTGGATTGCAACTCTTATCCACTTAACCTTTCTCCAAACCCCTTGCCTACCTTTTTATCCAATTAACCTTTTTCCAAACTCCTTACCCACACTCTCTTCTCCTTATAGAAAGATTGGCTTGAAATGAGACTTTAAGATGATTTCTGAGGGTACATAACCCACCATCTTCTCAGATTGCTGGCCATCTGAACAAAGTGTTCATGCATAAAGATTCAATCCTTGACTCTACTTATAGGTTCTGGTAGTGACAGGTAGCATGAACACTGACTTTTCAGTTTCAAGTTGACTGGTCATGTTGAAAAAGCACCTAGTCTGTTCCAAGCCCAAGCTAATATAATCCCATGGGAACAAAGGAGCTCTCTCTTTCTCCCTCTCTCTCTCTCACTCAGGAACCTGCACTTGCCCCATGTGCTTGTGCATTCTCTCTCCATAGCCATGTGGCCTTAATAGCTGCATGGCCAAAAGCCATGTGGACTCCACCACCAGAGAAGCCAGAAAGAAGCTAAACTACCTCAATGGGGACTGAAACATTCAGCAGCCACTACAGGCTCCAAAGACTAAGCTTTAATAGGAAGCAAAACCCTGAACGCTGGTTTTCGCTTTGTTCTTGCTGAGGACAAGGTTGGACATTTTTCCATGGTGGGATGGGCAGAGATGGGATATCAGGAAGTCAGGAGGGGAGCCCCTTAATATTATCCCATCAGTAAAGTTCACCACAAAACCCCATTCTCCTGTTCAGGTCTCAAGAAATTATTACATTTGAAATAGAACACATTTTCCAGCAATAACACTAGTAAGTATTGATTGTGCCAAGCACTGTTAGTGGAAATGCCATAGAAAGCAGAGTAGACATAAGTTCTCCCTTCAAGGATATTAGAATAAACTAGGGGACACATAAAAATAAATAAAGTGTGATTATTCCCATAAAGGAGGACAGCCTATGGTACTTCGTGTACACAAGCAAGGCAATTTATATTGTTTCAATTAATTTTTTATTTCCCTCTTATTCCTTAACTTCTTTCAATCTGTATTCTCATTTCAATACTCTACCTGACCTCTTACTCAGTGTGCTTCTGATTGTAACATCTAATGACATTTCCCCCCACATCTTTATTCCCTTAACATAGTCTGCATAGCAAAGTGCCTGGTTGGGCCAAACTTGGTTAAAAGAAACTATGGCAATCTTCTAGCTCTTTACTGATAGAAGTGGATCAGAAACTCACTTTTTATCAGATTGTTTGTTATTCAAAGACTAACTGTAATTCCTCTTAGTTACGTTACTGTAAGGCCAAACTATGTCTATTGCTCAGGGAAAAGCTTGCATAATTGTTTTGCCCAACCTTCAAGTCCTTGGCGTGCAACTGATTCCTGGGCTGTAAGTAGATAAACTCTTTTTTAAAAAAATTATCAAGCCACTCTCCCCTAAAATTGGGGACAACTGTAATTGAAAAACAGTAAGAAAATTATCAAGGCAATATAATGTAAATATGTAAATGATTATTTGTAATGATTAACACTGATTAAACTGTTATAATAGCAATGACCTCCTCTTCCATTTTCCCCCAGCACTGTACTGCAGAGACAGACACATTTAAACAATTTTTATTTTTATTTCAGCTTTTTCCTAGTTATGTCTATATCTGTAAATAAAATTTGCAAGCCTCTTTTCTGTTATTATATTTATTCTATACAACACAGTGATTTCATACTGAAATATAGAAAGTGTGAGCTATTTACAACATTTTCACCTCCCTTCCTCCCATTCACATTTTATAGCTACATTAGTCTTTTCAACAATGGCTATACCCTTGAAATTTAAAAAAATATATACTTACCTTGTTACCTCTTTTTCCATCAATTTTGACTGTACTACTTATTTTTGTGTTTTTCTATTTCTTGTTTTTTAGAAACAATCTGACCTTTCCATTTCCCTTCCCATTCACTCTTTTTCTTGCCAATACAAACAACATACTAGATTGGTAAGATTTATACTCTGTCCTGTAAGAGATTTAACTTTTCCATATATTGTATTTCAGTTGATTCCAGAAGCTGAGAAGTCTATTAAGCACTTTAATAACATTAATCTACATATATGTAAATTTTAACAACACTGAGTTATGCACTGATCGTACTTCCTTCTCAACACTTCCACATCTCAATGATGCACGTGGTTTATAAAAGAATATTCCTGGTATCAAGGTCAAAATACTTTAAAAATAAATGAGAACTGTGTTTTGTTGGGTATTCCTTCTCAATTCTCTTAATTTCCTAAAGCGTTTTGGGAAATATACATATATATACACACACACACGCATACACTCATATAGTATCTATGATGGAATAATTCTGGAGAGAGCATTGGATTAGAATTTGAGTCATTGGAATTCCAGGCATTATGTGCTGCTTAATGACATAATGTACTGCATGGTGTTTTGTTCCAGACAACAGAGCCTATATATGACAGTGGCTCTATAAGATTGTAATTTAGCTGAAAAAATCCCATTACCTACTGACATCATCACTACCATTACATTATCTAGCAATGTATTATACAAATATTTACCGTTATGTTATAGTTGCCTATGGTATTCAGTATATTAACACGTTATACAGATTTGTAGCCTAGGAGCTGTAGGGGAACAGAATTTGCCACCCCAAAATATGTCTATTTAGCATAAAGGTTATTATTGGCTAGTTAATTTTAAGACATAGCAGGCCCAGGACCAGTTCTGAATACCAAGGAGAAATTACCCTTTGTCAAAGATATTTACCTTTGT
This sequence comes from Phyllostomus discolor, assembly GCF_004126475.2. Classification (NCBI taxonomy): domain Eukaryota; kingdom Metazoa; phylum Chordata; class Mammalia; order Chiroptera; family Phyllostomidae; genus Phyllostomus; species Phyllostomus discolor. The sequence goes on from NC_040906.2 coordinate 38,682,268, forward strand.
AAGAGAAATCTTCATTTATAAAGGTGTCTTGCTCTCTGTACCAGGAAGAAAAGGATGACCTTATCTTTTGAAACTCTTATCTATACATAAGTCTGCATAACAACCTTAAGCTTGTTCTCTGTGCTTTTTTTGGTAACCCATCCTTAACACCTTTATCTTCAGCTAAAGATATTATTTATGGTGGTGACTTCAACCATTTTGACAAGTTATTCAGTTTTCCTGGGTCTTTCTCTCTCTCTCTCTCTAGAAGGTATACATGTTATTAAACTTATGTGAGTTTTGTCTTGTTGACTCTTTTAATATAGGGATATGTCAGTCAAGAACCCAGAAAGGCAGAAAAAAAATAATTTTTCTTACTCTGCAGAGCTAGGTGTGTAGCAGGCTATGCCACCCAGGTTTGTGTAAGTGCATTCTATGATGTTTGCACAACGATGGATGCATTTCTCAAAACCTGTCACCACTGTTAAATAGCACATGACTGTACAGTTGAAAGTGATGTAATGAATGTGAGTTGGTGTCCATTTAGTTTTCCATCTATCTTATCTGTACAAGTAATACACTTCCTGAAAATAGATGCATTTTACTTGGATTCACTTTTCTTTCATACTGTGATACTTTAAACAGTGCAATAGTGCCACAAATTATTGACTTCAAGTAATTTATTCTTGCATTGGGTGTTAACTGGTTTTAGTTCAATCAGTTGTGAAGTATGTCAAAAGTGATTATCTCTCAAAAAAGGGTAATAAGGACTCTGAATGATTTATATCTTCAGTATGTTTAATGGACTAAAATTATTCCCTCAGTACAATCACCTTCTGTGACACTTAGATATACTTTATGAGTAGTAAAGAAAAGGTTTTGTTATATTTAGCAAAACTGAAAATTGCAAGGCAGGGGCTTTTGCACTTGAAACTTATAGTGAGCTCCATACAGCAGGGAAAAAATAGTCTGAGAGCTACAATTATACATGTTGTATAGCAAACAAAAATATAGTTGTGAGGACAGAGTTCAGATAGGGAATATATAAAATACAATCATTTTAATTAGGTTGTTAAAATTATTAACTTTGTGAAGCTGGAAGCTGAGGAAAGACTCCATTCTTGTTCTAACTAGCTTGGGAATTTAAATTTTTTTGAACTTTCCAGTCCTGTGTCAATGCCTGGATGTTCATCTGGACCTGCAGGTAGCCTTCTAATTATCTCCTGAAGTACTCATGCCGCCTGGTCATCCCCTGAAGGATTCAGGTATATGTCCACTGAACATCCATTATCCAGACCACCTGGATGTGACCAGACCTCCTGGCACCCATGTTTGGGATCACCTACCATCCATCACCCTGACCACCTGACACCTACCTGATAAGCATTCTGGGTCAATCCCAGGGCTAAGAATGCAGAACTGATAAATCTCAAGAATGTGCTTTTTGCTGTAAGAACTTTTAACTTTTCTTTCTTCTTCGGAACACTTTTGGGGGTTTTGTCTGTGCTTCCAGTTTGAAAACTCCAAGAACTTTGAATAAATGTCTATTGTTTATTTTAAGCAAAGTCTCAAGACTCTTTTTGAGTTCACTTAACACTTGAAAGAAGACATATTTATTAATTCCTTGCCACAGTAAAGTAATTCAAAGATAATATGTCTTAGTTATAGTGAGGTTTGAAATCTGTTTCACTCCATATGAGTGTTTAGGAAATGAATTTTTATTTAATTATTCCTTATTATGTATATTCTAGTCCTAAAGAAAGAATATCATGTAGGAGCCTGAAAGCTTGTGGACAAAAAATGGGTGACACATGAAACCTGACAAGCTCAGGAGTGGCCTGCATGGTGGCTCTACTGACTCAGTGACGGAAAGTAACCACACAAGACGGTCTGAAATTAAAACTCCTTAACTAAATTGGAGTCAAGGAGGGCAGTGGTGTCCTAGGCAGGCACCTTCTTTGACAAAGGTCAATCTGCACTTTAACTGAGCCTGTCTATTGTCTGTTTGCATCTAAGATAACATACTGCTGGAATGTGAAGTAATCTCTTTTTCCTCAGGGCACAATTTTCCAAGGGAGTGCAAGGCCACTGAACCCTTATTGTTATCTTGTGGTCAGCAAACGGTTTCTATGGGCTACAAATGTTAACTATCCTGTACCCACCCTTGTAAGAAGTGTTTGTCTCTTCATGTTACTCTTTATCCAATTCCAGAGATTTTCCCACTTTATTTCCCTCACCTCCCTAATTTATCACCAGTGAAAGTTGTAGCACTCCTTATGCCTCCTCCTTTGATTGCAATGTATAAAATAAGGAGCAAAACTGCCATTATCTGGAACATTTTCTCAATTCATTGAGATTTTGGTTTCTAACAATTGCCGGTTTGGCTCAAATAAAGTCTTAAGACTTGTTACAGGTTTAGACATTTCTTATGTTGATAAACTTAAGAGCTAGTTTATAGAATATCTCTACAGAAATTATGATGAATTGCAGTTCTTAGCCTTATTAGATATGTTACCAAACAGCAAGTTGGGTCTTTCTTGCACCCACTGCCATCCTCTAGGCAAAATTCTGGAGGCAAAGTTTTGGTGATAAAGGAAAGGAGTCTTTATTCAAAAGCTACCCAGTTTTGGAATAATAGTTTTCCACATGCATTAGTCCCCTAAACCTATTAATTAAAGCTAAAATCTTACACTCTTTAATTACAGCTTTAGTCACTCAAGCCTATCAATTAAGGCAAAAATCTGTAACCTCTGAGTTCCTCTATCATTTCCTTGTTAGTTTTTTATTATCTTATTTCTATAGGGTTACTTTACAAACTAAAACAACATAAAATACAAAAGCTACACAATTTTGGAAAAATGTCAAGCTTTTGCCTCAGAGCCTGTCGCCTCTAGACTTCAAAAGAAGGATAACTCTGCCACCCCTTGCCAGGCCAGCCTAATCCTAGGCTGTGCCCAGAGTTCCTTCTACTGTCCAAAATACTGTCCACAGGCAGCTGTAGCATGATCATCCAGGCATCCTTGAGGAGGAGAAACCAAGAGACAGTATCTGCCCTCCTTTTTTTAAATATTCTGGCCCAAAATTCCATGTGTTCTGGAGGCATTCAGCTTCTCAGCCAATCTCATCCTAGACTTGTTTATCATTGCCTCAGGCCACCTCCTCCTATGGCACCTCCCCACTCCTCCCCAGTGATCTCACTATTCTCCCTGTATCAGGTATAGAAAGGAAATGTTCTGATAGTAATTAAACACAAACGGAAATGATTATAATAGGGTAATATTCTGTATAATAGGGCCCTCAATATATAAAAAATGAATAAGGTAAGAGAAATAACATTTTTGGTTCATAAATTATTAAATCAATTTCTTTAATAGATATCAGCCAGCTTAAATAATCTAGTTCTTCTTGTGTGAATTTTATATACTGTGTCCATTAGTCCATTTCATCCAAGTGAGCATAAAATTTTCATAATATTTCTTTATTATCCTTAAATGTCCATGGGATCAATTGTGATGGCCCCTTCCTTGTTTCTGATATTAGTAATTTATTTTAGCTCTTTTTTTCTTAGTTAGACTGGCTACAATTTTATTAATTTTATTGATCTTTTCAAATAATCAAATTTTGTTTTTATTTAATTTATGTATTATTTTCCTGTTTCTGATTTGATTGATTTCAGCTCTATTTTTTATTATCTCTTTTCATCTGCTTACTTTGGACTTACTTTGTTCCCTTTTTCAAGTTTCTAAGGTAGAAAAAGATGATTGATTTTTAGATATTTCTTTTTTTTCTAATACATGTATTTAGAGCTACCAATTTCCCTTTAAGCACCAATTTTTGTTGCATTCTACAGATTTTGATTAGTTGTATTTTCACTTATTACAAAGGATTTCTAGGGCACAAAAGATATCATTGAGCCTACTTTTTCTAGGGATAAATACATTTTGTCAGAGAATTATACACAGAGCTTCTCTAGCCTCTAGCTTTAATTGCCCAAATTCATTGTTCACACATTCCAAATGGAGGTGCCAAGAGTTTCAGAACATACATTGTCTGAATATGCAGTTCCAAGTAGGGTAGCTAAATACTAGATTAATATTTGTATATGATTTTCCTATGAACTAGTTTAAGTTAAGAGTGAATTTCATTTTTTAGAAAGAATGAATGTACAATAACTAGGTAAAAATCACAGCCTTTTCCTTAGAACAACAGAATGAGTAAGTTATCTAAAGTTTCCTTATATCTCTGTAGCTTGAATCATCTTTTGTTTTACAACTCTTTACTCCCTGGGAAAATTCTACAGAATCCTCATTCTAGAAGATTTTAGAAATCCTCATTCTAGTTGGTCTCAACACCCATAATTTTGAAAATCTTACCAAGCTTGCTCTTGAATATTTGTTGATATGCTGTGTGTGAGATCTGTATGTACTAAGAGGCCTAGATATTTTTTAAGAGGCAAACATAGATACTTCCTTGGCTAATAAAGAAAGCATTGTATGTAATCAAAATAAAATACTAAATGCATCAGAACAATTATAGAAGATCTCTTGAAGTATCTTAAGAATTTAAGATTAGATAAATGTATTTTTGGCTCATAATAATATCAGTAATATTTCATACTTCAAACACCTTCTCAATAACAAGCCTTTTCAGTGCTTCAAACTATTAATCCTATATTCAGAGAAATATAAGCAGAAAGTAAAATTTTATAAACTTTAGGAAAGTATCCAAGGGTCAAGAAAAATTATTATTGCTTTTAATATTTGTTACATTATAAAATGTTAAATACTGACTTGGCAAGTTATAAAAGGCTAATCAGAAAAAGTGCCATCCAGAGTCAGGAAACTTAGGAATGACCATGTAAATATAGAGCTATTCCAAAAAAGAAGTATAAACCTAGAGTTGCTTTAAACTGAGTCAAGATTTTTGACATATTTTTACTGAAAGAAGACTGAACTGATTTAATAGTTATTGCCAAGATAATACAATAGACTGTTTTACATAAAGATTTTGGTATGATGGTTTTCAGAAGAGAGATGTATGCACCAACTTTTTATTAATGTACACAGAGAAAAACAAAGTGCAGTGAGTGATCTGTTAAGAGGAATTTGATTTTTGGAATACTAATTAAATAACAGAATAATGATTAAAATGATAAGAGGAAGTTGATAAAATAGTTGGAAAGTAATTCCTTCAATTCAGTAGTTCCCATAAAAATAATATATTATATAAACAAGTTTAAAAAAACATAATCAATGGTTCTCAGGGATATAAAATTATTACCTTAATTCACTATATAAACCAGTTGTACTTTGGACATTTATAAGATAATGTATTGCTGCTTTCCTTTGATATGCATAATGAAATTAAAATGAAGAGATTCTCAAATTGAAGTAATCTTAGCAGTACTTTGAAATTGAGTAAAGCAGCTGGAATTTAATGTCATTTATGCGAATAAACATCTTTCCTTCTTCGTAGAATGACCGAGTCATTCATGTGATGTAACATATTCCTATATGCTTTTATATACCAAAGCTTTTTAAAGCTATGGTAATTCCTGAGATGCTTAAATTTAAATGTGGTTGGGTCTAAGTATTGGAGACAGAGGAGATGAGGGTGAGAGAAAATAAATAATTGTCTAGTACTGTGCTATACATGTAAGTGCTTGCAGTTATTGATATTATGTTAGCTGTGGAGCATTTACTTAAGATTTGTTCACAAATACACTAGCACAAACAGTTTTCAGATTAGTTTATTAGTCATAACTAGTCAGGCACTGAGAGACCATTATGTGGTACAAGGTGGTAGCACTATATCCAGAGAAATGAGGACTGAAAGGAGAGGAAGGGATCCCAAATACATTTCAGTAATAGCCCCACCATCCCCCGCAAACCCCAGAGAGCGAAGCATTTACCGAGTGAGTGAGGCCAGCATTGCCAATGTTAGCATTTTCCAGCATGGACCTAAGAAACTCTGTGAAATATGATGTGTTTGTTATTCCAGAGTAGTGTTTAATAAATTAAAAAGACAGTGAATTAAGCAAAAGTAAGTAGATTTCAGTGCCACAGGACGTCATAGATAATTTAATAAGTTTAACAGGTAATAATCTCAAAAAGGGATTTATATATTTTATTCCAAACTAAACAAAACAAACTAAAACAAATTTGTCCTAGAATATGTCTTTTGGTCAATGTTTTATGTACCCTGTTTTGTGACGTGCCGTTCTAGACCTATTGATCCACTGTATCAAGTGCTAATTCCAATTGTGTGGCAAAACATGAGTTTCCAGTGTAAAAGCTCGAATGAAGTTCTGTTTCTGAAGTAGTTTTACAACAGAAAGTGAAACTTCTTATAATATTTTATTTCTCTCATGTAGACATATACAAAACAAGAATTTATAGAGCTTTAATTTCATAATATATTCAAATTCTTGATTATAATTAAATTGTGGAGATAATGAGAACTTTTATTTATATTTAAATTGATTAAAATAAAAATCTCTTGATTCAGATTATAATAGAGTCAAGTATTAGATATAAATCTGTTAATTCTGATTTGTTTTAAAGATTTTATTGATTTATCTATTTTTTTTAGAGAGGGAAGGAGGGAGAAAGAGAGAAAGAAACATCAATGTGCGGTTACTGAGGGTCATGGCCTGCAACTCAGGCATGTACCCTGACTGGGAATCAAACCTGCAACACTTTGGTTTGAAGCCTGAGCTTTAATCCACTGAGCTACACCAGCCAGGGCCTGATTTGTTTTTAAATGATTGTTACTGAAAGAAGAAAACTTTTTTTAAACAACATACTTGATGCAGCTGAGCAAAACCTACTAATTGAACTGTATCATTCAAGTTATTAATGTTATTTTTGGTACTATCTTGAAGTAATTATAAAATAAAACATTTCAGAGTATTTATTTTCATAATTCATTTTGCTTGTTAATTGTCTTTTTTAAATAGGAAATCAAAGTGGGTAGGTATGTATTGTTAGAACTTTAGGTATCTTTATTATTATTTATAATAGCACACTTTAAAAAGTAATAAAACTAAACAAAAGAAATAAAAGGTATACAGTTTGGAAAGGAAAGAATTTATCTTTATTTATAAATAACACACTTGTCTATGCCCATACTCCCAAGAAATCTACAAAAACAAAACAAAAACAGTATTCTTAAGCTAAAATTATAAAATACTAATGGAAGAAATAAAAAAGTGATCAAAATAAATAGAAAGAAATATTTTGTTCATAGTTGGGGACGCTCAACAGAGAAAAGATGTTACTTCTTCCAAAACTGATGTATAAGTTTAATGCAATTCTAATAAAAACTCTAGCAAGTTTTTTTTAGGCATAGACAAAGTAATTTTAAAATTCATATAGAAAGATGAACGAACTAGAATAGAAAAAATAGAAAAAGGATAATAAAATGGGAGACATCACTCTGATACTATTGAAAAATATTCAGCCAACCCCTCACCAAAACCAAAAAACAACTATTGATGCCTGTAACACCTTAGATGAATCGCAAAGAAATTAGATGGAGTAAAAAAAAGGTAAAATGCTATATGACTCCACTGATGCAGAGTTCTTGAAATGTCAGTGATAGCAGTGGAGAGCAGAGCAGTGTCTGGCAGAGATCAGGATCATGGGAGGAACAAGGTGACTTTGGCAATGAAAATACAGCCAAAGCAATTCTTGTGATGGAACTGTTCTGTATCTTGTGTGGTGGCCCACAAATCTACACATGTGACAAACAAGATAGAACTAAACATAGATGCACACATAAATGCCAGTATATATAACTGGTGAAACCTGAGTAAGGAAAATGGATTGTATAGATGCTAATTTCCTGGTTGTGATACAGTGCTATAGTTATGCAAGAGCTCACGGTGGGTCAAGAGTGTAGGATATCCTGTTTTAATTCTTACAAATGAATGTAAATCTATAGTTATCTGAAAAGGAAAAGTTTTAAAAAGTGATAAAAGATGTGGTTAATAGGATGTATTTTGTAAAAGGTGAGATCCAGTATGGGCGTTATCTTTTGCTTTTATTATTTCAGTTAAGGGTCCTTTTAAGAGGAGCTCATATTGGGAAAGCATTTGTAAAAGGTAAATTCTGTTATGGCAATGGTAAGCTTCAGGATTAGACTATGGCTGGAGATGGCTTGTTTTTTTTGTGTCTACTCTGGTCTTTCTGATAAATCTGGACAAACCTAGTATTTTATTCATGCATTTACTTTCTGCTTATTGGAGTGGTGATCACTACAGGTGGTTTATTATATTTGATTGCTATTCTACTAGATTTTATTCTTCATCCTGTTAGAGTCCTGGGAGTGCTCCACTTTCCCCATGTGCTTTGACAGGAATGGGCATCACGACAGTCACATACAGTATATTGATGTTTTTATTGCACTTATATTTATTCTATTCATGGGATGTGCATTTTTGCCACTGTGAAAAAAGCCTGAAGTATAATAAGTTTTGTGTGCTTCTTTTCATTCTTTAGTATAATGTAAATTGGTTTTAAGGGATGCCTACATTATTTTGTTTGAAAAATTTTATACTTTCAAATATCCCTTCAAATAGAAATTTATTAATTTAAATCAACAAGCTTAAATATATAAATTTTCTTTCAAATTCCAAATTATATTTAGAAAATATATAAATAAACATTATTCTTAAACTCCTTATTCAGAAATAATTACTAGATGCTAAAATTATCTTAACATGTTTTATACCATAAACATACATATATATACAATATTTGTATATATTATTTCTCCTTTCTATATATAGGGATATTATAGAATACAAATTTTAGCTTGCCTTTATAGTTTATTAAATATTTTCTCATGTTGATAAAAAGATCAGAACAAAATAATTTTAAAGGTATAATTGACATGTAAGTTGCAGTCAATATGTATATAACCAAAATAAATAGAAATTTACAAGGTGTTAAGTTTTGGATACTTTAAGGAATGCTCTAAGGAACATCATTGTTTACATATTTTACTTATAATAATGGATATGTTAAAGAAAATAACTATTTGAAAGAATGTTCTGAGTTTTGGTATGTTTTCTCTTATGCTTTGGAAATATTTAATATTAAGAAATAATTTAAATATTTTTCATATTAACTATTTAATAGCTTTGATTAAAATATGTTAAAGTCACTTCCCTGTCAAATAAATTGTCCAAGCCATGACTAAGGTATTAGATAGTATATAAATGAATGAACGGGGGCACTCTACTCTGCCTCATTGAGTTTTATACTTTCACGTGGCTTGTCTATATCTTTGTGCCTTGATTTCCCAACAAGTTTATTTCAGCACCCTGGTCCGTCATTTAAATTAGGCCTGTCGCCATGTATTGAGTTTCTTTCTTTTTACTGGTTGTCTACCCTACATGTATATTGTCTCTAACTTTTATTGTGTTCTTTCAGCTACTGGTTTGGCACCTGAAACTGATCCCTAAAAGCACTGTCAAATGATAAATGTAAAACTGAATATAAGTATGTTTGACCTCCAAATGTCTCTTAATTTTTAGTACTTTCCAACTGCAAGACCATTTTGCATACACATAGACTGCATAGAAAATAGAATTTCACATTACAAGCAAACTATTCTTACATATAGCAAGACAGATTACTGTAGAAAATGTTAATGACACATTTTCATTGTTAAAATGTGACAAGATAATAGTTGAACATGTAGATGTGGAAAAATTTTCTTTCAAGATCTCAAAAAAGGAGGTAATTTCACTCAAATTAGTTTCCTCTGTTTTGTTTTTACTAGCATCATTTTGATTCAGGGCTTTGTTTCTATGCAGGAAAGAACATTAACCTCCTGTTTTTCTTCTACTCTCATTTATTCCACCCTATACAAGACTGCAAGTTTATTCTTTCTCACGTAGAACTCTAATAATTTCATCAACCTGCTGAAAAAGAACAACATAGTAACTACCAAAGCTCTCCACTGGCTATACCTCAAACTCGTCAGTTTGCATTTAAGGCATTCAGTGATCTGGCTTCCACCTGCTTATTCAGATTCATCTCTTGTTTTTCTTCTTCATGAATGCTGTGCTAGAATCTGAACATCTGGACTTTTTGAATGTACTGTGTATTATTATTCCTTCTACACTTCTATTGCTTCTATACTTTGGTTACTACTTCTATACCTCTCCTTACTATTTTGTTTTGCCTTTCATAAAATTACTTCACTATTCTTTAAAATAACAGCTTATTCATAGAGCTTTCTATAAAACCATTATACTTACCAGTTATATTTACTTCTTGCTTTCTTGAATCTCCAACGTAGTTTAGCATATTCTATAATTAATAAGCTGTGAAATAATACAATCTATATGTATATCTAGCCCAAATCCTGATACACAGCTCATAAGATCTTTGTAATGTCCTGAGTTATAGGAGCCTCTGACACTGAGCTCCTAAGTACCTTTGAATATCCTGGGTGATAGGAAAGATCAAGCCATGACTAGAAGCTTGGATGTTTCAGCTCTATGTCCTTTTCTCAGGAGGGTTCATGGTAACCTGTGATTTGTATCCAGTTGGTCAGAAGCACAGGTGACGACCTAGACTTGGGGTTGACATCTGAAGTGGAAGTGTTGGGTGGGGGGGTTTGGGGACCAAGCCCTTAACCTATAAAATTTGATGTTAACTTCAGGTAGATAGTGTAAGAATTTAATTAAATTGTAGGACACCCAGTCAGTGTCACAGAATTGCTTGATGTGTGGAAAAGTGACATACCTGGTGTCAAAAAACATTGTCTATAAGTAAAGGAACAACAGCAAGTTTTTTTCCCAGTACCCAAACAAAACAAATGAGAAACACCCAAACCATAAAATTATACAAATTATAAAACATATTTTATTGCTATCTCTGTCCAAGAAACCACTGTATAGCAGGTTCTTGAAGCCAGGATTTATGCCTCATCTTTTTTGTTCCCTGCTCCCTTTATAACTACTACATTATTTGGTACAAGATATAGTGAAGGTTTGCTGAATTAAACAGAATCCCCAGAAATATTTTAAACATTTTGCCTCAGGATTAAAGGAACCATTTTTTCCTTCATTGTATTAGTTCACTAAATTCAAGTTTTGTTGTGAATTTAAAGTTTGGGAGGTGGCATGTCTCTGAACAGAGCACCGTGGCCTTGGGTTCACATTGGCATTTGGAGTTGGCAGAACCTAAAGACGCCAGACTGTATTTTTCCACCTGATGCGCCAGCTGAGGGTTTGATGTGGGATTTTTTAAGCTGAGCCAAACAAGTAGGAAAAATAACTACCAACCATCAGATACTGTGGAGATGGAGGCCACGTGGAAGCTTGCCTTGCGGAGTCCAGCCAGTTTTAGTTATGTAAACATGAGCTATCTTAAGGTCTGTTTTGAAGACATAATGTTATTATTATTATTGTTATGGGTAGACGGCACCGGAACATCATATTACAATTTTTAAAATGACTTGAAAAGTAGGATCTGGAATGTGATGGTCAAAATGTTGATCCTGGACTAGGAGCACAGAAAATAATAATTGTAGCTTGCGTTTAGTTTTCATTAATGATCCTAAATCCTGGAGCTGAAATTCTTTTAAAAAGCATATCAAGATGTCTGTGAAGACTGATATTTTCATAGTATCAATAGCTATTTTTTTCTAAAAGTAACAAACCTTTTAAGTGTAAGTGAAATGATCTAGCAATTACTTTCTCCAGAATTTTTAAAGTGAGGCTGGAGATGTGACATTCACAAAAATTCGGTGATGATAGTAACTGTAAGAAAAACAAAACAATACAAAACAAGACATAGCCTGTAGCATGGGAATACTGAAGGGGTGTCCTACAGAGATCACACAGTAAAAACTCAGAGAATTGCAGGTAACACACAACCATTCAACACAGCCCATTTAAGTGACTACAGAATCAGAGTCAAGGAGTCACTTGGATTATATGGGAGCTTTAGAATTTTCCAAACTATTTGAATATGAAAGAAGTAATCTTTTGTTTATCACAAACATCTACAGGCAAAACACCTGCTCTCTTTCAATGGCCAGCAATTTTAAAGGTACCATAATGCAGTACTTTTTTCCTATTATACTGATACACAGATGTTGCAATAAATGATCAACATTGATTCATACTATGTCAAATGTCTAAGAGTGATGGAAGTAAACACAGTCACTATTCCCTAATGATGAATTACAAAGGAAGCTGTTTAAAAGTCAAGATTTTTCTAATCAACATACAAGGCAAACATCTAATTGTGACTCTCAAGTTTTGAATCAGAACTCTAGAAGAATCCAACACAAAATAGATCTGGATTTTCTTTCTTTATCTTTTTCCATATGTTCATTGATGTGCACTTGTCCTCATCCTTTAATGTATTTGTTCACAAATTTTACTTCAGTCATCAATGTGTTCTATTAAAAAGGCTTGAGAGAGAATGCTTGCTCATTATTTAAATAAGATTATATTATCTAAATAGTCATTTTATCTGCTGTTTGTTCTTAATACTAATCATTCAGAGATCCTATGAACATATGAGCTATATTGAAAAAAATGAATTATTCCTTTCTGTCAGAAACTTAAATTTATTCATTCATTTTCTCATTATTTAATATTTATTTAGTGTCTGTTACATTCTGGGCACTGTGCCAGATTCCCGAGTTTTGCAAGAAAGATTAATACTGAATCCTTATCTCCCAGGAGCTTACCCTGTCAAAGAAAGGCAAGTGTATTAAAGAAATCTGGATGAACAAAAATGAAGCCAAAGGAGAGAGTGTAAGAGTTTTAAAACTTCACCTTTATTTCAAAACCACCTGCTTTGAAAAAAAAATCTGCATCCATTTGATGCTGGCATCAAGAGCTGAAAGGCACAAGAAAGCTAGCTCTTTGCTCTGGTGGGACTTCACATGTGGGAATACACAGAGTGGGATAAATTTATTTTGTAGGTTCTACCTCAGATTTGTAGGTCTAGAGTACAGAGAAAGCTAAAAGAGAGTTATTAGTCTAGAAAAATCTTAAAATATATAAAGCAGATTGCCTATTAATTCATCATGGGAACTTTTTTTTTGGGCAGACACTGAAATGCTAGATGTTTCTTCATCTCTAAATCACTGTTCTCCCAATAATGGAGCACCTTAGATATCAAACTGACAATAAGTGAATAAATGCAGGGAATATAGAAAGACAGCAAAGAGAGATGGCTAATTATAAGTTACATTTATCTAGGTAATGAAATGTTATATATTGCATTTGCCTCAGAACAGAAAATTCTTCTTTAATTCAAGAATGATTATGATCTTTAGATTTAGTGCTTTTTATCAACATAGGTTAAAAACTGACAGACTCTCTAATCTCTGACTTGAGTTTCCTAATTAATATTGGACTCTTATCCTCCAGAAAATTGCCTTCTCAAAGAAGGTGACAGATATATTAATAAAGAAGTCTGCATGGAAAAGAGTGACGCTAAAAGAAATGAGTTTCAAGAGAGTTTAGAATAAACAAATAAATACTACCACTCTGATATATCCCCTTCTATGGACACATTTTTTTCTTCTGATAGTTTGCAGGGCCACAGATTATGTTCATGATGAACTCCATCCACTTCTAGAATTTACTAAGCTATAGAGTCATTTATTATTATGATTAGGCTAAAACATGATGATAATGGAGTCTGCCAATGTCACTCTGATGAAAGCTTTCTCTTCCCTTACTGTCTTTCTGCTCGTTAGGGTGGATTGTGTCCACAAGTAGCTCATTACATTTGGTAGCTACCATTCTTAATTTCTCTCTTCAGTCTGTTGAAGTTCTAGAAATGCCTTGTTTTCTAGGTAGCAGCAGGGCGGGATTTCTTCAATGGCAGAATGAGTGAGGACCTCTGTAAATGTGCTTCATAAAGGCAACAAAAATACTGGAAAAATTGTGAAAATCAGAACTCTGTTTTGACTTGACAATACCCTGTGTATGCTGATGACTCTCAAATTTTACATTTATGACTAAGCAAAGGACATTACATTGGAAAGGCTATTCAACATAATTACACAAATTTTTAAAAATGGAGAACATTTTCCTGCTTTGATCAGAGAGAGGTGTGGTTACGGAAGAAAGGCATGGAGATATACAAACCACTGCTGATCTTGGAGATGGGAGAAAGGGACCGTGAACCAACAAATGTGGGTCTTCTCTAGAAGATGGGAAAATCCAAAGAAGTGGTTTGTCCCCTAAAGTTTACAGGAAAAAAATGCAGTTTTTCTGACACCTTGATTTTAGCCCAGAAAGTCCCAAGTCAGACTTCTGCACTACAGAACTGTGAGATAATATGTCTGTGTCTTTTTAAGCTACTATGTTTATGGTAATTTATCACGGTAGTGACAGAAGCCTAACACATCCTTGCATAAACCATCAACCTCATTGCCTCTCTCTCACTTGCACTTGTCTGGCCGAATTATGTTCTGGAAAACCACAACTCTGTGCTTATAAACATGTAGCTGAAAATAACTAAAGGAAAACATAAAACTTGCCAGCTAGTTTACCATTAAATTCATAAAAGTGAACCTCAAGTGAAACTGTAACTGTGCCCAGCAATAGGTCCTTATTCTATTCTTTCTTCTACTCTCCTAATGACAATTCCCCATATTCTCCTTTCCTCAACCCATTCTTGGGTGTCCCACATCTTTAGCTTATAATTGTTTTCACATGTTACTGAGAAAATTGAAGCAAAAGAAAAGTACGAGGCCCTGCAGCCCCACCTATGCACTTAGCTGTATTCGTGTATAGATTCCTTTTTGTCTCTTTTTAATGGCTGAGCTTCCACCCTCTTATTTAAAGCTAGTGCATCTACTCGTTCATTAGGTTTCATCATCAATCACCTAGTCCAGGCAATTATTTGATCAAATTTCCCTTTCTAGCTTCAAAATCCATCCAGAATCTAATTACTTCTCACCAGCTACTTAGTCCATCTTGCTTACACTTTGTCCCCTTAAAGTCTGTCCCCCACTCAGAAGCCAGAGTGAGAATGTTAAAATATGAGTCATCTTATGAACTGTGTTATCAGTTATTCATATCTCCTAGATTATTTTCACTGCCTTACAAATATGCTATTATTTCTCCCAACTACAAAATCACCCTTTCTTGACTGTGCTTGTCTTGCCAGGTCATGCCTCATTTCTACCCTTGTTTCAGATATAATCATTCAAAAGGAAGTCTATTATTATGACTTTAAACTTATTTCTTACACTTCATCAAGTTTCACTCTGAGCATGATCTTGACAAGGTCACCAATGACCCCCATGCTGTTAAATCTATTTAATTTAGTCAATTAAAGTCAATTCTCAGTCCCATATTACCCTTTCAGCATGTAAGGGGGTTAACACAGTTTTTCAATTAATATCCAAGATTAACTGCTCACTTCTTTTTCCTCTATCTCACTGGCCAGATTTGATAGATCCTCTTGTCTCCCTGACTTCTCAATTTTGGATTGCTTCAGACCTTAGTTCTTGGAACTCTTATCTTTTAAAGCTTTTATTCAATTCCTTTGTTAATACCAATAAACCTATTACTTTAAATGCCCTGTGTGTGCTAATGACTCCTAAATTTATAGTTTCACCAAGGCCTCTTCCTTGAACTCCAGCATCATATATACAATTGCCCTGGACAGCTGCACTTGGATGTTTAATAGGCACCCCCCACTTGATAAGTCAAAAACAGAGGTCCTGGAAGGGCACACTCGCCAAAGGTGCTTGTACCCCAGGCTTCCCTGGGCGCTTGTGCCCAAGCACCTGGGCACAAGCAATCTCTTTCACTATAACCAGACTTTCTAGGTTTATTTTATTTTTTATTTGTCTCTTTAGCACTAGTCACTTTCTATTATGTAAGATATTTTTAATTGTTCCTTTTCATTGTTTGTCTCCACTTCTAGTATGTAAGTCCATGAGAGCAGAGTTTTTATTCTGTTTTTCTTTTTCTATGTACACATATCTAGAACCTCACAAGGAACCTGGCACTCTGTACTTTCAGTGCGTACTTAATGAATAAATGAATGGAAAATATGTGCTGCTGCTGTTTTCATTACATAGAAGCCTAATCGCTGCAGTCATGTAGTTATTTTCTTTTTGTCATTCTTCTCTAGGATGTGAGATTCATGAGTGCAGAAAATTCGTCTTCTCAGCTGAAACAGTGCCTCTTAATAAAGTGGCCTTCATTTCAAAGAACCAAGGAAGAGATTCTTTTAAACGCTGGTATTCTCTTTACAAAAATGTGGCATGCATAACAATTAAAATATAGTTTTCAGAGAATTTTTAACTTCCATACTAGGGCATAGATTAGAAACGTATGATCCTTGCTTCAATGAATGTCGTTTTCTGCATTCTAATGATCTGTCACCATATTTGAGAACTTGAAAATAAAATCCTTATTATGAGTTGTTATTGAATACAGGGTTAAAATAAATATTAATAGATTTGTGAAACATGAAAGTCCCTCCTTTCAAAAAGGTAAAGAAATATATGTGTTCATTGACTACAGAGATAAGATAATCATTTTTTGCCTTATGTGAATCTTAAATCCATTGTGTTAGATTTTCTTTCTGTTATGATGGTTCCATTAAAATTTCTTCGAATGAATTAAGATTTTTTCCTGTAGTATCTTTAATCTATGAAATATAACTGAAATTTATAAAATGTTATGGGTGTATCCATTTGAAAATATTGTCATAATATAAGGTAAAAATTGATTGAGAAATGTTTTGCAATTTTGGGCAGTGATCAAAATTTTTGCCATGTATAGACCACAGCCAGGCAAATGGCAGTTACAAACTTACCAAATTAAAATAGCTCAATAAAAAAATGCATGTGAAATAAGCAAACTATTGTCTATTTGTTATGATCTGAAATTTATAGAAAAAATAATTTGAATGTAAAAAATAGTATAAATTAGATTTTAGATAGTTTCATTTGATTTTCTTTGGGAACATGAAGTGTAATCGAGATAATAAAATTTCCCCCACTGAACTATATTTGCTATCTGTCTAGTTTAAATTTATGAAAAAGATGCTATTGCATATGTAAAAATACTGTTTACAGATCCAATTTAAGACATCTTCATAAAAAGGCATTCTTGCCTACATACATCCATTATTATTATTAATTCTACTATCACTATCCACGTTAGCACTCATTATTAACAGTGCCTTCTGTCTGGCAGCCACTGTGTTAGGTACTTTACATTTATACAGTGAGTATTATTACCCCCACCTTACAGAGTAGGAGCGAGACTCAGCTGGTTTTAGAGACTTTGGGAAATTTGTGTAGCTGGGAGTTGTAGAGTTGAGGATTGAGAGCTGATGTCCTTACCACTCTATTTAATTGTCCCAAGGTTACTTTTATTATTTTTCTCCTTAATTAATCTTAAAACATTATCTTATTAACTATTTTCATTAAATAATGCTTATCCCATTTGACATTGATCAGACATACACAAGACCCAATGAGAACCTTTGATGGGCATGAGTTAGGTAGGATAGATATGATGCTATACATCACAGCTGAAAAGATTTGGTTACTTTAATCATTTTGTGTAGCCTTTCTTAGGATAAGAGTATAATTCTCTTTGTGCTTTTGAATAATGAAACTTGAGAGGTCCCACTACTTTCATGGCCTTGTGAATATCCAGAAACCTCAGGTTGACAGCAAACTATGACAGATGCTAAAATTAATCAATGTTGCTACTTGTGCTCTGAATTTGGCTTCCATGGGATAAGGCATCCCATTTAGTTGCTCTAATGCTATTCAACCCTCATATCATCTCGTCATTCAGTAAATGTGCATGGCCCTGGGTTAACACTGAAAATATAACATTAAGTACATCAGAACCCTGCTATCAGAAAGCTGTCTCAAATCAAATGCACCACATAATGATATTTTATTCAAGAATGGGCCTCATATATGATAGTGGTCCCATGAAATTATGATGGAGCTGAAAGACTATCACCTAAGGATATCATCCCCATCATAATATCTTAGCATTTTCTGAAAAAATGAAACCCCAAGACCAGCCTCAAGTAGTTACTTCAGGAGGTATTCCAGAAGAAGGCATTGCCATTGTAGGGGAAGGACACCCTCCCCTGTGTTATTGCAGTTGAAGCCCTTCCCGTGGGACACGGTGTGGAGGTGGAGGACAGCTATACTGATGATTCTGATTCTGTGTAGGCCTCGACTAACGTGTGTTTTTGTGTGTCAGTTTATAAGAAAGAAACATAAAAACTTAAAAAAATTAAAATAGAAAAAAGCTTATAGAATAAGGATATAAAGAAAGAAAATATTTTGCACAGCTGTACAATGTGTTTGTTTTTAAAGCTGTGTTGTTATAAGTCAAAAAGTTAAAAAATTGCTTATAAGGCTAAAAGTTACAGTAAACTAACTTTAATTTCTTATTGAAGAAAGAAAAATATTTTAATGATAAGTTTAGTGAAGCAGAAGTGTACAGTAGTCATAAAGTTTGCAGTAGTGTGTAAGGTCATAGGCCTTCACATTCACTCACCACTCACTCGCTCGCTGACTCACCCAGAGCAGCTTACGATTCTGCAAACATCATTCATGCTGAGTGCCCTATACAGGTGTACTATTTTTTCTTTTATACCATATTTTTACTGTACCTATGTTTAGATACACAAATACCTACCATGGTGTTATAATTGCCTGCAGCCTTCAGTACAATAACATGCTCTACAGGTTTATATTGTAGGAGCAATAACCTAGGTGTGTTATGACTATCCACCATTTAGCTTTGTGTAAGTGCAATCTATTTCTTGCACAACAACAAAATCATATAACAATACATCCCTCAGAACTAATCCCCATCCTTCAGTGACATATGACAGTAATGACACAAAATATACAATTACAGTAGTGCCCTCTTAGCTGAAGGAGACATGTTCCAAGACCCCAGTGGATACCTGCAACCATAGATAGTACCAAACCCTACACATACTATGTTTTTCCTGTACATACATACTTATGATAAAGTTTAGTTTATAAGTTAAGCACAGTAAGAGATTAATGACAATAACTAATAAAAATAGAATAACTAACAATAAATATACTGTGATAAAAATGTGAATTTGGTCTCTCTCTCTCTCTTAGATCTACTGTACTCACTCTTCTTCTTGTGACGATGTGGGGTGACTCATTGCCTGTGTGAGGAGAAGAAGTGAGGTGACTGGCGTGGGTATTGCGACATACTGGTAGGTTACCACTAACCTCTGATCATATGGCTGCTAAGTGGCTGATAGGTGAGTAGCATATACAGTATAGATATATGAGACAAAAGAGTGATTCAAGTCCCAGGCAGGATGGTGGTATATGGCTTGAGAATTCATCATATTACTCAGAATGGTGTGAAATTTAAAATTTATGAATTTTAAATTTAGTATCTGAAAATTTCCATTTAATATTTTCAGACAGCAGTGGGCTGTATTCAACTGAAACAACAGAAAACAAATCTGTGGATAAGGAGGGACTACTGTACAAACTGTTGAATACTATGAAAGAAAGTTCTCAGACAATCAACAATAGGAATTCCTGACCTAGTTGGTCAGGAAATTGAATTCTTCTCTAAACAAAGGATGTTATTTGGGATAAGTTAACTGAGGGTGTGAGGTAATACAGGGGAGGGACTTGCTCAAGTTCTGAGGCTGGAGGGGACATCGACATCTGAGGAAGTAAAAGAAGAGCAGTCTAGCTAAAATCTAGAAGACAAAGAGAAAAGAGCCATACAATGAAATTAGAGAGGTAGGGGGCTGTGTAGGCTAATTTAGGATTGTTGGACTTCAAACCAAAAGTAAAGCAAAGACAGAGTGGTTTTAAGTAGGGGAACCACCTTATCATATTTGCATTTTTATAAAACTATCATTTGTTTATCCTTAAAAATGTGTTTTTCCAGCAATTAAACAAAAAGAGAATCTGACTGAAAAGATTTGATTCGAACAACCAAGTCATATTAAAGCAAATGAGTGGTTAGTAGAGATTATTCCTGTCATTACAGGGTTCAATGAATTCTAATTTTTAATATTCTATAAAAATATGAATAATGTGTGCTTGTAAATTTGCATAATTACAAGTACATTCCAAGCATCATGAGAGAATTTCTAATTTGAGTACAATGCCATCTATGTACTTCATTTCTGAGTAGAATGCTTTTGCTCATTTCCCATAAAAATTTGAAAGCCTTGGTAGGGTTCTTGTTCTCATGTTATTTTCCAGGCATGTGATGCCATCATTGAAAGTCTGAACTCACCAGAAAAATATGTTGCAGTGTTTGAAGGGGCAGAAGGGCAAAGGCAGGCATGACTACATCATGGCATAATCATTAACTTTTTCTTCTTTAAAGAAGTCCTTGTTTAATATAGAAAATGTGTCAATGGAGTGAGATTTAATCTTTTCTTCTTTGTTTTTATATTCCTCTTTCTCCCACTTCAGAAAGAAAAGGGAAAATATAGTACCACAGTGAAAAAATAATCATCCTTTGAAACACTTTATATGGGCTTAATTTGTGAAAACTATCACCAGCAGTAAAAAATGCTGTTATCAGACTGGGTATTGCCAGTCTGATAAATTGATTGTTTATGAGATTTAAAGACACATTAACTTCCCAAAGAAAAAGGAGGACTAATGAAATCATTAATTAGTGCATAATCTAAAAGAGAAAAGCCATTCACTATTTGTGATACCTACTGACAAACTGTGTACTTAACAGGGGCTGAATGGCAAGAGTCTTTAGGTGAAGACAGTCATAGGTAAGTACTGATCAGTGGCTCTCAGCTCTGGGGAAGCTTAAAACATGCTAATAGAGAGCCCCTTGTTAGCCAATGAATCAGCTTCTCTGGGTTTGGCCTCTAGCATCAGTATCTTTTAAAATACCAGGTTTTGCAAATGAAGTCAGATTTGAGAGTGACTTGTCCAAACAAAAGATCCTTTACTTTAGTTCAATTTTTCTTTATCACCTCTTTTTCCCCAATTGTTTTATGTCCTGTAGTCACATTATTTTCTTCAAAGTCAAACTTTACAAAAATTTTACTTGAAAAAATGAAAGAGAGAGAATAACTCATAGATTACAAGTTCAACTGTTTACAATTCTTAATTTCACCTTTACTTACTCATACTGACTGTCACTGGCTCTGCCCAGGAATTAGTCACCTCGGCAAAGATCATTGAAGCTATCTCTGCTTTCCTTACTTTTGTCATCATCCAATATTAAGTATTCCTATTCAATTCCAGTCAAGCACATCTGTAAGTCTTGATCAATAATCAGCACTGATTCTAATCTGTCTACCGCAACAGCTTCCCTGTTTTCAAAAGCTAGCCTTATCTCGGTCACTTGCACCATCATCCCCATTTGCTTTTTTTGGATAGGGGCCAAGTGCCATTTGTTGTCCCCCACTTTGAAGATTTGTTCTGCTTCTTAGTGCCTGGGCTAATTCATGTAGTCCTTGCTATACACACATTTATCATCTT
The DNA here is from genome assembly GCF_004126475.2 of Phyllostomus discolor. NCBI lineage: Eukaryota > Metazoa > Chordata > Mammalia > Chiroptera > Phyllostomidae > Phyllostomus > Phyllostomus discolor. Next base: position 38,703,763 of record NC_040906.2, read on the forward strand.
GTATATCTTTCATTGCAATGCTTTATCATAAATACCAACTTAACACCTGTGTCATCCAATACAGTGCAACCCAGTGGTTCTAATGAAGAGTAATTTTGGCCCCTAGAGGACATTCAGCAAAGTCTGGAGACATTCTTGATTGTCATAACTGAGAAGCTATTGGTATCTAGTGGGTAGAGACCATGGATGCTGGAAAATACCCTTTAATGCACAAGGTAGAGGCTTCCCTACTAACAAAGAATTTTTTTTGTCAGTAATGACAAGGTTCAGAAGCCCTGATGTAACCTAAGGGTGCCAACATTATGTTCACAAATGCATTGCTGGTGCTCAGCACTATTCCTGCCCATAGTAGATACACAAGAACGCTTATTATGTAATTGAATGGTGTAATTGAATTAAATAGGTCAATTAATCCTTCAGAAAAATAGTATACCATGTTTATTTTATCCACTCATCCACTCATTGACTCACTACATTTACTGATCCCCTCCTATGTGTGTATCAGGCATGGACCAGACAATAAGTGCACAGCATCAGATACATCCTGATGATAAACGTGCTAAGTTTTTTGAAAGCCAGAGCAAATGAAGGTCACCTGATACAAATTTGAAGGTCAAGAAAGACAGTTTTCTAAGGCAAGATCTGAAGATGAAAAAGAATCAACAGAAAAGGTAGGTAGAGAAAGAACGTACAAAAAAGCTAAAGACAACATTCCATATTTCCAGAATTATTAACAAATGGGAATGGCTCAAGTACAGAGTAAAGAAAGCAAGGTCTTCAAAAGTGATGGATCTAGAATAATAAAAGAGTCATGTTAAGAATTGAAACTTTATTCGATAGCAGTACAAGATTTTAAGCAGAGTTTAAAATAACAAATATAAAGTACTACTGTCTCTTTTGTTAATACTGTAAATGTTATTAGTATTCCTTTGAAAAAATTGAAATGAGAAAAATAAAAATGAAAAAATAAAATCTTCAATAGTATTTATTTTAAGACAAAAGTTCAAGTATTCTTAAATGCTGTGTCATTTTATTTAGCCCTATTTTTGTCCTACTTGTGCAATTTATGCAACTTTTTATGTTCGCATTTATAGAAAATTGGAGCTGCCTCTATGTGCTTTCCTGAGCAAACAGTGCTTGACTGAAACTTTCCACAAACACAACCTCCATGAAACCATCCACAGTGGGGAAATGGAAGCTATGATAATCTAATCTAATTTGATTATACTTTATCAGCTGAGAGGAAAAGGTTTTAAAAATAGAGGTGGGTGTTCTAGCATTCAGGTAGAGGAAAGAAAAGTTTAAGGCGGAAGATATTTACAAAGGCTCTGTTGATCCTTTCTAGGTCACTTTGTGAAAGAAAGACTTTCACTTAAAGTCTACCAGTACAATTTACAAGAACCTTTTATTTAGGATGTTAATTTTGTTTCAATTCTGGCCTTGAAAAAGGCAACTTAAAGTATCCTTAGCAGTTTTAACAATCTGTAGTTTTCCACCTCTCTGACTCATATTCTCTGAGGGATGAAAATATAGTTAAACATTAACTTTCACATACCACTTCACAGTTGACCAAATGCTTTAATATGCATTATCTTAACAAACCAAGAAATTTTACTTGATCACCATGTTATTTTACTTCAGTAAAGAACTTTGTAAGATGAACAAGAGAAAAAATATGATCAATGCAATTCAAATAGTCAGCAGCTAGTGAAATATTCTTACCTCACCCAGGTATTCATTTTCAAAAGTTTGTTATATTTGATTTTAATTATATATATCTAAAACAGCAATATTTAATCAGGAAGACAGCTTTTAAAAAAAAGATTTTATTTATTTTTATAGAGGGGAAGGGAAGAAGAGAGGGAGATAAACATTAATGTGTGGTTGCCTCTTGAGCACCCACCCCTGGGGACCTGGCCTGCGACGCACACATGTGCCCTGACTGGGAATTGAACCGCAGACCTTTTGGTTCACACTCCCACACTCAATCCACTGAGCCACACCAGCCAGGGAAAGAACAGCTTTGCCTTTTGGCCCCATCTTTTGGCCTTTATGATTGGCATTATTTTAAACATAAGAACTCAAGGTGTTTGTTTTTTTGAATAAGAAAATGTATCATTTACATATATATAAATATATAAAGACAATATACCAATAGATGAGATCTATGGCATTATTTTTTAAAAGCAAACAATATATTATTTTGGTTTCAGGTAAAAAATGTTTTGTGAACATAAAGAAAGTGAATTCATTTTATGGTAACATTGTCTTAGTGAAATGGTAATATTTTTTTATTATTCAGAAACTAGAGTAGAAAAGCATATTGTTTAAAAAATAATGTATTCGAGATTGGCTCGTTAAACTTAGTGTAACAGAGTGTTCAGGACGAATTGCTAGAGAAGGCAGGGGTCCAGGAGAAACAACCCATAGAGGAACTGAAGATTAAAAGCAGCTTGCCCTCACTGCTAAGGGAGGAGGGAGATTGCCCAAGACAATCGAGCAGTTCAGACTCAGCAGAAGGGAGCTAGTACAGAGCGTGTGCAGTTCAATACTTTGCTCCCTTACACAACATGATGGACACAGGAGGGGCAAAAGCAAACATGGTCAGCATTAGCCCTCATTGGTTGAAAAGGTGGACATTTCTGCTGACTTCCGGTGCATGTAGGATTTGGGGAGAGGGCTTTTAGACCAAAGGCGGGTAGAAGCCTGTCTCTTGCTTTACCATGCACAGATAGGAGTGGCAGACTCGAGGACCACTTGAGGCTTAGGCCCGCAAGTTTGGAAGCCAGCTCCTGGAGGCAGATTCCCATGCTGGGATCCATGCCTCACCAGGTGCCAGCCCTTAGGATGCTATGACCCTGTGCAGCACGACACATGCATCCTGGACTGCTTCCACTTTGTTGCCTTGAGAGGAGCGCATGGAGACTGAGAGCAATGCACAGAGCCAAAAGCTGCTGGGAGGCAATGGCAACTTTGGCACCAGGGAGAGAGTCTGGAGCTGTAAAGATAGACACCCTTTTGAGGATAAGCAATAATGGGAAACTTTTGGACATGGATTTGGACTTTAATCTCCCTGAGGGTCACTGGTTTTCTCTGCTTTGTGGGAGAGGTCAGCTCAGTCAGCTTGGAGGAGAAATGTTACCAGCTCTCTCAAACTGGGAACCCTGTTAATAAAAACCTATATCTTTCCCCACAAATCTTCTTGCTATGCCTGTACATGGTGATAAGCGGCTGGTCCCCTCGCTGCTGTTATACTAGTGGCACTCATTTAAGATTCATTATATTTCTGTGACTTCATAGCTCATTTATTTTTGTCAATGAATGGCATTCCATTGTATGGATGTACCGTAATTTATTCATCCGCTTGTCTATTAAAGAAACATCTTGATTGTTTCCTGTTTTGGGCAACTACAAATAAAGCTGCTACAAACATTCACGTGGAGACTCCTATGTGGACATACATTTTCAAATCAGTTTGGTAAATACTCAGAAGCACAATTACTCAATAGCATCGTAAGAATATACCTAGATTTGTAAGAAACAGCCGAACAGTCTCTGCCGGTAGCCTTGCTGTTTCGCATCCCCACTAGCGATGAATGAGGGTCTCTGTTTCTTTGCATCCTCAACACACATGTGTTTTGTAAATATTTCCCCCTAACCTGTGATTTCCCCCTTTCTCTCAACATTATTTTCCAAAGAACAGAAGCTTTAAATTTGAATAAAAGTGCAACCTATACATTTTTTCTTTTGTGGATTGTGTTTTTGATATTTATATTTTTATATCAGTTTACTAAAAATGTGTTTAAATTTCATGATTTATTCATTGAGATTTCCCTGTGGCCTAACAATCTATTCTAGAAATACTTTATTTGTTTATGAAAAATGGCTTGAGAGCACATTTCCAGGTTTTTTTGCTACCTGTCTGACCTTTCCTAGTCACTCTCCAGGGATGCTGGGGCTAAATCCTGGACGTCCCTATCTTTGCATTTTAATTCTCACTTTTATCCATTCCAGTAAGCTTCCAAAGTCTTTCATATGCCTGCTCCCAAATTTATTTCTTTCGTGCAGATATTTCTTTATTTTCAGTCCTATGGCATTATCCCTGAAATTTGCTACATACATTTCAAATATTCCATATTCAATACTGAATTTTTGATAACCATTTACTGTTGCCACCTATCCCACTTAGTGGTTCAGGACAGAAATCGTGGTATTATACTCCATTATTCGTTTCTCTCCTGAATTTTGACTTGAAATTCCCAGGTACATCCTTTTACTTTAATCCCTCTATTTCTCTTCTCTTCTGCTACCCGATCCAACCTGATATTTTCTCTCTTGTGCTAAATTAACAATGTTTTCTAGTTTCCCTGTTTTAATTTCTATGCTCCTCTATCATTTTTTATTAAAACCTCTGCTTTATACCTATTAGTGACTTCTTATTATATTTAGCATATAATTCAAAATCTTAATGTGGTCTAGAAGGCCTTGCACCTAACTACTTAGCACTAGCCACTTTTTCCCTCTCTATGCATACTCTAGCCCTCTCTAAATTCTCACTTGGCTTTCAATTTTTTTCCTATATGTGAAGCTTGTACACATATAGTTTTTTATCTGAAATGTTCTTTTTGGACATTGTTTGCTTGGACAGATCCCAATCATTCCTCTGGCCATGGTTTATTGCAGTATTTTGGAAGAGAATTTCCCTGACACTTCGGCATAAAATTTTTCTCTTCTAGGTCCTTTCACACTGCCCTGACATTTGCTACATTTTCTTCTGTATTCTCCCAAACATGGATTTTCCTATTTAATTACACACAAAAATGAAGATGAAAAGCTGCGCATTTTCTTTTAAAGATCTGTTTTAAATGTTGAAGAAGGTGCCCTCACCTTATTATCAGCTGATCTAATTTAGCAAAGAGTGAGAGCATCTTACTATTATAGAATGAAATTCTTTCCCTGTTTTGTTCAAACTCTGTTAAAAATTTGACCACTGGAAACAATAGATACTTCTCAGAATATTATCTAAGGCAGCCTTTTTGTGCAAAGTATAATGATAAAATATTCATTCAGGGATACAGTGAACTTTTGCCAGAGATTTTTATATGTCAATATTAAGTTTGATGATTAAAAACAAAATATTGGGAGTTGGCAGAGTTATATCACTGAAAATAAAAGGGAGTAATTGCTTTCTTTGGCTTTCAATTGAACTAGCAGTTTTTATTAAATGCAGCAGCCAGAGGATGGGCTCTGTCATGACCACTCCTTCCAACTCACGCTCATTTTTTGTTTCCTTTTTTTAAAAATAAATTTTCATTTATCAATTGCAGTTGACACACTGAATTATTAGTTTCAGGTGTACAACATAGTGATTAGATATTTATATAATTTCTGAATTGATCAACCTGATAATTCTCGTACCCATCTGACACCATGTATAGTTATTACAATATTGTTGATTATGTTTCCTATGCTGTACTTTACATCCTTGTGACTGTTTTTATAATTGGCAATTTGCACATCTTAACCCCTTCCCCTTTTTCACCCATTTCCCCACCCCTAACACAAGTTTGGCAACTGTAAAAATGTTCTCTGTATCTGTGAGTTTGTTTCTCTTTCCTTTGTTTATTTATTTAGTTTTTAACTTTCTACATATAAGTGAAATCATGTGGTATTTTTTTCTCCATCTGAATTATTTCACTTAGCATAATACCCTCTAGGTCCATCCATGTCATTGCAATGCCAAGATTTCACTTTTTTTATTGTTGAGTAATTTTCCATTGTATATATGTACAACATCTTCTTCATCCATTTGTCTATCAGTGGACATTTAGATTGCTTCCATAAATAACTCTGCAATGAACATGTGAATGTATGACTTTTTGAATTAGTGTTTTGGATTTCTTCACATAAATACCAAGAAGATGAATTGCTGGGTTTTTCTTTGACTCTTGTTATAGTTTTTGTTTTAAAGTCTATTTTGTCTGATATGACTATTGCTACCCCAGCTTTTGTTTTTCATTTCCACTAGCATGAAATATCTTTTTCCACCTCCTTACTTTCAGTCTGTGTGCCTTTTGATATGAAGTGATTCTCCTGTAGACAGCACATATATGAGTCTAGTTTTCTTAACCATTCAGCCACTCTGAATCTTTTGATTAGAACATTTCATCCATTCACATTTAAAGTAATTATTGATAGGTATGTAGTTATTGTCATTTTATTATTCATATTTTTTATTTTTTTATTTTCCTTAAAGAAATCCTTTTAACATTTCTTGCAATACTAGTTTGGTGGTGATGAACTCCTTTAGCTTTTTGAACTCCTTTACTTTTGTCTGGGATTGTATCCAGTTTTCTGCACCATCTGTTTGTACTTCAAATTTGATTGCATTATCTGTTGTCAAATTCAGCTACAGATGATGAAAATAGATTCTCCTTGTATTTTTTCTTCATTTCTTTTACTTGTATAACATCCAACTGACTGGATAAGAAGGTGTCATTTTTCTGGCAGCTCAAGTAAAGATGTGAAGTGATTTTCAGTGCTCTCTCTTTTGATTGTCACATACATTTGGCTGTAATATACTGCTGCTTCTTCACATGGTCCCAGGCTTTCCGGTGACACCTTTCCTGTGTCACCTTCAGTACTGTCCTAGATGTCATATCTTCTAGAGCTGCTTCTGAGGCTGTCACTCCACAAGATATTCTTTCAATACTCTCCTCATCCACTGAGCCTCTGCCCCAGTAATCCATCCTCATTTCTACTGTCAAAGGTGTTCCATTGCAGGTTATTTTGAACACGTCACTGCCACTCTTAGTCTCCAGTTTGTCCCTGTGTTCCAGTTCTACTGTGGATCATATCCTGTGTCCTTCTTCTATATATCCAAATCTTCCTACTAAGTAATATGGATTCATTGCCCTTCTTTCTCTATTTTTAAATCCGGCCCCTCACAAAAATGTTGTCAACTTATCTCAGGAAACCTAGTGCCAATTTTTCTTTACTGCTAGCTATGAGGTTTTTTCCCCCTCTAAGGGCAACACCACATGCCAGGATTATTTCTCTTCAGTGACTACAAAAATCTCTGACTTTCTCTGTCTCTCTCTTTACTTACATATTGCCTAGCAACATTTACTAATTTCAGAAAGTCTTTCTGAATTGATCATGAAAGAGTTAATAACTTGCCTAGTTTATTCTGTGCAAGGGCGTTTTATAAAGCGATTTCTCTTATCTTTCCCCCTGTATTTATACTTATCGTTATTCTTGATACATGTTATACTTTATTTTGATATAGTGTATTTTATCATTATCCTTCATTTCAAGGCCATCCATTTTTATTTTCCTCATACTATATATGTGCATAATATTTAGTTTTAAGCAACAGAAAACACTTGTAAATGATCTAAAGTGAAATTTTGAATGGATATGGAATAACTCTCAGAACAAGTAACAGAAACCAGACTTGGGACACTGGCAGATCCCTATAGAGATAGGACAGCAGAGGCTGTGGCTGCATTCATGACCCAGTGAAAGTTCGGTCAGGATACTTGCACGGCCACAGGAGGACTCAGCAACCAGATTCTACCTGATTCCACTGCAAATGATTTCTAAACTCTTCCCAAGTCTTCAACCTTACTGCCAAGATTCCCAGTATGAGCACTAATTGAGCCTAACTTTGATTGTGTGGGATAAGGAAAGGCACTATTGGCTCTTTGGCTTTCTGTTTGGAATTCAGACCATTACTTCTTGTGAACATTCAGGTGATGAAGGATTCTTCCCAAACTGAAAGAGTGTTCAAATATTGATACTGAGAAGCCCACACATATACACATAACAAACTTTCTATGTTTTTGCCACTATTTCAGATTGTAGCCTAGGAAACAAACATTTGTATATTCTTATAAACTCATCCCGAGTTTTAGCATGATTTTATGTTTTTGGACAATGTGATTCATGTAATTTTTGTTTCAGAATGAATGCCTTCTTTTACAAGGTAAGAGAAAAATTTTCTCTATTCTTTAGTGTTTGATGGTGTCACAGGTGCTAAAATAATGAAACAATGTGCCCTTTAAAAATACTATGTGTATATACTGAAAATATCATTTGGCTTCAAATATTTGTCTTACCTTTGGTGTTTGATTGATTGGAAGCTTAAAATGGAACTTGCGATTTTATGTGTCTTGTATATTAACTTAATTACCTGGTTCTAATGTGCAATCTGCTAGATTTTATTGGTAGGTATATCACAACTTTTAATGAGTCACATCTTGTACCAAGCCACACTTTAAAGAGAAAGAAACCACATAATTAGATCAGGTTTACTCCATTTAAACAGATTGGACTAATTAGAAACTTTGGTTTAATTTTCTTGAAAAAGATAAGAAGTTTTTAATTGTGTTAGTTATTTGCACTGTGCTTTTCCTTCCTTTGAAGTATAAACCTATTTTTGGCTGTAAAAAAGGAATTTAGTATGTATTTGTTTTTCAGCAAAATGAATGTTTGTATCAGATAGAAACTGAGTGTATGTGCATATTTTACTTCTGGGATTACTGAACCCTCATATACAGTGATACCTCGGTACTCATCATTAATTTGTTCCTGAACTTGAGATGAGTTCTGAAATGGACAAATACTGAATGATGAAGCATTTTCTCTTGCAGGGCAGCATTGTGACTCATACAAGTTCTGGCAAGTAAGACAAATCCTGTGTGAGCACCAAGTGCTGAAACATTTTTTTCTCATCAAAATGTGATGAGTACAGGGTTTGACAAATATTGAAGCTGATGAGTATTGAGTATGATTGTATTTAACTTAAAATATTGTATGTATACCTATATATTTATTAGACTCTCAAAGAAACCATGATTAGAAAGAGATCCAGAATCACATTTTAGTGATGTATATTGTTTTTTTAATGTATTTTATTGATTATGCTATTACAGTTGTCCCGTTTTTTCTCCCCTTTATTTCCCTCCTTCCTGCTCCCCCCTCCCATGATCATTCCCCCACTGTAGCTCATGTCCATGGGTAGTACATATAAGTTTTTTGGCTTCTCCATTTCCTATATTATTCTTAACCACCCCTGTCTATTTTGTACCTACCAATTACACTTCTTATTCCCTGTACCTTTTCTCCCATTCTCTCCATATTTCTTAAATGTATATGAAATACACATAGATGTATATGAAATGTATATGAAATACATAAATGTAAGAAATACATTTAAGAAATGTATTTCTTAAATGTAGCTCATATTTATTTCAATGTTTAATATTAAAAGTGTTTGAGGTATTTGTTTAGGAGTTTGGTGACATTTTTGTGACCAGAAAATATGCCCATAGGAACTTAACTCTTGTTTATATCAATAGTTTATGGTACCATTGTTGTCATTATGCCTTGTTTCACTTAAAGTCATAGTTTCCAAGAACCTATCAACTACCTTAAGTGTAGGCACACTGTACATGCCCAGTCCTTCTTCATTCTGTTTCTTTCATTTTATAAACATTTCTGTATCACTTTGTAGCTCAGTACTTTATACTAAAATAATAAAATTAAAAATAAATAAAGCACTCAGTGACCAAAAAGAAAATCTAGGACACTTTTAAAAAGAAATAACATTGAATTAAAGGTTAGAGTATAGGGAAGGAAATGTTTAAGATTTTGCAGTTTGGCAACTATGAGGATGCTGCTAATGATAAGCAGTAAAGAGACAACAGGATACTGACTCATCAAGAACTGCCTTCTAAGAATCTACATGAACACTGGTTGAGCTAAGGGAGACAGGTGACCTGAACCACTAATAACCTATCTCTCATGAGGTGCTTCATGAGGCACCTCAGGAAAATGTGTGCTCAGATTGAGAGGCCTGGTTAATGAACATTATTATTAGACCCACAACACCTCTGGAAGCCCTACATTAGAGACTAAACAGAACCAAATAAAGGACTCCTTGGTCTTGCTAAAGGCAGGCCTTAATTCAAGTAGATAAATGGTCATCTTGGCCTCACATCTATTAATCCTATCCTCTAATGAGAAAAGTCAATTTAGTTGACAGAAAACAGGCAAATACTGGAACAGAAAGCCAGATGTTTTTCTGCAACACCAAGAGTTGCTGATGCCAGGCCATTTCAGTCCAGAGTAGTTCTGGGCAGGACGACAGCCTTGGCTGTCTCACCTCTCTATGTGGGACAGAGAGCCCAAAGGGAATAGAAGTGGGGACCAAAGGCAATACAACACAGAAGGTTTCTGGCTCCTGGAGGCAAGACTGGCCTTAAATAGACAGGAACCAAAGAGACAGAAACTAAACTTTATCTCAGCAGAAGGCAACATTGCCCATCACCCTTTGACTTTTCTTATCTCTTAGAAGTGCTCTAGCTTTCTAGCATCAAAGAAAGATGTGCATCTCAAAAGTATTATTTTTAAGTGAGTTTGGAAAATGTTACATATCTCTATAAAATGTCAGTGGACATTAACGTAGAAAAAAGTTCAAATGTCCCATAGTAAAAAAATTTATTAACTTATTTTCCAGAAATTATTTGTTAATGAGTCTTATTTATGTAAATGGTTAATGTATTGCAGAAAACACTTTGGAACATAACATAGTAAAGGAAGAGACTATGTGTTTGCTAGGACTTTTCCCTATTATAAAGTAACATGTGTTATTTATATTTTCTAAAGATAATATGCATTTCCCTAAATAAATATTTTATGCTCAATAAATTCAGGGTGAACACATCTTGTGTGTTATTTTTTTGTGATGGACATTTCTTATGGGACCATGACAGTCGTTGGGAGTAGGTAATCATGTGATATTCCCCAAATTATATTGCATAAGTAGCCATTTGTATAACTAAAAATAAATTTAGCTCACAGAATTTCAAGGAAGTTCCACTTCCTTGGAGCCCAGATGACCTGTAAAAGCATGATGTTGGAGCTTAACTGCTTCCCTCACAACTTTAACAGGGACAATGGTACTTTGGGTTGGATTTACTGTATTTAAGTGTACATTAATCATATTAAACTTAGGAGTCATCCTTCACTGCTTCCTTTCCTAATCCCCACATTTCAGTCTTTCAGGAAATACTGCCTTTTCTACCTAAATAGACTTGAAATTCATCAACTAATTTTTACCCTGCTGACACACCCCAGTCCCAGCCATAATAATCTCTCTTGTAAACTCCAGCAATAGCCTTTATATTGGTCATCACTTCTATCGCAAACTCTTCTCCCACAAAATAGCCAGAATGTCATTTTTAAAATACAGTTGAAATTATGTTGCTTTCTTTCGAGTGCTTAAAATAGCTTCCCTTAGCTCTAAGAGTAAAATCCAAATTACCTTGTTCAAGAAGTCTCTGTATGGTTCATTCCTTGTTTTCTGAAGCCATAATGAAGAGGACTCTTTCTAGATGAAGACTGGGGCTTTATTTTGAGTAAGATTCTGATGGTCTGTCAAGACTGAGAATTACTCCTTCCTCGGTGTTGGTGTTCATCCACTTCCTTTACTTCTGACTTTCTCAGCAATGGATTTTGGTGGCCTAAAAGCTTGTTACCTGCTTGGGGCGGGGGGGGGGGGGGGAAGAGAGAGAGAGAGAGAGAGAGAGAGAGAGAATGAACTGTTTGGTTACTGGAGCATATCATGGTTCCCTTTAGAGACTCAGAGTAAATTATGAGGTTCCCGTTGGAGCATCAGAGGAGGCTCAGGGCCTGAAGTGAAAAGCATAACAGAGACCAGATTCTGTAAGGGGAGCCGTGATATATGCCCTTGGCCCAACTTCTATTGGGACCATCTTTTTGAAGGTTGCCTTTTGAATTTTTAAAGTTCTAAAATTTTCAGGACTGTTTTAAGTCTTTCTTCACATTTACTATCTAAATCTTACCTGCACATCCATTAAAAATTCCCTGGCCCATACATTGGTCATTTATACTTACATATTCATGATAATAATTTGATTAATGGTCTTCTCTTTCTTACTTCCACAGTTTAATGGACAGAATAGGGTGTTGACAAGGCTCCTGAGGGTGGAATGGAACATTTTCAGTCATTGAACTTTTCAGTCATTGACATTCTAAATATCTGGCACTTTTACTTCTTAATTTTTCAAACAGTTTCAACAGCAGTGATGATGGTGAAATGATGATAATTATCACAGTTGTTTTTGTGGATTCAGACTCTGACATTAAATCTATTTATGCACAACCTCTTAGAGAAAATGGGTCCGAGCATTTATTATTACATAAGAAAGACCACTTTTTGAAAACCAAATAACGTGTAGTTAGATTAACTATATTTTTTACTGCTAGATTTAATTTTGTCAAGAAGTAACATTCATCTTTGACAATTTTTGACAATAATCCTATTTATAATATAGTCTTGAAGTACATTAAATTTAAATTGAGTTTTCAATAGTTTATTAGCTATCCTCCACAGAAGCCTTACTTATGTGGTCAGTGTAATTATCTGTCATTTTATGGTAAGCCTATTAGAAATTTTCTCTGTCTACCTACCAAAGTGACTGTGTTATGTTAATATTCATTTTGATAGTAATAGCAGAGGCTCTCTTCAGTATGTTCTCAGGCCCACTGTGCTTAATGGATCTTATTACCTGACACCTTTTAATTTAATTTTCATAATAATGAAAACACAATACAAGAAAGACTAAGAGACAAATATATGACCTTGAATTAAGTATCAGTCCTTAGAGGAAATAAGAAAAAGAAGCAGTGAAAATTATCAATCTTGAATACTTTTGGTTAAAAATGATTCATGTACAGTTAAGTAATTTAATTTATTTTATGTTGCTTCAAAATATATGGAAAGTTAATTATTTTTGAAACCTGTATTACATAAAGTTTTGTGAACTAATTCATAATATTATGAAAGTCACACTGAAAAGCTTTTTATTGCATTACAAATGTTCAAATTTATCCTGCCCCTTGCCATTCTTACATAATTTTCTAACTTGGGCAAGGGCTAAGTGGTTTGGCTTCTTCCCATTTTTGTTTTCTCAAGTGCTACCAGCTCTAAAAAATATGTATGAGATGTGATAAATATTTTTTCAGTATGATGAAGAACATCCATATTCATATAGACTTCCATTCATCCTAGATTTCAAAAGTATATCAATTTTTACTCTACCCAAAGTCTAATGTTATATGTAATACATGATCTATGTATATATGATCATATATGTAACATGCAATCTGTCCAATGTCCTTACTGCTGCTAAAATAACTTAAGTGAATAAATCTGTGTCCATTCTGTCTATATAACTTCTTCTCATCCAAAAACATTTGAAAAACTAATTTATTTTCTTACCTGAAGTTAATTGCCAATGTTCTCAGCAGTGAATTGTATAAATACACTCTTCCTTCACAAATAACACAATTATCTTTCTAATTTCCTAAGGTTCATAATTTTTTTCAGTTAAATAATTCATGATCTTTATTGCCATTTGGAGTAATTTGTCTTCTGTTTCAATATTTTTGCAACATCTGAATGTTATTTTCCATTGCTGTCATGAGTGGGGAGACAGATTATCTGAGGGCACTGTACTTGAATTACAAACTGTGGGAGGGATGTGCTTAAACTTTGTCTTTCTCATATTTTTACTTTGAGACTCAGTGAGACAGACTATGTAAAAATGCTCTGAATGAAAGATAAAACACATAAAGTATTATTTTAATAATTTCCGAATTCAGCATCAAGGCCTATCTATACTTAAATTAATCAAGATAATTGCTTCGAAGTGTTTAATGTCACAGTAGAAATAATGGACTTGGTTAATAGCATTTTAACATGGACATTAGATTAAAATATTAAGTAGTAAAAATCATCCCAATATTAACAAGTAGCAGACTTGTTTTAAAAAAGTGATGAAAGCAAGTCTATATTTTAATGAAAGTTGAATGTATTCAAAGTGGTAAGCACATAATAGGAGTGGTTTTAAAAAATTGTCTCATTTTGAAAGTAGGAAAGTATTTATAAATAAGTGGCATGACTTAAATTAAATGTTATGTGATCAAATTAGCATTTATAGCTTTAGTAGGGTAGAACACCATAGACCCTCTTTTTGTTTCCTCATTTCTTAACCATTGCTATGTCTTACAATACACTGAGACTTAAACTACGTACATGGAAAGTATCTTATTTTTCAAGTTGTATGATTTTAAAAATATAATATAGAAAAAAGGATGCTTTTGCTTTTATATAAATGTATAATTTTAGCCATCATAAAATTTCATGAATGTTTCAGATAATATCAAAACACTCACTCTCTCACAAAAAGGAGCAAACATGACCCCAATAAATTAGCGCTCCGTAATTGTTGGTTATTTATTTTGGGTTATCCCTATCACCAACTCTGCTTAACCCTAATTTCATGTGAAATGGCTGTGTAAGATAAAGTATACACAAGATTCTTTTTTCTCAGTATGCAATTTGGATTTTAACCATGTCTAAATTTAGAAGAACCAGTTCATGACTTATGCTAATAATGACACAGGCATTCTTAATTTGATGTTTTTCTCTGTTGCAGACCACAACACAAAGATAGATAAATAAAATATAAATACATCCAAAAGACATACCAAGCTCAAAAATAAGATAGGTATCTCTGTGAACCAATGATAGAACCAAAAATGCAACGGAGTTAGAGAAGTTGAGGCCACAGGGCTGAAGGGCCTGTGTCTGGAAGCCACAAAAGTATCCGTGATTTGAGACATGAGATTTAGTGGTGATCTGAGCCAGGCACACAGTAACAGTTTAGGTGTGGGGTGGCTGCGTGGCAGGGGTATTTCACTTGTGAAATAGAGCTGCAAATGCATGCTAGTCACTTCGGATAGACAGGAAGAGTTGGATTGGAAGGGAATATATCCAATGGCCCCATAAGTTGAGCTAAGTTCAAGGTTGAAGACTAAATCTTCTATATCCTTAATGTCACCTTGGGGCAGGAACTCCTAAAACATAACTATTGGATTTGGTTGTGAACTAAAGGGCCCCAGGGATAATTAGAGACAATTAAAAATTGTTCTCTATAGAAAAAGAAATGGATAGAGAGGAGGAGAAAGAAAAAAATGCAATTTATTTTGACTGAAAATAGAATTAAATGTTTATATGTTGATCAAAATATAAATAACACTACAGACAAAAAATGAAGATTAAAGGACTATCTGGTGAGTAACTAAAGCAGGCTGAACCCATGTAGTGTTCAGGAGGAGTATAAAAATATTTACTAATTTTAGACCTTGATTAAAAAACATAATTAAGAATTCATGTCAAAAATAAAAATAATCACTGAAAGAATAGCTTCCAAATACCACAAGGGGAAAAGAAATAATGGAAAACTTTTCCCAGCTCAACAACAGGTGAAAAAGCAAAAAAAAAATAATCAAAGGAAGAAGATGATAATCAAACATATCATAAAAGAAGATGAGAATCCTACATATGTTACTCACATAAGTATAACAGGATTTCACTTACCTAAAAAGTTAGAGATGGAGATTTGTACAAAGTAAGTAATGTCTTGTAATATGCTTCTCACAAAGTATTCATGTAATACAATCATGTCAAAAACATAAAATTAAAGGAATGGAAAACTATACCGGCTACCTAATAACTAAAAGAAAATTGGTGATTAAATATGGAGTCCAAAAACTGATGCACACATATATGCTAACTTGATATAATAAGAATTAGAATGTGATAAAAATGATGAAAAAGAAGAGAAGAGGGAGGAGGAGGAGGAATTAGAAGAAGGAGGATGAGGGGGAAGAGGAGGAGGAATTGGAGAGTGTTATTAGGTGCATATCATGTTCCAGGCTTTATAAATGGTTTATATGTGTTAGATGATTTAGTTCTCATGGACAGCCATAAGGACTTTAAAAGCCATGTTATAATTACTCTATTATGCTGCTTCAGCTCATGCCAAGGCCATGCTTGCTTTAGCCATTAGTATTTAAAATGTGAAGAGAACAAAACCTGACAACCTAATAGAAAACTGAGTATGAACAGAAAATATACACATGAGGAAAATAAAGAAGCTGATAACCCATGAAAAGGGGACTCATTTCTCTACTAATAAAAACAAGTACTGGCTTCATGCTTGTCAGTTTGGCAGAAAATATAAAATCTAAAAATAGGACAGGTGACAGGATGGAAAGAAACATAAACTTTTATGCAGTGTTGATAGAAGAATAAATTGGTTTAGCCACTCTGGAAAGGTTTTGAGAAAATCTACCTTATACCCTTCTAAGCAGTTCTGTTTCTAGGAATACACCCAGAGAAATGCTTCCACACACTAATGGAAAAACATACTTTGAGATTGCTCACAAAATCAACTTTTTTTAATTTGGAAATTATTGCAATAAATTTGAAGTGGATATATCTCAAAGGTATTAATTGATATGGGAAAGAATTATGTAAAGATACGTAAAGGTGAATGCCATTTACAAGAGTTTGAGAATATGCAAATTAATGCAATATTTTGTTTCATATTCCACATATATACTAAAGTACTATTAATGAATGTAATTAATGAAACAGAAATTTAAGTTAGTGGTTACTTCTGAAGGAAGGAAGAAAATCAAAGACAGTTTTACAAAGAGCTCCAATTTTATCTGTATGCTTTCTTTAAAGAAATTATGAAGTAGATAAATGGAAATGTTAAAATTACGTTAAGGCTAATCAGTTTCTACATAGATATTTGCTGTATCATTTATTATATTATATTGTAAATTGAAGTGTTTTATAATGCTTTATAATATAGGTAATCTAACCATAGATCTATCAAATACAGGGTGGGGCAAAGTAGATTTATAGTTGGTGAGTACCATGAAACAAAAAATTTATTCCTTTTAACAAGATTTTATTGATTGTGCTATTACAGTTGTCCCAATTTTCTCCCCTTTGCTCTCCCACCCCAGCACCCCACTCCCCTCAGGCAATCCCTCTGCTTTTGTTCATGTCCATGGGTTCATGTATACAAGTTCTTTGGCTACTCCCATTCGTATTGTATTTATATCCCCATGGCTATTCTGTTACTAATGAGTTGTACTTCTCAGTCCCCCTCACCTCTCACCCATTCCACCAAACTCTCCTCCCATCTGGTAACCCTCAAATCCTCTCTGTAAGCCATGATTCTGTCTCTGTTCTTCTCATTTGCTAATTTTGTTTTTTAGATTCAATTGTTGATGAGATATGTATTTATTGCCATTTTATGTTCATAGTTTTGATCTTCTTTTTCTTAAATAAGGCCCCTTTAATATTTCATTAATAATGGTTTGGTGATGATGAACTCCCTTAGTTTTTTCTTGTCTGGAAAGTTCTTTATCTGCCCTCTGTTCTAAATATATAGTTTCGCTGGGTATAGCAATCTTGCCAGTAGGCCCCTGCTTTTCATTACTTTGAGTATTCTTGCCAGTCCCTTCCTAGCCTGCAAAGTTTCTTTTGGGAAATCAGCTAAAAGCCTTATGGGAACTCCCCTGTAGCTAACTACTGCTCTCTTTTCTGCTTTTAGATTCTCACTTTATCTTTAACCTTTGCCATCTTAATTATTATGTATCTTGGTGTTGACCTGTTTGCATCCATCTTGTTTGGGACGATATATACTTCCTGGACTTGCATGTCATTGTCCTTCACCAAATCAGGAAGTTTTCTTTCATTATTTTTCAAGAGATTTCAATTTTCTTGTTGGTTTCTCTCTAATTTCTGGCACCCCCTATGAGGCAAGTTGGTATGTTTGTATTTGTCCAGAGTCTCCAAAACTGTCTTAATTTTAAAATTTTTTTTGATTTTTCTTGTTATTCTGGTTGGTTGTTTTTTGTTTCCTTAAGTTCAATACATTGATTTGATTCTCAGCTTCATTCACTCAATGGATACTTCCCTGTAATTGTTTATTCCATTAGTATATCCTTCACTTCTGCCTGGCTCTTTTTTATGCTATTGAGCACTCACTGAATTTCTTGAGCACCTTATAACCAATGTTTTGAATTCTGCATCTGATAGATTACTTATCTCCATTTTGTTTAGTTGTTTTTTTTTTCCTGGAGTTTTGATCTGTTCTTTCATTTGGGCCATGTTTCCTTGTCTTCTCATTTTGGCATCCTCTTTGTGTTTGTTTCTATTAGGTAGAGGCACTATGACTCAATGTCTTGGTAGCATGGCCTGTAGGGTCCAGTGGCACAGCCTCCCCTGGTACCCAAACTAGGTACTTGAGGTACACCCTCTCTATGGTCTGACTATACCTCCTCTTGTAGCGGAGTCTTTATTGTTGCTGGCAGGTCTATGGGAGGGATTTACTCAGGCCAGTCAACTGCAAGGACTGACTGTGACCACTGACCATCACCCTCCTCCTCTAGGAGTATCAGCTGTGCAGGCACAAGGTGGGGGTTCTCTGAGGTGGTCTGGAGCTGTCCACTGGGTGCATACATTTTGGAATTTCCTAGGTGTGCCAGTCAGTGTTAGCCGTGTTCTGCCCAGGGTCACCCAGCATGAGCTACAAAGCAATCTGAAAAATGGTTGCTAATTTTGCTGGGCTTGCAGTTTCCCCGGTGGAGCCAAGCTATGATCCAAAGTTGGCTGGCTGCTACTGCTGGGCCTGGGGCCACTTATCCAGAGGGAGGAGGGCTAGGGGTGGACCTGTAATTTGGGTGGGGCTTACCCATCAGGTTCATTTCAGGGCAGAGCACGCAGTGTAAGCCAGGTTGATGGAGTCTCAGATATGGCCACCATTTGCCTTTTCTATGGCTCTGGGGGCAGGGATTAGAAAACATGCAGTGGCTTCTGCCAGCCTTTTGACTGGGAGGGTTGTCCCCCAGCTCTCACCCTGATGCCAGACACTTTAGTTCCTCCCATACGCCACTGATGCCTTTCAAGCTGGTACCACAGTGGTGCTGGAGTTTCAGAAGAAGTGCATCTGTGTATGTTTGGTGTGGGCCCTTTAAGAGGAACTAACAGGAAGCCCATTTGTTTGTTTTTCACTGACTTAAATCCTGCTGTTCTAACAGTCAGAAGTTATGGGAGCTTATTCTCCTAGCACTGGAACCCTGGGCTGGGGGGGCCTGGTGTGGGGCTGGGACCCCTTACTCCCAATATATTCCTCCCAAATTGTTATCCTCCAAACATGGATGTGGGGACCCACCTGTTTGCATGTCTCTGCCTCTCTGCCTTCCTACCCTTCTGGGTGGCTGTGGTTCCTTCAGCTACACGTTGTCTAACTCCATTCAACTCAATTTGGATGGTTCCAAGTGATCCTTGGTTTGTAATTTAGCTGTTATTTTGATGTGGTTATGCAAGGAAGCCAGAAAGTTTACTCTTGCACTATTATTTATTAATTCTTATATTATTTCCTAGGAACAACTGTTAGTCTACTTTTGCCCCACTCTGTTATAATAAGTGATTTATAATTAGTACTTCATAATACAAACTGAACAAAATATGATGTTCAAATATGTTTCCTCCTTCCCATTGTCTTAATATTCTTTGTGATTTTTTGTGTTTACTTAGCATACATTTGGAATTCAATATGTTTGCTGAGTAAAGGGATACATGATTGATTATTAATTCTTCTATAGACAGAGTATCTAAATTGCCACCAGAAACTTGTGATATAGTAGTAAGATATAATATATGATAAGATTAACTTTTTTTAGTGCTTTCTTTAGAACTAATGAATTCTAAATGTCCTTGGAAATAGATTTCTCACAAATTTCAAAACAAAGTACAACATCATTTTATATTAAATTTAAGATGACTTCTATTAGTATAATTATTTTCAAAAAAGATGCTTGAGAGCAATCTGATACGCATTTTTTTTCTCAGAAAGTTATGTTAATAATCAGTGGATCTTTTACAGTAAGCTGTAAGCAAGTGAAAAAACTATTCCACCTAATTAGTGAACTCATTAGGAATTAACACAGTCCAAAGAGCTGCTGTTTATAAATATAAATCCAATACATAGCTTTTGAGGACACAATTCAACCAAAATGAAAGTCATATTTAGATTATGCAATAGAAATTATTTTAAACTTTCAGGCATATTACTAAACTGCGAGCATTTCATTATATGACAGTGTCTGGGAAAAATATCTGAATAAGATAAATTTTAATTGTTGCTAGGATTTGTATGTACTAAGGTCTTTTTTCTTCTTCCTTCTCATATTAGTCTGCAGTTGAATTTATTTTATTTTGGCCCTAATTTAATTTATTACTATGCTTTTACAACTAGAGATGACTTAAAGTTGAACTAGAAAGTTTACTTTGAACAAAAGGGACAGAGATCAGAAAAGATAATACAGTTGTTTTCAGTAGGCAATAAACTTATATGATGAAGACTCACTCAGAGGTGTTGCTCTCATTTTGGTGCTGCCAGATTGACAGGAGAGTAGAGATGGTGGCTGACATTCCTCACTGGGATCCAAAAGTGGTATAATATGAAGGGATTGGAAAAAGATTGAATGTAATTGTTGTCATTGTAAGAACACACGTTAGGCTGTGGCTAATCTCAAGATGGATTTAAAGTGATTTGCAATGCTAAATTCTATATAACTGATAGGAGCTGACAAAATGGCAAATTGCCCGTCTGTTGGGTTTTTCCTCAGACCAAACCTTGAACTACCCCCGAACTGGGGAACAGATCTGTATCTGCGGAACACAAGACTGCTCGAACCCCTGTGGCATACACACAGAAGGTGTCTGACTAGGTGTGTCACTGAATGGGAACTCAGGAAAAGCTGGGAAAGCCTTTTAAAGTATGCCCTTTTGCCTCCACAATATAGAACTGGAAGGTTATAGTCTTTATATGTGGCATTAGACACAATAAATAAATATGTATGTACATTCATACATATATAATATATAAAAATAAAACTAAAAAGTGACCAATTCAACACCCAAAGGACTAAAAGGTTATTAATATTAACAAAGCATAAATAATTTTCTCAAAATAACTAAGTATATTAATAGTACGGAGTTGATAAAAGTAATTGTAAGTAATTAAAACCTAGTAGTAAAGGGCCATTAGATTGAGTCCCAGCAGAAATGTCCCTGTAGGCAGGGACATTTTGTTTTCAAAGAGAGTACTTACTGCCAAGTGCTGGGCAACTTCAATGTATTGCCTAAAATGCCAAACTTTGGCATACTCTTTTCTTTTTTAAGATAATGCCACTCTATTTTGATCATATTGTTTTTCATTAAAATCCAAAATATTTGACAATGCCCCCATTTTGATTTTTTAGTAAGTTTGTATCCTAATGGATCCTTTAGGGTGAGTTACAGCAAAATATCCCCAAATGGTAAAATTAGCTAATGTGTTGTAAAAGGAATTTAGTATTAATTTAAACTTTGATAAATTCAGTAAAATCATTATTTTTAAATATTATTGATACTAATTTTTTTAGCAATAATTAACCAACAGTTTAATTTGTTTTTTATACTATTTTTTTCTAAGATTTTATTTATTTTATTTTTTAGGAGAGGAAGGGAGGGAGATAGAGAGAGAGAGAAACATCAGTGTGCGGTTGCTGGGGGTTATTGCAAACCCTGCAACCCAGGCATGTACCCTGGGCCTGCAGGGTCCATGCAGGCCCTGCAACCCAGGCATGTACCCTGGCTGGGAATCGAACCTGGGACACTTTGGTCCCAGCCTGAGCTCAATCCACTGAGCTATGCCAGCCAGGGCTGACTGAGTATTTTTTTTAATAATAAATACTACCAACATACAAGAGTGACACTTGCTGTATCTATTTGATATAGGGTATTAATGTAAAATAGTTTGTAAATTATTCAGATATGTAAAATCAATGGTGGGGCTAAATTCATACACTGTGGCATATAACAGGGCAATTTTACCCACAAGAATCTTCTCTGGGTCTGATGTCTTGGAATAATATTATAGTACAAGTTTTGTTGATGCTTTAATAGCATTAGGGATCTGTGAGATCTATATCAAGACTGTACGTGCTGAAACAGTCAAAATCTATTTGTAGAATTAAGGTGAGATCAAGGAGCACAGTGAAGAGCTTATTCTATTAGTAGCCATTTTCTTGATAAGATAAGAGAGAGGTTAAACACAGTAGTGGCATAATTGTGTCTAAAATGTGTTTGCTTGAAAGATATTAAATTGAATGACTCATTTTTATAATCTACTGTGAAAGAAGCTTAATGTAATATCAAAGTGATATTCAGCATATAAAAGTATTTATAAGATTGGGGGATAAGGACTAATTTTCTTGAAAATAAATTAGACTGTATTTTAGAATATCTTAAAAACTTCTAGAGTCAATAGCATAGGATGATTAAACTTGCCTTTCAGGGAAAGGATAATGTTTTTAATTCTTCTACTGATTTGGTCTTGCAGCTTAAGGAGATTATGCAATTTTTAGTAGATAACATGATAGGAATCCCAGCACTCTAAAAAATTCAGAGACATATCCAAAAAACTATCAATGTGAATGAAATACTTTACCTAATCCTCTGATCACCAACACAACAGTTTTCATTGAGAGCTAGAGGCTTTCCACATGGAATACTGGCTCTGGAGAATAAATCCAACAACTCCCTTTGAAATTTGTTTCATGACAGACTTTGTTTTATTTTGAATTATTCACAAAGATTTCAAACAGTTATTTTTAAATCACCTTACTCAGTTTCCTAATGCTTTTTTCTTCTTGACATTCAAACTTTGTATTATGGAGGTTTAAGCAGGATGGAATTTAGCGAAACACGAGTATATTTGGGAATGAATTGAGCTATATGAATGTGTTAGGTAGCAGCTAGGAATGAGCAGCCAGACGGGAAATAAAGGCAGGCCCTGGCCATTACAATCTAACAAAGAACTTAATACAGGAGGCTAGAAGCAAAGGAAGACATGTCTCACCCATTGACACAACAGTCCTGAGCCTGGTCAGATAAGATTGCCAGGCATTCCAACAAAACACGCAAAACTATGATACTACAGGAGGAGGGGAGAATCCTTAAGACTGGTATTCTGTAAGCTCTATAACAATCTTACTAAGATTGCCAGGTGTCCTGAACATCCCAAGGCCTAGAAGGCAGAGGGAAGTTTTTTGAAATTTTATGTACCATTTCCACTACCTGGGAAAGAACGTGTACACATACCTGTGTTTGGGAAGTCATGTCTCCCCGGAAAAGCTGGCCTACCTTTACCCACCAATCAATACGTAACTTCTTCACCTCCATCCTGTCAACTATATGTCTTTAGAACAAAGGACCTGGGGCTCTTGCCATCCTGACTCTTGCCAGCCCTGCCCTTGCCTTTCTCCCCACCTCAGCAAAGCCTGTTCTCTTCCATTAGAATGTATCACTAATAAACCCTGCATGCACACTAATAGACTTGCTGATCTATAATTTTTTAATGCTTCAGCAAGAAAAACTAGGCTTCTCCCATTAACAGAAGTACCTAATTCAACATTTTCCTAGGCAAATTTGAGATCTTGAACTCATTTACTGAAAAAGATGCTGACTTCTCCAGAGTAAAAAAGTCGGCAGTGCCCAGGTAACAGAAATATACTATTTATCCTCCAGATCTCACACTGAGATGACCACTCTTGGGTGACTCGAGCTATGTAATGTAATTTTACCTTGTTGGTAGATAGGGTGTATGAAAGAATTTGTTGTTTTATCATAGGACTTTGATATTTCAACTACTGCCAGAAGAAAAAAAAAATGATGATGTCTCCATGGCAACATCTGTTTTAGGCAAAGGTGTTATTAAAATACTTCACATAAGGTTCTATGGAGTATGAAAGCCCACACTGAGTGAAGAGTTGTAGACCAGTGATTTGGGTGAGCTAAGTCTGCAATGATCTGTAGTGAGACACTGGCTTGCTTTCTTAAATCAACCATTAAAACAAATACTACATTTTTGAGAGATAGCATTATGGAGATGAACTATCAGTTTTCTTCATGAGTTTTTCCTTCTTGAGGCCTTTGATTGGAGTAGCCCAGAGCTGTGTAGATTCTAAGATATACAGGTGTCAATGGAGTTCAAACATGCGACCTTTTGGTGCCTGGAATGATGTTCTAACCACTGAGCTACCCGGCCAGGGTGAAATAACACACTGTAACCACTATGAAGATCTCAAGTTTCTTCTGCTTTTCCATCACTATTGTGAGTCAAGCTGCAACTCAGCTGTGTTCCTAGGGTTTTTAGACTTGGTGTAGAAGAAAAAAATACTTAAAAAACACTATTGTTCTCACTGGTACCCTCTTTGCCTTGACTTTTTTCAAACAACTACCTCCAACTTGTATGGCACTTTTCTACGTCCTGTTGGCTCCTGCATTAAACAATCCTTCAAGAGAGAAAACAGCCCCCCAAACCCTATCCTGCACTTTTTTTCTGTGCCCAGAGCACATGGGATTAAGGTGAGACCTGAGACTGGGCAGATTATGGAGCAAATTGCTTCATCTTCTTCTAAACTACCAACACAAAGATTCCTCACTCTTTCAGTGTTGTCTGTCTCAGTTCCCCAAATTCTAGAGTCCAGGGGCTGTGCTGATATTGGAGAATACTATCTTTTCCTTTCCTGTCCTCATTTTTTTTTTACCCCAAATAGTTAATGTGACCCAGTCTGCCCTGAAAAGGATGTAGCCCATTTTACTTTTATATGTGAATGTTCCTTAATGAAATAACTGACTAGTGTCATAGGGAAGGCACTTCCAGATTTATTTTTGTATCCTTTGATTCATCTATTTCTAGCTGTGACATTGATGATGTTTATAAAAATTCCTGAGCCTCTACAGGCAACTATGGTTATTATCTTAGAGCATATAATCAAAGACATGTGGGTGGAAATTATGTAGGAAGAAAATTTTTTTTGATTATTTTTTCAAAATTGTGTTTAGTAATAGCAATGATAAATTCAAGAGAAACATTGAACAAACAAAATTTCTATCTGATGTTTTCATACCAAAGTTTATCTTGGTCAAAAATTTTTTTTTTTTTGACTTGTTGGTCTCCATGGATATATTTTAGTTAACACAATAATGGATCATTTTCTTTTGACTCACTCTGATTATCATTCACATGGCAATAGCTGTGAAACTTTAGGTTTTAAAACTCTAGTCATTTTGCATTTTTAAAAGTTCTGAGATAAAGCACTGAGGCTCAGCTTGAACATCAATCATTTAAAAAGTTGATAATCAATGTTAATGGTAATCCTGACAGAGTCTGCATATCTTCTAGAGGTTAAAAGCACAACTATCAGATAAACATATGGACGGGAATTCCAACAACCACAAAAATATAGGACCCCGATTATCAGCCAAAATGCACTAAATTCTGCTCTCAGTTAGGTCATTGTTTTCTTGTTCAGTCCTCATCCAAATTTGAAGCCAAGTAGCTGAATACATTATGACACAGCCATATGGTCATAGTCAGCAAGAACTTCCTAAACAAATCGGGTAAAAATGCATTGTTGTAAATTGGAGCCAAAACATGATATATTGAATTTTAAAATAGGTGACTATAAATTAAAGGTTTCTATTCACTTTCAAATTGCCACTATAACAAATGCATTGTAGCACCAACCCTTTGAGGAGGGAGTTGATACTCAAGGTTCTGACTTATAGCTGAGGATTGTTTGCCAGTTGAGCCTGGACTTGTGATATACTTTGGTTGCAAACTCTCTCCTTCCCAAGCTCTCAGTTTAAAAGTATTGGGGGTAGCTCTGGGAAGTCTTGTGAAGAACTGGGCAAAGCTATGAACTCTGCTCCTCCTGCTAATGTTCCATGTTACCCCAAGATAGTCAGACTATTATGCACTTCAAAGAGAAAAATACCTAATTCCTTACAATAATAAGCATTCAATAGCCATTGGTTTTATACCCATTTCCACTTTCCTTATCCCAAGGACTCTGATTAGCTCTGGATAGGGGAGGGAAGGGCTATATTATTTTAGCACCCTCCTGGGACTTTCCCAGAAAGCTAGTACTCACATTGCAAATTTAAAACCTCATAAACTAAGAGCCTTGAACACTGGAGCTAACAAGGCCTGGAGTTTGGAATGTGGAGGCTCTTAGGTGACTGTGGCTCTTTTTATAAAACTCGTCATCAAGGAGCCACAGTCACAAAGCAGGGCTCTCACGGTGGAGCTGAAAAGATGTTTCTCCAGAAGCACACTTTTATCAAATAAAAATATGGAGGCTATTGGCAAAGAGTTAGATAGAGTCCAAGAAAGTATTAACAAACACTCCATCTAGGTCCTATTATGCAGGAATGAATAATTTCTTCTGGGTAATTGTGGCAAAAGTATATTTAAATTTAAGAAAAGACTAGATAACCCCCTCACCTTTACTTAAAAGTATATTATTATTCTCCATGATGGTACTCTGTAGTCTGTGATAAGCTTAAAGGGGTGTAGTGGTTAAGAACCTGAGAGAGATTATCAGGAGGCCCAGGTGAAAGCACTGCCTCCATTGCTTGTTAACAGTTAGAATTCAGCAAGTCACCTAATTTTTCTAATTATTGGTTTCCCATTCTATCATGGATATCATTTCCCATCCTTTTTCCTAAGCAAAGTTGTATTCATCAAATGAGATAACACATAAGAAACACTTCGAGAATTAGGTAGTGCTATGTAAAATAAATAAATGTTGTTATGAGCATTAGGTATTTTGTCATTGTCTGGTCTAAGAATCAGCCCGAAATGGTTATTTTTAAGAGCTTGCTGCATTAGTATTTAGAGCTTTCCAAGGTCTTATTGTCTATGAGTTCTTGAAGATATTTGTTATAACTGAACTGCACATATAAGGTAATCAATTCATTATGTTGCTGTTAGTCTTATTTCATAAATTTGCAATTATTAAAGTACTTTTAGAAATCATGTTCTATGTCACTTCTTTAGGGATTTTACTATCTGTTCTTGCATCTTGATTTCTTTGTTCTTCCTGCTAGGTTTGAAACAGCACAGTAGGAAAGGGTGGAGAGAGGATACATTTAATAAAGCTTTTTCCATAACTAAGAGCTCAAGAAATGAATCAATGTCATTTTCTAACTGAAGGGCAAGATCACATAATTCACAGTAAGGTAATGAGCCATTTTAGACTTCTATTTAAATACAAACCATCTAGTGTGATAAAGCTGTGCCATTTGTATTAAATCATATAATTCTATTATTTCAATATTAATTTTAGAAAAATATTGCTTTCTGATCCTTCTAGGCATTTAAAATATTTCATTATATTAATTTCAAGAATTAGCTTTAGAACTGTTACTGTGAGTGGTTAAGATGGTTTAATCCTAAATATTCATTGTGTGTGTTCGCACACTTCCAATTGCCTCAATACCTAGTCCCATGGATTCAGATGAAGTTAAAATATAAATCTTTCATATCATGCAGTTTACTCCAAAGGCACCTGTGCTAGAATTCGTTTATTCATTGTGTATTTAAAATATGTTATATGAAAAGTGTGAACTAAATGAATATATATATCAAATCTCATAATAAATCATTCGTTCATGTTTTTATAGTTTTAGAATTGTAAAATATAAGACAAATTATTTTCAAGATATGTGATATGGGAGATAGACGAGTACTGAGGAAGTGTTTGACATACACTGAGAAAGCAGGCATTATTTCCATCTTTAAACAGGAAAAACAGCTCATGCAAGTGGTAGACATTTGTGAGATTCACATATGGCTGAGTGCAAAGTGCACGCTCAGCTGAGGGAAGGCTGTGAGCAAACCTGCAGAGGCAGGAACATGTGATGAGTGTCAGTGTGGTGGCCAGCTGGCTTAATGTGGTCTGCAAAAACGTTTTGTTTATCCTGTATCTTAATTAAAATTCATATAATTTTGCCAACATTAAAAAGCAGGGAAATTTTGGGTTTCCAAATTTTGGGGGAAAAGTGAAATTTTATCTACATTCTACATTCCTACAGCTCTAAATAGCAATTATTTGGAGCTAAGGAACTGCTGATTCATTCAGCAGTAAACTTGTAAAAATTTTAAAAATAATATATGTTCTGTAAAGAGATCTTGAAATGATTCTTTAGGGAGATTAAATGAAGTTTTCTTTAGATCTAATCAAATTTACATTTTAGTTTGTACTCCGCTCACTATCACTAATAATTAAAATAAAGGTTTTTTTTTTTTACCTCAGTTTTTACAGGTAAATCTAGCTGTTCAAGAAATATTTTCAGACTGTCAACAATTTCAGATTTGGGATAATATTTAATCAACTCAGTACATATATACTATTGATTGGTTGATTGAATATGTTTAATGTAAAAAGCTATTTTTACTATCCAATATTTGAATCATATACAATGATAATTGGGAGTTTTATATTTCCAAATCTTTTATGTCCTCTCCACCAAAACAGTACACTGTTATTTATTTCTTCATTGTCATCATCAGGAGAGCAGTAAGAAATTTTGACATAATTTATAACTTCCAGCAAAATAACTGCAGAAATAGCCTGAATTTGGTTGGCTTTGTCTCGTGGAACTGTATCATGCTTATTGTTACAAAACCAAATCTACTCAACTGGAAGACAAATCTTTTTTCTTATATATGAGTTTAATTTTTATCAAATCCAAATGTACAGTATTTTGTGAAAGAGAAAATTTTCCCACTTTTCCCTCTTCTGGCCATTCTAATAATCAAATTGACATGAGACAGATTGACAGGAGAAAATGACCAAATATAGTTGCATAGTGTATATGGGGATTCCCTAAGAATATGGGGCCCTCAAAGACAATTTGGGCAGTTGGGGCTTATATGCCATCTTGAGATAAGGAGAGAGAGGTGGTATTGATTTGAAACTTTAAAGGGGAGAAAGGTATTCACATGTAACTCATGTAACTGGAGAAGCAAATGTTTAATAAACAAATGTTTGTTGGGCCATCTTTAACAACAGGACACAGAGACAACTTTGATCCAATGGGCCTTCCTGAGTTCCTTTGTGTCTGTCATGCACGAGTTCATATTAAGCTGTAGTACTCTGTGATGATAACTCCCTTCCTAGAGCAGATCCTCTATCTAAATTATTCTAGGCAGTTAAAGGGAAGGTCAAAGGTTTCTGCTGGGTCTTCGTTTCTTAAAATTAACCAATTTAAAGTAATCAGTATCCCAAAGTTGGGGTGTCAAACTTCAATATTTAGATCTTTATTTTCCCAGGTTACGTTAGATATGTAATCCAAGGAACAGCTATTTAGAGTGTTCTTACTATACTATTTAGCACTTTTGGATTAGTGATATCAGTAATTTGTAGTGATTATTAGATACTACATAGTAATATGTAATTAGTAATATATTTAGCATTCCATAATTCATAATGTACTTTCAACCTATAATATTGTGTCCCTTTGGACACTTAACTGGAAAAACTGGGCATCATTTAAACATATATGTTAAATATATGTCACTGTCTACTTTCAATCCATACTCTTTACTTCTAAGTTCTGGTAGTGCAAGCAAAACTGATATTAATTTTGTGAATGTGCAGATGACATTGACCTACTTCACATACTTAGTCTTTCTCAGAAATACAATCCCAGTGCGATGCTGAGCTGACTTTGCAAAGTTATTTCTAGTGTTTTCCATTTTTAACAAAACTACATAAAGCACTCGAGATATACCTCCTTTCTGATGTGCTCCCCACTACAGGTTAACAGGGAAGTGCTAGATTATTCCTGGTGAAAGATAACAGTTGAAAACAATAGTGAAGCATTCCTTAGCTCTATTTTATGCCTTAGGCTAGGACTGAGGAACTAGGGGACAAGTCACCTGTTTATGCCAGACAAGTACTAAATGGTGGATCTTAAATTCACATCCAAGAAGGGATTGGTAGGCTTCCTATGAATTTAGAGAAGACTGTGGAATTTAGCTCAGGCCTGTGTTGTATTTGACAGGAACCACTCCCTTCCACTAGAGCAGCATTCTCTGGAAGTTGAAGAGACACCCCTCACCCCTGCCATGTCAGAGTTTTTTACATCTGAGGTTGTGCAGTGGATACTCAGTAGCCTGCCTGAAAAATCTTGAATATACTGTAGTAGAGGCAATACCTTAGAATAGCCGGTGATAATACCCATCAAAACAGCTGAAGATGCTGTCAGAAGAGTCATCATGAGCTAGACAAATAACTACCCATTTTCATAAACAGGCCTTGACCCATGTTAATGAATTCCCCTTTCTTTTAACACCCTTCCCAAAATGGCACAAGTGAATTCTGTGAAGTTAAATGTAGAACCAAGAAGACTGAGGGATGAAAACATAAAAGTAGTATCTGATCTGAAGACCAACACTGAATTATCACTGAAATTCTCATCTTCTCTAAAATATTTAGAGACTAAAATATTTAATTGGCTAAAATATTTTTGCACTAGACTATGAACTAAATTTAATAGCACTAAATTTAGTTTACTCTTTGCCAAAGAAAATAAATGTTTAGAGCCAAAGCGAATCAAGCGAGCTTTTTATTTGCTTATATTTGTATAGCACTGACTCTGAGTTGCTATATCTTGTGCATCTGTGTGTAAAATGTACTGTTTTCTTTCCTTCCTTTCTTTCTTTCCTTCCTTTCTTTCCTTCCTTCCTTCCTTCCTTCCTTCTTCCTTCCTTCCTTCCTTCCTTCCCTTCTTTCTTCTTTCTTTCTTTCTTTCTTTCTTTCTTTCTTTCTTTCCTTTCTTTCTTTCTTTCTTTCTTTCTTTCTTTCTTTCTTTCTTTCTTTCTTTCTTTCTTTCTTTTCTTTCTTTCTTTCTTCTTTCTTTCTTTCTTTCTTTCTTTCTTTCTTTCTCTTTCTTCCTTTTCTTTCTCTTTCTCTCTTTTCTTTCCTTTTTCTATCATCTATCATCTATCTGTCATCTATATCCTTCTTCACCTATCTATCTGATAGATTCATACATTTTTCTATCATCTTGGCTACCTGTCTCAAGTAGCCAGGATAGACTCAACTGTCTACTGAAAGGTAGTCATCAGCCATGCTACCATATGTTTTAAATGTAAATAAAAATAAAGTAGATAAACTTTATATATATTAGTGCTAAATAAATGACTATATGGCCACTCACATATTAATTGACTTCAGTACGGTCTTTTATACTCTAAATAGCCATGGTTTAGTCTCTTATGCTAAAGTTCAGGTTCTTGAACTTTGTATGTGATGGTATGTACTGTATTTTTTGGACCATAAGATGCACGCAGGTTTTAGAGGAGGAAAATGGGAAAAAAATTTGAAGCAAAAAATCTGGTAAAATATTTAATAACATAAATAACATAATATTTCACCAATGTAAATGTAAAGCTACATTCGGACTATACGACCCCCATTTTCCTCCCAAATTTGGGGTAGGGAAGTGCATCTTATAGTCTGAAAAATATGGTAATTATTTCAGAAATGATAATAACTTTCATAATTCCAAATGCCTGATGCTTTTTGATTCCTACTGGAAAAAATCTGATGTAGGCTTTTAAAAATAATGTCACTAAATCAAAAGCATTTCTATGACAATGTGCAATATAGTGTTTCTCTTATTTCTAAAACACAAATGCTTCTTCACTCTACACTAAGCTTTACTGTCACTAGAGAGGCTTTAGCCACTCTATGTAGGAGGGTAGATCTATGTGAATTTAGCATCATTTATTCACTTTTAATTTACAAAATGCCATATGGTTTTATGTGGCTCAAGAAAATATCTGTTCAAAGTCTATCACCTCTTTAAAATCCACATTAGTGTCATAGCTCATATAAATAGCCTCTTGATCTCCCTGATGCAAATGCACACTGAGTGTTGATGATGTGAGTGTTGATGTTGGGATGCTAGACCCAAAAAACAAAATATTTTGGGTCAGATTTGCTGGATAACATGGAGCGTATATATTCAGAAACTAGACTCAATTTATTGGATCAAGAGAGTCAATTGACAAGTATCTCTGCAATAAATCAAGGCTTAGAAATGCAAACAAAACTCAATATAGTCTAATCATTTTGTCATAAGAATAACAAATATTTGTAGTCCTTAAAAATGAATGTAGGAGAATATATTAATTTCCTTTAGACCTTAGTATTATAGACAAGCATATTTTCCCTCATAAGCAAGAATACAATATAATATATGGAATTCCAAAAGAGTGTTTTATATTTATTTTAACTTGAGAAGATTTAGAGGGAAGGCTTGATTTTCATTAATTCCAGTGTAGACATAATTCTTTCCTGCTTTATTTCTTAATATAATTTAAATCTTAGTAGTATCCCATCGGATTTTCCCCAAAGAAAATCCAAGTGTTTAAAGTAAAAGCCTGAAAGATGATTTGCATGAAATTGTTATAATAAAAGAGTATATGGTATAAATTTTAGAATATGGTCATGGTACATTTTAAATGCTCAATATCAAGTTTACATATAAAATTATAGCTTACACTATACTACTTAACACTTTTTGTCTGGCATGTAATCACATGCTGTCTGATGCTGTCATTTAATTTTGTATTGTTTCCTTCCTCACAGGGTACAGTAGAGCAAGCACAGCCCTGGGTGAAAAGATCTAACCTGGAATCCTGCATTACCCAGCTGTTAATCTACCTAGGACTCACTTTCCTAACACTAAGATGTTAGTACAGTCATAGTTCCCTAGGGGGCTGAAAGCACTAAATGAGATGTGTCTTATACTGCATTCCCAAAACTTCAGCACATTTGCACTTAGTTTTAGTTTAATTCTATTTTTCAAAATCTGATTAATTTATTTTAGTAATGGAAATAAAATCACAATTTAAATAACAATAATTATTCCTCTGTCTTCACACCTTTCATGCTTGTTTTATTGAGTATTTTTATCTAAAATTATTTTTATACTTAAGCAAAATTTACCCCACAAATAACCACAACTACTTTATGTTTTATGACCCAGACCTCTGAAACATTTGTGTTTTATTGATGTTGTCCCCTCACTGAACAGAAGCCATCGACGCTCTGAGGTGCACCTGTATGATACCCAGAACCTTTGGAGAAAGATGGACACTAGTACACATTATGAAAAGTCCAAATACAGATGACCAATTGAAATTTTCCTTTTTGCTCAGTTATTCTGGTGTCATGTAAATGTAGCTTCTCTTAAGGAAAGACTTCTGTGAACCAAAGCATCGCAGGTTCGATGCCCAGTCAGGGCACATGCCTGAGTTGCAGGCCATGCTCCCCAGCAACCTCACATTGATGTTTCTCTCTCTCTTTCTTTCTCCCTCTCTTCTTTCTCTAGAAGGAAAGAAATAAAATCTAAAAAAAAGAGAAAAGACTTGATAATGTTATTACAAGATAGTCACTTGCTGATATAACATGGGCTGATACTGTATTCTGTATAGTCATGCCTATAAAATGTATTAAAATGTTTTTAAATTAAAGTTTTATTTCAGTTGGTTTCATTGAAATTAAAAGATACAATATTCTTTTAATTTTGTTTTGCTGAACCCATTTTGTTATCTGAAAAATACATTCCTTAGGAAAGTATTATAAAGTAAACCACACTATTGAAATAGTTCAAGTATATGAAAAGAACTTGGGGGAGTCACAACCAACTCTGAGGTAAAACATTACAGGTACCATGATAAATTATTTGTCCTGGAGTTATGTTGCTAAGGCATGAATAAACTAAAAGGAGAAAATATCAAGTTCTTAGAATTGTTTATGCTTTCATGAGAAACATAATTTTTTTCTTTATATTAGTTCTAGAAAATAAACAAAATCATTGGACTCTATATTAACCTATGGATGAATATTTATGTTGAAAGGATTCAAATTTCAAAAAATATTAAATATGATGTTCAGTCTCATTTCTAACTATCAAACTAAGAAATGTCAGAAGTTTGTTTTCACAGGCATGTTTCCACTACTATCACCTTTTTTTTAAAGTACGGCAAAGAAAAATCATTTCCTTGTATAATTAATAGTTTGGAAGTGTGTGGTGATGTGTTTTCTGTTTTTGTAAACGTACAAGTTGTTTATATTATCATCCATGAAAATAGTGGCTCAGAAAAAAATATTTTTAGTATTGAAATTGGCTTTTCTCCTGTGTCAGCAGTAGTTTGAATTATAACAACAATTTCATGACTATTTTATTTTCTCCCTGTTTGAAAATAAAATTATTTTTAAGTGGGACAAAGAAAATGGTCTAGTCTGGAAAATTACTGGAATTGGGTGGGAAAGAATAGCTGAAAAGGATAAAAGGAAATGGAAAAACATTATGTTTCAAGGTTTAAAAAATGCTCAAAGGATGTAAGACAAAATAAATATAATACTATTCAAACTTTTAATTAATCAGGGTGAAATATAAAAAAATGGTAATATTTTCTTTTAAATAAAAGCTCAGGCACAACATGTGCTCAGTGAAAGTGACGTCCTAACACCCATGTGGGAAAACATCCAGCTTTACTTTATAATTAAAACCCAAGGAATCTTCTGCTCAGAGACAGATGAATGATACAACTTTGTTTTTGAGTTTCTCTTCTCCTTGGGGTTTCTGTTTATTAATGCCACTATTAAGTTTATCTCAGTGGAATTGTCCTCTTAAACAATTAGGCTTGTCCCTTCCCATGCTTACCCAAGCAGAGACAAAACTTACTTGGAAAATAATTCTTTTTGGTGAAGTAAGACTAAGATAAAATCAAGCAAAATGGTTAAATAAACTCAGAGAGTGATATTCATTTAGATTAGAGGCTTAAAACTGATGAGATGTGGTTTCCAGTTGTGTTTTATTTAGACTACAGGGTCTTTTAAGACATTTCATTGTTGCCAACATTTAAACGTTTCACAGAATTAGACAGAAAGTACACCTGACATCTTTTAAGATAGTCAGAAGCAGTGGCAACACTTGGCCAGTGTTCCTACACATCACCAAGCAGTCGGAGACAGGAGCTTCCAGTTCTTTTAGAACCTAAACTTTTCAATTTTTCACACTTACAATAAAGCCATTTAATCTAGTTAAATCAATAGACTGGAGCAGGTTTTATTTTAACTGGGTTAGAAACTCTCCTAAGAATGCAGTCAAGGTGATAGGACCGCAGTTAGCAATACCTTTTTGAATTTACTCACATAGGTTATTAAGAGGCTTCTGGTCCTCCTGACACTTGGTTCACAACATGGCAGTTTGTTGCTCCCAGAGGAGGGACCTGGAGAAGGAAGACAGTGTAAAAAAAGGCCTTTCAAAGTAAATGCCACAGTCTTTTTACAGCCTAAAATCAAAGGTGACATCTGATAACTTTGGCCATATTCTGTTTATTAAAAGTCACAAGATCTAGTTGTAGTCAATGACAGGGGATTACACAAGGTCTTAAATGTTAGGAGGCAGCAAATCAGCAGGGTGTCCTCTTGAAGGCTGCCTACTATAAAGGGTCACCTCATTCAATTGGAAGCCCTGAAAACTATCTTTGAAGGCAAGAAATTTCCTGAAAAGCACAAGCAAATAGCAGGAAACAAAAGGAGAATAAATAAGCCTTGACCTAGGGGGAAATGAAATATAGTACAAATTTACACCATGTTCTAAGGTCTAAGTACAGTAGTCCCCGCCCCTTATCTGCAGAAGATACTTTCCAAGACATCCAGTGGATGCCTAAATCCATGGATAATCCTGAACCCTGTACATATACTCTATGCTTTTTCCTATGTATAGACACTATGATAAAGTTTAACTTATAAATTAGGCATAGTAAGAGATTAGCAACAATAATTAAAAATAAATAGGACAATTATAACAATATACTATAATAAATGTTGTTATATGAATGTGATCTCTCTCTCAAAATATTTTTGAGATATTTTGTACTGACCTTTCACTTAAAAGAAGCACTTTATGGCTTCTCTTTGTCATCTCTTAATTGCCAGCATTCACAACTCTTGCACGTTGGGGCTATAATTAAGAAAAATAAGGGTGATGTGAACACAAGCTCTGCAATATGGCAACAGTCGATCTGAAAGCAAGATGGCTACATAAGTGACTGACAGGCAGGGAGCATTTCCAGTGCTGATATGCTGCTCAAACAGTGATTCGGATTCAGGTGGGACATCACAGGATGGAGCGAGATTTAATCACACTACTCAGAATAAAGCAAAATTTAAAACTTACCAATTGTTTGTTTTCAGAATTTTACAGTTAATATTTTTTAGACTATGTTTGACCTCAGGTAACTAAAATGTGGGAAGCAATACCATAGATAAGGAGGGACTACTGTAAAAGGTGAAAGAAGAGTCACGGTTTGTTGCTTAAACCTGCAAGTGTCTCTTTTACTCATATGGCAAAACATGGCTGCATACCAGCAAAGTAAAACAAAACTTATCAGAAACAAAAGTTCATCATTTGTAGACATTAAAGTAGAAAATGTTAAACCTTTCTATTGTAACAGGTGAATTCAAAAGATGTCTGAGTGCCCCCTGTTGCCAGCATACCTCTAGGGAAACAGCTGCATACAGCAATAAAGATACTCATCATGTGAAGGCAAGGATGGAACCAACAGAGAGGATGACAAACAACCACTAGCTCAGAACCATCAAGAATTGAGGTCTAAATGAGGATAAGGTGAGCTTTATGGAAATCAAAAGTGTTACACATGTACTAAAATGAATTCTTTAATAAACTTGTATAATATCACAATATAACCAGCATGTTTTGTTCTCAAGCAACATTTATTGAACAATTGTTATAAGCAATGCATTTTCTTCTTTATAGAAATTCAGGCAGTCTTCACAAATTCCCTGTCATCTGGGCACTGCACTTTTAAAGACGAGAAAGGGAAGTACAGGAGAGCTAATTTGCTTTCTCACATAGCCTGAAAGCAGTGCAACCTATTTGAACCAAGCAGTTTGTCTCCAGAGGCTCTGCGCCCTTAATCACTCCTTCACTATGAAAGCACAAGTTATAGAATCCCTCGGAGTGTTACGTATTCACCCAGCCTTCTGTCAAAACCTTGATCCTTAGCCTGGAACTCCTTTGTCTGAGTGCACTCAGTATCAGTTGTAGAGTTTCCTGCTACACAATGCAGGATTGGAAAAGGAAGGTGCTCAGGCAGGTATCACTAGTCACCAGTGTTGTTTGAGCTATCTCTGCATATGGGGCAGAGGAAGGGTTGGGATTCATCTTAGTGTAGGTTATAAATTAAAGCATCAGTGAGAGCTGAAATGTCATTTGCACAACTTCAGCCGTAGAAATTTAGGTATATGACCACACTGATTCATCTTGAGTGCCCTTTAAGTGTGGTATATGACCACACTTATATTCATCTTGAGTGCCCATATTGTCTGAAGTAATAGCTATGGCGAGCATGAAAACAAATTGGTATTCTTTTAACAATGCAATATACCTGCAAGTATAGGCAACAATTTTTAAATTTTAATGATGAGAATTTTTGACTAAATATATTTGGACAGGTATTTAATTTACTAGAATGCAAATCATATTCCATGTTATAACAAGTGAAATGAACATTTTCTTTATGTAAATGCTTTCATTTCGTTCATTCTCTAAGTCACTTAAGCTTTGACTTGGAAGACATAATATGTATTTTTACTTACTCTTTTTTTTTCCACTGTGGCTCCAACTCTGCATGTTAGCTTCTAAGAAAAGTGTTTGAGGTTTTATTTTTTTTTATTTGCTTTGATTAAGCAAATCAAAAGTCTGGGCTTTAAACACTTTTTCAGGAATGCAATTAAATTGATGAATGTTAATAATGTTTAGTTACATAAAATGGGAGTGTCTAAAATTTTTGAATTTGATTGGGTTTTAAAAGTGCTTACAGAAAAGATTGCTCCTAGTCACTTATCCATCTGTTTGTATTAGAACAGCAGTACTGCCCAGCAGTACGTATTTTCATACAATTTTTCGTTCATAAAATTATGTGGGTCATTCTTTATAGTTTTGTGAAAATATCAATTTCTATCCAAAATTAAGCAAAGATAAAAATTGAAGTTACTTTAAACAAAATGTCTGTCTTGATTTCGCTGACATTCATTGAAGCTAGTTCCTCTCATTTTGTGGTTTTGCATATTTAACTTATTATTTTATCTTTGTGTCTCATACTAAACAATTCTGTACTCATCACCGGTCACCATTAATCTTCCTCATTTTCTACATCCTCGTTATCTTTTGTATGTCAACATGTCAGAATACCTCAGAGTTTATACTCAGTCCTCTTTTTCTTTTCTCTCCCTACTTAATATCCTTTATGAAACTTTTTGTTCAATGGCTTCTAATTATATCTATGTGCTGATAACCATTGCACTTCATTTCTAGTCCAAAATATTCTCCTGAACTCTAGACATGTATCCATATGACTATTCAACATCTCCACTGAATGTGTAGTGGACATCTTAAATTTATTATACTCAAAACTGGATTATTGATTCCTACCCCACACTACCCACCCCACACCACTTACTAAGCTTGTTTCTACCACAGTATTTTCATCTTTCAGTGAATAGCACTGTCATCTGCCTTGGTGCTAAAGTTAAAATTGCATCATCTCTCTCCTCGCCCATAACCTATACAAGTTTTGTGGATTTCTGATGTGTGGGTCACCGGCCAGCAGTGATCATGGAACGCTGCAGATGGCCCGACGATACGCGAGAAAAAACATGCACAGAGACAGACTAGTTTCTGTGGAGAAATAGGGACTCCCCTCTAGTGGGGAGCACTGATTTACCATCCAAACCTGCTTTTATTGGGCTCGTTTTGCATAATAATTCAGGTAAAGTACAGTACTCATTAGGGGAAGTAAGGAACCATAGAAAACAAGGAACTCTGCCAGTCTATTTTGAGTCGGGGTCAAAGAGCTATAAGACTTTGAGGAACAAACTAACTTCCTCCTTGGACCCCTCTCATTCAACTGAGAGCATTCTAAACAAAGCAGGTTTCACAGTAATTTACATATTCTTTCTTAGGCCTGATCACCCGGGGAATCCTCCCTTTTCAGCACAGAGCTGCACCACCCTGTCATTGTTTCAGGCTTAGGTGGAGCAAGGGAACTAAGGCAACCAAGAGATAAGGGGATTTTCTCCCAGACGATGAGAACTCAGGCTATGTCAAAGCCGATGAGTGTGGGTCTATCACCCCCTTTTGCTGCAGCCCCCAAAGTCCTTCTTTTGGGGGGCCTCCCAAAGTGATCGTGCCTGTCTTAGGTCGTTCCCCCTTGGGGAATCTTACCCGTCTTTGGCTAACCGACCAAGCTTTGGGGTTCAGTTATGAATGAAGCAGCAGAAGCAGTGTTCTTGCCAGGGAGATAGCTTTTGTCTCCTTGCTGGCTTACGGTTCCAAGGGTGTTCCCTCAGCCTTAGCCTAGGTGGGGGTTTCAGCTTCTGATACCCGTCAGGGCGGTTCCCAACAGATTTCACCTTCAAAATACATCTGGGAACAATCACTGGGTTGTCTTTTTATTTTGTTGATATTTTCCTTTGCTGTGCAGAAAATTTTTATTTTGGTGTAGTCCCAAATGCTTATTTTTTCTTTTGTTTCTCTTGCCTGAGGAGAAATATCTGATAAAATATTGCTGCAAACAATGTCAGGGATTTTGCTGCTTATATTTTCTTGTACAGTTTTTATGGTTTGGGGTCTAACATTTAAATATTTAATCCATTTTGAATTTAGTCTTGTGTGTGGTATAAGAATGTGGTCTAGTTTCATTTTTCTGTACATATCTGTCCAGTTTTCCCAATACTATTTATTGAATAAACTATCTTTATCCCATTGTGTGTACTTGCTTTCCCTGTCAAATATTAATTACTATACAGGTGTGAATTTATTTCTGGGCTCTCTATTCTGTTCCAGTGATCTATGTGTCTATTTTTATGCCAACACCATGCTGTTTTGATTACTGTGGCCACATAGTATAGTTTGATACTAGGCAGTGTGAGTCCTCCAACTTTGTTCTTCTTTCTCAAGATTGCTGTTGTTGTGTGGAAACTTTTGTCGTTCCCTATAAATTTTAGAAATATTTGTTCTAGTTCTGTGAAGTACATTATTGGAACCTTGATAAGAATTGCATTGAATTTATAGATTGCTTTGGGTAGTATGGACAATTTAATGATGTTAATTCATCCTTTCCATGAATATGGTATGTGCTTCCCCTTATTCGTATCTTCAATTTCTTTATCCAGTGTCTTATAATTTTCAGAGTACAGGTCTTTCATATCCTTGGTTAGTTTTATTTCTAGGTGTTTTATTCTTTATAAAGCAATTGTGAATGGATTATTTTCTTAATTTTGCTTTCTGTTAGTTCATTACTGGCATATAAAAATGCAACTGATTGCTGGATATTAATTTTGTATCCTGCTTCTTTGCTGAATTCATTCATCAGTTTTAGTAGTTTCTTGGTGGAATCTTTGGGGTTCATCATGTCATTTGCAAATAAAGACAATTTTACTTCTTCCTTTCCAATT
Source organism: Phyllostomus discolor (assembly GCF_004126475.2). Taxonomy (NCBI): domain Eukaryota; kingdom Metazoa; phylum Chordata; class Mammalia; order Chiroptera; family Phyllostomidae; genus Phyllostomus; species Phyllostomus discolor. The sequence continues at coordinate 38,744,125 of NC_040906.2, forward strand.
TCAATTTCTTTTATTTCTTCTTGTCTAGGCTAGGGTTAAGGCTAGGGTTTTCAGTATTATGCTGAAATAGAGAGGTGAAACCAGGAATCCCTGTCTTGTTCCTGATCTTAAGGAGAATGCTTGTAGTTTTTGTCCATTGAGTATGATGCTGGCAGTGGGTTTGTCATATATGGCCTTTATTACCTTGAGGTATGTTCCCTGTATTCCTACTTAGCTGAGAGTTTTTAACATAAATGGGTGTTTGATTTTACTTGACCTTCATATTTTGCAAACTTCTGCTTTTTACATAGTTAAGCACATTATGTTATCAATTAATACATCTCCTAAAATACTGCCTATAGTATATTTTGACTTTATTTGTTACATTTTAGGAATCCCTACTATTTTGAAACAAGCTAACATCGGTGTAATTAAAAATATTATTTTTCATTAAAAATAATTGCTTGAATAACATTAACTTTTGACCCCTTTGAAGATAATTTTGTGATTTTTTTCACCCCTTATTTCATTTTCTTTACAATGTTTCAACTTTGTTTTAGGGAAATGAAACATTTACTTTCAAGTCATTTGTCTTCACTACTTAAGAGTTGAATTTAAAATGTTATGCAAACAAGTCTTCTGCAAGTTTGTTTTGATATGACCTTAACAAAAATATGGTTATTTATTTATAATTTGATCAGTGCCATGAATGTAATGATTGTTATGTATCAATTGAATCTAATTTTCAAGATAAGGTATGACCAGGGAAAGCTTTTATGGAGAAGTAAAATTAAAAGTGGGGATATAGGATAAATAAGAAAAAGCCAGGCAAAGTTCGGGGAGGAAGTGGAAAAAGAAACATTCTACAGAGAGGAGAAAAATATGTGCAAAGACCTTGAGGTGGAACAGCAAAGGAGAAGTTATAGAAACAAAACCAGAGTGGCTCATTTGCATTCAGTGATGAGAGTATTTTAGAAATGAGCTTGGTATAGCAGGAAGAATTTTAACAACAAATAGAACATGTTAATAAGGTTAGATTTAAAATGTAAAAACAACATGGGGCATTTAAGTATTTGGTATGTAAACAAAAGCCAAAATCTCATTTGAAATAAAAAAAAGTGTATTTTAGCCATATTAGGAAAAAAGTGATTTGTTTGAGTGAGGGCAAGAAAACCTGAGATCAATTGGAGCTGTGGCAGTTCGTACTTGACAAGTAAGGGTGGGTTGGACTATGAGAGTTAAAATGGAAATGGTGAGAAAGAGGTAAATTTGAGAGATATTGAGGCATGAAATCTACAGACTATGAACACTCGTAAAGAGTAATGAAGAGAAAGTGTCTGCAGCACTAACATCAGTTCAGTAAAAACATGATCTTTTCATCCTGATGAGGAGATGATAAAAAATATCACCGTATCAGTCAACATTTTCCATTTCTCATTTTCAATGAACTCCCTTTTTATTTTTAATTTATTTCTTTTTTAAATTTAAATTATTTTATTGAACTCTCATTTTAAATGTCCACTCTACATTAAATATCCTTTGCCACTTGTATAATTTCTTCTCAAAAATTAATGAGGTCCTTTTTTCTCTTTTTGTGTCAGGCGTAACACAGCTCTTGATTCTTTTCAGTAACTCCCAATACCCACCCTGTTTTGTTTATTTGTTTTGTCTTTGAAAAAAATCAAATAAACACATGATTTCAGTATCAGAATCTTCTGTAGCTTCACTGCACACAGAATAAAAGACTAAAAATGTTTGTCTTTTCTCAATTCTGTTTTCTTAATGTGTTGCACTTGAAATAATTTCTGTAGAATTACAAATCCAATGTGAAGAAGCTGTCTCTTATTTATTAACTGCATGGGCTTTAACTGGTAGAAAAAATCCTTCTCCTGTTTGCCTGACCTATGACCCCATTGTTTGATGACATATTCTAAGTGCCCAAGGGTGGCTTTAAAAATGTAATTTGGTTTTAGATTTGATTCTGTTGTTGTTTTCAAAGTGGCACATCATCTTACACAGCAGAGGTTTTATCTTGCAGCCCTTTTAAAGTACATTAATAAGAAGCTGTGTGACTAGCTTAGACTTTTATTAAAATTTAAATCTTGCATTGGAAATGTATTAGAGTTCCCCAGAGAAACAAAACTAATAGTGTGTGTAATATATATATATGTGTGTGTGTGTATGTGTGTGTAACATGAAGAACTAACCCACGTGATCATGGAGTCTGAGAAGTGCCATGATCTGCTGCCTATAAACTGGGGAGTCAAGAAGCTGGTGGTGTAATTCCAGTCTGAGTCCAAGGACCTAAAAAGCAGGGAAGAGCATGGTGTAAATCCTAGTCCAAGATCAGGCAAAGACTGATATCCCAGCTGAAGTGGGCAGGCAGTAGGGTAACACATACTGCCTTTCCTCTGCTTCTTGTTTTATTCAGGACCTTGATCACTTACATCAAGGAGGTAAATTTACTTTGATGAATCTACCAATTCAAATGCTAATCTCATCTGAAAACACCTTCACAGACATACTCAGAAATAATATTTAATTTGGACACTGTGTGGCCCAGCAAACTAACACGTTAAAATTTACCATCAAAGGAATAATTTGCTATACAAAATGGCATATACACCAAAAATCGAAGCATTTATCGCATTATAGGTTGTCAAAGACAAAAATGCACCAATTATGGATAAATGTTATTCAGTCTATTGCAAAAAGGAGAGCATCGCAGGTCAGAAGATGAATGTTCTTGTAGGGTAATTTTGGCTGAGACTTTTTTTAAAGTTTTATTTATTTATTTTTAGGGAGGGAAGGGAGGGAGAGAGAGAGAGAGAGAGAGAGACTGAGAGAGAGAGAGGGAGAGATACATCAATGTGCGGTTGCTGAGGGTTATGGCTTGCAACCCAGGAATGTACCCTGGCTGGGAATCGAACCTGGGACACTTTGGTTCCCAGCCCGCGCTCAAGCCACTGAGCTACACCAGCCAGGGCTGGCTGAGACTTTTATAGGTAGAATAGACAAATTTTCAGGTTGGGCGATTTAGAGTTGTGATTTACAATCATGGACAGTCAGCTGAATGGGGAATGTTTATCTCTGTGTCTAGCTCTTTTCAGAAGGGCAAACAATTCTAATCTCAGCTAATAATTCTTGAGACAAAGAATAAAATTCAGAGAGTCTAGTCATAGATATTCAAGAAGTTGGCTGCAAGTCTTTTGAAAGTCAGTGAAAGAGTAGACAGTGAGTCTTATCTAAGTCTTATGGGGAAGACTGGTCTTTATGATAAATTGTTTTCTGGAAAACAAAATGATAAAAAGATCTCAAAAAAACAGAAGTATAGAGGGATTTCTTAACAATCACTATTTTGGAGGGGAAATGGGCTTAAGTAAAGTTTAACACTGTCAAATTTGTACAGGTGAGTTCTAAATATTTTGCATAAATATATTTCTTTTGATTACTGCTTCAAATGAACTATTTATTTTACAAAACTGAGTCTTTATGCTCTTTAGCAGTTGGGAATCCTTAAAATCCAGGAATGGCCTTGCTGTCTATTCATCACAGATAACATTGTTGATCAGTTAAATTTCATAGGATAATGCAAATGAGATATAAAGTTTAAACTTTTCTACCTTTATGGAATTTTTACATTTTAATAATGTTATAAACCAAAGAAAATAAGAGATAAATTTATACAGATTATTAATTCTGGAAAATTATCTTGGAGATGAAGTTCTTCAGAAGAACATCTGAAAATTATTTCTAAGGTGGTTGAAAAGTCTTACATCCACAACTCCCAAACTAGTTGAGATTGTTCTTGGAATTACTATTATTATTTATAATTAGAATGTTTTAGATTTTATCTTTCTTCTGAAAACCTACATAGTTTAATAAAAGAGTATTTTAACCCCCTATTATACTTTTCACAATAAATATGTACTGTAGTTGTAGAGATTTGGAAGACACAACTATTCCTTCTTGTGAACCACCAAAACATAAGGATACTGAAGCTTTGTACATTATTTTATATTAAACAAACACCTGCTAAGTTTTCTAATTTAATTTTTAAAGTAATACAGCATATACTTATCAACATTTTAAAAATGTATCTGGTCTTGGAAAGAGTTCAATTTTCTTTCATAGTGTCTTGCATTTCTCCATATAAATTAATACTGATCAGAATGTTGTGACATTCTTCAAATTCAAAATGATTTTCAACTATTAATAAATCTTAACATCTCTCTGATGTAATTATATGTTAAGGAGTGTGATTAGGAAGGTTCATGAACCACCTAGTTTCTGGGAATCTGCAAGATTTCACTATTACATAAAGATGAAGTTGTTACAGCAATAAAAATGAGACATGGAATGATATATATCTTCAAATGCACATTCCCAAAAATCTAAAGACATTCGTTAGGTGTTTGTTTTTTACTGACATTAGTGCAAGTAGAAAGAATATGTCTAACATTTTTAAAGCAATATGTGTTTTATGTTTGTAACTTTTCAAAATCTGAACTGATTTGAGAGAACTCTGTTCAGAGTTCTAAGATTTGAGAAACTAGATACATGAATACTTAGCATATCTCTCAACATAATTCTCTGGAACATCAATTATTTCTGAAGTGCTCTATGCAAAACTTGGAAAAAGACAATAAAATATTAATTCCTAAGAGTTCTTAAAAGGCAAGAATTCGAGGCAGTTGATTGAAGAGATATGTGCATTATTTAGATAAAATCAAGCTGATGACCATGTAGACTTTTTATCTTTTGGTTAGGGTTATAAAAAATGTTAGCTTGACATATTTTAGCCCTGTTGGAATAGTGTTCAAATTCTATGCATACAAAGACAAAAGAAGGCAGAGCTGAGATTTTTTTCTTGAAAAGAGCAGTTTTTCCTATACTCAAAGAATATGAGACGCTTCGCTTGGAAGGTTGTGACAGCAAGATCACACTATTTGAATACACCATTGGGAATTAAAAAAAAGAAACAACTTGATAAGGCTGCTGAAGATTATTTAACTTTAAGCAAATTGTATTTTTAAGTTCTTGCCAGATGAGTTTGTAAAAAGAGAACTATATATTTTCAACAGACTAGCATGATATTTAAGTATTATGAGAATATGAGTAAGACCAACCATATGCTGACAAGGTATGTGATTATTTTAACTGAATTTCTCTATTTCACTTACTTGTGTTGTTATAGTCTGAGTTAGTCAGGGATTAATACCAAGCTTGGGGAGATCCACTTCTGCCATGCCAGTGTGAGATCTGAAGACTAGCTCCTCAGCAAAACAACCTAATTGGTAAAAAGTATATATATATAAAACATTTAAAGTATATGGAAGTTGTCCTAAGGGCATACAGCAAATGAATAAATATTTATTCAGCAGAATTTGCAAGATCTAAGTAAAAACAATAAGAGCACGTGACACTTGTGTTTACTGTGAAAACTAGAACAATCTGCTCCTTATCCCAGTCTTACACTCCCTTCAGCGTGACAAGAACTCCACTATAGGAGTATGTGACCAAGCAAAAGAGGCTTTCTCCCCTGGCCCCCAGCCAAAGAATAGAGTTCTGTATTAGTTTCATGGGGCTGCTGTAATAAGTTACTACGAACTTGGTGGATTAAAACAACAGACATTTATTCTAAATTTCTGGTGGCTCCAGGTGCTCCTTGACTTGTGGCCCTTTCTCTCCATTCTATGTTTCCATGGTCACATTATTTCTTCCTTTATGTTTCACTTGTATGGATATTCATTATTAGATTTCAGGCTCACTCAAATAAGCTAGATGATACTCTTATCTCAAGACCCTTAATTTCATTATGTCTGCAAAGACCCTTTCTCCAAATAAGGTTCTGGGAATAAGGATGTAGACACATATTTTTCAGGCCACCATTTAGTTTAGAACAGGTTGCCTTCTAGTCCTCCCAAATTTACATTTGCCTCTTGCACAAAGAACATTCACTTCATCACAACATTCCCCAAAGTTTCAACCTTTTACAACACTAACTCTAAATCCAAAATATCTAAATATCATCATCTCAAAAGTCCCACATGTTATCATCTAAATTATTTAAATCAGGTATGGATGAGATAGTGGGTATAATTCATCCTGGAACAAAATTCCTCCCTATCTATGGACCAATAAAGCTAGAAAACAAGTTATCTATTTCCTCCAAGATACAATAGGGAACTGCCATATAGGAATGTGACAACAGTTATAAACATTCTTGTTTTAAAGGGGAGAGAAAGAATAAAAGAGTCACTGGTTCCAAGCACATTGCAATTCCAGCAGCCAAATTCTATTAGATTTTAAGGCCCAGGAATAGTACCCTGTGGCTCAGAGGTCTGCTCCTATGGGACCACAGTCTGGGTTTATTCCATAGGCACTTGCACTCAAGACAGCTCCATAGGCTCCCCAGAAGCAGTTCCATAAGCCTTTGGTTCTGTGCCTCTGGTGGCTCAGTAGGTCTCTACCCTTTGTTCCTGTTCCTCCAATTTATGCCACTACACACATGCCTCTGGCCTCTGCCTTGGTGTCACAGCTCTAAAGGTCTATGTGCCCATATTTCAGTAGATCTCTATGCCTATGGCTCATTCTTCCTTTTTCTTGAAGGATAGTACCTGAGTGGCAACATAAGGCTTTTTCCTGCTCTAGGATTTTGGAAATCTGACAGCCTTCTTTCTCTTCATTTTTCCCTGTCTCTATCCCTGTTCGGGCTCAGTTGGCAGTGTTGCTACTGATGCAACATGCACTGAAACTGAGTGGGTCTGTCTCCTGTAGATGTCATGGGGCTTCATACCATCAGACTAAAAGGCCCTCCACAGATCTCACTTAAATTATTCCATCTCTGTTCTCCACAGATGGTTGAGTGGTATGAGTCACATACCTAATCTGTTCAATAAATGCTTGTCCAGCCATACACTTAGCCTTCTCTCCAGAGCCTGCTTTCTTAACAGTGTTTAATTTTAGTGTCTTCTGTAAATTGGGTAGGCTAAGAATTTTCTAATTTTTATTGCTAAATAAAAATTTGTTGCATAATTTATTATATAAGAAAATATATATAATAAATTCTCAATTATCCATGCTCCTAAATGAATTAATCTTAATTATTAGTAAAACATTTTTAATTACTTGGGTTAAGTCATATCAGATGTTAATGTCTATTTCATTCAATTCTGCTCTAATTTTTCTTATTGCCTTTCTTCTGCTGACTTTGGCTTGTATCTGTTCTTTTTCTAGTTCTTTAAGATGTAATATTAGGTTGTTTACTTGGGATTTCTCTTTTTTCTGGAGACAGAACTATAATGATATAAATAAACTTCCCTCATTACTGCTTTCACTGCATCTCAGAAGTTTTTGTACGTCATATCGTCATTTTCACTTGTCTTTATAGATCTTTTGACCTCCCCTGTTATTTGTTCTTTGACTCAGTCATTTTTATTGTATGCTGTTTAATCTCCACATATGTGTGGGTTTCTTTACTTCTTTTCTGTTGCTGATTTTTTATTTCAAAACATTATAGTCAGAGAATATGCTTGGTATACTTTAATCTTCTTACATTTAAGGTTAGTTTTGTGAGCCAAACTGTGGTCAAACTTTGAGAATATCCCATGTGCTGTGGATAAGAATGTATAAACTGATGTTAATGGACTGAAGGGCTATGTAAATGACAATTATGTCCATTTGTGTTAAAGTGTCATTTAAGGCCAATATTGCTTTATTTATTTTCTGTTTAGATTATGTGTACAAAGCTCCCTAACAATGATTGTGTTTTTATCTGTTTCTCCCTTTAGTTCTATTAGTAGTTGCATGTCCATCTTTGTCTCTTGTTACCCGTGTTATCTTAAAATTTGTTTTTTTTTTTTTCAGATATTAGTATGACTGCCTCTATAATTCTCTGGATGTTATTTGCTTGGAGAATCATTTTCCACCTTTTGCTTTGAGTCTAACCTTGCAGCGTAGATGTGTTTCCTGAAGGCAGCTTATGGTTGGGTTTTGTTTTTGATCCAATCTGCTGCTCTGTGCAGGGAACCATTTGCTGAGTAATAGCTGTTCAAACTGTCAAAACTTCAAGGGGAGAGACCAACAAGATCTCTCATGATACCTTCCCTCTAAAGTCACTCCTTAATTTATTTTTATACATCATCTTTCCAGGTGAAGTTTTATTAATCTACTATCTAACTTTAATGACAGCAGAATATGATACTTTCTATGAAAACAGCATAGTATTTTACCATGTGACCAAGACTCTTGTTATTATTTTTTTTCATGTTTTGTGACACCAGTTCTCACTTCTACTGACTAAAGAGTGGCTGGACATGGGTGTTAGAAAAAGCAGGCTGAAGAGAAAGTTAGGATGGGGTCTTTGGTCCTGATCAGCCAAAGGATGATGAGTAGGTTTATGGAGCAAGATAGGAATAATAATGGAATCTGATTTCACTGCATTGACTGGTGTGGGGAATACACCATTAAGGTGAGGGAATACAGCAGGGTAGTTCAAGGCTCTTTAACCTTAATTTCTGATTCCTGCCCCACTTAGGTTAGGGAGTTAGGACACATGAGTGAGGTGAGGAGGTGAGATACATGGAGTATTCTACTCACTGTGAAACATATGAATGCATTACAAGAGTAAGGATTTTATACAGAAGAAAGGTGAGATAAGCTTAACTTTTGTTTATTGCTCATCAAATTGCATGTTGCATGGAAAGGAATGACAAAATTCAAGCTCACAGAATATCCCAGCTTTTCTCCAAATTTATTCATTTGCATATTTACAGAGGCAAGGAGATAATTACAAACTTAGAGTTTGGCTCTGTCTCCTGACAGGTTAGATTGTGCAAACACAAAGCTTGTTTATACATTTAGAATAATTTCTTAATTTTATTTTTTAAAGTATTTTATTTATTTTTAGAAAGGGGGAAGGGAAGAAGAAAGAGAGGGAGAGAAACATCAATGTGTGGTTGCCTCTTATGCACCCTCTACTGGGGACCTGGCCTGCAACCCAGACATGTGTCCTTATTGAGAATCCAAACAGCAGCCTTTTGGTTCACAGGCTGGCACTCAATCCACTGAGCTACACCAGCCAGGCCAGAATAATTTATTTAATAGAGAAAATGACCATGCTATTAAAATGTGATATAATGTCATTAATAACCGAGTTAGCAAAAATCTAGTTAATAGAAGCTTATCTATATATAGAAAGACAAATTATAATATGTATAAAGGCTGGCAGTTACAGTACAATACAATCTGGAGCTCTGTCTTTTGTACTACTCTTCATGTATTAGGTAATATAGACCTTAGAGAAAAATACATAAGGAGTCATACTTGTTTGCTAAATAAAGTCAATTTATAATTTTCTTTGCTTTGAAGTCTGTTCTGCCTGAAATTAATATATCTACCCTTGCTTTCTTTAGATTAATACTAGCATGGTATGTTTTTCTCCATATACTCTTAATTTATACACATCTTTATATGTAAAGTGACTTTCTTATAAACAAGGTATAGTTGAGTCATATATTTTGGTCCACTTTGACAATATCTTTCTTTTAATTGGTGGATTCAGGCCATTGCCATTCAAAGTTATTGTTGCCATAGTTGGATTAATATCTACCATATTTGTTACTGTTTTTTGCCCTATTCTTTGTTTCTATTTTTGTCGTCCACTCTTTTTCTGCCTTTTGAAAATAGAATAATATAGAATCATATATTCTATTTTCTTTCCTTTCTTAGCATATTGATTATACTTCTAAAACTTTTTTAGAGATTGTCCTGGGGTTTGCAATATATATTCACAACTCATCCAAATTCACTTCCAAAGAACACTTTACCACTCAAGGGGCAGTGTATGATAAGTTAACAGAATAATCCTTATTCATTTCTCTTGGCCCTTGTCTCATTGCTGTCATTTATTTCACTTATCTATAAACATATGTAAACTTACATGTATAAGCATATATAAGTACATAAGATATACACATAAGAAGGTGTAATTGAATATTTTGTTAGTAGTATTTTGAACAACTATCATCTATTAGATCACTTAAGAATAAAAATAATAACAATTTTTTAGTTTACTTTCACTTATTCTTTCTTCATTGACTCACTTTAATTTATGTAGATCAAAGTCACTGACGTATGTTATGTTCCTTCTCTCTAATGAACTACTTTTAACATGTTTTGCAAGTCAGGTCTACTGGTAACAAATTCCCTCATTTTTTTGCTCATCTGAGAAAGTAGGATGAGCAAAATTTATTTCTCCTTTACTTTTCAAGTATAAATGCTTAGGAAAGTAAATTTTAAGTTGGCATTTTATTTTTCTCTACACGAAATATTTCACTTCACTCTCTTCTTGTTTGCATGGCTTCTGAGACAAAGGCCGATATAATTCTTTTCTTTATTCTTCAATAAGTGAAGTATCTTTTTCTTTTAGCTTCTTTCAGTTTTTTCTTTATGTTTGATTTTCTGTAGTTTGAAAATGATATTTTTGCATGTAGTTTTTTTGGAATTGATCTCCTGTTTTTTGTTCTCTGAACTTTCTGGATCTGTAGTTTGGTGTCTGAAATTATTGGGAAATTCTCAGTTACTAATGTTTCAAATATTTGTTCTGCTTTTTTTCCTGTCTTTTTTTTGATATTCCCATCATGTATTTTTTTCTTTCAGTTTTTGTTGTATTTGCTTTTTGGTTTTCAAGGATTCTTTTTATTTATCCTCTTCCAACTCAGAGATTCCTTTCTTATCTATGCCTCTCCTACTAATAATGCCCATCAAAAGCATTATCTGTTTCTATTATAGTGTTTTTGATCTTTAGCATCTCTTTTTTGGTTTTTTTTTAGGCTTTGCATCTCTTTGCTCACATTGTCCATCTGTTCTTGCATGCTGCCAACTTCATCCATTAGAGCCCTTAGCATGTTAATCAGAGCTGTTTTAAATTGCCAGTCTGATAATTTCAAAAATCCTCCCAGGTCTGGTTCTCATGTTTGCTCTGTCTCTTCAGATTATACTTTTTGCCTTTTGATATGCCTTATAATTTTTTCTTGACAGCAGGACATGATGTACTGTGTAAAAGTAACTGCTATAAATGGGCATAAAACAATGTGGTGATGAGGTGTGTGTATGTGAGTGGAGGGAAGCATTCAATAGTCCTAAGATTTAGGGTCTTAGTCTTTTAGTGAGACTATAATTCTAGAGAGTAAACTTTTCAAAAGTTTTTCAGTTTTCTTCTTCCTCCTTAGGTGGGATGCAATGGTTGATTGGGCTGAAGTTGGGTATGTCCCTTTTTCCACCCGGAGAGCTACAACTGACTGGAGTCTGGTATTCCCCTTTTCATGGTCAGTGAGGCTTTAATAATATACCAGGAAGTTATGTTCTGGTTAGGTAGTTTCTCCTTTAGGACAGGTCTTATTAAGATAACAGAGCATCTGATGTATCTCAGAATGGTTCCTTTTCCTTACCCCAGCTTATGTAAGCAGGAGGGAATTTTTCTCTGATACTTACTGTGGGAATCTGATCTCCTTAGGGTAAATCTCACAATATTAATCTCACCATATCTTTATGGTTGCCTGTAGTTTTTTTTAATCCTCATCCAAGGATATATTTGTTGCTTTTAGATGAAGAGAAAGGGGGAGAGAGATTTCTTTGCTGTCACCTCTGTTCATTCATGGCAAGTGTATGTCCTTTTATTTCCTGAGCTCAGTTATAATAACAGCGGTAGAATTTTTGCCTGCTATTACAATATTTGAAACATTTAAGGATTTTATCTTTTACTGCCATTTCTCCTGAATATTGATCACACTTTCTTGTTTCTTTGCATGTTCAATTTTCAGGTATATCCTGAACACATGGAAATCGGTTGTTATAGAGACAATAGACTATTATATTTCCACAAGTTTATTAATTTTTTAAATTTTTGTTTTTAACAGGCAGTTAACTTGGCTGAACTGTCTCTAACCCTACTTTATTTGATGGATAGCGCTGAAATCTCTGTTCAGCTCTTTTGACTTGGCCAAGCTGCTCATAGACTGGTGCACACATGCATAGTTTAGAGTGTAAGCCAGAGATTTGGGCAGCGTTTATATCCAGAACATGGGACTTGTCCTCCCTGTTTTTCTCCTTTTCTTCACTCTTTCCTTTCCTTCCCAAGTGCTGTGGTCACATTAAAAACTTTGTCCTTTGTTTTGTTTTGTTTTTCTGCAGGCAACCCTGCAGATTCTCTGGGTCTCAGCCATCCCACTCGGCTGACTGGGGTGTGTCCTCAGAGGAAGAGCTGTACAAAAGGGGACCTCATTCAGGGCTTCTCCCTCTTTCCAAATGTCAACCATACTCCAATTTCCATCTGGTTCAGTCATTCTGCAGCAACTTCAAGTAGTTTTTGTAAATAATTTTTACACAGTTGTATAGTTTTATAGTTGTAATCTCTGGGATGATTGTTGCACTAGAAACCCCTCCAATTGCTGGAAGTAGAATCTCAATTCAAATAACTTTTAGCATTCTCTTCTATTTTGAATGCAGAGCCTAATGTTATCTGCTCTGTCTGCCAAGCATTTCTAGGAAAGTATTTCTACTTGCAGTGACTCACAATTTTAATGATTCTCATATTGATTGTTCATTATTAACTGATACACAAAGGAGGCTGTCATAGACAATAAAAAGAAATTAATTATTTTGTACAAACTTCAAGAGAAAATGATGTGAGATGTAAATACTGATCAAGATGAAACAGTTTTTATAGTAGATTAATAAACTTTATAAGAATAAAACATATACATTAGTTATTTAAAAGAAAATGTAGTATATATAATGCCATAGTTATAAAGTTGTATCAATTTATAAACTAAATAAGCAGTTGAATGTTATGATAATTTAATTCTTAATTAAATGCAATTTTAATCTATTAAGAATGTAATTTTAGAGCACAAAGTGAACATTAGCTCATTTTTCTTCAAAGTTTCCCAGAAGTTATATATATTAACATTTTATACTATCTTACTGATTATTTTTAACAAATCAAAAATATTTTGTATTTATCCACCCTGGAAAAAAAATAATTCACCACTAGTTTTTACCTTTATGAGCAATAACTCATCAATCTCAATGTGTTTTATTGAAGGTCAACTTTATGCAGTTGAATTAAAAAGAGGTCATTTATTGTATTTGTCTCTTGGACCTTCATTCAGCTGAACTAATGCAACTTGAACAGTATAAGGATAGAGATCATTTACTAAGTGGAGCCCATTTATTATAAAATGTTAAGAAAATGAATTTTGTTTTACCTTATATTCAGTGTACTTTAAAAAAACTTGTTAAATATTTTCTACTTTATATACTGTTACCATCCATAATTGAAAACAAATAAATATGATGTGGAGATTATTAACCAGACTGCTCAATTTTTTCAGTGACAAACTTCTTAGTTTTTTGTCATCTAAAATGGGTGTGATAATAATGATTTTATCTGGTCATCTCATAGGGCTGGCTATTAAGGGGACATTATACATGAAGGTCAGGGAAATTTAAGAAGTCCATATGAAACAATACAACTTTAAATTAAGAGGGTAGTAAAAGGACATAGGTGTTTGCAACTCTAAAAATATTTTCATTTATGAATCTTGTTATATATTTTTCTTTTTAAAAGTACTTTATTTATTTATTTTTAGAGAGAGGGGAAAGGAAAGAGAAAGAGGAGGATAAAAACATTCAATGTGCAAGAGAAACACTGACCAGTTGCCTCTTGCATGCTCTCAACTGGGGCCCTGGCCTGCAACATAGGCATGTGACCCTGACTGGGAATCAGACCAGCGACCTTTTGGTTTGCAGAATGACATCCAGCCCGCTAAACCACACCAATCAGTGCAAATCTTGTTATATTTTTCTTAGGTAAATGTTGATGTTGACTTTCTAAAACCTATCTTTACCTCCTTTTCAATATATTATTACACTATTTTTGTTCTAAAAGTATTGACAGTGCCTTCAATTAGTCATTTAAAAAATAATACTTACCTGTACTTTCATGTTTTACCTTATATGAGTATCATGTGATTTTAAAGAAAAACTTGAGTGTTTAATTTTTCTACAAGTTGTTTATCCCTCCTGTTGTCACTTTAAATACTTCTACCTCTGGAATTTTTCTTATGTTTTAAACTATAGTCTTTGAATTTCCCAAACCGAAGACACATTTTCCATTTTGAAAAATATATTAGCATATTAAATGTAGTGAAGAACAATTGAGAGGTCTTAATTAATATATGCCTGCACGAACAACTGGATTGGCATTGACACAGACCTTTAGGTTTTTATGACTTTTAAAACCTGGGATGATATCATAAACCAGTGTATGTTAGATTATGTAAAGTATGTAGAAATAAGGTTCCAAAAACTCTTAATGGATTATTTATGGTGCTTGCTCCATGCAGAGGATAGTTTAATTCATTTAACTATGAGGCTCTCCTTTTCTGACTAGAAAATTCATTTTTAATACCTTTTAAACAGTGTGTAAATAGCTTTACAGATACTAATACCAAAATCACACTAGACCACAGCAAGGGATATAAAGCTATCTTCTTAAAGTCGTTTTGCCAATAATCAAATAGTAAAAGTTTACCAAACTTAATTTTTTTTAATTTAAAGAAGGACAGTGAATAAATAATATAGTGATTCTTCAGGGGTAAGAAAAGTAATGTATGGTCTTTCATACTGAAAAAGTTCTTCAAATGAAATACTTTTGATAAATTTGGGAGTTTCCAAAAGACATCTCTAATTTCCATTTCCCTAAACAAATTTATAATGTTGTTTTTTGTGTTCAGTATCTAATTGTATTCCATAATTTGGAAGCCATGTGGGGGTATAAGGTAAACATTGTGTGGTAAGGAAATTAATCTATGCATATGTGTTGTATTAAAGGTATATATTAAAATTTCAATATAGTCCTTTTATTTTTTCTAATTAGCATATCCATTGGCTTTACATAAATGAATCCAATTAATAATCTCCACACTCTGCCTACTTGCCTTGATTATAGATGACAATAGTGAAAATAATTTGTAAAGTTGTTTTTGAGTACACTGAATAATACAAATATTTTCATATTTGTAGTGAGTGATTAGTGATACTAAAAGAAAAATAAGCACATATCCATCATTTAACCAAGAGTTTCAAAGAATAATTTACTTGTTTGATGGCTGCTTTAATGTATTCACTACTTATGACAAAAGATTCTGTTACCTAGTGTGTGGTATTGGTTTTCAGTATTAAAATATTTGAACATTGTATACTATATTTGCTATAGTGATCAAGTGTAAGGAGTCTATTGCAATTTTCTTCAATTAAAACACTTGAGCCAATTAAGTTAAATTTTAAGTACCAGTATTTTATAAAAGAAAAGAGGACTATTTATTGAGATAAGTGAGGGTGAAAAGTATGGCAAATAAAAGGAAGGAAGGAAGGAAGGAAGGAAGGAAGGAAGGAAGGAAGGAAGGAAGGAAGGAAAAACTCCTGTTTTCTCACTCCTTTTCTCAGTAGGATATCTTAATGGTGCCTTCCTATGATCCTACTTGTTAACTTTGTTCCTGTAATACATATTATTTTGCTCTACCCATTTCTCTCTCTTTTCAAATTGGCCAAATGTTAATGTGGAAATAGTTATATGATTCAAGCTAGGGCAAGTAAAGTCTTTATGTGACATTTTACTAAGTGGAACCTACAGGAAGAATTCTCTTTCCTCTTGGGCTTCAAATACTCTTTATTTCCAAGAACTTCCAGGAACCGAGTCCTTTTCCCATGTGAGAAAATCCAAGAAGCTTATGCAAAGCAGAATGAGTCTTGGAGGGTAAAGTCCTCTGTTCCAGTCTATAAGACATCTGAGGTGTCCTGTTCTTTCAGGTCTTCATTTAGTTCTCAGAGGTATCTTATACCCTTCTAAACCATCTCATGTTTACCTTTAACTGTATTGAATCTGGTGTCTTTCACTTGGAACTAAAAATTTCTGCCGTAAGTTACATGTTCAAAAAGGAAGTATCAAAAGATTCTAGCATGTTTACCTCATAAACAGCTATCATATCTTACATGAACGTTGGGGACTCCATAGCATGGGCTTATTTACACCTGTGATGTGAGTGTTACTGGGATTCCTCACTTGTCTTGTCTAACATCAGCATTGGTTATTCAATTTGCTGTTAAGATGGGTATTCTCAAGTAGATTTTGGAGGATTAGTTTTTTCATTTTTCCCATAGAGCTATAGAGCTTTTCTATCTATGTAACTTCTCTTACTCAGTTTCCAAATTCATGTGATAATCAACTATCCTTTTCCCTGTTAGATCTTCTAAATTCTTTTTCTAATTAAGTCACAATATTTAACTTACCAAGAAAATGAAGAGATGTTCCCAAGATTACCTAGTTAAAGGAAAATAATTTTTTATATCATTTAGGCATAATCATCTTTAAAAATATTTACTTTAGCCTTGGCTGGTATAGCTCAGTGGATTGGGTGCTGGCCTGCAAACCAAAGGGTTGCCCGTTTGATTCCCAGTCAGGGCACATGCCTGGGTTTCAGGCCAGATTCCCGTACAGAGTGCGTGAGAAGCAACCACATATTGATATTTCTTGCCCTCTCTTTCTCCCTCCCTTCCTCTCTCTCTAAAAATAAGTAAATAAAATACTTGAAAAGTAAAGATAAAAAATGAAATAAATATAATAAAAATTTACTTTAGTCCTGTGGAGAAAATCATTGTTATATTTATATCTATATCTAAAAATCTGTATTTTTGCCTGCATTCTTCTAAAGGGAAAAAAAGTTTTACTGAGTCTATAGCTAATGAATAATTAGACAGCAATTAAAGCAATACAAAAATTAGTAAGTAAAATTTTCTCTAAAACTAAACATGCCATTACAAATACTTAATATTCAGGTGAACATCTTATTTTTTTAAATTAAACTTTTATTTTGAGATAATCATAGATTTATATGCAGTTCTAAGAAATAATGTGGGATGTCCATTGTGTCCCTTACCCAGTTTTTCCATAGCAAAGCTATATTGTGTTACGACTAGGATAGAAACTGACAGTGATACCATAAAGATACAGATGGTTTCCATCACTACATGTCCCCTTCTTAGAGCCACACTGTCTTCTTCCACCCCCATTTTATCCTTAACACCTGGTAGCAACTAATCTGTTCTTCAATTACATATTTTTCTAATTTTCTGAATGTTATAAAAATGGAATCATACAATATGTAATCTTTTGGGATTCTTTCTTTACTTGGCATACTTTACTAGGGATTCAGCCAGGTTTTTACATGTATCAATAGTTTGTTCCTTTTTCTTGCTGAGTAGTATTCCATGGTGTGTGGATGTACCACAGTTCATTGAAGGACAGCTGTGTTATTTATAATGTTTTGACTATTATGAATATTGAATATTGACTCTCCAAACATTATGTGTGTGTGTGTGTGTGTGCATGTGTGTGTATGCATACATTTCATTTCTCTGGATAATGCCCAGGGGTTCATGTTAGTTTTATGTTTAGTGTTTTGGGTTTTTTTTTTTAGTAACTTTCAAAGCATTTTCTGGAATGGCTGTATCAATCATCATTCCTATCAGCAATAAATGAGTGAACCAGTTTCTCCATATCTTCAAGAGTTTCTCTGTATCTTCAAAAGGTGCTCTCACTATTATTTTTATCTTTTTTGATAATTATATAATGATATCTTATTGTGGTTGTAATTTCTGTTTTTTTAATAGCTAATAATGTTGAACTTTTCAGGTGCTTATTTGCCACCTGTATATTCTCTTTTGTAAAATATTTATTTACATCTTTTATTCATTTTCTAATGATTTGAGTTTTTTCTATAGAGTTTGGAGAATCCCTTATGTATTCTTTATGTTTTCTAGAAACTTTGTCAGACAGGTAGTTTGCCAATAGTCAAACATTTCCTCAGTATTTGGTTTGCTTTTTCATCTTCTTAACAGGATCTTTCACAGGGTAGAAGTATTTCATTTTAATTAAGTCCAATTTATCAATTTTCCATTTCTTTGTTATTAAAAATATTTATTTATTTATTTATTAGAAATGGGAGGAGGAGGAAGAAAGAGAAGGAGAGAAACATTGATGCAAGAGAGAAACATCAGTGGGTTGACTTTTGTATATGTCCTGACTGGGAATCAAACCAACATCCTTTCTTGCTTTGTAGGACAATAACCAACCAACTGAGTCACACTGGTGAGGGCTCAGTTATTCCTTTCATTGATTTTGCTTTTGGTCTAAGAAGTCTTTGCATAATCTTAGATCTTGAAGATTTTTATGTATATGAGCCATTGTGAGTTAATTTTTGTATAAGGTGAGTATCTTAGTTTGAGGTTAATTTGTTATCCTACTCGTGTCAAGTTGCTTCAGCACTATTATTAAAAAAGGAAGTCTTTTCTCGGTTGAATTGCTTTGCATCTTTGTCAGAAATAGCCATGCAAATTTGTGTGGATATATTTCTAAATTTTCTGTTTGATCAATCTAAGTTAGTTTATATCCCTTTACCAATACTTCAGTCTTAATTACTGTTGCTATATGTCTGAAATTGGAGAGTTTAATTCTTCCTAGTTTATTCTTCTTTTTGAATATAGCTTTAGCTGTTGCATTTCATTTGATTTTCTATGTAAACTTAAAATAATGTTATGTACCCACAATAATTATTGCTAGAATTTTGGCAAGAACTCCATTACACCTTCATATTAGTTTGAAGAGGATTGATGAATTTATGATTTTGGGCCTTTCAATCCATGAATACAATCTATGAATATGTCTTTCTTTTTTTTCTTTTCTAAATATATTGTATTGATTATGCTATTACAGTTGTCCCATTACCCCCCCTTCATTCCCCTCCACTCTGCACACCCTCTCCCACCCACATTCCCCCCTTTTAGTTCATGTCCATGGGTCATAGATTCTTTAGCTACTACATTTCCCATACTATTCTTGCCTTCCCCCTTTCTATTTTCTACCTACCATCTATACTACTTATTTTCTGTACCTTTTCTCCTTCTCTCTTCCTCCCACTCCCCTGTTGCTAACCCTCCATGTGTTCTCCATTTCTGTGGGTTTGTTCCTGTTCTAGTTGTTTGCTTAGTTTCTTTTTGTTTTTGTTTTAGGTGTGGTTGTTAATAATTGTAAGTTTGCTGTCATTTTACTATACATGTTTTTTATTTTCTTTTTCTTAGATAAGTCCCTTTAACATTTCATAAAATAAGGGCTTGGTGATGATGAACTCCTTTGACTTGACCTTATATGAGAAGCACTTTTTCTGCCCTTCCATTCTAAATGAAAGCTTTGCTGGCTAGAGCAATCTGGGATATAGGTCCTTGCCTTTCATGACTTGAAATACTTCTTTCCAGCCCCTTTCTGCCTGTAAGGTCCCTTTTGAGAAATCAGCTGACAGTCTGATGGGAATTCCTTTGTAGGTTACTGTCTCCTCATCTCTTGCTGCTTTTAAGATTTTCTCTTTCATTTTTACTTTGGCTAATGTAATTATGATGTGCCTTGGTGCCTTGGATCCAAGAAGGAACTTGGGACTCTCTGAGCTTCCTGGACTTCCTGGAAGTCTATTTCCTTTGCCAGATTGGGGAAATTCTCCTTTATTATTGGTTCAAATAAAGTTTCCACTTGTTGCTCTTCCTCTTCTCCTTCTGGTACCATTATAATTCGGATGTTGGAACATTTAAAGATGTTCTGGAGGTTCCTAGGACCTCCTAGGACATCTTTAGTAAGAATTTTGAATTCTTACTTCTCCATTCTTTTCTATTTGGTTGTTTCTTTCTTTCTTCTGTCCACTCTATTGTTTTGAGTCCCAGTTTCCTTCCCATCACTATTGGTTCCCTGTGCATTTTCCTTCATTTCTCTTATCATAGTCTGCATTTGTTCATCTAATTTGTGGCCAAAATCAACCAATTCTGTGAGCATCCTGACCACCAGTGCTTTGAACTGTGTATCTGATAGGGTGGCTATCCCTTGGTCGCTTAAAAGTACTGGCTGTGATGCTTTCAATTCTGTTTTAACCATCTCCTCCCCACCCCTTAGGTCTGGTGATGCCTGTTATGTGTGAGGGCCAGAGCCTTAGGTGTACACTAGGGTGGGGCACCCCAGTGGCTGAGTTGTGATGCTGTATGTGGGGGCGGGGCCTGAGTGGGAACAATGGTGCTTGCTTCACTCTCCGTGGGACCTCAGTCCCTTCTGCACTTCCCCAGAGCAAACTGGGCCCCTCTAGTGCCAGTTCCCATGTGGGTGGGCTTGCACACCCCGTGGGACTTTCCAAGGACCTCTCCTGTGAGACTGGGAGTCTCTCCCTGTGCCTCAACCCCCACAGGTGTTTTCAATCAGTGCCCAAGGCTCTATTTCTCAGCGCTGGGATCCTGGGTTGAGCACAGTGCCTTTCTTCATAATAGCTGCCTGCTGCCTCGCTGGGTCTGCCAGTTGCCACCCTTTGGCCAGGGTCTGCCAGCCGCTGCTTGCGCACTCAGGGTCCACCCGCTGCAGTCTTGCTCGCCCTTAATGCCTTACGTGGCCGGTTCCAAAGCTCTCTGCTCTCCCCGCCATGACCTGCTCCCAGCTGCCCGACTCTGCTCCTCCTACCAGTATGGATGAATGAGTCTATTTTAACTTCTTGCTTGTCCCACTTCCATACAGGTCAATTTTCTGTCAGTTCTGGTTGTTACTCTGTTTCTAAATTGTTGTTGTCCCTATCTTGGTTGTGTGAGGAGGCACAGTGTATTTACCTACACCTCCATTTTGGCCTGAAGTGATATGTCTTTCTATTTATTTAGATCTTTTTTGATTTTTTTACAGAACTTTGTAGTTTTTACAGAACTTACATTCTAATGTAAGTCATTATATTTTGTAATTCACATGTAAATAGTTCCTTATTTTGGAGCAATTGTAAGTATTATTGAACTTTTAAGTTAGGCACTCGTGTGTTCATCATGGTGCCTAAATATAGATAGAAATATCCATATTTAGAAAATTATATATATATATATATATATATAAAACAATTGATTTTTGGTATATTTCTCTTGCATGCTTTGAACTTACTGAACTTATTTATTGGTTCTAACAGCTGCCTTTAGTATTTTCTAAGTAGAAGTCATGTCACCTTTAAGTTGGGGCAGTTTTATTTTTTCCTTTTTGACCTATTCATTACAAAGTGTGATACAAATTATAGTTTGTTTTTTTGTAGATATCTTTATTAAGCGGAGGAAGTATCCCCTTGTTCTTATTTTTTGGAGTGTTTTTCCTTCTTTAACCCTTTAATATGATAGATGATATTGATAGATTTTTTTCTTTTTAATATTAAACTAGTCCTGCTCTTCTCCCTGAAATGAACCTTACTTGGTCATGGTATATAATTCTTCCTATATATTGCTAAATTGTATATTTTTAAAGCAATGGTGTGCCTATATTCATGTAGATATTGGCTCATACACCCACTTTTTGGGGCTATTTTCTTTATCTAGTTTTGATATCAGAGGAATACTGGATGTGCTTTATAATATGATTTTTCAAAAGTTCCCATCTTTTTAATTTCTGGGAAAATATTTCTTTTTTAATGTATGCATTCATTGTTATAAATTTTCCTCTCAGCATTGCTTAAATCTTTTCCAACATAATTATATGTTTTATTTTAATTTTCATTTAATTCAGTTCAAGGTATTTTTAATTTCCCCTCCGAATTCCTCTTTGACTCTTAGACTATTTAGAAGTAGGCTGTTTAGTTTCCAAATGTTAGGAGATTCTCGTATCTTTCTGTTATTGATTTTTACTTTAATTCCACCGTGGTCAAAGAACATACTCTGCAGGATTTCAATTCTTTAAATCTTTTGAGGTTTGCTTTGTGGCCCAAAATGTACTGACTCCTGCTTTCTTTATTTTCAAACTGCTTATATTGTTATATTTAAAATTAGTTTTTTATAGACATTGTGTAATTGGGTAAAGAGTTTTTAAACCTATTTACCAATTTCTGTGTTTCAGTTGGGGTAGTAAATCATTTTTATTTAATGAAATTACAAATTTGCTGATAAGTATGAATGAACAGCTTATTATTACCAAATCAAGGAAATACAAATGTGTGAATGATAAAAATAAGGAAAACAAAATAATTACCCCAGAAGTAAAGTCTTTATCTAAATATTGCTTAATTGATATTCTCAGATATATGTGATTGAGAATATACTGCTCTGTACAATATTTAAAAAATAATATTTCAATAAAGGAATAATCTAATCTAAGAACATGAATTGAGTACCTGGAAATAACATTATTTTTATGATAAACAGATCCATAGAAAACTAAGAGATTTTAGGTGTATGAGTAACACCTATAATTACAGTCTTAGAGAGCATCAGAAACTAAGGCCTCTCTGTCATCCCTGTCTATTAACCATGGTATATGATGCCCTCCAAACCCCCTCAGGGTAAAAATAAAATGAAGGGTGCATCCAAAAATAGCAAAAATACAAAAAGAGAAAAAGTGTGACTAATTGTTTATCTGAGAAGATAGATTCAACAGCTCTAAATTTGTTCAATAGGAATATCAGAAGGAGAGGATAAAGAGATGAAAACAATCCAAAACATAATTGAAGATAATTTTCTGAAAATTAAAAAATGGCCCTGAGTGCCATGAGAAAATAATGGAGTGCACCTTACACATATGCAGATAAAAATAAGACAAATTATACATTATCCTGACAAAAATTTTCATAAATTAAAATATTTAAGAAGTCCTAAAGTTCTCGGTGACTAAAAGGAGCTCTGACAAAAAGGCAAGAGTCCCTAATATTGGACTTCTCAGTGACAGAAGGGCAATGGAGTAATGTAGTAAGAACTCAACAGAGCCATAATCTTAAATTTACATGATTTAAGAGAACATGATTTTGAACCTCAATTCTGATGAGTCTTATTTGTATTCTTAATAGAAATCACATTATTAGGGCAAAATATTGAAAGTTTTAATATGCTAAGCTCAGAGAATTTACTACACACATAACCCAGAAAAAAATTACTTAAGGATGTACTTTAGAGAACACAAAATGCATGCAAGGCAAATTATTATTATCTATGCCCTTGAGGTTATTTATGTTTACTTTATTCTAAATATTGTCCTATATAATGGTGTGCTTCTGTGTATCTCTTTCTAACTTTGTGGTCAGTGATGCCTCTTGGGTAGCTTGAAATCAGCTAATGTAGAAATCAAGACTTGATTCAGTGTTTTGTTGTTTGTCTAGACTTAAAGTGGTAGAGAAAATGTAAATAGTGCAGATTAAAGTATGCCATGTCTAGTGCTGAAGCGGAAAGATGATGTAGGTACCAGCCTGCAGTGAACAAGTGATTATAGATGAAATGAGACATTCACACGGATTACCAAATTTGGTGGAGGAAAAAGGACAGCATGGCTTTTCTCTCAAGCGGAGCAAAAGGTGCGGCCTCTGCCATGACAGGCCTTTATTGGGTATCTCTGCCCATTACATGAGGGTCCTCATTTACTATTCCCAGGTTCATTTAGGTGGTTACCTTTTACAGAAAACAAAGGAGAGGAGGCTGCTAATCACACCACAGAAGAGGGATATTTGCAAATGAAAAGGCAAAAGTGGTTGAACCAGTCACACTCATCCTTGGAATGTTTAGCATGGATTTTAGGAAGTTACTTTGCAATAAATGTCCTCCATTCTGGGTGAGGAAGTTTTTAGCACAAAGCAAGACTCAAAGAGGTCTATGCACATTGCAGGCCTGATTCCCCACCGAAGAACCTATCTGTGGGTGGGGGTCCTGTGCATATCTGAGTGGGAGCTGGGCCCACGCCAGGCAGAACAGTCTCCTACAGAAAGATATTTCATTGTAATGAATATAATTTGATTAAGGCAAGAAATAGTCTAACAGCAGATACAAATAAGATTTAATGACAATGCATTTATTGGGAAAAGGACTACATAATTAGGTCGTAACTCTATTTGTTGAATCATGGTTAGATTACAACTCCAGGTTTTCCACAGATAAAATTGTTTGGCAAAAATCTATGAAAGCATTCAATAAAAATTAATAGATTAGAAAGATATACAATAAAGAGCATTGTATATTTTATTATTTGTAGATCACTAAAGTTTATTAAAATAAGCATGGTAACACATATATTTTTCCCCCAAAAAGCCAGTTGTTAAATATTTACCAATGCACTACTGGTTATGAGTGATTTTTTTTAAATTTTATTTTTTGCGCATTGAGTATGATGTTGGCTGTAGATTTCTTTTCCTTTCTTTCTTTCTTTCTTTTTTTTTTTTTTTTTAGAGAGGGAAGGAAGGGAGAAAGAGAGAGAGAGAGAGAAACATCAATGTGCAGTTGCTGGGGGTCATGGCCTGCAACCCAGGGATGTACCCTGACTGGGAATCGAACCTATGACACTTTGGTTTGCAGCCCACGCTCAATCCACTGAGCTACACCAGCCAGGGCTTTGGTTATGAGTGATTTTAATTTCCCTTTTTTATGGCCTTCTATGTCTGAATTAAATATACCTTTTACTTTTAGAATCAAGAAGCATATTCTGTTGCATCTACAACTCACTGGCATACAACATAATTTTAGCTTGGTGCTTTGAATTTTCCCAGTTGTGATAGTAATGGCACCAGAGTGGTATTGTTAAGGTGGCTGTTGAATGTGCTGTCAAGTTTAGAAAGAAAAGCAAAGTTTCATGGGCATAAGTAACATGTACAAGGCCCACTTATATATATATATATATATATATATATATATATATGCTGACACACACACACATACATATACATACACACACACATATATATACACACATATATAATTTTTGTCAGGATAATGTATAGTTAGGTGTGTGTGTGTATATATATATATATATATATATATATATATATATATATATATATAATCCTATTTACCACCCATTACAAACCAACAAAGCAGGCATTTTTGAGTTTTTAAAGATAAGTGGACAGTAAGTTCACATGTTTGAATTGGAAAAATTCATATTCAGGAGGCTAAGGGAAATGGCATTTACCTGATTCTTTTCCTAATCTTAACTAAGCAGGTCTGGAAATGCTATTTTGCTAATATACTTATATTGAATGACTCAGGGAGATTCAAGCAAAAGAGAGTGATTTCATCAACATGAAATCTTGACCAGCCTGACCTGTGGAAGCTACCTAACTTAAAGACAGGTGTTTCATAAGTCTGGAATGAGAGCAGGAATAATCAATTACATTGTTTTAATGTATAATAACCTTATGTTTCAATATCCTAATACCTCTATTCCCATAATAGGAATAAAGGTGCCATAGAATAGAATATTTTATTGATTTTGATGGGCTTTGCCAGGCCTTGGTAAGTCTCTGTTGTTGAGATTCTTTTTCCATAGTTATATTGATACTTGCGATCTTGCTATTTTAGACATCTATGTATTGCATTATAATTTGTCCCTTAAAATCAACCTTGGTACATTTATTTCAGAGTCCTTTATGTGAGAAGTATGATATTTTCTCCTACCTATTAAGGATATAAATTCTTCCATTTACACATGCCCTCCTCAAAGACTCAGAGAGTATGAGCAGGGAGAATGGTCACAGATGTTATGTGTATCTGTGTGTGTGTATATGCTTACTGTCACTCTGCTGAGAGTGACGAATTGAGGGATCTGGTGGGAGTTGTCAAGAGCTTATTGTACAACCTGTTTATAGATCAAGTGTTAGAGACTCGGGTACTGCATCTATGATTCTTATATTCTTTATTTACTTTTGTTCTGAATTCAATTTTTTTTCTTAGCTTATGCTTAATGAATAAAGTAAATTAATGACTGGGATTCATTTTACTATTTTCTGTATTTCTGGGGGTTGGATGCCCTTTTAGCTAGCCAAGCCAAAGTTAAAATGCTGGTCCTAGAAATTTCAAAACCCGTACTGATTCACTTGATGGCAGCAAATGTGGAAATCATGAGGTCCACAGAAGACCTAATAAAAGTGTTCATAGGTTTTTACCAATTTTTAAACTATTTATATAGCCTGTAATATGACATTTTATATACAGTTGTGAATATGTGAAACAGAGTTTATAAGACTGAAGAATTAGTAAGAATGGTTGAACCTATGCCATCACCAGAGGCCTCATTCAATCAGGATTTGGGCTTCAAGGTTACGAGAATGGGGTGATCAGGTATCCATGGCAAGAGCAGTCAAAAAGACCTCTGTGGAGTGGCAGATAAAGTTTGAGTTGTCAAAGTTGTCTAAAACTGAAGGTTATTTAGTGCTTTCCTAAATTATTCCAATCAATTTGAAGCCAAAAGTGGCATTGGAGGATAATCAGAGGGATTTGATACTTAGGCAAAGAGGTAGTCGCAGATGGCACATGCACTTTTTCTTTCAACAACGCCTCTGTTAAAAGGCGCAAACTTTCAGCTACAAAATAAATGTTGTAGAGATGTACAGCATGATGATTATAGTTAATGCTGTCATATATATTTGAAAGTTGCTAAGAGGGTAGATATTAAATATTCTTGTCACAAGAAAAAATTGTAAATATGTGTGGTGATGAATGTTAACTAGGCTTATTGTGGTAATCATTTTTCAATATAAACAAATATCAAATCATTCTACTGAACACATGAAACTAATATAATGTTACAATCAGTTATACTTCAATAATAAAAGAAAGCCCACCTTTATTACTCTCCAGACAGCATCTTGGGAGAAAGAATCATCCAGAGAAACAGGCATTTTAGATTTCTGGTAGGGATCCAAGCCAATGAAATAATGATATATTTAAAAAATTTAAAAACCAATTCAGGGGAAGTGAGTGAAGAAATTACTATACATATACATTATTAAAGTGATTTTTTAAAAAAGTGCTCCCTACTCCTACTCCAAGCATTTAAGATATGCTTTAATACTAATTAATATCATACATTTTCCTTGATATAGAAACCATTGGCAGACCCCTAACTGTTTGAACACAGCTTCTACACTTTCTTCTTAGTGCTTTCTTTTTAGTATTTGTCAGTGATGCCTTTAGATGTGATGTATTACATCTATTTAGTGATGTATTTGTCAGATCTGAGTGGAATATAAAGTAAAGAAAAAGGCCATCGATGTTTAATCCCACCTGATTCTCTATCCTGTTTTAGATTCAGACATCTTCCTTATACCTGTATCAGCTCTTTGCAGATGCTTCCATCTAGTAAAGTGAAGCATTGCATTGTTTTCTGATAAAAATATAAATCCTTAATGTAAAATATAAAGGTGTACATTTTACATAACATCAAAAATGGTTAAGTAGAAAATATTTTAATAAATTTTCTCAACTCTCTAACTTCTAAAATGCCCTAGGATAGCGTGTGTGTTTATATGTTTTTGAACTTTATCCCTCGCATTTACTTCTTAGAGTAGACTATTGTCATGGCTAAGATGTCTCGGAAGAAATTTGACCGAAGAGTTTTCTCTGAAGTTTTCTTTCAACTCTGCCAATCAGTGATCAGATTTGCAGGTCACTCTGTGAAAGACAACTTTATCCATCACTCCCTTGCCTGTTTGTCCTGCTGGAATTACAAATAGGTTTAAATAGAGAAGGTGACCACTATTTTAGGCTAGTTATATCACCTTTATTTCATCATTACTTAGTACATGAATTTTTAAAAGCTTTAGGTCCTCTCATTTACTTTGAACTGCTATTCCTATGGTTCACATATATTTTTTACAACTGAACACTAATGTTGTTAAATGTCTTCATGTTTTTAAAGTGTCAATTTTTCAAATCTTTAAATAAATTTAAACATGACCAGTCAGGCAAAATGAACTGAAACACTTTTAATAGGTTATGTCCCACAAGTTGCTTTTCAGTCAAGGAAAAAAACCCAAGATACAAGATTAATAAAGATGCACCTCTATATACTACTTTCTAATTTGAAAATAAATATTTTTTTCTACATGTTATTCCTTAGTTATTGAATTAAATCTGTTTTTTAATAAATGTTCTTCCTGTGGCTTCAATAATTTTATCCTAAGATGTGGCAACCTAATAAAATAGAATGAATGCTATATTAAAATCTTACAGACCAAGATTTATTCTCCACAGTAGTTTTGAAGTGATTATTATCTTCCAAGAAAGTAGTGCTACAGAAATATTGGTAAACAAATCACAGTTCCCGTCATACAAAAACATGCTGGGGAGGGTGGGGACTGGACAAGGGAACAGGCTGTAACAACCCTCGGCAATAAGCATCGTGGGAGATGAAGGCGCAGCAGGAATAGAACATGTGGAGAAGGAACTGAGTGTAACTATTAAAGCTTTCCTAGGAGTTATTTCTAAGTTTACATCAAAGAACGATGATATTAAAGTTACTTGTAAAGTTGGTTATATATTTTCCTATTCGGGACAATATCATGTGTAAAAGCCTGGAGGCAAGAGAAAGAATTTTGGAAGCTGATTGATGAAAAAGAGTGGACGTATTTAAGATTTTTAAGGAACTAGATGACCAATCTTATGTGAGGGGTAAAGAACAGAAAGGGGTTAAGAATCATATCAGGATTTCTAGCTGGATAAGGTAAGGGATGGGCCATTCACTGAGATTTATTTCAGCGAAGAGGGAGTTTGAAAACCTAGAAAGTGAGAAGAGGATTTTTTGTGGGTGAAAGTTACCAGATTTGAGGAGTCCATGGACATTCAGGTGGAATGTCCAGTGGTCAGATGGATACATGGGTTTGGGCTTACAGGCAGAGCTCTGGTTGATCTGGACAGCATTGTTCTAAGCAGATATATCCTTCCGTTTAAAGCCATGGGAGTGAGGGACATTGTCCCAGGAAACTACGAAGAAAAGAAAGGTAAGCTTAACCTAAAAATTAATGGACTCCCAGGAAAAAATAAATTCGTGAGGCACAGGATGAAAGATGGCCAGAAGAATAGAAAGAAAAATCTAGGCCTGGCTGTGCTGCTAGCAAGTCGTGTAACCTGAGCTCTTTCCATAACTGATTCATCTCGGGTTTTGCTCCTTTAAAAACCAGAGATGTCCACATGTTACATTTTATTAATTACACAGCACTTTTTATAAACAGTAGTGCATATTATGGGCTGAATTGTGTCCCCTGCCCTCTTATTCATATGCTGAAGTCTTAATGCCCAGTACTTCAGAATGTAATCATATTTGGATATAGGATCTGTAAAGAAGTGATTAATTTAAAGGGAGGCTCTTAGGGTGGGCCCCATCTCATGCAACTGGTGTCTTAAGTAGAAGAGGAAATTTGGACACACAGAAAGAGAAACACCAGACATGTGTATCCACAGAGAGACGGCCATGTGAAAGCACAGGGAGAAAGCGAAGCCAAAGAGAAAGGTTTCAGAATGGAGTCAACCAGGCTGATACCTTGATGCTGGCTTCTAGCCTTTAGAACTGTGAGTAAGTAAATTTCTGTTGTTAACCACCCAGTCTATAGTATTTGTAAAGGAAGACCTAGCAAACTAATTCAAATTTTAGTTTTGAGAATGGGGTGCTTCTATAATAAATAAAAATGTGGACATGATTTGGAACTGGGTAATAATAGGTGGAAACTGGAAGTGTTTTTGAGGTTCACATTAGAAAAATTCTAGAATGCCTTGAAGAGATTGTTGGTAGAAAAATGAATAGTAAAATTGCTTCTGATGGACTCTCAGACAGAAATAAAGAACATGTTATTGAAAACTGGAGGAAAGGAGATCCTTGTTATAAAATGCAAAATTGCATTCTGCTGTTTTGTGGATATTTAGCTGAGGAGATTTATAAGCAAAGTATTGAAGCTCCTGCCTGATTTCTCCTTGCTGCTTATAATAAAATATGAGAGGAAAGAAATAAATTTAAGAAGAAATTGTTAAGCAAAAAAGGAACCAGAACTTAAAGATTTGGGAAATTCTTAACCCATTCATATTGCAAAAAATAAGAAAGTGTGTTCTAGAAAGAACATCAAGGGTGTGGCTGGACCATCCTTTACTAAAAGGAGATTATGGATTGATCAATCAACCACCTTGATTCTGCCAGCTTGGACTGAAGCAGAAAGAGACAGGGCAAAATGAAAGACAGCTAAGGCAGTTGAGAGGTTGGCCAGGCTGCCACTATGAACCAAGAGTATAGGTGCTGGGGCAGTGGCTGCCTGCTGCCAAGGGTCTCTGCCAAAGGCCACAGATGTGGGGCTACCACTCTGCTTGGCTTTGAGGACAGAGCATCAAGTGAAAGAGTAGTAGTCTTGAGCCTTAAAATCTAACAAAATTGGTCTAGCTAGAGATTTCAGTCCTCCTTGGGACTAGCAATGCCTTTTTTCTTTTTTATTTCTCTCTTTTGGAATGGGAATATTTATTCTATATCTGTCCAACTGTTGTATTTTGGAGGGAGATAACTATCTGGTTTCATAGATTCACAGCTGTAGAAAATTGTTGCCTTAGGATGAATCATCCACTCACATTTGATTTAGATGATATTTAGACAATATTTTGGACTTAGGAGTTGTTGATGGAGTGTGTTAAGACTTTTGGGCTATTGAAATGGGAGCAAATATATTTTTCATGTGAAAAGAAGGTACCCAGAGGGTAGTGGGACTGAGAGCATCTTCCAAAATTGGACTGAGAGCATCTTCCAAAATTTATATATTGACATTATAACCCCCTGTACCTCAAAATATAACAGTATTTAGGATTAATAAGTTTAAAAATGTGATTAAGTTAATGTGGGGTCCTTAGGTGGAACCTAACCCAATGACTGTTACCTTGGTAAGAAAGAAAATTTTGAGAGAGAGAGAGAGAGAGAGAGAGAGACCGAGACCAGTTGTGTGCACACATAGAGAAACAACCTAGTGATGACAGAGGGAGAAGACAACCATCAGCTGTTATTTGCCAGACTTTGTAAGGTAAAGAAATGATGAAACACTGAATCTAGAAAATAAATAAATAAGGTCCTCAATATAAGTGAAATACTCTGATTTTCCATATCTAGTTTCTTCAGAATTTTTTCTTTTATATTAGTGAAGGAGAGACTGAAGAAAATTAGATCAGGTTGATATTTAAGGTTTTCTAGAATAAAATGCTACCAGTCCAGCTCTTTGCTCTCTCTGGTATATTCTTTACTATCTCCTCAATTTCAATTGACAATGTTTTCAATTCACACGGAAACTCTTCCCTTAACATCTAAGACAAAGTCTGTTTCACTTTCTACCTCTTTGAACTTACTTTCTTAATAACCTTCCAAGATCTCTCCTTCTATTAAACCAGGGTGTGTCCTAAAGACTTACATAATTTTACCAAACTTTTACACATATCTCCTTCCCCTCATCACTGTGGCCATGTCAACTCAAATTTATGCCTCCCATTAAGTGTTTGTTTGGTTAAAGTAATAGTTACAGAACTATAAATCTCTGATTTGTCAAAATTTTAATAAGTTAACCTTTATAGCAAATTTTATTACCATGGTTTTTACATAGAAAAATAATTGATGATTTCTAAAAATTACTGTTTTTCTTCTTGGTAGGCTATAAACTATCCACTGTTAATTGATTCTGTATCCATCTATGCATGATAATTAAACATTTAAATATCTATCCTGCCTTCTTAAATCTATAGTTTCATTAACAAAATTCTGTTTATTTAAAAATTTAAATGTTCTTATTCACATATGAAAGTGTAAAGCACAGTCCAAACATTGCCCACGAGATTTAAAGTTTGGACATTACCCACTTAAATATGAATTTGGATTGCCTGTGCAGACCCTAAAAAAGAGTTGCTATTACCCTACTTAAGGAAATTTGTTCTATAGGAACAAATACCCCAGTGACTAGTGAGATACTGTAATAGTTTGCAAAACAAGGTCTAGACCTTGGACAAGTTATTGCAAAAATGGTTATGGTTTAGGGGTAAAAAGCACAGATTCATGGGACAAATGATTTTGGTTCATATGAACCAAACCATGTGACTTTGAGAAAGTTTCTTTAAAAAAAAGAAAGTTCCTTAACCTCTGTTGCTCATCTGAAACAGAGATAATGGTATAAATATTTCATAGAAAGTATTAGGATAACAAAGTATTAACACTACCAGTATATACCATGCACTCAGCTATCACTCCTGCTTGAGCAGTCAGCCAAGAAAAAATCCTCTCTCTATTTTTTTACTTTTTATAAATGAATAAAATAAGCAATAATTTCAGAGGCCATTTGAACCTTCTTAAATGTAATGTTTCTTTACTTATATATTTTTAATTATGAAGAATAAAATATTAAACCTAATGGAATTTTATGTATATTTAAATATGAGGATATGGATATTTAATCAAATAGCAAAAACTGCTATTGTCAGAAGGCTGTTCTACATACACACATTGACTTTTATCAAAAGCTAACATCAGGAACAGGCACTCTGGCATGCTGGAAAGAACTGACCCTTTTATAAAACCAAGGATTAAGTCGTTTTTTTTTCCTGCCATCTACTCTTTGATCTTGATTAAGTAGTAACATTTCACAAAACCTCAGTTGTTTCATCTTTAAAGTGGAGAAAGTAAAATCTCTATCAGAGTGTTATTAGAAATGAAATAACATGAAAGAAGGCTACCAAGATGAACACCAGAGACTGGGTGCTTCAGATGCAGAAATGTATTTCCTCACAGCTCCAAAAGCTAGATAACCGCAGTCAATGTGTCAGCAGGCTAAGTTTAACCCCGTGGTATTAATTACATAGGTTTTATTATTTATCATCTTTTTTGCATATTAGATTAATATGTAAAACTGATTATAAATTGAGTTTGGAGATGCATGACATATAAATGAGAATAGTATTGGAGAGAAGATAAAAGAAAAAAACCTTACATTTAATTTTGGGTGAACAACCACTCCAGTTTGCCCAGGTCTGTCCCAGCATTAGCACTGAAAGTCCTGCATCTTGAAAGATCCCTCCATCTTGGGGCAAAATTGAACAGTTAGTTATCTTAACTCTTGATCAGCAAGTTTTCAAAATTAAAGTTCATCCTCTGAAGATCTAGCTAATATGCCTTTCCTCTAAGTTGCTTTCTCTGATCTCCCTAGGCAGAACTGTGTGATTCCTCCTATATATGCTTCTGCAGGATTGCATTTGTATCTCATACATGATGTGCACACAGGCACACACATTCACATACACAATCTTGAATTAGACATTTGTATAAAATGTCTGATTCCCCATTTAGCTTGTAAGGCACATATTACGATGAACCATGTGTCATGCTGTTATTTCACCTGCAGCATCTCATACTCTGCCTGTTGCTTAAAAATATTCCATTCAGTGTGACAAATAAATGAATATATAGAAATACAGGCACACTAAAAACTCTTGCAATGACAGGCGCACTAAAAACTCTTGCAATGGAGGAGGGTCTTTTAATTAAAGAAACAAAAGCTGTTGTATGTTTGGAGCTCATCATCTTGTCACTTCACTATAGGATTTACTGTTAGGCTCCAACCATTGTCCTTACACAGTGTGAACTAAGACCCTGGGGACACCAGAGAGAATCTGTTCGTTGCTGTTGGGGAGACTAAAATAATAATGAATACTTTTGTACAAGCGTCCTTTAGCAATTTCCTCTGTCTGTTATCATGAGAATGAAGCTAAATTTATTTCTCTGCTCTAGCAGACTTCTATGTAAAGGATATTTTGCAAATAAAAATAATGTACAGAAGTAATATGTCATTTTTAATTAAGTGAGGTAATGAGTACAAAAGAAGTGAACAAAACAAACCTAGTAGAGTATTCAATGATGTCTTAAGCTTCTAGCATTTTGGTCCAGGAGACTTAAATATGGGATGGTACTTCAATTATAAACTGACATATAATCATCAAGAACTGTGACATTTGTGTGAAAAGTTGATCACAAAATAATCTTCCAAAAGAAACTGAGAGCTGTGAATTTTCATATTTTTTTCTGAAATGCATTTTGCCAATACAATTTACTTTAAATAAACTTCCCTAGTGGAGCTCAGATTATTGTTAAATATTTGAGTTTGTATAATGTTATTTCCACTGACCATCCATTAAAATTAGGCTAAATTAGTACTGAGCTCTGCCATTTAATATTTAACAGTTATTTGCTAAACCTTCTTGTTTTTTCTCATTCCCAAAAGAGACCATGAATGAGAGATGAGCTTTACTACTCAGTCTTTCTTGTAGCATTAGAACATACCAACATCTTATTTCTCAGGCAAGGTCTTAAATGTTCATAGTTATAGGAAATTTTTACTGATGTCTTGTCTAGTAGTACAATATTTTAAAGCCTGTTCTAACTCCTGGATAGAAATTAATTCCAAAAATATATAAATTGTTTGTTTGTATATCAGGCAAAATAGTTATAATATGTTAATAATTTTCCCCATTGTCAGAAAGATTCCTACAATATGATGAACCATATTTAGTAAGATTTTTAAAATTTTATTCATCAATGTACTGAAATCTGAAGGCCTAGAAGACTCCACTGCACTGTCACCTGAGCTATTAAAGTAGGCCAGCACTACTCAAACTCCACTTCCTAGGTTAATAAAAAATAGCTTTCATTCTTAATGTCAATGGCTTCACAATTAAAGAATTCATAGCACACAGGGGAACTTATGTGGCCCATGGATGAGATGAGCATATGATTTTTCATCCAATTCTACCCATAACTAACTCATTCAAGAGGATTTAGGATATAAAAAGCTTCTTAGCAGAAGAGAAATATTTTGAAATAAAATGTTTTGTAAAATATTTTATACTTTCCTCTGCATTGTGAGTACATCTACAATGGAAAAGGTAGCTTATTTTTTGTATTTGCTTTGCTGCAAGGGAATGAATAAAAAGTGTCAAACTCATTTCTGTCATTAGGAGATAGTCATTTTGACTTAGGAACTTAGAAAAGAATGAAACTGTTGTACTATTTCCAGAAGATTTCTGTTTTAGAAAAAAATAGATCCTGGTCATGATAGGACAGAGACCCCACACTGGTTTGAAGGAAGTGTGGAGGGTAAGGGGTGAGCTTTGATCAACTTCTCTTCCTGTGGCAGAGGCACTTGCTCCAAGTCTTAGATGACAGACCCTCTGACTGGATGGCAGGAGAAGGGAGGTGTTTGTGAACACACAGAGGGGGTTGTGTAGGCCAGACCCTGAATGCACCGAGAGCATAGTAAGGCATCTTTGTGCTCAAGTTTGCCATCAGAGCAACAGAAACATACAACTTCAAGAAGTCACATGGGCTTTGACAAGTGTTGTTCAATATTAAGCCAAGATGACATCTTCTAGATCACCTAAAACCTAAGAGGAAACCCCATAAAATATGATTTGACTGCATTTACCAATAAAGTGAACAGTGGCATTGAGTAGATGTGATTTAGAGACATCAAGAGTCTAATGAATGTTATGCTTGCTACACACTCCTTATAAAAATATAAGAAGATTTTATAAGGCTCTGACTTATTTTGATTATTCACATTTATTAAATTGGTTCGTGTCTACATTGCTCAGTTTGAGGTTTTCTGTTTTCATTGTAAAATCAATTTCAATATCCAATATTGATGGCTCACCATAAATGGATGATCAGGTCCTACACTATTATTTTTCCCTATTCTCAGAGAATAATCTACTGACCTTGGTTTAAATGGATTTGGCCTTGGAAGACATCATGATACCCTAGGATTTTGGAATATTGATAGTACAACTAGCATACTACAGGCAAAATCACAGCTGTTGGAGCTGCTTCTGATGCCAGGGATTACTTATCTCCAAGTACCAGGGAACAAATAGAACAGATGGTTTAATGTATCTCCAACAAAAACTTTCAGAAGCACTGCTAAATTTTGCTTATGGTCATCAGAAATAAGATACCTAGGTTAAGGTTAAAAACACTTTTATTTCATCCTCAGCATTTAAACAGAAAGAAAACTGTTTTACATGCAAGCTTTTGAAAGGCTTGTGCCATGTTTATGTAATCCTAAAACAATTACCAGGTGCAATTGTCCTTGATGAGAATGTTATTATCAAACATTAACTTTTGACCAAAACAGTAAAAAATGAAATCATGCCAATTTTCAGTAGCTAAAAATGCTCAGACCCTGAATTTCTATGCTTCAGAACTTTTACAGCTGCTCTTTTTTTGGAGTTCCATGATGGTGATGGGCAGTGTATGTGGGTTCTGGCCATCTCTCAGGAGCATTTTCTCCCTATACTTATGGTACACCTCACTAACTTTATTGTGCCATACGATCTTCCAGTCTTTAAAACCTTGAATTCTTGAAAAGAATAATATGAACACAAGTTTCCTAAAGTGTTAAGAAAAAAAGAGGAGTGCTTCCAATCTGGGCCAGTGTTTGTTTACTCCTTTAGCAATTTTAAGAAATTTTTTGGATCCTTACTGTCTGTCACTGAAATAGAAACTTCAGTTTGGGTGTGTGTATCTGTGTGCTTTTCATGACTTTTATTGATGGCCATACAATATACAGGTGTTAATATTAGTCTATTAATTAATTTTTGGCAGTTTAAATTAGAAATATGATTATTATGATAGAAATAGAATGCTGAAAGGGGCTAAACAGAAATTTTGACAACATATCATGGATGTATGTCTGCACTTATTTTTTTCTATGATATCTTTATTGGATATCTATTGTTTCTAGCTGCCTCTGTCTGTCTGTCTATCTATCTGTCTACTCATTTACTTATCATTCCACCTTTTGAAAACAGCTCCTATTTTTCTTAGAAAATCTCTCCCTAGACATGCTAAGCTGATGTGTATTGATGGGGGTGGATATGTGACTATCAAACCATCCCATCACTTTGGCTGCAGATTGAATATGTCAGTCAAGCCTAGTCTTACAGTCAAGAGGGTTGGGTTGGCCAGAAGAATAAGTGTAAGTCTAGATTCCTGGCATCTATCTAGGTTCCATGAAGGAAGATATACCTGGAAATAGAGTCAGTAGAAAAAAAAACTGACCTGAAAAAAGAAGAAAATAAAAGCATATTTCAATGACATCATTTGAATATCCTAATTTGGCCAAGTCTGAAGACTTTTCCACACTGGACTTATTTGTTACTATGATCCAATATGTTAAGATTCAATTTATATAAGGTTTAAGATCCATGTGTCACAATATGAGTTTGTGTTATAGACTGTGTCATTAAATGGTTGTACAATGTTCACTAAATACTATGCCTCAGTCCAGCATCTATAAAATAGAAATATTAGCTACCTAGCATAAATCTAACTCTCATTTCCCCTTTGTAAGTTGTTCATTTTGAAAACCTCTATTTCAGTAAGTGATGATAACTTTAGAAAGTGAAACCTCTATTTCAATAAAGTAAGCCTTTTAGCTGTTGTAGAAAAAACTCAGAGTTAAAGTGCTTTAACTCATATTTGAGTCTTCTTTTTCTCTTCTTCACATGCAATTCACCAAAAAAGTCTGCCCATCTTTGTTTATTGATATATGTATATGTTTATGCATATGTATATGGTCCATGGATATGTGTGTGTGTGTGTATATATATATATATATATATATATATATATATATAACACAGTTACTTCTCAGTTCTTTTATTTCTAAAGGTCTGATCCAAGACATCTTTATTTTCACTTGTGTCACTGCAGTAGACCTAGAACTGGTCTTTTTGGCTCCTTCTTCTCTTTCGATTCTCCCCAGAGTAGTCACAGAAATTATTTTAAGATCTATCAGGTCAGACTAAAATACACATGGTCCTCTTCAAGAGCCTAGACCTTTGGCATTGCTTTCTAAAAGGAATTCTGGAAGAGTATTGGTATTTTACTATCACAGTGAGGGGGAATAGAGGTTTTCCACTTGCTTCTACTGAGCCAGATTTAAGGATCCTTGAAGTCCTGCATCATGTGGAGTATTCCTGAATAGCCCTGTTCCTTCTTCTGTTTTGAAAGGGAATAGCAATTTCATAAAAACTAAAAGCCTATTTGTATTTTTGAGGTTAGAAACTAGTTCTATTTGACATATAACAAAATTGTTTTCTAACTATTTTAATATACTAAATTTTTCAGGAATACCATTATCAAGCTGTTTGATAACTAATAATGTTCAAAACTTTAACATTTCACACC
This sequence comes from Phyllostomus discolor, assembly GCF_004126475.2. Taxonomy (NCBI): domain Eukaryota; kingdom Metazoa; phylum Chordata; class Mammalia; order Chiroptera; family Phyllostomidae; genus Phyllostomus; species Phyllostomus discolor. The sequence goes on from NC_040906.2 coordinate 38,782,211, forward strand.
TTGGTAGTATTTCAGTTGCCAGTGCAATTCTATTTGTATCTGTAGCTATTATAAAGAGAGAGGTTCTGAATCTGAGAGGGATGAGGTGTGCTGCCTTACACGATTTCAATCTCTTCCAAGCTTCACCTCCTGTTATCACCTTAGCATAAATTTCTGCTTCCCTCTCCCTCATTCACTCTGTGTAGTTCCAGCTGAACAATCTTCCTTAAAAATGGCAGACACAGTCCTTTTGCCAAGCATGCTGTTCCCTTATTAGCCAATGTCTTACTCCCTCATCTCCTTCAGGTCTTTACTTACATATCACCTCCTCACTGATCACCCTTATAAAATCACACTGCCCATCCCATTTCAGAATTCCATATTCTTTGCCAGCATTAATTTTCTCTGCAGCACATTTAAACATCTGATCTGCCATGTATTTATTTGTCTTTTGACCAGTTTCATTACATAAAATGTAAACTTAATGAAGGTACAAAATTGTTGTCTATTTTGTTCACCTCTATATTTCAAGCACATGAAATTACACAATCTTCCCTCCAAATGTTAGACTTTAACAGATATGTATTGAGTGAATAAGTAAATTGGTGATTTGTATGGCATGGAAAACAATTAGAGCAGTACCTAGCACATAGTAAGGTCTAAAATGATAAATCATTGTTAACACCAAATTCTATTTGTTTAAGGTCAGATTGTATCAAGTATTGACACTGCTATTGACATAGTCCTAATCCATAAAAAAGCCCAAAAGACAATATACCTAATTAAAAATTAATAATCTTATGACAACAGAGGAACCATTAAGAAAACGAATTCAGAGTGCTAGAGAATTGTGGGCTTCATTAAGTGTGTAACTTAAATGTATACAAAAATCTGGGATACTACCTGTTATTAAAAATATTCTTAATAAGAATCAACATAGAACTCAGATGTTCTAATCAATAGATGAGTTGTATGATATTGTTTCACAATTGGTAGTATATGAATGGGCTATGAAACAACAGAAACAGTCATTCAGGAGTAAAAACATTTTATTTTTCTTATGATGAAGAGTTATTGCAGGGATCTATCTCTGTACCTACCCATTGTTTTATATTTTGAAAGAAAGCATAGTAAAAAAGAATGAAAGATGTTCAAGGAGAAAGCAATTTCAGTACATCAGATGACGCAGTTAGGAGTGTAGCAAAATAATTTCAGGTCAAAAACTGTAGCAAAATAATTAGCAGGTCAAAAACTTAGAAAAACTTCAAATGTGTTGGGGACTGCTCTGTGTGGTTTCAGACTGTAGCCTCATCACAGCAGCCTGTGAAAGGGGCTAGTAAGTCTCCCTGGAGAACCAGGTAATGCAGGTGATAGGCATGCCCTTACTCCAATACCTGGGGTTTCTGTGGGAGTCAGACCTGAAATGTACATTTTATCCTTTGAAGCTTGCTTTGCTTAGCAATAGCCCTGTTGATATAAATCAGATGTTTAAGTTCAAGGCATTAGGAGTAAAGTCCTTATCTCATGAAACATGTCTTAAAGACCATCTGGTGTCAGCATGACTAACAGACTCTGACCTATGACAAATCTCTGTGTTCCTTCACTTGTTATCTATAGATAATACCTGTTTTTGTATTACTACAACCTTTTGACATTGATTGATGAGCTATGCATGTATGCTGTATACCCCCTACATATAACACTAACAATAGAAGTTGTTTGGGAGAAGGGGTTGGGACATTCCACACTAGAGGGAATAACTACCCTATTTCCTGCCAGAACAACAAGACTGTGTCTGGGATGACTTATTTTTCATCCACAGTGCCTGGGAGAGCTCTGTGGGATGGAGTTCATTCCACACAAATAAATGTGAAATGTTGTGCAAGGAAGAAGGGAAGTGTTCCATAAAAAGTCAAAGCAATATATTAAAGACCTACAAAAAATACATTAGAATGGGTCATTCATTCTTAGATCAGGTATAGTATGATAAAAGAATGATCATAGAAAAAAAATTACAATTATGTAGCTTGCAAGAAAAAAGAAAAAGCAAGAATATTTATAAATGACAGAAATGATCATGATACATTTGAGGTATTGGATTTGAGGAAAAAGTGTCTTGTATGTCCATCATATGTCAATAAAGTTGTTTAAAAAAGAACTATACATAGCCTTGGCTGGTGTAGCTCAGTGGATTGAGCATGGGCTGCAAACCAAAGGGTTGCTGGTTCAACTCCCAGTCAGGGCACATGCCTGGGTTGCAGGCCAGGTCCCCAGTGGGGTCCAAATGAGAAGCAACCACACATTGATGTTTCTCCCCCCCTCTTTCTCCCTCCCTTCCCCTCTCTCTAAAACTAAATAAATGAAATCTTTAAAAAAAAAGAAATATACATAAGCTCCAACTGCGTGCATCAAATTAAATATTCCATAAATTTACTGTATTGTAGATTTGAATATTGGAACTATACCAAATATTGGATAAATTAATCCATAACACACATGCTTGCTTAGCAAAATTTAATGAGTAACTTAATTATTAGGAATGCAATTTGCAAAGAAACTTAAAACTTAGAAAAACATTTAGGAAGTTCTAAATAAATAAAAAATATTTATTAGTTGGGAAAAAATATATCAAAGATAAAAATCTTCTTAAATTCATGCATAGATCCAATGCAATTATTATCAAAATTTTACAGGATTTTTCATGGATACTTAGAAGTAGTTCCTTAAACGTACAAGATGAGCCAACATTCTGGAAAAGGAAGAACTGATGAGAAGATGGTTCCTCTCAGACAAATAAACACTTTTAAGTTGGGAAAAATATATGGTTGTCCATATCAGCCTTGTTTTAATACAAAGAAAAATAATTGATATCCAGTTTCCAGGTCCCACTTCCTTAGTAGTCACATCGATGAGTGCCTCTGTTTGAGGATGTTTGGCAACTTTAGTACTCCCGCAAATTCCTGATAATCAAGTATCAGTTTAACTATTACAGATAAAAGGGCTTCTGGAGTGTCATATTAACTTTTGTTGTTGTTGTGTGTGTGTGTATGTGTGTGTGTGTGTGTGTGTTCATAATTTGAATTACATAATTGTGCTTCTCTTGACATCCTCCCCTCATGGGATGAAACTATCTATTTTTTGTTATGTCCCCATGCATATTTTTATCATTTGGCATCTATAATACTTTGTCACTAAGTATTTGGAATTATTTAGAGGCATTGTGAGTATGTTTAGCTCTTGCTATGTTTTCAAATAGCAAACTGTATTGCATCAAGGTCTATCTTGGTGGGTTAAATGTGGAACTGAGTTAATTATGTTATGGAATGTCACATGAATGACAGCCCAGATTTTCAGGGACTGATGTGTTGAATAAGAGTAAAAGGTGAAGATAGAAACTATAGTGTAATTTTCAGGGACCTGTGATGGAGATTAGGGTATTTTTTCACTTTGATCATCACTGTGAGGAATTTGATACCTTCAACAACTGAACCAGGTAGCTCAGGAGTAGGGACAAGGTCAAATGTGACAAATACACCAAGGCAGTTCTTAGTGCAGTAGATTTTATAAAATGCTCATTTTGATAGGCATTCCCCATTGTAGGAGACCGTTCTGTCTGGTGTGGGTCCAGCTCCCACTTGGAGATACACAGGACCCAGGTCCATGAATAGGTTCTCCCATGGGGAATCAGGCCTGCAACGTGCCTAGGCTGCTTTGAGTCTTGCTTTTTGCTAAAAAAACTTCCTCACCCTGAATTGAGGACATTTACTGCAAAGCAGCTTCCTAAAATCCATGCTAAACCTTCCAAGGATAAGTGTAAATGGTTCAACTACTTTTGCAATTTCATTTGCAAATATCCCTCTTCTGTGATGTGATTAGCCACATTGGCTCCTTTGTTTTCTGTAAAATGTAACCACCTAAAGTAAACCTGTGAATACTAAATGAGGACCATCACGCAATGTGCTGAGAAACCCAATAAAGGCCTGTCATGGCAGAGGCTGCGGCTTTTGCTCCCCTTGAGAGAAAAGCCATGCTGTCCCTTTTCCTCCACTGGACTCTGTAATCTGTGTGAATGTCTCATTTCATCCATAATGACTCGGACACTGCAGGCTGGTGTCTGCATCACCCCATAATTAATGATAAATAGAGTGACTCCTGGGAAAAGAAACATAATAGATAGCAAATGCAAGAAACTGCATGATTTCTTGATGTCCATTAAAAAGAGTACAAAATTTTAAACATTGGAGCCCATAACTTGTAAATATTTAAACAGCATGCTAAAGTGCCTTGTTGGAGATTTACTCTTCTAACTTGAGTACACTTAAGGACAATGGAAACAAAGATTGTTTCTCGTCTCCCAGTGGCCACAGGAAAACAACTTTGAAATTCAGAAATGGCATCATAAAATGACATTGAAAAAGGGATGGCAATAGAAACATGACAATATTTAGAAATATGGCTAAGATGGGGAAAAATAAAAACTATCTGATAGTAATGTGAAAAATTGTCTACTAAAGAAACATTTAAGTCCAATGATGTCAACTTCTAGATATCCTCTAGCAATGGAGGGTAACTTATCCAAACATGGTAGACATTTTTATATTTTGGGGAGGAGAGGCAGGATAACCACCTAAAATTCTCAGTTGCATCAGGATCTTGCGTGTGCATAGTTCTGTTTTCATGAACATATGAGCAACAGTTTATTTAATCCATTTGATAATAACTTATGTCCAAGTATTATTGTATTATCCTCTCAATATTATAAAATCATATTATAGCTAAATATGTATGCTAATTTATCTGTGAATATTCCAAGTAATTACAGATTTTAAATTACTTAGAGGAATTTTCATTTCTTGCATTTTTAATTTTATTTATTTATTCTGAAGTTCACCTCAGTTCTAGAAAATGGGCTTTCTTTAGGAATTAATTTAGTATTTATTATAGTGAATGAATAACAATAATTGTTTAAGCCAGGTGCTGTAGAAAGATACTGGAAATTAATCCAACAAAGAGGTCTACCAAGATCTATATACTCCTTAGGGTTCAATTTCAGACAGTTTCGATTTCATCCCAGCTTTCTGTCCACTAGTGTCTAAAATTTGTGCCAAGTTCTCAAAGGCAAGCTCTTAACTGTGATCATTTTAATATGAAGTAAGAAGCAAGATCATTTTAATTCCTCCTTTAAGACAATAAACAATCTTCATATTATTTTAACAAAGTTCTCATTATGGAATATTTTGGACTTTTCTATTTTGGTTTCTTTCAACTTATAACTATTATTACTTTTTATAGTTTACATGATAGAAAACATTGAAAACTAATGATGGCACTGATCTATTATGTACTAATTACTACTTGTCAAGAATGGGACATTTGTCAAATTATTTTAAATACTGGGTCACACTATTGTTTTTTCAACATTTTATTGCCATTTATGTGACTTCACACTAATTAGTATTTTTTTTTTAAAAAATTGAGATGCATGCATTAGCTCTGAGGCTGTCTCTCATAAAGTTATTGCAATGTGAACATTGTTTCTAAGCAACTGAAAACTTTGTGTATCCTTGGTGATAAAATTACCTGCTCTTTTTTATAAAGACATTAATAAGTATTTGGAATTTTAACAGGAACTATGTCAGGTTTTAATTATTTAGACCTTTTAAATTAACTTTATGTGGTTTCCCTAATTATTTTCCATTGACTTATTAAAATATTTCTTGAGATTCCAGTATGTATTAACACATTTCAACACAATTAGCTACAATAGTTTCTGTTATGACTTGTTTCTTCTGTCTTTTGACAAAGATTCTCTCCTTTAACAAAATATGAGTCAGGCTCCTCTGAGTCTTCTTTCTGACTAGTCCCTGACCTTTGGTTCTGTTCTTGTTCCATTTGCTCCAGTTTTAGCAAGAATCCTGCTGGACCCATTTACTGAAAATCCTTCACCCTTGATAGTTTATCTCCCTGGCCTGCCTTCATCAGGAACCTTGTTAGGCCTGATGTTGTCTCTTGATGAACCCCCCTAGCCTTGATGTTTCCTCTTAGTGATTTTTCACCCACTGACCCCCACCCTGCTTCTTCCTTAGAAATCTCTTATACTTGTATTTGTAGTGCAGCCCAATCCCTCTCGTCTACTACAAAACTCATTGTAGTTCTCTTAAATGAAGTCTGCCTTAATGACTTTAACAAATGTCATGTACAATTTTTAACATTTTCCAAGGGACTCTTTTGGAATTATAATTTGAGTATTTGTTTAATGCACAATACCAACAATTATTATCTAGATTTATTTCCTACCTCAATTTTCATCTACTTCACTTCATCAACCTCATATGAATCCAAACACAAACTTCATTACTTCAAAGTGCTGTTTAAGAAGGGCACTAAAATCATGTGGTGCCCCACCAATTCACAGTCTCAGCTGTGCTGTGTCCACGTCTCTCTCTACTAGCAATCTTTCCAGTTGACTTACTGAGATCATACTTCTATTCTATTAGGAATTATTCTAAGCTTCTACCTTTTCTTCAGGCTGAAAATTCTATAAGCTCTCCTCTCTTATCTCACATAAACATTATTTTGTTCTTGAGTCACAGAACTAACAAGGGTCATCAAGGGAAAATTCCTTCAGTATCTGCATACCCTGGAATAAATATTAATTGGCATCTGCTATTCCTCCTCTGTAACTGTGGATTTCCACCCATTTGATGACAATACTTTCTCCAGTGTTCTCAATATCACCCCTCCTAACACATCTCATATTTCAAGACCTTTAACTTTTTCATTCTGGCTTTACTGACTAAACCCAGAAACTTTAGACTAATGATTCTCTTCTGGGAGTATTACATGAGGCAAATGTTAAAATTATACATACTTTTTCTGTAACTGAATAAAAATCTTTTTACTATTTATTGTGTTTTCCTTAGCAATATAATACTTTCTTAGGTGTGGTGTTTCAGTTAAGCTTCATTTAAAAAGTAACTTACAAGTGACTCTGCTTATGACCAACACATTTCGGTCTAGGGTCATAGCTTCAAAATTATCTACTGAGTTAGAACTTGTATTTTAATAGCTCCCCCCTGGGATTCATATGTACTTTAAGCTCAAGAACTACTGATCCAGGACATTGGTTCTCAATGCTGGCTATACATTTGAATGTCTTAAAAATTTCTTTAAAATTAGTACCAATTCCTAGAATATTTTTGAACCTACTTAGATCAGAATCTTGGAAAATGGTAAGACCCACATTTCTTGCTCTCCTTTTTCTCTCTTTCTCCCTCTTTTCATTATTTCTTTCCTCCCTCTCTCTCACTCCCTCCCTTCTTTCCTTCCTCCCATCCTTTCTTCATTCCTTCCTTCCTTTTCTTATTTCTTTCCTTCTTATCTCTTCCTCCTTTCATCCTGTACCCATTCATTCTTATTCTCCCTTCCAAAGCTTCTCAGGTGGAATTCTAATATGCCTCCAGAGTAGAAAACAATCAGACTATTAATGATGGAACTATACAGTGTTTCTATTCTGCTATTTATTACCTATGCCACCTACACAAATTAGTTAATTTTTTCTGTTTTTTTTACTGTATCATCTGTTAAACTATAATGATAATATCTACCTCAAATAGTTGTTCTATAAGCACAGTGCTTAAGACAGTGTCTCATAGAAATGACTTCCACAAAGTGGTAGCTATAATTGTGATTGGTGAAAGTGGAGTTCTTATGATATTGTGAGGAAAATAATTTCCTGAGACCTACACAAGAAGATGGAGTTCTGTGGCAAATTTTATTGATGATACATAAAATTAAGGAGTTTCCCACCTGACTTCCCAACGTCTCACTTCCATTTATCTCACCATAGAAAAGGTACAACCTTGTCTTCAGTAGAGCCAACTAAAAGCCACTAGCCAGAGACCCTGTATCATGTTAGAGGTCAGTCCAGTCCGGCATCCAGCTTGCCTAGCATGTGTTTCCAGCTGTAGTCCATTGTTGGTACTTCGGTATCCAAGCTTCTTTCTGGGTCCTGTGTGTGGGGTCCATTTGACCATGGGCTACATGGCTGCTAAGGCCACATGACTATAGAGAGAGGACATGCATTGCATGTCCAGAGAGAGACACAGAGATAGAGAGAGATCTTTGTTGCACTGGATTATATTAACTTGGACTTGTAAAAGACCAGCAGCTTTTTCAAAAGAACCAATTTCTCAGGCTTCTGTGAACTTTGGATGGCGTATACCCTCTAGTTAGACTGACAAGCCTGTATGGCCCAGCACCCTCTGTGCCCCCAAACAATCCAGTACCAGAGGGAGGTAGGGAAGAGTGTTAATCCCCTTGGCAGAGCACAATGCTGTGGTCCCCTGAGGTGTGAAAAGCTGTAGCTTCCTGGTAAAGCAAACAGGCTCACACTCCCGAGTTTATTAAGCTCAATGTCTAGTACCTTTTGTTCCTCTTTCTTCTATTAATAATTAAATACTTAAAGTAATACAATTATTGAAATTATATCATGTTTATTTATTACATAAATTTGGTTTATTAAATAAAAAGACTTCTGGTTTTTCTTAAACTTCAAGACTTTCCATCAATTTAATCTGATTCTAAGACTTTAAGACTTGACAAAACAGTGGTACTTATTCTTATAGACTTAAAGATCCATCTCACAGCCTACTATATTGCTGCAGTATGTGATTTTTTTTTAGGTCAAAGAGCATAATAACATGTTCTCTGGTAATCTCAGGAAAAGGCCATCTCTTGCCATTTAAAGGCTTGTCAACAACTCCTGCTCACTTTTATGAGCCTTATTTGTCTCTCTATTTCCATTTTGGTGAAATAATTAGAGCTGTGTATTTCATATCTTTGGCAGATACAGGGACAAAGTAGATTTTATGATTATTTTTGAGGAAGAAACCGATTTTAACATCCTGAAAAGGGAAAAAGAGCTTTCCTGCAATAGGAATAATACAAGCACATTATAAAACCACCATGTAAAATTAGTTAATCTCAGTAAATCTCTGTAAGCTGGATCCATTATTAATTTGTTCCAGATAATAAATTATTCTAAGAAATAGTTTGAAGGATTATTGAGAATATAAGTAACCTAGTCTTCGAAAGTCATACTGACTGACCAACATGTATCATTTTGGTTTTGCCTCTTATCTTGGAATAAAGGTGGAAAAAGAAAAAAACATGAAAATAAACTTATGTAGCTTAAAGATTGAGGAGGATGAGCAACAAATGACAAGCAAATGCAGAGGAATTAAGGATGCAAGAATGCTGATGGAGCATGTTGGGAGATGAAATGGACCTAGAGGCCTGCATCCCAAATTCCGTTATAAAGGACCTGCCATAGGGGTGGGAACTCACATCCCCACAGTAAAACCCCAGCAGCTCTGAACTCAGAAGCAGTGAGTAAGATGGGAGTGGCAAGTGAGTTCTAAACAGGAGAATAACTGAGGGGTGGGGGGGCTGTGTAAAGCTCTCCTTTATTAGTCAGTGTTCCCTTCCATTCCTAACCACAGAGTGTCAGCAATTAACACTTGAGATGGGGGAAGGTTAGACAGAAACAAGTCTTTCCTCAAAAACAGAAGTTAAACCATATAGGATCTTAGTTAGAAGGCCAGTTTCCATACCTTGGGCTGCTTTGTTCCTTACTGCAAAGATGTAACAATGAAAATGCCTCTTCAGAGAGAGAGAAGTTGTGAAACAAAACTTAATACAACAGAAGAAGCCTATAAGAGTTATACAGTTCTTCTTTTTGAAATTTTTACCAGACCATCAAAAATCACTAGATGTATTTACAGATCCATAGTATAAAAGGCAATGGCAACCCAATAAAAAATAATCAAGCTCATAGAAGCAGAGGATGGAATAGTTTTGGAAGGAGGGAAAATGAAGAGATGTGTATCAAAGGGAACAGAGTTTTAACTATGCAAGAGGAATGTGTTCCAGAAGGCAAATGATTAGCATGGTGATCATAGTTAAGGTAGTATAGTACACTTGAAACTTGCTAAAAGAACAGATCTTAAGTTAAATCTTCTCAACAGACACATACACCACATTGGTAACTACACAGAGGTGATGGATGTGTTATATAGCTTGATTTTTATGGTCTTTCACTATATATAAACATCAAGTGTTATAACTTAAATTTGTACAATTTTTATATGTCAAAGATATCTCAGTAAAAATAGTTCAACTGAATAAAGAAAAGATAAAAAAAATGGACTCCCAATCTAACTGGTTATTGAGAAAACAGATAATTTTTTTTAAAAAGGACAATGATTATCCTTCAAGAAAGGTGGGGATGTTGTTTATACACAGTGTGAAACTATAGTAACTAGAAAAAGGACTAAAAAAAAATAACAGCGAGTTTATATTTAAAAATAAGAGTATTGATATTGAAAATAAAAATCAAAGGGATAGAAAGTAAGTTAAGTGGACATCTCAGAATTCAAATAGATGAACAAAGAAAGGTTACATATGAGTTTATTTATTAATGGCAGAAAATTACATATCCAGGAATCACAGAAAAAAGAGAACTGAGGTAATAGAGGTTAGAAAATTATCAAGAGATAATATAATTTCCCACTTACAGAGAAATGACTTTTCACATGAAAAAGCCCAGCTGAACATCCAGCTCAATGAATGAAAAGTCATCTATCTCCAAATGAGTACATTATCCTGAAATGTAGAATACTAAGGACAAAGAGACAAACTTAAAAACTTCCAGAGGGGAGAAAAGGAAAATATGACTTTCAAAAGAACAAGAACTAAAATATTCTTAGGCATCTTCTCATTGAGACTAGGTGTTAGAAGATAATTTCTATTTCTGAGGAAAGTTGGATTAAAACTTAGAATTTTTACCCAATCAATAAGTATGAAAGCAAAATAAAAATGATTTCAAGCATGAATATTTTAAATGAAGGAGCTACTGAGCTCCAGGAAACAGTAGCTCAAAGAGGGCAGGAAAGGGAAAACTGGTTTGAGTCACTGGGAGTGACCCATTCAGATCAGAGCAGCAGGCCACTGGGAAAAAGTAGAAAAATCGGTAAAATAGATAATGTAGGAAAAATGGCTAAAACCTAAGGGGCATGGTAAAGGCCACGGAACATCAGAAAAGAAATAAACCAGAAACTTAAAGAGGATCAAAGAAAGCTCTTTTCATCAGAGAGTCATAGTTCAAATATGAAGCATAGTGAGATGTGGTATGGTTTTAAGCAATTGACTGAGTGAAAGAGAAAAGATTACTGAACCTTAATGTTGGAAATACTCAGTTTTAGGTACCATCATGTTGTGTGTTACATTAGCTTCATGGGGAAGAAAATGTGTTCCTAAAACAGTCATATTTATATAATAGTGTATTATAAATGTCAACTATTGGTTTTTAACTTACAAATTATTGTTAAAGCATAGATATAATTGGACAGAATGTAGAATAGGAAACAGAGGGTGGGGTAGAGAAGAAGAGATGATGCTATTCTTCTACTACAATATGTGACATCGAGCAAACAACAGAAGTCTGAAAAGAGAATACAACATTCAAAAATAATAAATACACATCTAAAATATAAAATAACTGTATAGTGGGACTAGGTGGTAGGAGAGGTCCCATGTATGGGAGCTAAGTCTTCGCACAAGGACAAGTCATGTATCTACAAATCAACAAAGTAGAACAATATTAGTATATTATTTAAAGTTTTAGATAGAACTACAAAAATAATGACAAATGTTAAAAGAAAATGTGTTTACAAAGTGGGAATAAGATTGATGACAAATGAGGTTTCTTGTTCTATATCCTAAGACCCTGTGTACTGTTTGATTGGTTGCTCTATGCATGAATTTATTCTGATAATGAAACATTTTTTAAATATTAATGTGAGTATTTTAATAAGAATTTCTTTGTTGTATAAATGACTTCTTGCTAAACCCTTTATTTTTGGCAGTCATTCTTTCCCTAGTTTGTTCCTATATCTTCTTACCTTTCTAACCATATTCATCCATTTAACATTCTGCCCCATATTGCTACTCATTTGCACTCTTGTTTTCCTTATTGTATGTATTTATTACAGGCTAAAAGTGGCACTTTAATCCATCAGTCAGTACCCTATAAAATGAATAATCATTAAACTAAGCAGTTTCTTATGAAGTTTATTATGTTCTAAAACTATAAAAAATTAGAACGGCAACCCTACCATGCATTATTTGAATTTTAGTTTCAACTCAAATGAGCAAAATTTTAATATAAAATAACTGCATCTTTAATAAGACTTTAGATTTATTTTAGGTACCTTTTTAAATCATCTGTGGCAAGAAATTATAAATAGTATTTAATAATCTGATTTACTCTGTATTTTGAAAATCAATAGAAGAAAAATGATAATTAGACCTGTCATCTTAGCACTAGTGCCATTAATTAAAATTCTTTGCCTTATAATACATCTTCATATTGATCTTTTATGTTAATGTTATATATTAATCATCAATGTGGAAAGGTTTTCCTAGAAAAACGTTATTTAGTGAAGTCTATAAATTGAATCGTGAAAATGAAAAGTGGGAGAACATTAAGTTTAGTTATAAGTGTTTGGCATTTGACCTATCAGCTGCACTTATCTACCTCCTTTTAGGTTAATGTTTCTGCCAACAAGAAGATATGGAGGACACTCTTGGCTGCCCAAGCTGCAATAGACCTCCTCTTCTTTGCCTTCTTAACAGAATTTTGTTTTTATTTTATTTTTTCTTTCCACATATCCACCTTCACACCCACTCTGTAGAGTCATCCTGATTAATAAATAATCCAAGACCTTGTATTTTCCTGGTGACCAGGATATTATGTCCCAAATTAAGGAAATTGCAGGAAGGACTGAAAGTTCACTGCTGTAGACAAAATTTTCTCTCCTGCTGAAATGGACAGCAGAGCATGGAGGCTCCACTGTCACTGGTGGCACCTGCAACAGTAGTAAACTACTCTGAGCATGAAGCTGAGTGCACTGATGGAAGGATAGAAAGGACTGATTGACAGGGAGACACATAGCAAGGCTGGGATAAGAGTAAAGCCTGTGAGGATGCTGGTGCACAAAATTTAAGGAGATATTCCATACTTGTGTGACCCTCATACAGGCCCTGACCCAAGACCCCAAATAACAATGCTCACAAATCTACACTTTTATTGCAGGAAAAGATACAATACAGCAACAGCATTAAAGTAAGGATCTGTATCACAGCCAAAGCTTCTTCACAGCAAGAGGTCAAAAGAGGCTAGATTCAAACTCAAATTCTCTTCCCTCTGTAAAGGCCATACTGAAATACTTTCTCTCTTGGATTGGAACCATCTGACATGTGCATGGAACCTCTCAGAAGCACAGTGCCCAAATAATCTCCAGCCTGGGTTACTTATACTCTCTTGATCACCAAAACATGTCTTTGCTACATAAGCAGCCCAGAGGAAGAACCTTCCAGGAATCTCTGGGCACATTGTCAGTTTCAAGCCAAGTGTGCAACATCAATCTCACTGCTATCTATAAAGAATACTGACAAGCTGGTACAAACCACCTGAAAGTCCCCAGACTCATGATTACAAAGCTACGTACTCTCTTAGTCAATGTGTTTCATGCCTTGACCAGAGTTTGGTGCTGTGCAGGTACAATTCTTACTTCAGTAAAACAACTCTGGTCAACACCAGGCTATGTCCCACTGGGTATAGGCAGACAGACACCTGATTCTGGGATGACATCACTAAGATGCTAACAAACTATTTCTGGAGGAGCTTCTCTTTCTGATTTTCTTATTAAATGAGACAATAGATTTCTTTACTGTTTAAACTGGTTGATTTGAAATTTCTATTTCTGTAGCTGAAAGAATCCCAACTTATAAAAAAGATAAAACACTCTTTGGTTTACCATTATTTGGGGGGGAAATGGAGAAGAAAGGCAAAATATTAACCAAGAGAAAGGCTATATTTGAGAAATCACTGACTCAAGTTCTATCAAAGACTTCTTGTCACTCTTTTACCCAGGAGAAAAACCTTTCTTTTAGAGGCAGAGGGATGTGCTCCAGAAACAATCCTACCATATATAAAATGTGTTAGTATAGTAAAGTATTTAGCTTCATGAGTGGGTCTCGAGGAAGGATAAACTTTAATTCTGATGATCTTAAATCTTTTATTTCTACTTATTTTACTTTTTCATACATCTATTATTATACTATTCTACTTGGTTTACATTTACTAATTTTATAATTGCCTAGTCAAATTTAGATTTTCCTATGCAAACTGATAACTAAACAATAGTTTAAATAGTACTCTGCATTCAACAGAGTCTACACATAGGCATCCATGTCTTTAAGTAACAGTTTGGTTGAAGATATACATACATACTTATGACCTCCTCTGAAATCAAACTGTCCTTTGATTTTAGCTTTTAGTCAATCAAACCAGTTTAAAAATTAAATTTTTTGCCTATTTCGCTATAACTGAAATTTTTACACATTACATATGTGAACTATTTTAAATGTTATAGTAAATAAGAAGAAACCAAGAAATAGCTTAAAAAGTGAAACCAACTCCTCAAATTCTAAAAAGAAACATTTCATCAGAAGGCAATTTGGTCAGCTATGACCGAATTTAGAACTGAGCTGCTGATGGACAGAACCTGTGTGTACTTGGAAAGCAGAGAGGTTTGTAACGATTCCATTGCCAGGGAATTTTAATTTCTCTTGTGACAGTGTTTTTGGCTAAGAAGAGGTTCTGTCAAATTCCATTTAATGGCTCCAGAGTAGAAGATGGTATATGGAGATGCAAAAAATGTTGGCACTAAAATGTATGATATACAGGTTATACTGCCTCATGAATTTTGCACTTCATAACTTGCCTGAAAATTTTGGTCCCCCCAAAAATCATGAATTAAGTTTTACTTGGAGTTGTTTATTATCAATCTGATCTGATGCCACTGTTATAAAAGAACCAAATGTTTCTCTTCAAACACCGAGTGCTAATAAAACAAACATATTTGAAAAAATAGTGATAGAATGTTAATGTATACCAGTAATACATAGGAAAATATATTATTAAAGTGTTCAAATTATAGCAACAATTGAGGTAAAATTTCAAGATAGGTAAATATCCTACATATTCTCTACTTCTTATTCAAGTATTAAAACTAGAATTTGATTATCTTTAACGGTGCTGTTTATGTATGATCTATGAAACTCTTAAAACTTCTCTACTTCGTTCTAAAAACTTTGAAACATAATAAGGTGTGGGTTCATTTTAAGTAGGGAAATAAAAAACTGAAGATTCTCAAATCAGGCTGAAAACTAAAATGGATGAAGATTTACTTGGAAAGCATAATGGCATCATAAAATGTACCAAATTACACCTCAAAGACCTGGCTTTTAGCCTAGCTTTTCCAGTGGCCAGGTGACCTTTGGTAAATTATATTACTTCCCTTGAATTCATGTTTCTCATATTTTCCAAAGATGAATTGGACCACATGTCTAAATGGTCCAATTCAAGAAACCAAATCTCTTTCAGCTTTCTTTTTATCTTAGCTTTTATTATCTGTAAATAGCCAAGGTAATAGATTTTGCCAGGGCTTCTACCATCAAATGATCCTCATGAATGTAATCACTTTATAAGTACCAATTTCTCAGTTCTCCTTTTAGATGCATATCAAATGCTATAGAATTATCCTGATCTTGGGAGCCTAATGCCTTTACCCATGCTCCAGCTGCCACAGCAGAGGCTGCCCCTACTACTCTTGCTAATGCTGCTTCAACACTGATACTGTGATTTCTGCAAATATTTGAGTCTATTCTGATGTCCTCGTCTCATTAGATTAATTTTAAATTTTAATTTTAATTAATTTCTGTGGTAGGAGATGCATGGTGGTAGTGCACTTTTTGCCAAACCCCATGCACTGTGGTGAAAGAAAAATTCCCCATAGAGCTCTTGGAAAAGGGGTCAAATATGAGGTGTCCAAAACCCGATTAACATTTCCTCAAGAACAGACCCCATTATGTTGAAAGAGAAGGCCCTGTGATGTTAATATAGACGCATAGATTTTTGCTGTGTATTTTGTGAAGATTAAATATGAAAGTAGATTTGAATTTCACACTTATTTTCTAAATGCATCCCCTAGCATTACAAACGTCTAACATGTGACTCCGCCACAGTGCAGCAGCTCCCGAGGCAATGAGGAAGACAGGCACAGAAAAGGAAACCACAAAATTCTGTAAGAGCACAGAAGTGATGACTGCTGCTTTGGCAAGTCTGGGAAGTTGTCCCAGAGAAAGCGACACTGGAGTTGGGATTTTGATGAAATTGAGCAGTTCAACAGAAAGACTAGCATTGGGTAGAACATTTAACAGGCGGTGGGAATAGCATGAGCGGAGACTGGGAAATTTGACATTGCTTGGTGAGCTTCAGAAAAAGGAAATCCAGAGTGTGCAGAAGCTCCAAAAGGTACAATGGTCAGAAAGAGTGCTTGGGAGTTAAAACGGGACTGGGCTGTAGTTTGGCTTTTTATGCTACACTGAGGGATCTGCACTTCATCTTTTAAGGCATGAATGTCACTGAAGCATTTTTAAATGAAAGAAATCATAATTTGATTTTAATTTCCTTAAGAGTATACAAGTGTATACCAATGAAATTCTTCATAATGCTCAGACCATTCTTTAACCCTTACACAAAATAAATGAAAGTGAAGTTGTGGATACCTTGTTGACATAAATGATATCAATATTAAGAGGCATACAATTTAATCAGCAGGATTTGGTTCATTTAGTTATATGGTTGATTGTTATATTCACAGTGGTTACACTTTATAAACTTGCTGGGAACGTGGAATTAGTGAACACAGACATGCTGCTCCTAGGGGAAATGCAGAGTTAGGCCTCCTGCAAGCCGTTGGTTCCAATATTTTTGTCAACCAGTCAGTTCATTACTTTGCTTTATATGTGTTTCTGTCTGAAGACACCTTATTTGATATATATTGTTGATTCAGTAACATTGAACTCATGGCCTACAGCATTATAACTCATATCTGAACAAGGCTTATCTAACCCACATATCTTGCCTGTAAGTCACAGCAAAGCCTGTCAAGTTTAGGAACACTAGACAGCACTATGCTTGAGGGGCATTTTCAGTAGTGAAATCATCAACGAAAAGCACAAAAATGTAGAAAACACAGCACTTGTTTACTGTTTGGGAGTTTAAAAAAAATCCACAGAGATTTGTCTTGCTTGACCTCAGCTGTGAAGGTGCGTATTGCTGCTGCGCACATACCTGTATTGGAAATACTGCAAAACTGTGGTGTATTGCTGCTGCGCACATACCTGTATTGGAAATACTGCAAAACTGTGGTAATTATTGATTTTTGTATCATAATACCTTTTAGCAAGTAGACAACTCTCAAATACAGAATCTTCAAATAATGGGGATATACTGTATATTTACAATGGCTAATATTAAGTAGACTCAATTTAAGAAAAGTATCTTTAAACTCAATAGTCAGGCTATTAAAGGACAGTAATAGAGCACTTGCTAGGCAAAAATTACTAAGTCTGCTTTCTTCCAAAATAATGTAGAAAATATTGTGTTTGTATGGTATTCATTCAGAGGGAAAGGTATTTCTGATATGAATAATCTTTTGAAAGAAATGAAAGATGAGCTTTCACTTTCAAATGCTATATAATAGAATTTTGGTCTAGAAAATAAAATTATTCTCAAAATTTTGTTACATGTGATATTTAAATAGACATAAGGGAATTATCACAGCATTATCATATTTCTGAACTTGACAAAAAAGAAGAAACAATTAGCTAAAGTTTTGACTAAATGATTACTATATGCCACAATAAATTGATTAAACCAATTCTCAGAAGAAGGTTCGATTAAAATTAAGCAATGGGTTTTGTTAATTATATTCTAGCCCTTTTTTGTGCTTGCAGTACCCAGATTTGAGAACTAAGATAATAGGTAATATTCAGGGATATAGGCTAGGCAGAGGCTTTCATAGTTTGGGGGGACAAAAATCCCATTTATCCATGAAATAAGGTTTGGGTTCAAAGTTGGGAGTCAGCAGATAAATGAGCATCACCAGAGTTCACGATGGCTAGTTAAGCACTGCAGTTTTTTGTCTTTGCTGGTGCCTGTGAGTGCCTGTCTGTCTGCACTGAGCTAGATCAGCAGCAGTGGTTACCAAAAAGGAACCGTAGCCTGTCACAGGCCATGATGGAAAGCAAGCCTATTTTCCCTTTCTCTTGTTTCTCCTCCAGCATCAGGAGACAAGGCTAAATGAACAGGAAATAAGACAGCAGACCCAGCTGTCCTCGTCTCTACCCAATGCACACTAGTCACCAGACTAGCTTTCTCTGAGTAGGAGACACTTAAGATTAGTTGCACCTTAAAATGAACAGAATTAATATTTAACTGAAAAAAGACTTTCCCCAGAAAATGACTGTAAAGTTTTAGAATTGGACAGAATTTTTAAAGGAACCAGATATCTGGTTAAACAGAGCACATTTGGTAGCAATCACTATAAAAACAAAATGTTCATATTACTCTTAAAATGAGATGAAATTCCTAACTAAAGTGGTCAGAGAAATAATAAAATGTAAAAATTCTCTTTTGTCTTGTCTTCTCTTTTTCTTCTCTAGTGGTTGCAGAGGTGTGATACTCACTTGATATACTTCTGCACTGAGATGAAGGGAATGAAAAAGCAAATTTTCTCAGAGCTCCTACACTCAAAACGTTTAGGGAGAAAAGAGGCTCTTTATGTTCCTATGCAATGCAGCAGATATATGAAAAGAGCATTTCTGGGGCAGTGTGCCTCTTCCTAGGGACTTAAAGCAAGTTGGCTTATAACTGAATGCACTATGGATAGGAATCCTGTAGGAAGCTCATTTCCCATCTGATCACAACTAGCACAATGCAATTTATAAGATGTTATTTTGAATACTAATGTCCTAGATCTAAATTATACCTCTATGTATTACTTTGTCTTTCTATAATTAGAACAAGGTCATTTTGGAAAATCACCAACAATACTATGCAATTACCTAAGAGCTATAAATTCTTTTTTCGTTCACGTTAGACTTAAATTCCTTCTCTGACATAATTTTAGATTGTCTCTTCTATTTCTAGCAAGATTTCTTCAGCCTGTGCCTGAACTGACCTTCTCTGAATCAAATACCAGATTAACTTCAAAGTAAGTTGAATTGCTGACACGATTACTATGTCACAGCATTGAACATTTACTTGGAATTGGAAACAGGATGCAATGCAGTCTGCTTTCAGTAATTTAACTCTGTGTAGAGTCGAAATTGAAGCAAACAGCCTGTGCAGTTTAAATCTCTCTCATTGGAAATAAGGGACTGTTTATCATAACTACATCAACTAATAAGAAATAGACAAGAACATCATGGAAATTGTAATGATAATTTTTTAATTTCACAGCTTTTAATTATTTGGAGTCACTAACATTGAGTGAGCAGAAAATATATGTTGCTTTTATTAGGGTAGTTCAATCACAAGTGACACTATGACTAACTTGAAGAAATGAGTCACCCATACTGCAAAAGAACCGATTTCCATTTGCTAATGTGTTGTCAGGAGAGTCCACTGCCCAGCCTGAGTGCTGTCATACTTAGAGCCAGTTGTCAGGATGAATTAGCACAACCATTTTTCTTTCCTGGTATGAACTGTTTATAGCTCACCAGAAGGAAGAACAGCATTTAGCTGTATTGTCTTTTAATGGAAAGAGTAAAGGTCACGGAACCAGAAGTTTTGAATATGTAGGACTTTTCCCTTTTTTATACTGAAACATAAAAATGATGTGTATTATAAAAATAATATAGGTGTTATGATAAAAATAATAAACATACCCATGTAAGAGTAATATATGTATAAACATGAGCACATGTATACAAAGCCTATCCAGAAGGTATCCAGCCACATAATACAACAAATAGAGACATTTATTGAAGAAGATACAAGATACAAGAAATATACATAGGACAATGACACTTTAGTCCCCTTCAAAGTAAGCACCCATAATTCATCTCTGGTGATGACCTTTTTGAGGAAATCTGGTTCATTGGTGGCAGTTTGACTCAAGTCATTAGCAACTGCTGCACAATGTTTCTTCTGCTCTGGTAGCAGGGTCTGCAGAACGAATTTTGCCAGGACAGATTTCATGCCAAGATCCTGCATCAAAATCTCAGACAAAGTAGTTTTTGGAATCCTCAGATTAGTTTGTAGTTTTCACACTGTCAGTTGCTCATCTTTGTTGGTTGCAGCCTGTACAGTTTCAACATTCGCAGATGTTCTGTTTGTTGCAGACCTTCCAGAATGTGGATCACTTTCAACAGATTCTCGACCATCTTTGAAGCATTTGTGCCACACTTTTATTTGCTCTGCACTCATTTCATCATCCCTGAAAGCCCTCTAAATCATCCGAATAGTTTCAAGGGAGGAATGTTCCAGCTTAATGCAAAATGTGATGTAGATTTGTTGCTCTACTCACTCAGTCAGTTTCAATGTGATGGCCACACAGTACACATACTCATCAGCATCTGCTGCCCTGACTGACTAGTACAGTGAAGTTGTCATTGTTCATACATGCACATTCCAGTCCATTCTCCTTGGCTGGCAGGTTACATCAATGTCACACAAACTGTTTTTATTCTGTTAATAATGGCTGGACTTTTTCAGGACAGACCTCATAAGTTCCTCTTTTCTGGTAATTTCCAGGTTGGCCCAACACTGTTCCTAGAAATAATTAATGTTATCAACATATTGCATTATATTCCTGTCATTTTTTGTGTCCATTTTCATTTTAACATTTGTATAGTCCTTCATTCTATTAATGTTGTATAGCAATTTACTTACCCCATCCCTCACAATCATTTAAGTTATTTTTAGTTTCCACCATCCTTGCTCCTACCCCTATTAGAAAATGCTACAAAGAATATGTTACTGATGTAGAATAATTGTTGGTTATGCAATTCCCTTGTTATGTGACTTTGGGTAAGTTATTTAGTCTTTCAAAGTCTCAATTTTCTTACTTGCAGGTATATAGAAGACAATACTAATCAATATTGGGGTAAGAACTAAAAGAGATGATATAACTACAATAACTCAGCTTGATATGAGTGTTAATATTACTATGTAAAAGTGCACACATACAAATAAAACCTTCAGCCCTATATTCACATTTTTGACTTTCTAAAAATAATGGAAACATACATTTTATGAAGAACAAAAAATAATAGCATCAACTTCACAGAAGAGGAGAATGATGAACACAAGTTACAACATGCATTGATAACTTTTTTACCATTTTGCAAATGGATTTTTGATATGAATATTAAAGTATCTGAGCAGGGAGAGATAGATGGCTATCCTCACGTATTTCTGACAGAATGCAATAGTCATGTTGTTATTTCGAAATGTATGAAGAGACAAGTTTGAAAAAAAAAGACAAAAACAGTTTCCAAAATTAAGCTTCATAGTGGGACACCACAGAAAAATATACTCTGCAGTGTCAGTTTTCAGCTGACAGAGATGGAAGACACTTCAGAGAAAATACATGTAATCATCAGAATATTATTTATAAAGCATATTTCTCACACTTTGAAAATGAAAATAACTTAAACATACCTACTATAAAATGCATATATAATATCTGATTTTAATTTTTATAACATATAACCATTATACATATATAATATATACATAAAATATAACATAATATGAATAGTATAATATATAGTAACATAATATTTTAATTTTAGTCGAAATAATGGTAAATAAATGAAATGCTTGTCAAATTCACAGATTCGTAGTAATATATTATACTGAAAAATAGTTATAGTGGTGATTTGAGAAACATGGAGAATATTATTTTGTGTGTTCATTAGGCTGAACTATATGTAGTAATTATTTATATGAAATATTCTGAAAATTTACATTTTAGGGTTACTGCTACTGTATGTGACAAAATTCAATTTCAGGAATGAGCCTTTGATTAAAATCTTGCGGTAAAACATTATTTGCATAGAAGGCAAATGATTATTATGCAGACACAATTGTCCTTTTCTATAATACAATAACCAAAATATCTTCTTAAGAAGAACTTGGACTCTGATTGCAAGAGGTGCGAATGATGTCCGCCCTCTCTTAGATGGAGAAACAATGAGTTGCACGGTGTGTTCACTCCCTCACTCCTTGGTGGCACTCAGCACACCTTTCTGATGCATGTAGCATTTTTGCTTCTCTTGCTCTTCTGCTGAATATCTTGCCCCTTTTCCATAGGATCTCACTCAGAACTTCATTTCTCTTCCTCACATCATTTTTCCAAGAGATTTTTGGTTTCCTCTCCTCATAGTGAGCCAAGCTTTTTGTAATTTTGACCAGGAAGCAGTTTGGACACGTGTGCATGTTTGAGACAGAAATATAAGATGAAGGAAGTTGATGTATCCCTAGAAAAGACTTCCAATTGATTTATTTCAAAAGTCTTACACATCTCCTGGTTATCTCCTAAGACACTTAGCTTGTGTTAGTGTTTTATCTGAGAAAATCATTTATCATCAGGACTTCAACACATTTAGAGGGCAAGAAGGTGCCTGAACACATGGAACACTGGGGGAGTGAGTGTAAACCAGGACTGTCTGAGAAAACTAGGATGTATGTTCACACTATTTTTAACCTTACATCTGCTTTTGAACATATACATAAAGGAATAACTTTCAAGTTCATAGGAAATAATTACAGTTAGTGGTTAAGTTATTCTGTGTAACATCAGTTTGCCTTACTAGAAAATAAAACCTCGTAATTATTCAATTTCCTATAAAAGAGACCAAATCATCTCTCTATTAACATCAATAATGCAAAAGACATATTAGTAAGTTAGTATCTTAGGGAAATCGTAAGTAATGTCAAAGCATTAAGAGGCAAATTATAATGCATTTCTTGATTTTGATTTAAATAAAATTAAACTAAATGTAATTTCTTATGGTGCATTATTTTAAAGTCAAAATCTGTGGGGCTACTGTCATAATTAATGTCTTAGCTTCTGCATATGTATTAAAAATTCCATGTTTTGACATCACCATATTTTGCTATATCCTTTTGTGGATACCAGAATATTTTAGTCAACTAAAGGAGAAATAAGAAAGTGTTTAATAATAAGTTGTGTACAAACATTGCACTTTTGTTTGAAATACACAGTAAAATATGATTATTTCTAAAGTTAATCTTCAAAATAAGATTATGTTTGCCAGCTTGTTACGTTGATTATTTTTCTTTCTTTACATTTTTATTTTTTAAATGTTTAATGACTAGTTTAATTTGGAACCAAACATACCATTTTGTGACCCAAGAATGAGTACTTAAAAATAATTCTTGTTCATTCTGGAGATGTTCATTGCCATAATTAGGCCACTCTACAACCCTAACTGCATATAGCGTAATGGCATCAGGAGACCATGCAGATGGTCTTGGATCTAGCCCTAACCTTTCTATGTCTCTCCTCTAAGACGTCTGATCACCTATTCACCACAGAAATGGTATACTTGTGGTGCTCTGTATTCTGAAACAACCTCTTACTCTGTGATCTCTACCAAATCCTTCTATAATACCCTTCAAAACCACTGTTCAATGATCGGCCAACTTCCTTCTATATTCAACTTACACATATTTCATATTTCATATTTCATTCCCCATGTAACTCAAGATCTGGAAATATGATTTGTATCTTCTAGCTCCCCTCCTACAGAAGGGCTGTTGTTCTTCCTATCTCTGAGGATAATGTCTCTTCCTCTTTCAGGCTAAGATCATGCTCATGACTGTTTCCACTCATTATTAAAGTCTATTGAACTCTCAACTAGTATGGTGGTTATATAATGTTATCACATGCTGGATTCAAAATGCATGCCCCCAAATCTTAACAAAGTACTATTTTATGTGCATAGTGGCAATATGTACACATTCTCTTGTGAAGTGTTTGTGCATATTATTTACCCATCTTTAGTTGGTTGGTTTGTCTTTTTATTATTGATTGGGGAGTTCCTATGATCATGAACTCACTTTCTTCTTAAATCTATGTATTACATGTACTTTCTTCCTTAATGTACTCCCTCCATGTACTTTTTTCTTAATGATGTCTTTTGAGGAGCAGATGATTTTAATTTTAGTGAAGTCTAATGTAGATTTTTGTGTGAGTATTACTTTCTGGGATCCACATCATCAAAACAGTTTATTATGTTTTCTTCTAAAACCTTTATATTTTTAACAGTGATATTTAAATCTATGATCTTTCCTAATTTTGTTTGTATTGTGCAAGATATGGGGAAAGATTTTTCTATGTTGATATATAATATAATTTGTTGAATAGGATTTTATGTTCTCATTGGAATATTTTGGGCACTTTTTTGACAATCAATAACTGTAGAAGTCTGTTTCTGGTTTCTCTGTTCCATCCCACTGATCTATCTTTTGATCATTATACCATACCATGTTGTTTAGACTACTGTAGTTTTATGTGGTCTCCTAGTCAGGTAGTGTTAAGTCTTGTTCTATCTTATTAAGGCTAATTTAGATATTTTAGGCTTTTTTTTGTATTTACACATAGTTTTAGAATCAAGTTCTCAAATTTTATTTTTTAAAAAAGTACCTGGGACTTTGGGCTTATAGTCAATCTACAGACCAATTTATAGAGAATTTTTATTTTAAAAACAATTTTTTTCTTACACATGAACAAAAGACATCCCTCCATTTATTTTGATTGTCTTGAGCTTCTCATTGCTTTCTTGACATCAAATAGATGTTTTATTTATTTTGCTGATCTTTACAAAAACCAAATATTTTCACTGTTAATCACTTTTATGTTTTATCTGTTATATAATTCATTGATATGTGATTTTTATTATTCTGTCCTTTCTTTTTTCAGCTTCTTTTGGTGGTCATTGATTTTAGATCCTTGTTTTTCCTAATTTTTTCCCTAAAGAAAAAATCATTTCCCTTAGCTGCATCTAACAACTGAAGATGTTGAGAGATTTTTGAAGCCTATAACATGCTCAGTGATGTTTTCAAGGTGGAGAGACATACAAAGTTGGTAAGTAGGTGGTTGTATTTGAAGAAATAATAGAGCCCTGTGGAATCCATATCAGTGGATGTGTTCAATTAAAATTATTCTGTTCATTTCTGGAGACATATTATCCATATATACTTTCAATGCTCTTTGTCTCTTAAAATGGTGGCAACATATAAAAAGTATTTACTAGTAAATAACAAATATTTTGACACATTTTTTTAAAAGACCATCTTTGAGAAAATGTAGATAACATGATAAAAATCAAAGTGGGATAATAAAGAATTAGAATAAATTATATTAAACCTCACAGGTATTGTTTGGTTTAGAGACATATAGGTTCATTACTGATTAGGTATTATTTTGTGTAAATTTTAAAAATGTTCCAAGTTGACATAATGGCTAGGTTTTAGTATTTCTTAATTGGTTTCCTTTTCTTTTAATCAGATAATTAAAATTTTTACCCTGTTATAAAACCTTTAAAGTTGATTTGGAAATTTTATCATTGGGTCAATGAATTAGTTCAGAGCAAGTGACCTTGTTAATTGTCAATCCTTGGAATTCTTTAGATCAGTGAATTTCAAGGCTCATTTTGCTTGGAATGAGTTTGGTATGTAATTAGAGTGCAATTAAGATGCATGTGGTTTCCCTTTCTTGTGTCACTGCTGTAAAAACGAATTGGTTTTTGCACTCCTATTGCCTAATGAGATGTAATTCAGGAACAAATTGGAGGAAGAGTAGCTCCTGAACAATTTGGGGGTGGCGTTGATGCTCCCTGGTTCCTGAGATAACGAAAGGGTGCGAAGCCTACCTAAACAATAATCATACTCCTTAAGAAGAAGCCACGAAGTTCTACTAAGGATTGCTTCTTCAGATGCCAGAAAGTTGACAAAATCTTCCAAACCAATAGGCACATATGAAGCCCATAATCCTCCCTCTAGATATTCTTTGAGATTATTTGAACTACAGACTTGCAGACTAGCAAACAGAGAAGCCCTGTGGTCTAGTACCTTCCTACCAGAAGAGACAGGGAAGGGAGTGCCCAGACCTTGCACAAATGCCTAAAGGTGTTTTTAGAGTGCTAAAAAAACATCAGACGTGCCATGAGAAAGCTATGTCGATTAACTAAAATGGTCATTAAAGTTCCAGATAATCTAGAAAGTATAGACTTAAAATCATCATCAGAAATCCACTTTAAGCTTTAAAAAGTTCAGTAAATTTTTTGGTAGAGGGTAGTAAAAATAATATTGTAGGAATACAATCATCAAAATAAAGAAAGTAGATGCCCTGATTTCAAAGTCAACTAAATTGCATAATTTACTGGCTTTTTCTCATACAAACACTATTCTCATTTTTTTCTCAGGTTTTTTTTTTTCTCTGAAGCTAGTCTGGATAAGTTCTGTGGGCATAGACTAATGCTTTCCCTAACTCACCAAAATTCATCTGCTTGTACTAACTTTTCTCTGTGCTACTATCTGGTACCAAGATCACACAAGATAACACCAGTTAAGGCAGCTGGGCTTCACCCAATTTTTCTTTTTTAGGCAACAAGTGTTTTATATAGAGAAAATCAGCTATTAAATATCCAAGAAGTGATCTGTATATAAATGTATGTTTTTTATTAGCAAATGTTTTTAAATCATAAAATAATATTGCTGAAATTCATATATTGATAGAAATACATTACAAAGTACTTTCTCATTCTATAATTTGTTCTGAACAACAATAACAACAACAACAAAACCCCATAAATTAGCCCATTTACATGATGGCAAACACTTTTATTCTGAAAACTCAAGGTAGTTAAAAGTTTGACCTATATTGTGGAAGGAACTTACACTGGAGTTGGAATAAAAACCAAGAATACTGGATTTCATAGTTGATATACTTGTTTTCTAGCAGTCCAACTTTTAATTCTCTTCCTAATATCTCCTTGTCCTCATCTCAGGGGTCACATTTCCTGTTATTACAGAGTTGAACTGGCCAGTTCTCCCTCCTGGAGGCTGCTTTTTTCAATGTTGGAAGTATCACAGACCATTACGGTGGTAGTGGAGGCAAAGTGGTCAGGCTACGTACCTAGGTTATGTGAGTATATGAGTGTGTGAGTGTTTCCAAGTTTCCTGCTCCATAATCCTATGGAGGTTCCCTGGGATTCCTCCATTCTTCTAACTAGTTCTTCAGATTTCTTATTGGTTATGTAAACTGTCTCATACTTCACTTCTCTATATGCTCTAGTAAATTTCTTTCTACTTAACATAACAAAAAGTGCTTCTAACTGCCATATTCAAGAACTGGACTTACAATGAAAGAAATTACAGTAAGAATGACAATGAAGTAGACCGACATGAAAGATGGATGATGTAATTCTTGTGAGTCACACTACACATCTGAGGTAGTAATAACACTGGTGCTGAGAGAATTAGCTCTGTAATCTATATGCAAATCAAATGCTAGGTGAGAAACTGTATCACTAAATGCATAAAGTCTGTCCCTAATAATTTAAATTGTGTTTCTTTTGGCTAGTACTTATAAAAGTATTAGGTTAGGGTGAAGGAAAATAGTTAAAACATTTTAATGGAATTTGATTCTCACTCTAAAATGTTAGTTAAGCTGTCTTGCTATCAATATGTGAGTGAAATCTTATACTGAAACAGAAATTTATAGCTTGGCTAAGAACACACAATATATATTCATTTTTAGATTAAAGTAAAAATTATCATAGAATAGCTAAAAACACTACTCAAATGCAAAAAGGAAGGCTATTCTTTTTCTGTGTTTTTCTATTTTAATCTTTGATAACCCTAAAAGGCAGTGCCCAAAATATGGTAGTCATTAAGCAGAACAACTCATCACTTTGGTGATGAGAAAACTGTGACTCACTCCCTGTGTCTTTCACGGTGTTGTGCAGACATTCTGAAGACCTCCCATTTCTATAACTGTCTGAATTATATCCTTAGAGAAGAGTCTATCTCTTTTTTTGGTGTTGTTTATGTACATTCTTAACTCTTCAGAACTATTAAGAACTTTATAAAAGAATCTTTGTACAATATTCTAAAGCACCTTTATATTATATAAAGCACCTTGAGTTTGGGCCACTTCTCAATAATATCTATAATTAATTATTTAATAAACTTGCAACTTCTCTCTAAAGACTTTAAGAAATCCCAGGACTGTTATCTCAGTTATGATAACTTACATATGTTATGTTAAATTATACCAAGAAGATAGATCCATCTTAAGGTAACCTGAATAGGAAGTAACAATATTTTCATCAAAATATCACTCATGGGTGACATCTACTGCATTTAACTTCCTTGATTGTTTTAGAAAAAAATCAATTTGTCACAATAATCTCAAAGAAATAGTATTAAAGTGTCTCAGAATTCCCTCAAAATATAGAAAATAAATCATATACACCCTTCTCACTGATCAAATCAGGCCCATTATTTTTCCTCATTGATTGAGAACTCATATAATTTATTTTTAATGCAGAGACATTTTAGATTGTGTCAAAGTATTAATTATTCCTGATATGAATCCTGCTTACCTAAGTAACTAAAAGCATTATAAACATTGTCTTGCTTGTTCTGATCTAAGGAAATCACACTTATAAAAAAGAATCTGATTTTAATTAATAGTTGTTGCTTTACAAAGACTAAGTATTCAATTCTGAAATCGTGCCAGATAGAAAATGAGGCCCAGTTTCCCAGTTACTTCACGACAGGGCCGGTACATCAGGGGGACAGGCTCACTACCCTTTCCATCACACTACGACGTCTCTGTTCCCATCACACAACTGGTGGTGTCCATGGAGGGCGGTTGCCTGGAAAAGTATTATGAAATTGTGTTATGGCATAGTTGAAATTTGTTAAATGTCTCTGTCACTCACAAAAAATGGCTAACACGCTGAAAAGATGACTCTTTTCTGTGTGTGCATGAAAAGTTGGCTGGTTAGTGGTTTGAATTACTTTTTCTTCAATTTCAATCAATTTTTATTTAAATTTTAAGATGGAGAGTGTCCAAAGGACACAATTATATTATTTAATTGAACTGTTCCAAGATTATTTCGCTTTCAAAATAATCCAAGAATATTTGGTTACTAGAGGTTTAAATTAGCCTTTAAGCTTTAAATTAAGCTATGCGGATATTCCCAGAATATACTATTATAATATAGTAATATTACTAATAGTTTGCTGTTAGTAATAGAATATATTTGGAATGAATGTATTTAAGTCAAAATAAAAGAAGATTTTAGTATAAGGGTCTTTCTTTTTTCTTTTGCTTTCTTCTTGTTTGGCTGAAATTTGGAGCAAAATCAAGTAAAACTTCCTAAGTGATGGAAAATTGACTTGACAAATAAGAATACTGATGTTCATTTCAGTTTTTCACTATTTCAGATGCATGAATGAGGTTGTATAATTCAAAGTGTCATTGGTAATGTTACTGGGGAGACCCGAGTCAGGGGGCTGCCTCTCCTTGTCTTGCTCATAAGAGAAGAATTCAGGCAAGAGACAACATGTACAGTAGAAATGAGATAGCAGGTTTATTGACGAAATACATAAAAACACGAAGCTGCAAGCAGGCACCCAGCTAGTCTGAATGCCCCACATATGGTGGAAATAAAGTTGTCAGTAAGTTTGTTTGTTTTACACACTTGAGCACCTGGCTACAAGTGTGCACTCAGCTAATCTGAGTGTCACAATTATTGGGATTCTGGGGTTATATACCTTAGTCAGCTTTTAGGTTCCTCCCCCTTCTCCCCTTTCAGACCTTGGGATCAATACACAGTTTTAGTTTTCTTTCCCAGCTAGTGGAAATGATAAAGCAGAATTTCAAGGGCTTTCCTTCTCCTGTGCCAGCATAGTTTTGGCTATCATAGTTTTGCTTGTGATGTCCGTAACACCTGGCAATCTTAATGGACTGGGCTCAAGATCGCTGACTCAATGGGTGAGACAGGTCTCCCTTTTGTTTCTGGCCTCCTGTTTTAAGTTTTATATTAGACATAATGATGGAGACCCTGTGTTATTTCCCCTCCCAGCTGCTCATTCCTAGCTACTACCTAACAGTTACATTAGGTATACAAATGTAAACAGGACATGATCCCTGGAATCACAATATTAGAAGTCAAGTAGGTAAAATAGATATATACAATGAGAAGTATCATAAAAGATAATTTGTTAGAAGTATGAGTATTATATAATAGCTATAAAACAAAAGTGATATGTCTTAAGAAAGAGAAAAGGCAAGTGAAGGAAAAAATGTACAAAATGGTAAAAAAATTGTAACAGTAAGTATATTCAATGGAGAAGAAAGATACTATTAGATAACATCAAAGTATCAGGCTCCTAGAGCTTATAGAGACCTTTGTTATTTAAGCCACATTCTTACTCAACACAGTGACCCAGCCACCCAAATTTTTCAAAAAGCGGTGAAGCAGGGATGAATGGTGATAGGAGACTAGACTTTGGGTGGTGGGCACACAATACAATACACAGATGATGTACTTTAGCATTATACTTGAAATCCAGATAAATAACCAATGTAACATCAATATGTTCAATACAAATATATAAAAATAAAATCTTTAAACAGATGCTTGAAAAAACTCTACCATGAGTAGTCCAGTTATCTCAAGTCACTTTCTCAAGATTATGGATTCTGCCTTAACTGTTTTCTTTACCACTCTCTCCAACACATAGCCAATTCTACTTATAATTTGTATCTGTTTCTGTTAAAAAGTATTTGGGAATAAACTATATTGTTCAATTGTCAGTTTCAGTAATTCTTCTAATCCATTCTATGGATTGTTTCTAGATTAATTATTTGAAAGTAAGAGTCAAGCTTAAGTTTAAACTTTTTCACCAGAAGGTTTAGATATATGTAAATTTATCTGAATGATTCCATAACAAATTATGAAAATGACTAAGGGGCGATAGCCTTGGCCCAGCATGTTGTCTTGTACCTTAATTGGTTCCTTCCAGCCTTCTCATTTTCAAGGTTAGTTTCAGTATTGAGATGGCCTTAACAGTTTATGTAAACCACAGGAGTATCTGCATTAAAATTTGTGTCAGAACTTGGTGCATAGTACTCATTAATCTTGTACTTTGTTTCACATTTACCTTATTAACTTAAACAGCTAATAAGCAAGACATAAAAATGTAATTCTTTTAAAAATATTAAACATTAATTACAAGCCTATTTAAATGCATCTTAGTAATTTAAATAACAACTATATATTTATATGACTGACTCATTTAAACACTTCACGCATAAAATAAAACAAATAGAATAAATATATATTAAAATCCTATTAGAATTTGTACAATTGGTTTATTTTATTTACTATAGACTCATTTTATACTTTCTAAGAGCTACAATAATTCTTATTTTGATCAATGAGTAATTTTATTCGACTGCAAATAAAGTAGAATATTGTCATGATTAACATAAATGGAAAGGTATCAGGGATGTCAAACTCATTTTCACTGGGGGGCCACATCAGGCTCACAGTTGCCTTCAAAGGGCCAAGTGTAATTTTAGGACTGTATAAGTGTAACTGCTTCTTAACTAGGGGCAAGGAGCTCGGTGCTGCCACTGGGTAGAAACAAAGTGCCAGGCCGGATAAAACAAGGTGGAGGGCCAGATTTGGCCCTCCGGCCTTGTGTTTGCCACCTGTGGTAGATATTTGACCAATTACTTTTTGGTAATAGTATTATAATTAGTGGTATTTTATGGTATGATTCAAACTTGAGCCTTTGAGCACTAGGCTAATCTCATTTTTGTTGGCAAGAGTAATTGTTATATCTATGGAGGTTGGTATAGTAGCCAGGTGAGTAAAGAGAAGAACTTCAGAAGTCAAGGGGTCAAAACTATATGGCAGATTTCTAACAAAGAAATGATACAATCCTGTCTCTGTTTTTATAGATTCATTTTAGCTACTGGGTGCAGAAGGAGAACAAATGAGAATCACTTAACTTTGAAAAGAATAAAATTAGCAGTGGAATAAAAGGAGTTGTAGGCTGAAACCAAATGAGCCCACATAGACTGGAGTGGAAAAAGATTTTTTAAGTTTTTAGAAAAAGTAAAGAAAGATGTAAGGGTAAGGAAAATTGAGAATAATTTGGAAGAAAAATATAGTAATCTATAACAGAATTTCACTGTAATTATGACCATTCATATCACCTTTTAGTGTTCTTTGAGAATTTTCTACAAAGATTTAAACTGCTTTTAAAATACTTTTGCATTTTGAAAGGTATTTGTTATAGTGACTTCATACCAATTCAAGTTACATGCATTTTTAAACCTTTGTTACTTGGTGGTAATTGGCATAGACTGAAATATATCTTTCCTAAATAAATATTTTGGAAGACTATTTTTAAATCTCTAGTGCATATAAGTTCTGCTTTCACTTTAATGTAGAAATAAAATTCTTAATGTTGAACTACCATATCATTTTCTATGACTTCATTGTTTATGACTAGACTAGATAGTGATTATTAGACATTTTTGCTACTGAAATAGCTTATAATAAATATTTGAAAAATATATTTATTTCAAGTTTCATTATAAATTTTATTGTGACAGTGTCAACTGGTAAGAAAAAAAAGCATAAAATCCAGTCAGCATTAAGCTGGTTGACTAAAGAATGTTTTCAAAGGAAATGACAGCATAAAAGCTGTGGAAGTCAAAATAAGTCAGAATAACTTAAAGTATATAGCATGCATACTATTAAACTGTTTTGTGAATGTATTGTCATTGTTTAAAAAGAAACTTCTAGTACATGAACACATGAGAAAAACCTTTCTATTTTGTTGCTGCCTTTTTACATATCCCTCATTCAGATCCATTCACCAGTGATAACCTCTGTCAACAATTTACTATGACTGTTTTTGTCCTTTTTTGTATATATTTTTATAGAAATGTATGTTCATGTATCTATATTTTACATAAATTATGCTACAGTGTGTAGTGGTCTGTGATGAGCTGTTTTACATTCATAGGTCTTTCAGGTTTTTCCATACCAGCTAGTGAAAACACATATGGCCAGAAAAGAATATATACACAGACAGATGAGTATCTGTCTCTCTGTCTGTCTAGAGAAAGCATTAACCCTGGCCAAGAAATTTCTGAACTCCATTAATTGTTTTTATCTTTATCCTCTGGTTGATTTTCTTAGAGTTTCTAGGAAAACAATAACTTGAAAAAAATGGCCGTTCAATCTCTTACCATTATTTATCTAATTCAGTTTTTAATAATCACATGATATTGCCTAGAATTTATATTATCACTGTGATTACAGGCTATTTCAATAGCCATCCTCAATATTGTGTGATTTTATAATGATTTGTTTGTTATTTTTTTACTAAGAATAATGTATATGTTAAGTTTTTATAGACACATCAAGTTAAGGATGTTGTTTTCATCACATCTCATATATGTAGATGTAAATATGTACATAGAATCCTTCTTTGCCTCTTTATTGCTGGGTGGACGACAGTCTCTGGTGTTTCTTGGCTTGCAGCAGCTGCACTCTGTGTACCTGCCTCTGCTGTCACATGGTGCTCTCCCATCATGTGTCTGTGTCTTCATGTGGCATCTCCCCTTGTGTTTTATTCCTCATCTTTCAAGTACACGAGACACACTGGATGAAGGGCCTGGTCTACCACCGTATGAACTCATCCGCACTATTGCATCTGCAAAGATCCAATTTCCAAGGCAGGTTACATTCATAGGTACTGGAGCTCAGGAATTTAAGATATTTTGGGAGCACAAAATTCAATCCATAATACCTGTTATTAATTTTCTTATTTTTAGCAGTTTTTCATTTAATGCATTTAATATTTTGCTGTTGGGGGGAGAGTAATTGGGGAAAATGAGGACAATTGTATCTGAACAACAATATAAAATAAAATAAAATAAAATAGTTTTGCTGTAAACAACAAAATTTTCTGCATAAAGTATTGCATCTCCTTTCTGTATTTCTTCTCAACTCATTAATATGGCTGGCACTGTAAAAACTTTATTTTAATGGTGACAGTTTCTATTTGTAATTTAACTTTATAATTCTTTCTTAATTGTTAAAATATAAAAATTGAGATAGATTTGCAGAAGCAAAGAAAAATATCAATGCTTGTTGAATGCACATGATGTACAGTATTGTCCGCTTTTGTTCAGATCCACACATTCCCACTTACTAATGGATCACTTCATCATGTAACTTTTACTACAAAGGGATAATTATAGCTTAGGAAAAAATGAAGTGTCTTGCCCAAAAGAGACTCAGTGACAAAATGTTGAAGTTTGAATTTAAACTCAGGCACTAACTATTATACTATTATGAAGGAGCACTTCAGTATTTTATTAATATTACATGCATGTAAATTTTGTATAATTCAAAAATATAGTTTGTATCTCTGTAGAAGAAGAAATTAAAACTTGAGAAGCCCCAAAGCTTGGCATGGCTTCCAGTCTTTGGGAAGTAGCACCCATGAGTAGTACTATGTTTTGTTTTGTTTTTTACAATTTAACATAGTTCTATTTACTTAGTTGTTCCTATGTCTTCTCCTTAACTTTCCTCAAATATATAAATTATTATGGTTGAAGGAAAAAAATAAGCTGAAGAATGAGCTTGTATATTTTTTCCTGGAAAATTTTCAGAGGTTTATTTTTCATTTCAATGTGTCACCAAACCAAAGCAGTTTTTGACTGCCTACCTCCACCGCCTAGAGGCAGAGACTGGTGACAATGGAAAGATGTTTTTATTCCAATGCTCCACAGTCTTGGAGATTGGCAGACTCTTGTCTCAAAGTGTGTGTTCTCTGGGAATCTTGGATAAAACTGAGGTGTCATCAGCCAGACCTAAATGAAAGGCAGAGATCCTTCTCCCACTTCAAGTAGCATCCTGTGGGATCTTCAGGCAGCTGCTGAGTGGTCATCCAGGCAGCTCAGCTTTTCTCTTGGCCACTGTCAGGCCTCGGGCTCCCTCCTGGAACCCATGCGTGGGGGTGGCACCACTGGCCTTGTGGCTTCCAGAGACAGACGTCCCCACGAATACACTAACCAGTACCTTAGCAAGGTGAGTAAGAGCATGTCCCTTCTTTCCCTCAGGTTTACATTGGTTTCAGGTGTGGTATGAACCAGGTGCTTTCTCGAAATGCGCAAATAATTTCCTAAGCTTCCACACACTCCAGGAGGGTCTGTCCCTCAACCAATCCTTTCTTTTCCCCAGGCTAGACTCACAGGCCTCTTTGGTTCCGCATTTCCCCCAGCTGCCATTCTGACCACTGTGGGGCATTTGCCTTCCTTCTCCTGTCCCCACCCCCAGTCAGGCACCAGAAGGGGGAAGGAGAGCTTTTCCCTCATCTAATTATCTTGCTAGCCTTGTGCACGCTCAGTGCAATACTTCCTCCCTCCACCAACTTGCCCAGGGGTAGGGGATCTGTCAAAAGGAGCAGGGCATTCTGCATGCGGGACAGAGTATTTGTAAGACACAAGCTCAATTGCCCAGACACCACAGCCCCACCTGTTGCATCTGTGTGTCTCTTCAGTTCCCTGTCCTCTGCCTGCTCCCAGCAGCCTGGCCAGGCTATTGGTATCAGATGGGGGCACTAAGATGAGTGCAGCTTCCTGTTTCATTAACAAATGTTTCCTAATTAGATTTAAAAAATACTCTAAGAAATATTATTTATTAGGTGAGGGGGGAGAATTAGCTATTCCAAAGCAATATAAGAAAAGACAACATGTGTTTTTGAATGCACATGAAAAACAATAAATGCAATTTATCTAATTAGGAAACTCTTCTGTAATGGCATGTTGTTTCATAATCTCTCCTCTGTGCTAAATGGTCTGAGGTGAATAATTTTAGGATATTTTTAAATAGAGATCTATTTGGCATTTATTTGTTTTTTCTATGTAAACATTATTACTGATTGCAGCTATTGTAGGGATACTCTATTAATGCTACTTAGTTGTCTGTATTTTAAATTGTATTAATTCACACATTAGTTTTCTATGGTTGATATAACAAATCACCACAAACGTGGTAGTTTACAACAGAAATTTACTCTTTCATAGGTCTGCAGACTCTAATTCCAAAATCAAGGTGTCCACAGGGCCACACCCTCTCTGATAGCTCTAAGGGAGGATGCTTTCTTGTCCCTTCCTGCTTCTGGTGGGACTAGGTTTCCTTGGTTTGTGGCCATGTAACTCTAATCTCTATCCTCTCTTCCCTGTGCCGTCCTCACCTGTGCATCTCTGCATCCATTTCCATATCTTACAAAGATAGTCTCACTGGATTTATGGCCATCCTTAATCCCATTAGATTTAATGACAGCCTTCAATTATATTTGCAAAGGCCCTACTTCCTAATGAGAGTCACATTCTAAGGTTCTGAATGGGCGTGGAATTTCAAATGGGACCATGGGTGACATGGTTGTAGGAAAAGACTATTCAAGCCATGAGAGCTGGGGAGAATGAACATCGTAGTACCATTACAGATAACTTTTATTCCTATTTTCAAAATTAATATTTCTGAAAGAAAAAAGAAATGCTAGTGGTAATGCCATTACCAAAATTTACTCCTTCTTCAATCTTAAAATACAAATATAAAACATCCAGCCCATTACCTCATATGTGGTGTTCCAGAAAGTTAGATTTTGTTCCCTTACTACCTTACTTCCAGGTAGTACTACTTACTTCCTTTTGTACTACCTTACTTCCAGTGTTATCTGTTCCCTTTTGTGGGTTGCGACTTGTCTTACATTTGAGTTTCTGACATTTTTTAATTTGTTGATTGATTTGAGAGAAAGAGAAAGGAAGGGGAGAGAAAGAGAGAGTGAGAAAGAGAGAAATTGGTCAATTGTCTTGTACGTACCCTGACTGGGGATCAAACCTGCAACCTTTGCATATAGGGACGATGTTCTCACCAACTGAGCTACCCAGACAGGCTGCTGCTGATCTTCTAAAAAACTTTAAAAGTGAAGTTTTCTGAGAATAACTCTGTTATCTCGAGTCACTGAACTTCTAAGAACCCTGGTTTTCCATTTTAGAATAAAGCAACATTATCTCAAAGGATAATTTTGATTATCTGATGAGATAAAATATATGATTATTAATTATATCAAAAGAATTCTAAAAGATTTCAGCACACTTATCAGTAAATAAAATATAATGTCAGAAGTAACTCTTAATATTAAGAGGTAATAATTTTATCTTTCTTTTGTTAGCATGACGACAGATTTTCCATGTCCTTCTTTCATTTAGCAAATCAGTAATGTCATTTATATTCAACTTAGACATTTAGAATGATTAATTTGCATAGAATTGTAATGAGTAAAAAAAAGAATAGATTTGTCCCTATTGTCCCTAATTAATTTATTGCTCAAAACTAATTTTTGTTCTTGCTAATTTTTTCTTTGCTCTTATGATTACCATTACTTTTACATTGTCCCCATTTTACACACAAGAGGGTTGATGAAACTCTCCATCTGCGATACATGATAATAATACAAACATGCTGTTCATCAAATTGAAGTTCTCAAGAGACACTGGAAAAATTGATGATTTCATAGCCAAGTTTGTGACACCCTGAAGCACACATAGTACAAAAGGAGACACAGTTGGAATTTCACATAAGAGGTATTTGAATCAGTTCACTTGGGAAACCAATATCCCTCCTTAATTAACTGGGTGAGACCTGAAAGGCTGTTAAGTAACATGTTCAGGGAGGGAAGAGACAGAGAGCCTGGGGGAATTGAGTAGGTATACAGGAAAAAGAAAAAAAAGTGTGAGACCATGTTAGGTTTAACCACCAAAAAAGAGTAGTAGATCATGTTAGCATGTTTTTTTTTTTAAACTACCAAGAAAGGATTAGACCATGTTAGCATTAATGGTTTAAAGAAAATACTGGTTATAGGTAGCTTGGTATGTGTACCTATATGAGGTATATTCTCTCTCTCTGCATACACACGTTTATTTCTATGTAGGTCCAGAATAACTATCTTGGCTACACATGCTCTCTCCATGGGATTAGTTTGTTTTATTGAGAACAAAATCTCTGGGCTACTAAAGTATTTGTGTAAAAAAACTGAGGCATGACCAGGGCAAAATGTAAATGTAGAATGCATTTCCCCTCCACTAATCAAAAGGGCAAACTACTCTTTTTATGCAAACAATTTCTTGGAGCATGTCTTAGTTGGGGTTCTCCAGAGAAATGGAACGACAGGGTGAATGGATATAGAGAGAACACAGGTATGTACTTCAGATCTAGGCCTTGTCAGCCTGCATAATTACATGAAAGAGATCTTTTATAAGGCACTGGCTCATGCAGTTATGGAGGCTAAGAAGTGCCAAGACCTTCAGTAGGTAAGCTGAAGACCAAATTGCTGATGGTGTAGTTCTAGTTCAAAACCCAGCAGGCTTGAGACCCCCGCAATTCACAATGTTTCAGTCTGAGTCCAGAGGCAGGAAAAGAATGACATCCCAGCCCAAGGCATTCAGGAAGGAGAAGCTTCCAGTTACTCGTGGGAGGGTTGAGGGGAAGGCTTTTTTTTCTTATTCAGAGTTTCAACTGATTGAAGGAGGTCAGCTCACATTAGGTAGTACAATTTGCTTTACACAAATACCAATTTGAATGTATACCTGTATTTAACCAGTGATGTATTTTGTAAAGGCTTGGTACAAGTGTACACACATCTGTCCCTCAAAATCTCTTTCAAGGCAGGTCATAAAGGAGAGAAATAAAACATGTTTTATAAGTTTTTTTAGAATTTGTGTTTATATGTAGTATTTGATGTTGTTTACAATTGATATCTTTTGGACCTAAAACCATTAAATAGCAAAACCTCAGCAAAGCCTCCCCTAACTGAAAATGGATACGCTTCCACTGGTAGCTCAGATGGATGATATTTGAAAATGGAAGGTTAGGTCAGCTAAGTAGCAGAGACTGTTAAGTGATGTGGAGAGTTTTATGGCAACAGACAGATATAGGTATTACTTTTCCACATCAAAGCCTGAACGGTCTTTAAATTCCCATTTCCCCAAACGGAAGCAATAGGAGACATTTTGTAGTAAGTATTTCACTGGCAGTGTGCACAGGCTTTGGCAAGGAACAAACCAAGTAGGATGTCTAATCATTCTGTCCCTGTACAGAGTGCACAGTGCCCTCTGTGTGCATAGGACAGACACACCAATACCATCAGTTAAACACTTCAGTCAAAAAGTTCAGAAAGCCCGTGAACTTTTAAGGCTTATGTGAGAATTACTGAAGATAAAGATACTACAAATTCTCTGCATTAGCAGATCAAGACTAAAGCAAAGAGACAACAAGGACACATGGATTAGCATGGATACGGTAAAGAAGAATAATGAAACTATGGTGGCAAAATAAAATAAAAATTAGTGCAAGGGCATAAGCATTATTAAAGCCAGTTTTCATGATATAATATTTACAGTAGTCCTCTTAATAAATTCTTCTTTTACATAATAGTATATAGATGACTGTTTAGAAGAGTTTTAATTTTTCTTCACCTTTTGATAGATTTTTTACAAAATTTTTGAGCTGGATAGCCCACCTTAAGTTTCGGTAAAGAGAAGTAATTCTATTTAGTCATAAAAGTTAGTAACTATACCAGGAGGATACAGCTTACTTTATAGTCACCATTTCGATTCTCAGCATTTTCAGAATGGTAGGCACTTTTCCTTAGAGATTCATATGCATTCAGGGAGTTTTGATGTTCAGTTGAGTTTGCCCTTAACCCCATTAATGTAAAACATTACATTACATTACATTAATGTAAAACAATGTAAAACATTCCTAGAATTTATAGCCCTTCTTACCTCAGTTACCCTGAGATTTAAATTAATTAATGACACTTTGTTTAAAAATTTTTTTTGAAGATTTTATTTATTTGTTTTTAGAGAGAGAGAAAGAGAGGGAGAGAAACATCACTGTGTGGTTGCCTCTCAGTCGCCCCCTACTGGGGACCTAGCCTGCAACTCAGGCATGTGCCCTGACTGAGAATCAAACCAACCACCCTTTGGTTGACAATACAGTGCTCAATCCACTGAACCACACCAACCAGGGCATAATGACACTTTTTCTTGATCCTTAGATTATTTTTAAAATTTCTTTAGTATAAGTCCTTTCAAAAAGAGAGCACCTACTTAATGTTTCATCATTCAGTGGGATTTTTCAGTTGTTGCATACATTTTCTTATTTAACATAATGATATTCTGAAGTGCTTCAAAAACTGAGATTTATGAACTGGAGGAAATTCTCAAGTGTTTTTTCCAGGGGTCTACATATTTTGAATGTTAAGAAACACAGATCGTACTGCATGTGCTAAAAATTTGAAAAGTTGATCATACTTCCATTGAATAACCTATTAAATATCCTCATTGTATTCATTTTAATGGAATCTTAAGTTGAGATGGTATGCTACACAACAGTAACAAAAAATAACAGATTTTTAAAAAAGAAATGTTGATTACTGAATCTATTATTCTTTTTTTGTAGCTCTGTCTCCCTGACACAGGTTTTGAAATGCCACAATAATTTCATAAAGATAATGTGGAATGAGAGAATATAATTGTTAGGGAAAATGAGTACATAGGATTTGCTTAATCATGTGAGAATATGCGGTATTGTTTCTTGAAATTACAAATGGATTTAAAGAAGAAAACAGATGAAGCTTAGAATATATCCTTAATGCAGTATTTTTTTTATACACAGGTACAGAAAAATGTCTTATTATTTGATGTGTTATTCATTTACCAGGTATATATCAGCTCACCACAAATGTTCTGACTGGCTGGCCAAGCTGTAAATCATTAACACTAATCCTGATGAATCACGATGTTTTCATTTGTGCGTGTTTATAAGGCAAACAAATGACAGTGGTGGATAACCGTGTAGAAGTTGAAGAGTCACACATTTTGGCTCCAGTGCGCACAAGGTGCTGGTGAGGGAACACTTCTCTAATGACAACTGTCTCGAAGTAGGACAAAAACTTGAGCATGCAAAAAGTTATCCGGAGGAGCTGAGTTGCTTAAACACTAAAAGATCATTAAAAAAGTAACATTCACAATTCAGAGAAAAGCAAGAAAACTTCAAATTGGACTGAGAAAAAATTTCTTCAGTTAAATAGTGCTTAAAAAAAAAAAACTACAGTTATTTAGAGCAGAGCTATTAAGCTGGTGGCCAGAAGCTAAGTTTAAGTAACACACATGTTTATTTTTTAGAAGAGTATTAAACAGAAGAGTATTAAAATCTAAAAACAAAACAAAATTTAAAAGTCTCATGGTAGAATGAACAAATGGTTGCAGAATTTGAAATTATTTCCATCAAAAGTTGTAATCTACTTGCTTTAGGCAATGGGACATTAGCAAACATTAGGCTACTTATGGAAGGAGCTTAATGTGAAGAAGCTAAGATTAGCCTAATGTTTAGTGTGGAGACTTGACCTGTGTTTGCCATAGTGAGCAGCTGTATATGTATGTGTATGGTCATCTGGGAACAATTAGTTCCCAGCTACCTTCCAGGAGACAACAGCTACATGTGTGAGCCTAGAACATGCCAACAGAAGAACCACCCAGCTGAGCATGGTCAAACTGATGTCTGACAGACTCATTATTTATTAAAGTAATGGTGGTTTAACCTACTACGTTTGGGGGCAGTTTGTGATATAGAAATAGATGTGACATGCCCTCTTTAAGTTGACACTAGTTCTTGTATCCCATTTTTGTATTATAATACATTACATGGATTCATGCATTTATACTATCTACCTGCCTCCCAAAACATTTCACTTCTGTCTTTCTGAAAATCTATTCTTCAAAGAAAGAAGTACTAAATATCTATTATATGTTTACAAATATAATGAGACTCTTGGAGTGCAAATATGAACAAGACTTAGCAACCTTCCTCAAGTAAGGACTAATTATCTAAAGATAATTATGTATGCAAGTAGCATGGGCCAGGCACATGATACATAAGAGTATAAAGCTAATCACTTCAGATTACAAATTTCAGATCCCATTTGTGATTTCAGTAGGTTATTCAGTCTTTTTCTATAGTTCACTATTTTTCATATCCCCCAAATTCCACATACATGTATTCACAAAACTTTTTTGGAGTTTTTGGCTTTTTTTGTTTATAGGGATTTACATTTCGGTGCTGGGTGCCATCTCCAATGGCGTCAGCACTAGAAAGAGTGCTTCCTATCCATAGCCACCATTAATGAATCCTGAAATCGGCAGTCCCCGTCAGTGCCTGAACTATCTCGACAATGACCAGTGCGGTCTCTCCCAAATGCAAGAGAGTGCGCTGCTTGTGTGCCATCCTGTGTTGTGAAGTGGGGGAAAATTCCAGAAGAAGTTAGCTCTTCTGGAATTTGTAGTGCAGAAGTTGTAGTGCAAAGCAGCATTCTTCTTTGTTACTGTGGCTGACGAGGCCCAAAGCCCTGAAGTCCAATGAAGTGAAGGTGGAATCAAACCATCTGCATGTGCTGAGGGCAGTGAGGAGTGGGAGCTTTGTGGCCTTGGCTGATGCTGGTGTGAGGGTCATGACAGGCAGGCAGGTAAAAGCTGCATACTTCTCTTGCCAGATGTCACTCTTAGCTGTGTTGAACCACAGACCAAGTGATTCCTTGTGTTTTCTGCTTGATTAACTATTGCTATAATTACTTCTGTGTAACTCTTTTCAATTTTTTGAGATCATGATGGCTTCTTGTGAGTAAATTGAGATATTTTTTTCTCTTTGAGTGTTTAACATTTAAATGGCCCAGTATGTCCAATTGTTACAGTTCATTTAAATCAATCTGCCTTTTTCTCAATCTATCTCTTATACGTACATGTACACACACACACACATTACTCCCTCATATATGTACAAAATATCCAAGAAAAGTTTTTCTTAATTTAACACATTAATGTTATAATTTTCTTTTTATTGAAAGAATGGCTGGGTGAACATTAACTTTCTATTCTCCTCTATGATTCAGAATTAAGATATCTTTTAATTCTTAGCTCTTCATTCAATGAACTAATATATACCCCTTCTACCTTTTGCTTACATGCACAAACTTTATTATCTATGCCTTTAATCTTTCCACTTGGTAGAACATAGACAAGCCTGCTATGTTCAATGCTATCTAAGCCTTGTATTTGAAAGAGAAAACTAACAGCATATATTGACTAACACACATTTTTGCATAGTGAAATTATATTGGTTAAGTATGACTTAACTGTGTCCAAAAAAGCAATATTTTATTAACTTATAATTATGCGATCCTTTAGACAATAGTATTAAAATATAAGGAAAAATGTTAAATGATTGTTACTGAATTTAATTTTTATTTAGCTGATACTCCATAGAGAAAATTCTCTATTATAGTCCTTAAATTTTGCTCTAGGATTATTCCATTAATATTTTCAAAGAATTAGTTATATGGACTTTGAGCCTTGCAGTTTCCTTAGACAATGCATACATGTACAAATAATGTGCATTAAGGATGAACATAAGTCTTTTAAAAAAATAAACTGTTATTCCACCACATTTCTTTAGCCTAAGAATAAACTATAAAATCTTGTTGTGAGGCGGCTTTGCTATTTGTACCCATGGCTTTGTAGCTCTCTTGAAAGTGATATTTTCTCTTCCTTTGACAGAAGTGCTGAAAGTTTGACATTTCATTGTAATGCCTCACAGCCAAGCCTAGCAGTAATTATTCAAAGGAGTTAAGGGTTAGTCATTTCATATCTGTAAGCTTTGAAATGAGCATTACTGAGTAATGAAACTGCTCAAAACTCAGGGAGTGGATGCAAATCAGCAATTTCAATGTAGATATAAGTTCCATATTTATTAATTATTTTAATTAGATAGCAACAGAAAGCTGTCTTTTAAACATGTTAAGATTTTGAGTAAGAAAAAAGCCTCAATAAAATATTCAGTTTGCTTCTTAGAGAATGAAGAGATAGAAAAAATATAGTTAAAATCAAGACTGACAAACACAGCTCACAAATCTACAGGGCCAGTAAGCAAGCAGGAGAAGCAGTGTATAAGAAAAAAACAAGAAAGCTTACAAAATTACAGATGCTATGCCTTCTTTTCTATGGTTTTCTGAAAAATGATCACTATGCAGTTTACCAGCCCCACTGACATCCACTGATAGAGAGTTCTGAGAATCAGGATTTGTCACAGCTCTCTGGGAATCAGGGTTTCTGTGCTCTTTAGCTTATTCTTTCAGTCAGACTTAGCCTGGTCATGAGAGTTTGGTGTTAGCATAAACTACTTGCTTATTTAACAACTTATCATGTAAAAAACTTGCTGCATAAATATGTATAGAATGACATGTATCTAGTTTTTGAGAGGGTACTATCATTGTATTGTACTAGTGAATGTCTGAAAGCTAATATCATTGAAGACAAAGTCTGAGCTTGACCTCCAAGTCACATAAATTCTTATATAAATTCTTATGGCTAGTAATTATAAATGTGGGAAGTCATCT
Organism: Phyllostomus discolor; assembly: GCF_004126475.2. NCBI lineage: Eukaryota > Metazoa > Chordata > Mammalia > Chiroptera > Phyllostomidae > Phyllostomus > Phyllostomus discolor. The sequence continues at coordinate 38,826,762 of NC_040906.2, forward strand.
GATTGTCAAAGTTCATGAACTCTTAAGGGAGTAGGGTTTTGTTCTTCCTTCTGTGACGCTACTTAATTTTCATTGCACATCTCTCATACAAGGAGGCCTTTTCTTAATATAACATTAAAAAATAAAAAGGCTAACTTTTCATTACAACTTCTCTCAATTTGAAGGGCTTTCCTCTGATCTACAAAGAAAAGACAAGCTCCTTCAAAGCATCTCTTCTTGTTAGTGATCAAAGAGAATGCTTCTAAAAGAAAACGTAGAGGGATGAAATGAAACTTATTGGTAGACTTCTGCCCCAGTCTTTTAACATCCTAGAATCACTATTCTTTTCATGGTAATTTCTAAAGCTTGACTCTCTTCAAAAATGAAAGAGACTATTTTTTAAAGTAGAGTCTAGAGATGACAGACAGAATGCTGTGTAAGGAACTCCAGCTCTGGGGAAGTTTGAATCACGTTGGTGGATGTGACACATATCTGTGTTCTCTGCCTTTCACCAGACCAGGAGTTATGGAATCTTTAGACCAAAAGCAAGGAACACTGGACTTATGGAAGACCAGAAAAGAAAAAAATATCATCCCAGATATGTTAAGATGGGTTTTTGAGGATAGTCTGCCTATCTTCTCAAGATGTTAGCACACAAAGAAATCATTTTTCCACTTACCCACCCTTGCCTCACAAGGTTGGTTTTCCTTGCAACAGGCAGCTGAACCCGGGTTTGGTTGCACCATGAGTGTTCTGGGCAGGAGTGAGGTGACATCCCCATAACCTAAACTTACCACACTCCACATACCCATACATCTCAGCTTTTCTCTATGACCCAATGCAAGGGTCATAGAAATAATATTGGTTTTAACAATGGAAGGAAAATTTTTATTTTACACTGTTCATCTAAGACCTCTACAAGACACACAGACAACAATGAATTACAAATATTTGTGTTAAACATTCATATTGTGAAATGGAGGTACCAAAGTTAATTAACAAAATGAAATCCTTAAGAAACAGAATTAGGAGGAGGAAGTAATATAATTTAATGTAATAATTAGTTATTGTAGAATAAAAAAGATGTGTATTTTAGAAAATGCGAGTTACAGAAATAACATTCAAAATTATTGATGTGTGAGGTGGACCCAGAAAAATCTGGAATTTATTTATAAAAATTATATATTTATTCTTACCTTTAAACTTCAGTCACTTCAAAGTACTCCCCATTTCATGCCATACAGCTACTAAGACATTTTTCCACTCCTTAAAACAGTGTTTGAACTGGTTAGTTTTGATGCCTTTTAGTGCTTTTGATGTTTTTTTTTTTTCACCTTTTCTGCATGGGTAAAATGTTTCCCTTTGAGGATGTTTTTCATCTGGGGAAACAAAAAAAGTTGCTCATGCTGAGATCAGGTGCATAGAGAAGGTGCAGCATGGAGGTCAGGCCATTAATGGTCCAAAACTGCAGAACATTCAGCGTGGTGTGGGCAGATGTGCTCATAAACCACCCATCATGAAATGGGCAAACGGGTTGAAAGAGCCTTCAAAAAAAATCACTGAAGCCAAACACAGCCTCTCACAACAACACCAGCTAGTACACTGATACAGATGGGCCCTAAAATACTCACCTAGTGGGGGGAAGCCTATACTACAAGGACCTGCCCTCTAAAAGATAATTCTGGGTTTTTTGGGGTCCCTCTTCATACAAAGTCTATCCAGAATGTATCCAGTCATGTAATATGAAAAATGGAGACATTTTTTGAAGAAGATACAGTTACAAGAAACAGTGTACCCAGGACCATGATGTCTCAGTTCCCTCCAAACTAGGCACCCTGAGACCTCACACAGTTCTCCCAATCACCATCAGCTACCCCATTATATTTTCTAGGTTCTCATTGTCAGTCTGAAATCTCATCTCTTTCAAAGGTGATTTTAGTTTTGGGAAAAGCCAGAAGTTGCAAGGCACGAAATCTGGGCTGTAAGGGAGTTGAGTTACCTGGGCAATTTGAAGTTTCACCAAAAACTCTGCATGAGATGTGATGCATGAGTGGGCACATTGTCATAATGAAGGTGCCAATCATCAGATGTCCATAGCTGGGGCCTTCTGAGTCATCAAATAGTTTTTACAAAAGAATGTTCAAGCTTAATGCAAAATTTGATGCAGATTTGTTGTTCTACTTGCTCAGTCATTTCAAATGTGATGGCCACACAGTACACATATTCACTCAATGGTGTCTACCACCCCCACTGACTATGACAATGAAGTGTTCATTGTTCATGCATGTGCATTCCAGTCCACTCTCCTTGGCTGCTAGGCTACATCTATGTCATGTTCTGTAAACTGTTCTCATTGTATTAACAATGACTTGGCTTTTTCCAGACACATACTATTATGTAGGTGTGCTAAAAACTAAATAAACACAGTTAAAGGTAGCACATTAAAGATTGATAAAGGAAGATATCCAGAAATTAGAGGAAAAAATAAATAAAAGTGAGAGTATATAATGGTATATATATTATATCTATCTATTTATCTATCTATCTGTCTCCCTAGAAAAAATATTCCAGAACTACTCATAGCCATTAACTTCTAATAGGTGTCCTAGATTCCAAACAGAAAGAAACAGAGAGCATTATGCCAAGTGAAATAAGCCAGGCAATACCATATGATCTCACCATTAACAGGAACCTAATGAACAAAACAAACAAGCAAAGTCTAGCCAAAGACATTGAAATTGAGAACAGGCTGGCAGTGATCAGAAGGGAGTGGGGGGATAATGAGGGGAAAGGGTGGGGGGGTTACAGGAACAATTGTAAAGAACATATGGACAACAACAAGGGGGGGTGGAAATGGGAGGGAGGCAGGGATGGCTGGGGTGGTGGGGAGGGGTGGGGGGGAAAGCAGAAAACTGTACTTGAACAACAATTAAAAAATAAAAAATAATAAAATGTACTTTTTAAAAAGAAAAAGACAGAGAAATGAGTGGAATAAGTAAACACTCAAATAGATGAGTCTAAAGTTTGAAATAAATAGCAAAGACCTGAACTAGATAAATGAAAAGACTAAAAACCATATGTAACTTTTAAGGACTGCATAAATGAAAACAATTGTTGCTATTTTCAGAAAGCAAATTGTATTACATGCAAAGAAAAGAATCAAATGAACATCAAGTGTCAGCTTCACCAAAGAAATACTTAAAGGTAATCACGAAAAGACTCCAAAGTTCTGAGGGAAAAGTGATGTTATATCTAGAATTTTGTCACTATCAAGGAACATTCTAATATGAAAGAAAAATAAATTTATTTTGGATATGCAACGGCTCAAAATCTGTGGGGATTTTCTAACTTGAAAGGTAGAGAATAAGAAAAGAGGAAAGTAATGGTAATTAACTGAGTTTAAAAACTGATTAATTTAAGAGAATTCAAGAAATGAATAAAACAAAAAACAAGAATGAAATAAAGGACATCAAAATGGTAGAAATCAATAATCATTAGGATAATGCATGAATTAGTGACCTATATAAAGAGATTTTTAGACATTTTATTGTTGGAACATGTATGAAATGATTTCAAGAAATTCAAATAATTTTAGAAATGTTTTCAAATAAGGGAGAGACACATACACTTGAGAGATACTGTTCAAAAGAAAGCAAATGAGGCAATATCACTATCAGTAAAAGAAGAAATTATAATAAATTAAAGTAAAATATGTAATTGACAAAGAAGACTAAAAAATGATAAAGGAATTAATCATTGAAACAGATAAACAGAATTTATTAGGTAGCCAAGAACATCATTTTGAAGCAAATAGAAAAACAATGGTTTAAGATTTTCAAAGAAATTTTGACAAATCTAAAACCATTTGTGGAGATTTCAATATCATTTTCTTAAAAATAAACAAATTGAATTATTTGAAAAAAGGGATCCAAGATTTAAAGGATGTGAATAATTATGTATCTATCCATCCATTTATATGCATACTTATATAGACACAATTGTGTGTATGTTTTATATGTGTAAATATATGCACATTTATGTGTATATATATAAATGTAAATTTTTACCCAGAAACAAAATATTTAAGTTGTTTTTGTTGAAATTGACATGAAATACTTTAAATATTGATTCTATTTGAGGGGTTCAGAAAATTCTCAAAATTTCCAAAGTAAAAATTCAAAAGCCATATTATTTGTCCCAAGGTAGAAATAAATTTAGTAATTAACAAGAAAAATAGCTAAAATTAAGTGTTACTTCACATTTTGCTATATTGTAGAAAGGTAATAATCAGCAGTTAATGGCAATGACCCATTCACTGGACATGGGTCTGTTCTCAGACTTACTTGGGAACCAGGCAGTGTAATCTCTAAATCCCTTATAATTTAGGACAAAAGTTTGAATATACTAGGAGATGCTCTTTTTGTCCTTCCTACCAATGGTTTTGGTAAAAACAAATGAGAGATAGATCATTTCTTTAGATAGATTTTCATATGACTCTTCTAATACCAGTGAGACCGAATTTCACTACATAAAACAACAGAACATTCATTTGAGTCCAATTTAATAGTCACTTCTAATTGTTATCATCCCTCACCTTACTTTCTAAGAGTCACATCTTTATCTCTCATAGAAATATTAAATTACAAGCAAGAATAATTTCTGAGCCAAAGAGGGCTTCTCTGAGGGTTCTTATACATGATATTCTCTCCTTGTTGCAAAAAACACAAACACACTTACACACACATTCCTAGCAAGGCTTCGTGGTCAAAAGTCATGTTTCTCATTCATAAGGATATAACAATGGCAAATACTCATTGGCAAATAATGGTAAGTTTAAATAAATGAAACATGCAGACTTTTGACTGCCAGTTTATATTTTTTTAGAAACCCTGAAAACAAAGGAAGGAGAACAGCAGTGTCATAAAAAGAAAGGCATTGGGAGGGATGGGGTGGGTGGGAGACAAAAAAAGAAAAAGAAAAGAAAAGAAACATGGAACCTTGACCAACAAAGCAAAAAAAATTGAGATTTATAAGAAAAACATCATCAAGAAAAACAGATTTCTTTGATTTCTGGCTGTTTGGGGGACATACAATTTCATGGTTAGCTAGTTAATAAGCAAAGACATCACTTGGGCCTCTGCCATGTTCAAGACAGTACGTCTGATAACTTGGAAGGTGTGATTAAGAAAAAAAAAACATTCAACAAAGGAGGGGCAAGTATATGAAACTAGAATAACATAAGCCATATGTTGAAAATAAAAAAAAAATCAGGAAGTATATGTCTCCCTTTAAAAGGTGTCAGCAATAATAACATAAAAATTAAGAAACAACATATTTAAATGTCTAATTGTCAATTTTAGTGCAATGCAGGAAATTGTTATTGCCTCAGTATATTTACAATAGTTTGTGGTTTACAATGTTTATCTACTGAAGTACTTAGGTGCAAATGAAAGTACATGTTCAGGTTGCATTTTGCTATGCTTTTTTCTTCATGGTTTTCACCTCTTCTAAGTTTCCTGAATATACATGATCCATGAAAATAAGAACCTCCTTATACTTGTCTAAACCCAGTCTATGTCTCTTCTACATGTACAAATACTAAACGTATCTGTGTGGATTTGGGGTTTATGAAACATATTTTAATATATGTGTAAAGTCAAAATACATGGCCTGGTTTAGAAGAAAATAATCACTGATACTTTTTACCTGCTATTAATTACTTATGATTATGTAAACTCTTAGCCAATACATTACTGTTGACCCTTGAACTACACAAGTTTGAACTCTACAGGCCCACTTATAAATGATTTTTAAATAATTACTGTAAACATATTTTCTCTTGTTACGATTTTCTTAATTTTTAACAGTTTTCTCTTTTCTAGCTTACTTCATTACAAGATACAGTGCATATAATGTACAGATGTGTTAACTGACTGTTTTTGTTAGGCTTCCAGTCAACAGCAGGCTACAGCAGTTATATTTGGGGGAGTCAAAATCACATGTGAACTTCCACTGCACTGGAGTTGGCATCCCTAACCCCATGGAGTTCAAGATTTATTTTTACTTTTCATTTTTTTAAGTGTCTAACTGGAATTTTTATTTGACAGTGAAGTTTCAATGAAGTATATCATTTATTTCATGTTTTAAAAAATTTAAAAATAATTAGATACATGTATAGTAAAAGTATAAAAATGTACACAGCAATGACAAATACTTAATTCTGAGTAGCTAACTCTGGTGAAAGAAGGAAAAAAGTGAGGGACTTAGAGAAGCTCAAAAGTACTCCAACTAATATTTTATTGCTTTTAAAATAATATATTAAATAAATATAATAAAATGATTAAATAAGCAAAGCTAAGTTACATGTAGCTGTGTTAATTCTATTATTCTTTATCTGTATGTTTCAAATATTTCACTAAAGAATAAGATATTCCTTGCTTAGCAGCATATCCATTAAAAAATTCTGATTTTACTTACAAAGAATGCAAAAGATATTTATAGAGAAATTTTATAATTGTATTGAATGACATAATAAAGGTCTGAATAAGAAGAAAAAATAACAAATTTTTGGATAACATATTTTTAAGTATATTGATTCTCCCCAATGTAGCTATAAAATTAACCCATTTCCCAAATAAATCTAATCATGTGACAAAAATCTAATCACAATACTATGAAAATTAAATATATAATAAAGCTGTTAAGGACAAATCATTCAGAAAATTATGATAAGGGAAACGGCTCATCTAACAGAGAAATATAAACTGAAATCCTTTCATAAATTTATATACAAACAAATTCTAAATGAAGCCTTGATTTACCTCATCTATGAATGACAAAACATGTAATAATAGAAAGTTTCCGCACCTCTGTGGGGAAGCACACTCTCGCTCTGCTGGCTGGAGAGTAAGCTGTTACTGCCATACCTGAATTTAATCTGATAACGTTGTTGAAGTGTTGATGTGCCTCCTGGCCCAGCAGACACACTCTTGAGTACACACCTCTTCTGCCATGTAGGTCACTATGGAAACATGGTGATTTAGCTGTTTCTATCAATGCGAATGACTGAATGTTTAATTTAGCTGTTCCTATTTCCATGTGAATGAAAATGTAATATATAGGGATTCATACAATGGAAGTTGCTTTAACACTCAGAAGCAATCAGTGAACTAATTGCTGTTCTATACTGCAACATTGATTTATCCTAAACATAGTGTTGAAGGAAAATTGTAAGAAAATGCACAAAATATTTCATCTCAGGGAAATATTTTTCAAGGAAACACATACATATATAAGAACATAAATGTTTAGCTAAAGTACTTGTACGAATATATGAGCATACATGTGTATATGAAATATATATACATGCCAAATTTGTTTGTTTATTGAAATGTAAATAATTTAAGCCTCAGAATAAGCTAGGAAGTAGGTATTATTATTATACCCATGTTGCAGAACAAAAACTGGTGTGAAATACAAGTAACATGAAAGGTCACGTGTTTCTGAAAGGTCATCTATATAATTAGTTACTGTTGAAGCCAGGATTCAAACCTTGAGTATCTAGCTTCAGAATTCACAAGCTTAAGTACTTGCTGTACTTATTTGCAAATTGCCAAATACATTAACATATACTTAGGGGAAGGAATTAGACATGGGAGGAATAAATGATGATGGCAGAGCAATATGTAAAACCATTTTAGAGTCTTAAATGTACAGATGAGGATATTGTGATTAATTCGACTCTGAATCTAATGAGGGGAGGAAGAGAAGAAAAAGAAAAGAAAAAATAGTCCAAGGAATTGAAGAGTCTAAGTGGTCAGCATAAGCACTGTCAGTGAAAAGACCCAAATCCAACTTTTCTGGCCTTTATTCATGTCATCTACAGGTGAAATACATAAAAGTGTTAATAAATCAAGTGCTTTAAGTTCAAGTTTTGGGGATCCATTTGTTTAAACATTACGGAACATCTATTACTATTACTATGCAGTATAAGAAAGAGATTAAGCAAAAGTTTTGTCTCTTATTTCAATGTGATATTGGTGAAAATATTTAACTTATCTTTGTTTAAATTCTCATACCTAAATTGTACTGTTTTAAGAGTTCTTTATTAGAATAGAAACCACACAGGAATGGTTCAATTCCTGAAATATGCAATAGCTTTAGTAAAGGAATTTTTCATTAGTTGTTCATTGGTATTGAATGCTTAATTTAGCTTTTTTTTTTTTTCAACAAAGTACTCAGGCTCAGGAGTAAAGTGCACAGAAGTGTGAAGGAGAAATTAAGGAGAACCAGTATAGGTATAAATAAGCCAATGAAAACTGTCTGGGGATCAATGGCAAGACAGATTTCCTTATCGTGTCTAATTTATGTCATTTAAAGAATTATTATTTTACTCTTTATAACATGCACCCAGGTAGTTAATTCTAAAAACAATCACCTACCCAATTTCTACTTAATAATAACAGATTATAAAACATATAGGTAGTGAACTTTGACACTCGAATAGCAAAGTTAAGCTAAATAATGGTAGAAAAATAAAAAGCAGTCTCAATTCCCTACTTCACAGGAAAGAGACTTAAACAATGTATTCAATATTTGCAAAAAAATCAATAGAAATATATAAGGGTAAGAGTTTGATATAAATATTTTAGCCTAATACAGACAGTTATTAGACACAGAGCTTGAGATAGTGGTGTTGATTTTATTTTTGCGGTGCTAGGTTTTACATGCTTCTGGGGGTTTAAAATTGAAATGTGAAAAATTGTGTACTTTAAAACAGCTTGGTATTTCCTCTCTGGTCTTGTGGCTCTATGCCATACTTATATATTGAAATCACTAAGCTATAGGCTTTTTCTAAACAAATAAAATCCAAAATATTATCTACTACAGGAACTAGTCAGTGTTGGTCTGGTAGTATTAAATGCCCAAGGGAAATAATTTTCTATCCCAGAGACTAAGTAGAGATTGATGTTTGCCATTTTGTAGCTCATTATTCTGAAAAAATCCCCTTAAAAGCCATGAAATGTCCAGAGTTTCATATGAATACTTTTAAAATAAGGTGCTGTTCCCAGAAATGATTTGTTCTGCTTTACTTTCTCTGAAGGCCCCTGGATTTAAAAATATATGTTGCTTTATGAAAATAAAAGACAGTTGGAAGTTATTTCCCCATAATATTAAATCATCTCTTTTATAAAGAACAATAGATCCAATTAATTTCACAATATCAACCATAAAGATTTATGTAGAGGATGAGCCATTTTGCATGAATTAAATTTTTTGAAAATGGAAGCTTGTATTCTGAGCACAAATAAAATTTTATTTTTTGGTTCTGCTAGAAATGCATACAAAATATATTTTACACAATACTCTTTAAGTGGTATATATTCAGTTCATAACTTCAGGGAATAAGCAAATGTTCTGAGTAATTAACTTCCAAAGTAAATAATCATATTGTGCTTCATACATTTTTGAGGTTTATTTTCATGGTCCTCTCGTCATCTGAACACTAGCTACTAGAAAGAGAACTAATGCACCTAATTCTAACAACTACACTACACTTTCCAAATACATTTCTGCTCTTGAATTGTAAAAACAAAAGTGACAGAATTTTATCCAAAATAGTGAAAAATGGGGTTTTGGGAGGTTCTGCTATTAGTATATTACATACTTATTTGTTTTTCAATAAAGTTGGTGAACTGCCCCAAGTTCTTTTTGCTTGTTTTATTGATGGTGTGCTGGATGGTTGATGTTTTTGCATAAGTAAATTCTGGGTATTAGTTGCCTGATTGACTCTTCTGTTGAGAGTGTTGATTTGCTACTGTGAAAACAGGTATTTTTGTCTGTAGATGTAAAACAATATCTGACATGTCATTTTATTGATGTTTTATTCAAGATTCTCTTGGGAAAAATAAAACAGCAACAACAACCTGAGTATGCACATAGTCTGCGATGATTAAGGGACTAAAATTTAAATCTCTGAAACTGAATCAGGTATGATTCCAGTGCTAAGATTATACCAACAGGAGAGATTAATGGGAAAAGAAATTCAAAATATAATATACTAAGGGCTATGAGAAGCATGCATGTGGCTTAGCATGAAAGCTTTAAGGAGAGATCATTGAAGTGCCTGAAAGAGCTTTCAGTGATAAAGGAGCATTTCGGTAGGATCTACACTATTAAAAGAAAGCCATTCCAGGCAGAGATCATGATATGAACAAAAGCAAGCCCATCTAAAGGCAGTGCACTTATTTGAGAAGCAATGTTATTGAAAAGGCTCATTGGGCAATCCACAGTACATATTTTAATGTAGTCAATTGTCACAACTGTGATCTCTCCAGCCCTTTCTCCCCCCCAATTTAGGATCATCTATTGCATTTAGTTGTCATATCTCTTTACTCTCCTTTAATTTAGAATAGTTCTACAGATTTTTATTGTCCTCAACCTTGTCGTTTTTTAGAGTGTAGGCCAGTCATTTTATAAAATATCCCGAGTTTGGATTTATCTGCTGTTAGTTCATAATTAGATTCAAATTATACATTATTTTCAAGAATACCTTGCAGATGTGACGTGTCCCCACTTCAGTGCACCATATTAAAAAAACACATGATTTTGCTTTGCCCCAATATTTTTTATATTAACTCTAATTCACAAAATAGTCTCCCTCATTTTTCCTGACTGCAAAGTTTCTATTTCCCCCCTTAAATCAATCATTTGTGGGGAGATTCTTTGAAGCTATGTAAATACCCCATTACCATGAAGAATTTTACCACTAAGTTGAACAATGTGTGATTTTCTAACTCCATCGTTCTACATTTATTAGTTCATATTCTACTACGTAAGGAAGATATTTTGCTTCATTCCTTCATTTGTATCAGTACGAAATTGTGAATTCCTATTTTATTCAATAAGTTATAATGTATGACTAGCATTATTTAATTTTATAGTCAAAATGTCTCATATTTGCCACTGGGAACTATTTCAAGATGGTTCATGTACCTTTCCTGATAACATCATTATTCTTCAGACACTTTCTGGTTCAAGCTGTCCCAGGCTCATCTTAAATTTTGTCTGACCCAGGCCCAGATCAGACCTCTTCTACAAGTTTCTCTGATTGCTCTTAGTGAAGAACATTATTAAAAAGTACAATTTTGCCTCTAGTCAAGTGTTGGCAAGATTTTCCTGTAAAGGACCAAGTAATAGATATATTAAGTTATGCCAGCCATATGGTCTCTGACATATTTATCAACTTGGCCACTATATTAAACGTCAATATGTAAATAAATATGGCTGTGGTTCAATAAAAACTTCAGATAATAAAATTTGAAATATTCTTCCTTTCATATTTTCCAACCCTTTTAAAATGCAAAAACCTTACTTAGCTTATAGGCCACACAAAAACAGTTAGTGGGTCACATCCGGTTTCGGGTTTTCGGTCCCCCACCTCTGCTATAGGTTGTACCCTGCTAGTGGTCTCCCTTTGCTTCTCAGCCCTTTTAATTTTCTGTTCAGTGTATCTGTTTTTATATTTTCATGTCATAATCACACTGTCTTCATTAAGAAAGCTTTACAATAATTCTTAAATTTAGTTGTTTTCCAATCCTTTTTTTCACAATTGTTTTAGGTACTTCAGGTTGTTTTGATTTCCATACATATTTTAAAAACACTTTTTCAATTTTCTTTAAAGTTTACCAGGACCATGACTGGAATTTCACTATATTTCTATGCAAATTTTTTTATTTTGAAATTTACATCTTGACAATATTGAATCTTCAATCCTTGACTATCACTTACATCTTATTTATTTAGCTATGTTATAAAGTCTTTCATTACCTTTTTAAAACCTTTTTAACTTTATGACCTTCTATCATATTTTAACTGCATATTTTTATTTTTATTTCCCAATTATTTGCTGCTAGAATGAAGAAATAAAGTTTGGTTTTGCATGTTGACTTTGTACCTTGTAAACTTGGTAAAATCACTTTTTTTCTACTTTTTTTAGATTACTTAGCATTTTCTGCATAAATAATAATAGTAGCTACAAAGAGAGTTTTGATTGTTGCTTCATGGTCTTTGTTATTTTACTTTACCTTATTTTCTTATTGCACTGGTTAGGACCTCAAGAAAAATGTTGAATAGAAGAGATAAAAATGGACTTTACTGCCTTGTTGCCTTTCTGACGGAAATACTTTTCGGTCATTCACACTTATAAATCATGTTATTTATTTGAATATTTTAGGCTGAGAAAGTTTCTTTTTATCCTTAGTTTTCAAAAAATTTTAATCCTAAATAAGCATTGAGGTTTTTCAGATGCTTTTCCTGCATTTATTGAGATGCCCATATGGTTTTTATCTTTTAATATGTTAATATAGTTTGTTGCATTGGTTGCTTTTTCAAATGTTAAACCAACCTTGCATTTCTGCAATAAACCCACTTGGTCACAATAAATTGTCCCTTTAACATGTTATTGGATTCCATTTGCCAATGTTTTGCTAAGGAGTTTTACACCTATGCTGATAAAGGAAGTTTTTTTCTGCATTTTTCTTTTCTTGCAATGTCTTTGTCCACTATTGATTTGAGATATATCATCCCCATTAAATGAAGGGAAATGTTTACTCCTCTGTTTTCAGAAAATAGTTATGTAAAATTGGCATTTTTTCCTAAATAAATGCTTGATATATTTCATCTTCAACACATTTTGGGACCAAAATTTGCTTTGGAAACATTTATGATAGTACATTTAGTTTATTTAATAAAGTTATTCAGGTTTTGAATTCAACTTGCATCAGTTTTAATAATCTGAACTTCAAAAACATTTTAAAAATTTAATATTTTAATATTTTAACAATTTATTTCATTTTTTCCGATTACCAATTAGTCTGCTTATACTCCCCTCCGCCCAGCAATCAGCACACTGTTGCCCATGCCCATGAGTCCTTTGGATTTTTTTAAAGTCATCGAATATGTTATCTTAGTTATTTAAGATGAATCATTATTATTCTTCCGATATTTGCAGGATTTATAATTTTACCTACTCTTTCATTACTGATACTGATAATTAGTATTTTCCCTTTCTTCCTTGATATGTTCTATTACTGATTATTAATTTTATTAATCATTTTAAAAGGCACTACTAATTTTGTATTTTTTTGTATTTTTGTTCACTTTTTATTTTATTGATTTGTATTCCTCATTGCTTTTCTACTTTTACTTGTTTTATATTTATTTGGTCATCTTTTTCAAACTTCTTAGGGTAGAACTTAGACCCTATATTAATATTTTTTTCAAATGTAAGTAATTACAGGTATAACTTTCCCTTTCAGCACTTCAGCTTTCATTTCTAGCTACCCTGTGCTAAAAGGAGTACCTTCAAGAGGACATGTACATGTGACTATTATATAATGTAGTTCCCTTCTTTCCCTTGAAAGGGATTAGGTTGACTTCTGATTTTCTCTCTACTTTTGGCCACTCTACAGTGTCTTCAGATAGTTGAGTAGAACAGTAACATGTAATTTATGTATTAGAAGACTTACATAGTCTCTTTTGTCTAAATTTCACTAGGGTTAAAAATGAAAGTAAAAAGATTATTTAGGAGCCAACTGCTATAGTTCAGGCAAGTAATGACTGAATGAGGTAATAGCAAAGGAATTGTTTAGAAGTTTTCAGACAGAGGATGTCTTTTGACTATAGAACTGAAATTGATATTCTGAACTTGTTAATTGGATATAGATTATTAGATATTTTCAGAATAAAAGATGACTCAATTTTATGTTTGTTTTTCTTTTTGTTTAATTGGTTTTGTTCTAACCTTCATATTTTAATGAAGTGTGATGGATTTTGGAGACTTGATAGTTCAGTGTCCCTATAGATTGAGACGCCTATTAAACAGTTTAGCCTTGAGTAGAATAATTTTTGGCACTGCTATATAAATGCATGTCTCATGTTTTTAATAGGCACTGTTTAATATATATGGCTCTAAGATCATCTGGGGATTAACTATAGGAGATGATGAGGAGTGATCCATTGATATAGTTTAGGAAAGGGTGGATGATTTGGTTAATGAGACTGCTGCTGAGGGAGAAGGAAAACAGAAAGAACTGATTCTTTGAAATCAAGAAAAAAATTTTTCCCAGAAAGCAGGGACTGATTGAGTCTACTAATGTTTAGAATTAGTTTATATATAGAATAAAAAATATATAGATTAAACATATTTAGAGGAGCTATGTTCATTATAAACATTAACACATTTCCTTGCAGTCCAATGGATAAAGTATATTGTAGTGCCCAAACTATTTTGTCCATGCCATTTCCTCAGTAAGGAGTATTTTGGAAAGAGAGTATTCTGAGAAATAGTCTTATGAAAATTCCCATTTAGAGTTACATTTATCAAGTTCTCTAAGCTGTGTAAATCTGAGGTCTACAAAACTAATGTCCTGATTTTTATTTCAGTACCTCTTCACATATTAATATTTGAAGTTTAAAATTTATCCCAATGTTAAATAATGATTCAACAAAATTCTTTATTTTTTTTAAAGCTTCTTTGGAGCTCTAAAATTTAAAAGGTCTTGACAGTAGTAGAGGTATTTCACAGTTGTAAATTTACTTGGTGCTGGGGGCCAATTCAATTAGCTAAGAACTTACTTTCCAATTGTTACCAAGTGGATCAATAGAGTATGACAGCTTTTCCTTTTAATTTTCATGTTTCTCAGGACCAGATGTTGAAAGAAGCATACAGCAAGACTAATTACATTTTAGAAAGATAGGATGTTCTTTCTCTTCTTTTTAAACATTGTAGGCAAAGGGGATTTATTTTTTATTTACAAAGAAAGGGCTACTGATTACATTAAACATGGGCACACCGTGAACTCTGCACAAGCTAAGAGCAGAATTCTTTAGTTAATGCTGACTCCAGCCGAACTCCAGTTCTTCCATTTTTACAAAAAAAGACGACATTGACATTGCCTGCCTACATTGGAGGCTCTCACACACACTAACGACATTGTCTCCCAAATTACCACAGTTCACTTAGCATATAATTACAGAACTGTCTACAAATACCACTTCCTTCTCCTTTTTAAATCATCTGTCAACAAAAATTTTACATGTGCCTGATTTTATTTTCAGCTATCATTTTGCTTTTTCTATTTGAGTTATTGAAATGGCATTTGAGCATTGGAGAAGAGTATTCTCTCTTTTGCTTCAACTTGCTTCTGATAACTGAAGCAAGTTACCAGTAGATAATATTGCCTACCACATTGGAAGTGCTTTGGCACCACAACCTACCACTGAAATATTTCTAGGAGAAATACTGTCTCTGGTAATATGCTTATCATGAATAACTTCAAGAGTGCCTAAATTCTAAGTTTACAGCTGTAATGGAATAGAAGCCATAGTATAAGATTAATAAATCTTTTTAAAAACGTTAGCTCCAGTTCATTTTAGGGATTTTATGTCATATTGGGCTGACTATTCTTAGTCATTTCTTGGTAGGATATGTGTAAAAATGAATCTAAATTTAGCTACATAAGACAGAAAAAAAGAAACATGTCAAAAATGGAATCAGAATATAGACTTTTTCTCCTACTTTTCTGAAGATGATGTGATCCAGGCTTCAAATTTTGTGTTCTCTATGTGAGAGCCAGACACCACGCTGGAATTTTGGCTCCCAGAGCAGCCTGAGGCACAATGCATTCCTTTGGGAAATAATAGAACTTGGCTCATATACAGAAATTTAAGCATTAAATTTAAATTTAATACATCACAAAAAAGACTACCTTAATATTAGAAATGTTAAATGTAAAAAAAAAGTTCAACTTAAAATTGAGGAAATATTTTGTAACATATGAGTGCTAATTATTTTCAAAAGATTGATCAAAGCCTTCATAGATGCCTTTAAATATTGATACTTTGATCCTTTAAATACATATACTTCTAAAATTTCAATTCATGATACTCCATTTACAGATACACAAAATCCACTCATATTTTCTACTCCAAGAAAACACCTGCTCTACAAAGTGAGGCTGTAATTTGCCAGCCATCTATGTCCTAGGAGTAAATTCAGAGACATTACCCAACACCTTTTAATGCATCTTTCCCATACGTAGTTCAACTCTTTGCTTATACATGGAATGCCATTATATGGATGTTTAAATGTGTCCTGTTGTTTACACTTCCCTATTCAAAGGGACTCACCACTTACAACGAGGTGTATCTGTAGATAATGAGAAAGCATGGAAGTGCTGTCTCACCTGACAGTGTTGTAGATGTTCTTTTTCTATCAGTGACAAATGGTTAAAGATGGTTAGCTTGGCATCGCTTTTAGCTGTGTTGAGGTGTGACTTTATAACATTTCTTTGTTCTACTTTAAGAAGTTCATTTTTATATATTTTCATTTGCTTTATATTTTATTTGTCCAACCTGGTGACCTTGATTTTGAATAAGTGTGCAGATTTGCTGTCAGAAAATATTTTTTAAGTGGCAGAGTTATCATTCCTCTGTGACTCATTGATGGGGTATGATGTATACACTGGTTTGAGATACTGCAATGAAACTTTAGTTAGTGTTACAACCAAATTTGAAATAATATGTTAAACTATACTTGTTTCTATGGGGTAGAACAAGTTGACAGTGTAGAGAAATTGTGATACCAATTTTACAGACAAAGGTACCTTTGGATAAGACGTCCATACATCACATATATCTCTTGATATACACACTCAAATATACAAAAAATGTTCCTTTTTACTTTTTCCATCTAATTAAATCTGAGTGAGACACATCCTCCCAGGCAGGAAATCAATCATGTTACCTTGGACAGAGCAGCAGAGGATCTTTATTAAACTGAAGCACCTGAAAAATGTGGAGAGTCTCCTTCCTTATTAATTCACATCGTCATGGTTACTGATCAAGATATCATTTCCCAAGTTTGCATGGTCCTTTGAGACATGCCATTCATCCTTTCTGGAATAAGAACATTTTTCAGTGTAGAAAATTGCAGTACCTGAAATCCAGCCTCTCTGGGTATATTATGTAGCCGTGTTTTTTCTGAGAACTTGACAACCTCCAAGGGAACGGCCTATCAGGGCCAATACAGAGTGCTGGGTTCAATTTGACTTTCAGATAACCAGATAATTTGTTTTTAGTTTATGTTTAAAATATTATATAGTATAAACATATCTAAAAATATTTATTTCTATCAGAAATTGAGATTTAACAGGACGTCCTGCATTTTGGTTTGCTAAATCTGACAACCCTCCATGGGACACAATCAGTGAGTGGTACAGGACCCACACTCTGCCCAAGTCTTCTTCTTGGTTTTGGGAAAAACAAAACACAACCAAACCCTCTACCCCTCTCTAAGGCTTTCTATTTCTCTAAAGTAAACATTCCCTTGTGAAACACAGAACTTTCAACTAAGGCCAAGGTTGGCAGCCTCACATGCCTGCTGGTATATGCAACATATATGACTGAAGTCTGCCCAGAGGGAACTGTGATAACTATTCTTTTTTTTTTAAGTTTTTATTTATTTATTTTTAGAGAGGGAAGGGAAGGAGAAAGAGAAAGAGAGAGAAACATCAATGTGCGGTTGCTGGGGGCCATGGCCTGCAACCCAGGCATGTGCCCTGACTGGGAATTGAACCTACGACACTTTGGTTCGCAGCCCACGCTCAATCCACTGAGCTGTGCCAGCCAGGGCGTGATAACTATTCTTAATCATCTAACAGGGCAGCTAATTTTCAGTTCCTGCCAGGTACATCTTATGAATACTGTCCTAATGCTGCTGGGTTTTCTGAAATCCCAGTCAAATTCTTTTATGGGGAGCCTTCTTATATTTAAATGTTAGCAGCAATTGAAATAACTAAAAACTAAAATAAATAATCAGCAAGTTATCCTCAGCCCAAAGTTTTTAAGCTTCAGTGTAGACTTTTACTGAAAACAGCAGCTAAGGTTTTCTCTAAACTCCTTGAGTTTTCAGTTCTGCCATAGAAACCTTACCTGGATTGAGAGAGCCCAGAGCCCTGTTATAAATCAAAATATAAAAACAAAAAACAAAACCAAAACACAACATAGCTCAAGTACCTCGGTGCTGCAGTATGATGAAGTATCATGTAGAAAGTTCAATAACTTGAGAAGTTGGAAATGAATCATGTACCATTAAAACTTTATTTCAAAATTGGTTAGTACTTGCTTTATTGACCTAGAGGAAATCAATAACATTATCAAATTCATATAATGTTCCAAACAGCCTGGCTATTTTGAAGAATTTTCAAGTAACTAAAACAAAGACAGAAATAAAATATGTTACTTTAATCTTTAAATTATGTGATCTTTTTAAAAAATTAAATAAGATGCTGCTTTTGGTTTCCAATTATGTCTTAAAAAGCACTAAATTAGTTTCTTTTATTCCTCAACATATTTTGAAGATTTGTTTTCATATAAAACTTTTCTTGTTTATTTAGTAATATCACTAATTTTGGGGTGAAATTCTGCCCATGTCATATCTTCCTCTGGTATATACATAAAGTTCATAATTGCATGGCAAATAGTAGTAAGCATAGCTTTAAAAAAATGCAAGTGGGTACATCAAATCACATATTTACATTGAAATAAATGCCTTTGGTAATTAGACATAATGAGTAAATATTCCCAAGAAGTTTCCCCCATTCTAAGGTAAAAGTATTTAAGAGGCAAAGTGAATATTTTGCAGAAATGGAGAACGACTAGTTATTTATGCATATTTAGAAAACTGTTTTTGAAAGATAATACTTCAACTATATCTAACAATACAGAGTTAATAAACAGCATAAATATTTCAAAGTCATTTGGTTTTCCTGAGCATGAAGCAAAGATTTACTTGAAGAGAATCAATATGTTGTGAATAAGATAGTGGCTTGGTAACCCATATAACAATGAGGTAAAAAACAATTACATGCTTAACTACAAATACAGTTTATTTCATTCCTATTTTTTATCAAATATTCATCAAGCTTATTCTACATCAGTCATTGTGCCAGATGCTTGGTGTATAACACCTAATAGCTCTCCTGATGCTATCATGGGATCCAGTTTTTATTCTAGGAGAGAGGTAAGTGAACAGGTAATTACAATCTTCTGTTAATAAGTTCCAGGGGAATGCTAGTTGCTATGGAAGAGGGACACAGGAGGGACATCAAGCACAAAAGATGACCCCAATTTTTGTGATGGGGTTACTTTTAATTGATTTAAAAGGAACATCTACAAGGAGCGTCAATTATTGAAAATGCTGTGAGACACACAGGAAGGAGACAGAGGACATGTGGGTCAGTGTCCTTAGCACAGCACAAAGTAGATTTTATCATCCATGCTTGAATACTTTTGTGAGAGGGGACACTAATAATATTTACATTGGAACATCAGAATTAACTTGGTACACTCCAGGAAAAACAGACATAGGATCACCATGAGGGTGTATTATTCCAAATCAGATCCAGGAAGAGTAGCTAAATCTGCGTGATGGATTTATTCTCTATTTTACAATAAAGTGGTTAATTTGGAGTTTGACATTTAAGTTCATGCCATTATTACCCATAGAATGTCACTTTCAGAAGTTTCTGATATTATCCAATTTTAGTCAGAATAGCAAACCCTTACAAGGCAATCGGAGGGTTATTTCTAACTGCAGAGCAGGATGGATTTTTCCCATCCTGGCAGGCAGACTCTGACTGTCTAGAAGTTAATCGGTCCAGATGTCAGATCAAATCTCTGCTTCTTCTTTCAGAGGTCTGCAAAAGGTAAGCTTATTCTTCTAGTGTTCTCCATTCAATCTTAAAGTGATGGAAAATGCAAATGCAGTCCATTACTGCATTAGAAAAAGAAAGGTGCCAGCCATGCAGGATAAGGGAAAGAAAGAACACTGGTGTCTGAGTTAGGAATAGACTCTGCTAGCAGTTTCTACTCACCTCAGATATTCAAAAGAGCAGAACAGTGTAACAGAAATTATTGTTTTATGCTTCTTTTATCATTTTTCTGGATCCTTGATGGATGTGAAATGCTTACTGTCTTTCAAAAGGAATGGCCACTTATTAAGAAAATGTGGATTCGTAAGAATGATGGAAAAAAATAAGTTTTCAGAAACACAGCTCTTCCATTATACTTGACACTTGCTTAGTGCTCAGATGTCTGGTGCATTTAGTAATAGCTAAAGAGACTTTAATGTTTCACTACAAAAACATGCATTTGATTGTAGGTGTTCAAAGACCACAAGATATTTTTATTTTTATTTTTAATTACAGTAAAGTAGTTTTGAATAGAATACACACAACAATCCAATTCAAGTGGATTCCATAGACACTTTTCACAGCATGTGCTTTACTTTAACATCCTATTAACAGGCAAGAGTAGTTATAAATGTTCCTATTTCACTGGTAGACTCAGGGTCATAATAATTCGCTTTCTAAGGTAATGACAATTATTTGATACTGCATCATCCTTCAAAATCCTTGTACAATTTTTAAAAATTATGATTGTTGAAGCCACTTATTTTGGTAGTGAAGACTGACATTACATGAACAAATTATTATGTCTTAGTATAAAGAATACACAACTGTGACAGAAGAGTTTCAGAATTTTTAAAAAGTTATAATTTTTATTGAAAAATAAATTTGTTGAAATTAAACATTTCATGAAATTTAAACTCTTTGTTTTTTGCAAAATTTGCCCCAAAGGGTCACTTACCAAATATTCATGATTAACATGTATTGATAAGGTTTTCTACAAGATCGCAAGGCTGGGGAAACAGACACTTCAGAAGCCCTATAACTCATTTATTTTCAGTGATTTGGTAGCCTTTGTGTTGAATCCTCTCAGTATAAAATTAAATCTAAGGAGGGCAAAATAATAGTTATCAATTATTTAAAAATATCAAACAGCTACTTGGATAAATATATGTACAGACCAATTTTTGAAATTATAGATATATAAATGTCTGCCCTCCATTTACAAGCTAGTGATCCCTCATGAAAGTTATAAAAGACATGTAAAAGAGGTAGGAGAATGTTACAGGTAAAAATGAGTTCTGTGGTGTCAAGAGAAAAGAATTTCAAATGATACACATATGGAGAAGTTTAAATGTGTAGGCAAGATTTATTAGAATTAAGGGAAATACTACAGCCTTAGGGATGAAGAAGGCAGTCATGCTCTAGCAGCAGCTTCCCCCAGCTTCTGCTAAATCCTCCATGTATTTTCTTCATTCTCGGTAATGATCACGGTGCCATCAAAACCACCCGACCCAACTTGCTGACACTTTCCGGGCTTGAATAATCCCTCTCTCTGACCAATCACTTTGTGGGAACTACTAAAGTTTTGT
The DNA here is from genome assembly GCF_004126475.2 of Phyllostomus discolor. Taxonomy (NCBI): domain Eukaryota; kingdom Metazoa; phylum Chordata; class Mammalia; order Chiroptera; family Phyllostomidae; genus Phyllostomus; species Phyllostomus discolor. The sequence continues at coordinate 38,848,084 of NC_040906.2, forward strand.
GCCCTCTATCCAATCCGTAAATTTCCAGTTTTTCCCATTCCCTGTTGTTGCCATTTTTGCTTTTACTGCACACACGGAAAAGTAGAAACATCTCCCAGTGTGCCGTCTTGACTTCTATTGTACATATCAAAGAGTTCGGTGAACGTCATCTGGTTTCTACTGTGCACGTGCCCCCCAGAGGAATTCCTCCTGGCTCTTCCTCCCGTAATCCAGTACTGGTCTGGCAGCACCCCTGGGGAGATTTCCTGTCTTCTCTGAGAATTAACCACAGCTGCAGTACCCTAGAGTGTGCGGGTGAGTCTACAAAACTCTATAGCTTCCTAGTAAGCTTAATGGAATGTTGTCCTAATTTCTGATTCAGCTTCCTAGTTTATTAAGTTTAATATCAGATTCCTTTTGCACCCGCCCTTCTTAAAAACTAGCTTTTTATGCTAACAAGAATATTAATTTTGTGAAGATTAATTTTATGTGTCATCTCTCCTGGTTGAGGAGTACCCAGATATTTGATTAACTACTATTCTGAGTTTATCAATGAGGGTGGTTCTGGATGAGATTAACATGTCAATTGGTAGACTGAGTAAAGCAGATTGCCCCACCCACTGTGGGTAGGCCTTATCCAGTCGGCTAATGGCTTGAATAGAACAAAAATCTGAGGCAAGGAGGTTTTGCTCTCTGCCTGTTTTCAAACTGGGAGGCCAGTCTTCTACATTCTACTGGAAATTATACAGATGAAAATAAGTTCTCCTAGTTCTCAAGTCTTGTACTCAGACTGGAGCTATAGCAATGGCTCTCCTGAGGCTCTAATTTGCAGAGTACAGACACCTGGAAGTACTTCTCAGCATTCCATAATCACATAAGCCAATTTTTTATAATAAATCTTTTTATACATGATATATACACATATATTTATATCTATAAAGTATATCTATAAACATTGGATTTGTTACTCTGAAGAATTCTGACTAATACACATCAAGACATAGCTGTTATTTTTATTAATTTTTTTAATTAAATCATTCCCATTGAAACAAATCGTGTGAGCTCTGTTTCTGGACTAGATTCTGATTGATACAGCCTCATTCTACTGTCACAGTCTACTAATTTTTCTAACCAATTTCACACTGTTGCTAAAAACATAGAACATTTTAAATTTAGCAAAATACAAATTGTTTTACTTTACCTGTTAGGGTTAGAACACTTGAGAAAACTTTAACTCAATTATCCCTTCATTTTTAATATTATTCTTGGCACATGTAATTTCTATATATTTCAAACAATATAGAGTATCATTTTCCCATTTTGTGTAGTCATTAGTGCTTTATAGCTACCCATATAATTACATTTTTTTCTTCCAGCAATTTAATATTTTCTGTTGATACCATTTTCTGTCTTCCAGAAGAATCTCCTGGTTGTATTTTTTAGAAGAGTTTTTCTGGAGAGGCATTCTGTTTTTCTGAAATCATCTTCATTTACCTTCATTTTGAAATGACATTTTTACTGACTACAGGTTATTGTTGGCTGCTAATTTTTTTTTGATCATTTGAAAATACACTTTTCATTATTCTCTGACACTTCTAATTTCTCCCTTAGATTTTTCTTTCCCTGGAATCTTAGCTCTATTTTTCACTGACTTAGTAGTTGTTTATTTTTTTAACTGAATTTTCTGTTACTTCTTCAAACATTTCTGTTCATGAACAAATACTCAGAGTAGAATCAAAGTAAATAAATATAAATGAATAGGGCTTGTTTTCTTTTCTTTTTAAAAAGATTTTATTTATTTATTTATTTTCAAGAGAGGGGAAGGGAGGAAGAGAGGGAGAGAAATATCAATGTGTGGTTGCCTCTCGTGTTATTCCTACCCAGGACCAGGCCTACTACCTAGACATGTACCTGAACTGGGAATGGAACCTGTGACCTTTTGGTTCACAGGCTGGCACTCAGTCCACTGAGCCACATAAGGCAGGGATTTTTTCTTATTTTCTGGTCTAAATATCTAAATTTTACTTAGTGGTACTATCTAAGGTTTCAAATAATAAAAGAAAGCAATAAAATAATATACTTTTTATAAAATACATTGAAAACACATTTTTCTTCTATTAATATGTAAAACACTATTTTTTCTCTATGAGCAAAATGTGCTTAGGAAAGCATAACTTTTCCCCACCATTGTGATGATTTTAACGTGAAACACTTATGCACAGTAAACACCTAATTGAAAAAAATGAGACCTAATTTATTTCAAACTACTTACCAACTTCATTATTAAAATTAATGCAAAATGAATCAGGAATTCTCAGTCATGGAAAACAAAAATTTGTCATAAAGGTGAGTGGTAATGACTAATGGCAGAGTTACCCAGGAAACAAATATTTTAAATTATTTTCATTTCCAGTTTTGTTAAGAAAATCTATTAAGCCTTGCTCACAAGAAAGATACATCCTTTCAGGGTATATAGCTGGTGTTTGGACAGAAACTGAAGTCAGGGAATTTGCAGTAAAGAAGACAACTACTAATATCCTTGATGTTTGAATCTAGCTCTGGCCCTCCGACCAGGAAATCTTCCCACCAGAATACCTACTCTTAGTAAATGGGAAACATGGACTTCTAAATACTCAAGAGGAAAAAATAATCTTGGAGCCTTATTTGACTCTTCTCTTTTTCTTACCCTGTATCTATTGCATCAATTTATCCTAAAGTTTAAGGTTCGGGGACATTAGTAAAGAGGGTTACTCTGATTGTATGTCCTTAATGGATATTGATGCTAAAGACTTTCATGAGGAATAATGCATACTGGATAAGTACATTGTCTTTGCAGCTGGAACCTGATTAGGACTCTTTCCTTTAGTAAGGTATCACTTGATAGTGTTTTAAAATAGCTCTTTGCTTTTCCAGGGGGATGAAGTAGTTAATTCACTTTGTTAAGGGTTCCAACATTCACCTGTTAAGCAGTTTATACACAGGACCTCCTGACTATATGAAAAGCATGTATTTACAGAACATAGCTCACACAAATACACTGTGCTGTTCTGAAATGTTTTAATTGGTTCTGCTTTTAATTCAGAAAACCCCTTGGTATTTCCTGTAGCAATTAAAGTGTTGGGTCTGAAATAAAAAATTTATCTGATAAAACATTAATTTCCTTCTGACTTTCTATTTTATTAAAGCAAGGTCTCAGTCTGGGATATCATAATTATTGTTTAATGAGTTTCATTGTTGTATTTATTGTGCTTATCACTAGTGGTTGGAACTTATTGTTTGTACTTATAATGTGTTTATTGCATAAGATGTGTACAGTTTAATTGATTTCTCATGGTCTTTAAGATTTCCTAGCCTGTGTAAGTTTTCCAGTGAGCTATATTTCACTTCAAAGATATTTAATACTTCAAAGGAAAATATTTATATATTGGAATATTAAATTAAAATACATATCACATTTCTTAACACACACACAAAAATTTGAAAGATGTATGATATTCCTAATGATTATGTAATTATGAAAAAGTAAATATGATACAAAAATGATTGGGCCTTTATCTGGAGGAGGAAGAAAGGGAATACACACAACTTTAATGGGAAATTAATACTTTTTAAATATATTTTATTGATTATGCTATTACAGTTGTCCCATTTCCCCCTTCTCTCCCCTCCACCCTGTACCCCCTCTCCCACCCACATTCTCCCCCTTTAGTTCATGTCCATGTGTCATACTTATGAGTTCTTTAGCTTCTACATTTCCCATGTTATTCTTGCCCTCCCCCTATCTATTTTCAACCTACATTCTATGCTACTTATTCTCTATACCTTTTCCCCCTCTCTCCTCCTCCCACCCCTCTGCTGCTAACCCTCCATGTGCCCTCCATTTCTGTGGTTCTGTTCCTGTTCTAGCTGTTTGCTTAGTTTCTTTTGGTTTTGCTTTAGGTGTGGTTGTTAATAATTGTGAGTTTGCTGTCCTTTTACTATACCTATTTTTTCTTTATCTTCTTTTCTTAGATAAGTCCCTTTAGCATTTCATAAAATAAGGGCTTGGTGATGATGAACTCCTTTAACTTGACCTTATCTGAGAAGCACTTTATCTGCCCTTCCATTCTAAATGAGAGCTTTGCTGGATAGAGCAATCTGGGAGGTAGGTCCTTGTCTTTCATGACTTAGAATATTTCTTTCCAGCCCCTTCTTGCCTGTAATGTCTCTTTTGAGAAATCAGCTGACAGTCTGATGGGAATTCCTTTGTAGGTTACTGTCCCCTTATCTCTTCCTGCTCCTAGGATTCTCTCCTTATTTTTAATCTTGGGTAATGTAATTATGATGTGCCTTGGTGTGTTTCTTCTTGGGTCCAACTTCTTTGGGGTTCTCTGAGCTTCTTGGATTTCTTGGAAGACTATTTCCTTTGCCAGATTGGGGAAATTCTCCATTATTATTTGTTCAAATACGTGCTCAATTTGTTGCTTTTCCCCTTTCCCTTCTGGTACCCCTATAATTCGGATGTTGGAACGTTTAACGATGTCCTGGATGCTCTTAAGCTTCTCCTCGTGTTTTTGAATTCTTATTTCATCATGCTTTCCTACTTGGTTGATTCTATCTTCTTTCTGGTCCACTGTATTGTTTTGAGATCCAGTTTCCATCCCTTCATTATTGGCTCTCCTCCGTATATCTTCCTGCATCTCTTTTATGGTAACCTGCATCTTTTCATCTAATTTGCGGCCAAAATCAATCAATTCTGTGAGCTTTTTGATCACCAGTGTTTTGAACTGTGCATCTGATAGATTGGCTATTTCTTGGTCACTCAAAAGGATGAGTCCTGGGGGACTGATCTGTTCTATTGGAAACGTAACTCTTCCTGTCTCTCCTTTTTTTTTTCCTGGTCTGGTCGCTCTTGTTAGGTGGGGGGCAGAGCCTTAGGTGTTCCCTGGGGCTGGGCACGCCAGTCGCTAGATTGTGACGTTATATGTGGGGCGGGGGTGGGAGCAGGAGCAGGGGTGGGAGGAAACAATGGCGGTAGTTCCGTTCTCCTGGGATCTCAGTCTCTTCTCTGGGATCCTGGGCTGCGAGCTCTGTCCTGGTCTGCAATCGCCGCCTCACTGGGTCCGCCAGCTGCAGCTTGTGTACTCAGGGACCCCCACTTTGTTCTTGCGTGCCAGATGGCTTTCGCGCCAATTTTGCGCCCAGTTTTCCCCGACCTCCGCAAGTCGCCGACACATGCCCGCCAACCTATGCCCGCCGGGCTTGTCCACTCCTACCAGTCTGGATGAACGGGTCTACTTCAACTTCTTGGCTGTCCGACTTCCATTCAGATAAATCCTCTGTCAGTTCTGGATGTTCTTCTAGTTGTAAATTGTTGTTCTTCTAATCTTGGTTGTGCGAGGAGATACGGTGCATCCACCTATTCCTCCATCTTGCCGGAAGTGGAAATTAATACTTTCTTTAAAGTATATGATCCCCTGCAGCAGTGAAAGCATATTTTATGGATTGTGATCAATATTACTACAATGCAAATGATAACTTTACATTTGAGACCTCAAATTTATAGGTGATTCTGAACTTAAATTATTAGTCTTTTTTCTGCTGAAAAAAATGTTAATGATTTCTAAGAATAAACAGTGGTATAGTCTCAAAGTACATGTAAAAGCACAGGTGAAAGATATGGGAAGAAACTAGGTAACTTGGACAGTTCTACAGATTTGAAAAACTCACTTAATCAATTCTACAGAGGGATAAAATTAAAATATACAAAAAGACTTAGAAAAATAGAATAGATAAAATTATAAATATCTTAATCTGATGAAAAACACCTTTGAATTAAAAGTCCACACAGAATATAAGGTAGAGTTAATCCTTCAAAAAATTTCCACCTGGATAAGTTCTGATAAAATATAGAGCCCCAAAATTATCCATAGGGAAAATAAAATATATATTTAAATATATAATTACATAAATATTTACATATATAATCACATACAGAAAATTACATATGTAACACATTTATTAGATATATAACATATGTTTATTATATATAGTTATATATATACACTATATATTACATTTTAGATAAGCTCAGTCATGGCCACATACTGGAATATATTAAATATATATTATGTAGATGTCTTCTAATTTCTGAGGAATAAATTTGCTTTCCAAACATTCTTCTTGAAAGAATAACTGAGGTTTTTAGTTAGACAAATAGAAAAACAAAATAAAGCAAAAAATTGGTCATCAGTGGTGTTCACCAATACTAGAAATCTGGAAATCAAGGCAGGCGTGTACAGGAAAGTAAATTCTATGGATGGGATTGGAGTGGACCTATGGATGTGAGATGCAATAGTGAAAATGATGGCTCTAGCCAAAGGGGAGAAATATGAAAGAAATTTTTCCTCAAAAATATTGCCCAGGGCTTAACCAGGTTGTACATAAAATACAAATTAAAGGTAGAATGTTTATGCAAGAATTTTCATTAGAATTTACATTTGCATGTTGCTGGTCTTAAGCCTTCCTTGAACCTCAGGCATGGAAATAGGGGTAGCAAAGTAGAAAACATATTAGAATAGAAAAAAGAAATTCTAATCCCAATTCCCCAAGAATTAAGACCTACCCTAAATTCCAGTTTCTTTCTGCAAACTGCAATATTGTTTCTTTAAGTCCTTATCTCATCTTTCTCAGTTTATCACTCTATACTCTTTAAATATTTCTCCATATGATTACCCAACTTGTGATCTTCCAGAAACACTAGTCCAAATATTATATCCTTCAGTATGACACATATTTTCTTCCTCTCTAATCCAACCCCATTTCATTCAAAATTAAGTTCAAACTCTAGCCAATGAACTAAATAACTTTAGATGTCTTATTTCAGTATAATTTGCCAGCTCTAATTTCTGGGTATATCTTTCCATTCCCTCATTTTTCAAGTCAAGTATACTGCCCTGCCTGTAATTATTTGATTATTCTTTTACTCTCCCACCTTCATTCTTTCTACCATCACTTTTCTCACAGGGGTGTTAATACAGGCTTCTCTGGGATGCTAAACTGTGTTGGGGTTTGGATCCCGAGGAGCCACCTTTCTTAGCCAAGGTGAGTAGTATGAGGAAAAAACAAAGTAATTTAAATACCTTTGTGCCGGATAATAAGAAGCTAGGAAAATTCCTTGGCAAATAGAATGAGGGAAACTGAGACAAGATGAAACAAGGTTGAGCAATTAATAGCCTGCTAATATTCATCAGCATATTAAAGAACATACCTGGAAAACTGTTGCTTATTCTGTTGAGAACAACCCTAGGAGCTCCTCCCAAACTCCTGATTTAGATAACAGATAAGAACCCTGAGATAAAGAACGCAGCACACACCCTTCCTTTTCTTGGGCATGTACTTTTGCTGTCTTTTATTCTAACCTCTAAGGGTCCCATGGGACTTACAACCACAGGAGAGCAGGCAGCTGCAGAGGACTCTCCTGTTGTGTCTGTGACTTCTTTTCCTGAGCACTCTCAGCCCTGCGTGGCCCACTTCTGTTCATGTAACTTCCTTTCCTGAGTCTAGGCAGCTAGTCGGGCCCACTACAATTGCTCTGATCTTGCCTCTACTGCTGAAAGCCCTTCATTTGTTTCACTGTCTGCAGCTATAATAAACATACTCTCAAAATCTCCTGGACTTGTCTTGTGAAATTGTTCCCACAAAAAGTTAGTAACCCACATATTCCAGACCATGCTGGGCAGACACACCTCATTCTCATCCCCGTCAGGTAACAAATGACTATGGCCCTATTTATATCTATTTTACTGTGTATGAGGGAAAAAATTTAAAACACTACTGATTTACTCCATCAATTTATGGATTCAGAGAATTAAATGCATACAAATTTTGTGAACTCTAAATGGCCAATGAGCAACATGTTTTATTAGAGTGTTGAGCAGAAAAACTATAGTACATAATTATAGTAGAATAACTATATAGCATTTCTTTCCAATGAATGAAAATTAATATGGACATAAATAATTAATACACAAATGCACACACATTTACATTTCTTAACTAAATTTATCCATCAAGGAAAAAAAGCAGATTTCCATATTTGAAACCCAGAGAGTTTAAATCCTTATGTAGTTGATATATGAGCTAGAGTCCTTTTCCTCCCTTTTAAGTGTTTTTGGAAAAAAAAATCATGTTTTAAAAGGCCAGAGTAGAATAGATTTTATTTATTTATGATAAATCTTAGCAGCAAAGTTCATGTTTGTAAAAAAAACAAAAACAAAAATGAACTCAGAAGAAAGTACTTTCAGATGCTGAACAATCAGCAATTTAAGCATAATCTGTCAAAACCAGATGTTGTTTTGACAATCCATATTACATAGACTTGTTTTGCATTCCTCTTTCTGGTTTCAAAATAACCCTGAATGGAAAAAATGTAGTCTTCTCTACAGAGTAGACTCTTGCAGTGTGCAAAGTGGGAACAAAAAGAGGGGAAGGAAATGAAATAGCATGGTTTCATTGCCAATGAATTGAATTAGAGTAAATTCACTTATTACTAATACCCAATATAATTGTTATAATTATTAAAAAGAACATAAACAATAATTATGTTTTTAAATTCCTTTTCTAAAAGAATTTTTTGGCCCTGGCTGGTGTATCTCAGTGGATTGAATGCAGGCTATGAACCAAAGCATCACGGGTTCGATTCCCAGTCAGGGAACATGCTTGGGTTGCAGGCCATGGCCCCCAGCAACCGCACATTGATGTTTCTCTCTCTCTCTCTCTCTTTCTCCCTCCCTTACCTCTCTAAAGATAAATAAATAAAACCTTTTTTAAAAAAGAAGAATTTTTGGACAGTAATGCTCCTTCTACAGTTTGAAAACTGGCTACTATATGTTATTAGTTTTAAATGCTGAAAAAAACATGAACCCCTTAAAATTTTCTCAAAATAGGTTCTAGTCTACACCAATTACTTCACAGAACAGCCAAGGCAAAGAATATGAACAATGTAAAAACTCTGTTAGTAACCAAAGAAAAAGGATAAGAGAAAACAACTCTGTGTGGGGCAAAGCAGCCCCCTGAGTGATTATCTTTAATTGACAGGCAAATTATCTTGGAAAAAAATAATCATCATAGTACTGGCCAGGTTAGTTGAGCATTAATTTTGAAATTGAAGAGAAGCAGAGTATAGAAGAAAAATTGCTAAGAAATGATCCAGCAGTCTGTTGTCAGAAAAGCAAGGCGTGGAAGTGTGGGCAGTGACGGAGTTCCCTGGAGTGACAGGCTGGACCAGCCTAACACGGGCTTCTGCACCTCCAGGGAAGGGCAGGGAGTGCAATTCTGCCTAGTGGGCTGATAATTAAACTTAACAGGGAGACACAAATATAGCTCTCTCTTTCCTAGCTATAGCCAGAGAGATGATAACTAACAAACAACCAGAATAATACTAAAATAAATCGACTTTTCAGAAAAATATTCAAAGGGAATTTTGAAAAAATTGGATTTTGTACAGGCCCAGGGCACAGAATTTAGGACCATAGTTAAGTTTCTTGAAAAAAAAAGCTTAATAGTAAAGACTGAATAATCTTTTCTGTGTTATTAGAAAAATATTGCCTCAAATGACATTTCTATATTATCAATTTTAGCTGTTTAAGTTGCCCTGCTATGTTTTAATGAACATTTTGTCATTATAAAACAAGGTTGCTATTACTATGGTTTGTGAAATGCAGTTGGTTTTATTTGTATTCCAAGTACAACTTTTACCTGTAATTGGACTTGCTCTTTTTAACAATATCTATTACATAAAATTACAGCTAAGATATGCATTTAAATAAACATACAGTTACCAGAATGTCCTTCAAAAATAACTTACGTAGTAAATTCAACATATAATGTGATTGTTATAACTTGTGACATCTAGGAATTTCCAGGTATTTGCCTACTCAAAATTTAGCACATAGATTCTATGGTTGCTTGTAGATACCTGAAATAGAGTTGCAACAAAATAATGATACCTTTAAATATCTAAATACTGAACTGTAGCATTTGCTTATATCCATGGTGTAAACACACCCACTGTGGCCAATTTCAAGCTACCCACGAGTCATCACTGAAGGCAGAACTGGAAAGAAATGCACACACACAGTTGAATGCCATTACAGTATTTTTACCTTACAGGTAAAGTTGACATAAATAAGTCTAAGAGAACAATAGTTAAATGTAGTAAAACAATCAGGAAGTGATAACTTTGGGGTATTATTACAATTTTAGTATAGTCATTTTGATGTAAATTTATGTAATTTATTGTTAATAATGACTGTATTTAATAAACTGGTTGAAAAAAATTCCTGGAAATTTAACAGCTTTCAGAAGCTGGTAGGAGCTGACTCCAGCATTCCACTGTCTGTGTCCATAATCTGGAAGCTTTATTGTCCTTTCCTTCCTATCTTTGTGCATGCATATTGTGATTAGTGTGGAATTTGCCTAAAATATCTCCTCAAATAATCACTGCCCCAGTAATGCCCTCTTCATTTTGCTATTTCCAGTATTCATGATTTATTATTGAGCAACTGGGATGTGCTTATATTGTACAGAGCCAGCACAGTCACACATATCAACTAATTAGACCTGCTGGATGATTGAAACAGCTGCTTCTCCTGAATAGTCAGCTCATTGGACCTTGATACGTTGCCAATAGATGATTTTAAAAGGTGTGTCATAGAACCACCATTTGGGTAAATATGCAACTCATTGTGGTAAATTGAATGGCTTGATCTTCATTAAAAACAAAAAATAATTAGCAGATAGAGTCAATCATCAATAGAGGGGTAGGATCCGTCCTCATGCTGTAGCTTATTTACCTAATCAATTTGCTTTTTTTTGGAATTCTCCAAGAGAGAAAACACTCACAGCAGTTTGGCAAATAACCTGCTGCTTCAGCTAAATAACAGTGTCAGAATCTATGAGTTATAATGTAACATTAAGGAGTATGATGACAGTTATTCTCCAGAGGATGTTTCAAAATCACAATGAAGTAACAAGCAATTTGTTGAGGATCCTTCCCTGCCAGTTGCCAAAGCATTTGCATTCCATCTGCCAGGCAGTGGGATTAGCACATCCCTAGTGAAGTTGTTAATGGCAACTTTCAGAAGACTAACTCAGTACTTTGTGAAATCTTTGGGAAGTCATGTTGAAGACTCTATTAACTTCTTCCTTTAGATATAATTCTGGTAGCCTTTTTTCTTTGTTGCTTATTTATTTATTTCCATTGGTTTTATCATCTCGGAGAGGGTAAATGGCAGGCCCTTAGACAAGAGAACAATTATTTTCACACTTGAGCAATTGAACGTAATGTTGTCTCATATTTATTCCTCTTAGAAAGGGCCCAAGAGAACTGATATTGTTATAATTCAAATTTTTACCAAAGCTTTATCCAAACTCAAGTTTTTCGAGAAATAAGGGATGCATTGTGTATGCCTTTTCTAGGCTTGCATATTTACAATGCTTGATACTTTCATCAGTCTCCACCGATTCATACCTGTGATCTTTGAAATTTATTTGCGGTGGGCTAGAAAATGTACCTCCTGTGGTATTTTTCCTGAAAATGCCTTTTTATAAATGTTTTCTAACATTTCAAATACACTTGAGATTAAGCCAAGAAACCTTATCTCACTGGTTAGAAACTTGGTTGATAAGAAAGAAGTAAGGCTGCTAAAGTAGTCCATGTCTGCTTACACATTAGGAGAGCTTTTTCCTTTGCCAGGTAGAGTCTGGTAATACTAACTTGAGATAGGAAGTGAGTTCAGGGTGGTGAGTTTTCTAAATTAATAACCCCAGGCCAGCACTGTTAGGGCTTCCCGTGCAAACAGTTTGAGAAAGTTGTGAGGCAGGTTCATTGTTTTAATAAATAATTGCAAACATCTAACAGCTTATAAAAAGTTCTCTAATCTCTATATTTTATCTTCATCTTACTCCCGTTTTTGTCCAAAATTACTTTTGATATTCTTGATCTCAGAAGTTCATTAATGTCTGTTAATTTCAACCCATTTATAAAAATAAAAGGAAATACTCATATATCTTTCAAGAAAGATAGACAATTTATAGCCAATGGGTTCAGCCTAATTTCTTTTAGACATGTTTATTTGTGTAGCATTTTTTATTTCAAGGAAGCAATTATTCCATGTTGTGTCATTAAAGTTTATGATGGCTTAATAAAAAAGATAGTAGCTTATTTCTCCTTTTTCTAAAATCCTAATCAGTGGATTGCTTTTTTTCTAAGTTAGAAAATATATCCTTCCCATTTTGCAGCTCTACCATTATGAAAATATGGTTTTCAAGATCATTTTGTCCATCTGCAATGAAGCCAGCTAAAGAGACAAGCCATAAGGAATTCCATGTGGAAGTCTAGGATGTGGTATACCTCTACTCACATTCCACTGGCTGAACTGGGTCATATGGTGACATCTAACCAAAAAAAATTTAGGAAAAACAGTTCAACTTTGTTCAAAACTAAAAAGGAAATGGACCTGGTGACCAGCTGACCAGCTAGTTATCTCTATCATGCCATATTACAGAACAATACAGGCCCCTATGAAACAAAATGATGCATCCTATGAAGTTTAAAATATTAATGTTTGCCAGGAGAGTGAAACGATGCCTTATTATGGAAACTATATTTCTAAATAAGAAAACAAACAGTTAAATACATGTCCTTTTGTTCACATGAAAGTGAAAAATAAATTCTTTTGAAGTGAAATAGAAATTCTTTTCTATTGAATGAATAACTCACTTATTCATTCAATAGAAAAATAATAGCCAGCCTTCATAATTTGTCTTTTTTTTGTCTCTTTTCACTGCTTTTTTTCCCAATAATGTACCATGTTTTAGCAATCTTGAAATCATTAGAGGTATATGGGAGAAAGTGTTATAGTCCTACAGGCTTAACATACAAAACACATCTCTTTATGAAAGGAAAGATGTTTTTGTGTGCTTTTTTCCTCATTGATTTCAGTGGTATCTTTAGAGTACATAATAGATACTCAATGTTAATATAAACTAATAACGTATGTGCAGTGCCTTTAGTTTGCATCTCCAAACATATGCTCAATTAGCATATAATTTATAGGAACTCCTATTTAATGTGTCTTCTCATTAACAATGACTTTACTAATATTTGAGTATAAATTTAATGCCATTTCAAATCCTGAAGGACTTCAGTATGCTATTGTTGTCTTTTTTAGATTGCCAGTCTTATATGTATTTTACACTAGTATAGAGCCTTTCTGTACTTGGCACAATACATAACACTTTCACATACTATTAGAGAACTTTATGGAGGGTAAATAAAATTGTAATTATAATCAGGAAAATTAATTACTAAGAATAAAAGGAGGATATTGAGCACTTTATCATTAGAGACTAATTAGGATGCTAATAATAAATTTATTTTGTGGCTTGAGGAAAAGGACTCATAACTATTCACTGTATTTTTTATACCTTATTCTGAAGGCAATACATGAAAAGGGGAAATAAGAATGAAACTTTTAAAACAGTTTTCCATCCATATATATCCAACAGCAGATATATATCCAACATTTTGCATATATTTTCTTTCCTTTGGTTTACTGGGTTTGTGTTTAGTCAGAGGGCGTATCTCTCAGTTTAAAGAGATGGCTACAGAAGCATCCAATTTGATGAGCAGTAGCTGTAGTAGATATAAGTGAAGAAGCCTATTGAACAACTTTGCTCATAATTGACTGTGGTAGGCCGAATGGCCTCCAAATATATCCATGTTTTCATTCCTGGAGTCCATGAATGTTATCTTATAGTGGGAAAACAAGTACTTTGTAGATGCGATTAAATTGAAAATCATGAAATGGCAAATTACCTGGTTTCTGTGGGCAGGCCCTAAATATAATCACAAGTGCCCACATATGAAGGAGGGAAAAGAATATTTAGCTGAGAAAAGTAGGTCATGTGATGGTAAACGCAGTGGAAGGGAAGGAGAGAAATTTGAAGATGTTATGCTGACGGCTTTGACAATAGAATAAAGGTCCATAAGCCAAGGACAATAGGCAGGCTGACAAAAACTAGGAAGTGGATTTTCCCCTAGAGTCTCAAAGACAAACCACCCTGCTGATACCTGGACTTTAGAGCAGTGAGTTTGACTTTGGACTCTAACTTCTAGAGTAATAGGTTAAGTTTGTATCGTCTAGCCACTAAGTTTGTAGTAACTTGTGAAAGGAGTGATAGGAAAGGAACACACTAGTATACAATCAAACACATCCAACTACGTATAGGTTCAAGTTCTTTCCTACTGCAATGACTTATTGCCATGACCCATTTATTAGTAGCTCAGGTGCTTGGAAGCAGTAGGAAGTGGAAGGTGATTAGTATGTGCGTTTTTGCTACGTTTGGGAATTTTAGTGGCCAGATGTTAAGAAAAAATGGGGCTAGGGAGAGAAAGAGGAATAAAGAAGAAAATCATGAGCAGCATAGATAAGTCTAAACCATGTTTGCTTTCTGAGTAGTCTATATTGCCCACAGAACCATTGCCTTCTTTATAAAATACACACTATTTTCTGCTCTCTCTCTCTCTCTCTCTCTCTCCCCTCTCTCTCTCCTTTCTCTCTCTCTCTCTCTCTACCTGTCTCACCTCTCTTTCTTTCACACACACACACCCCTCCCCTCATCTCTGAGGAATCAGGTGTAATATCAGAAACAGCTGGGGCTTCATGTCTAATTTTACAAATGGACATAAATTTTCTTAATAATTTTTAGAGCCCCACTCTATAACACACTGGACATGATAGGTGGGCACCTAATGTGCCCACACATAGAATAAGATTTCAGAAATTCTGGAATGGTTGATCATGAATTCATGTACAGGATGGCCTCCCCCAATTTCTTCCCAATCTCTTTCCTTACAAATGTTTTTAAAAACTCCCAGTTCTTAATATTCTTTAGCCAGTTGTAATGCCAGACATTTGAGGATTGTATTACATAATCTACCACTGAAAAAAGGAGTACATCACCTTGTAGGCCTCTTTTTGTTAAGGAAACACATTCCACACCTAGGAATACTGGATAAAATACGAAGCTACCACCCTTGAGTTAGGCTTGGTGTGGAAAAGGGTCAGCAGCAGGTCAAAGCTTCCATGAAAGCAATCCTGCTGTTAGGGCCATATGATTCACCAGACATAAGGTGTTGGATGCGTCAGTAATAGGGAAAGATACCATGTATTCTGATGAAAAGTCTGAGAGGGAGAATTACAATGCAGTGCCCTGGGATTTAGAACAAGATTATGTAATTATAGCGGGGAATTATATGCTTTCTGAGAAACCAGTGAAGCAGCCCATGGCCTGTTACTAGGCCTTAGTACAGACACAACATTTGATCGTGTATCCAGAAATGCCCTTGTGAACTACATTTGCTTTATCCTCTGAATCAAAAAATATTGAACAAGGCCAATGGCAGTATATTGTGGAATTGTACATTCATGATCTAGTCTAAGTATGACAAGGATACACTAATAAACTAATAAAGTGTATGAGCAGGTGCCCAGGAGTTTCATATCCTGCACCATAGTTGCAGAGGCCCTCACTTTGCTAGTACTTATAGTCATGGGGGGTCTGTACAAACAGCTGAAGGAGGAAGAAAAAGGTCAAACTTAGTTTACATATGTTGGCTGCATATACAGATGTCAACCAAATATGAATGGTTGCTGCAGTACGGTCACATGAGTGACCTTGATGGATGATGGAAACAGTTGCAGTGTATCTGGTCACCCACTCTGTGTAGAAGTGACCTGAGGTGAATATATATAGATTTCTGGTCAGTAATCAAAAGCTTGGCTTTTTGTGAGTGGCCTGGAGAGTAAAGGAAGGGAAAACTTGAGGCGGGAAATTCTAGAATAGAGAAATGTAAATAGATAGTTGGCTATGGGCACAGAGTGTGAAAATTTATATGTTGCATATTAGCATTTACCAGAATATCTTCATCATGGAAGTGCCACTACACAACCAATTAAACAAAATGGCTTGGCCAGTTCTGTTAATCAGCCTTCACACGTGGATCACCATGAAACAGTGGGCACAGGGCAGACTGACAATGCTGAGAGAGACGGTGCTACACACAGACCTCACAGCACAGGCTCTTACTTAAACAAATCTGACTGAGCTACTGATGCCTCTGAATGTTGCATCTTCCACTAACAAAAAGCTAACATGGAGCCCCAAATATGTACTATTCCTTAGGGAGACCACCTTGGTCCCCTGGGTGCAAGTCAATCATATTGGTTTCCCTCCATTTTGGAAGTTTCAGTAGTTTGTCCTAAGGAAAATGATTAATCTTCCCACAGAGCATCAGCCAGCACTCCTACCAGTGGATTACAGAATACTTGATCACAGACTTGGAATCTCACATAAAATATTTTTTGATGAAAGAACCCACATAACAAAAACAGAATTGTAAGAATGGGCCCATGAACATGGGATCCACTATTCATGTAGTACTCTGCACCAGAGACGGATAGACTCCTAGAAGGCAAAGATTAATTGCCAGTCCAGAGGCAATATTCTACAGGAGTGGAGGCTCATCCTTCATTTAGCAGTGCTTTGAGAATCGAAACAACTACACAGCTTACCTTAACGTGAATTTAGTATTTTACTATTAATCAATTTAAATTTGTAATTCCATAAAACACAGCCAAGAAGATAAAAATGGTCAATGACTTTACTATTGTTTCAAGGAAATTTCTGATAGACACATCAACTCCTCACTGGAAAAGAATCAAATAAGAATTTATATTCCAAGACTCTTTGGACTCCTTGCCTCAAAATCTTCACCTTACTGAGTTCCCTAAAGCTAAACTGATCCTTACCCAATGTTAACCAAGTTTCCACACAGAAAAAGCTGCCTTACAAGAGACTTCAAAATCTATCTGGTATTTTCCCTCCCTTCTCTCACTCTATTAAAGTGGAATTCTTCTCCATTACACTATGCAATAATCTCAGTTTTATCTTCAATAGGTTGTTTTGATGATATTTTGGTAACTGATATTCAACAGATGTTGTACAGAAGCTTTGAATATGCTTCATAATGAAATTGAGGTATATACTACTTATAAATTCATTGCACTTTCTTTAAATTTTCTTCTTCCTATTCTATGACTAAGCATGTGTCAGATTCCAGTGTTTGCGTAGATCAAGGCTCTGACTTTGCCAGCTTCCTTGGCAAACTCCACTTACTCCAGGTGGCACTGCTAAGATAAAAACCTTTGGTATATTCATAATGTTATGTCTAAAGCAATCTGAGCATATGTGGAAAATAAAAACAAACATAAATAACAGATGTCAGATATTCCTTTTCTAGGAATAGTGTTATAATGCGTGTATTTGCCACCTGCCTAATAGCTTTGCTGTCTGAAGATGGTGTCCTTAGAGATTAACAGGAACTGAACAGTTTCTATTTATTAATTTTAATAAGAATAGATGACAAGAAGTTTTAGGAATTTTGGATATTAGCCAGGAAAAAATATTGGGGCAGATCATTTCCTTAATATGACTTGAGGTCATTTCTGCTGGGTGTTCATTTGTGCATTGTTGTGAGTGGCTTTTGTACCTCTGAGGAAGTCCTAAGAGACATAACAGCCCATTCTGTTTGTAGATTTCTCTCAGTGGTGGGGAATGAAGACTGACTGGTAAACGGTTGTGATAAATGACCTTTATCTAGACACTTTCTTTTTTGTAACCGAAGAAGAAATTTTATTGAAAATGAATAAGCCACTTTTTCATCATTAAGGAAAAAGAATACCTCAATTACCAGCATTATTAAAATAGTGCAGGTAGATCCGTTGATCTAGTAGTTCACAAAAAGTATGGTCTTTATATATATGTATACGGTCTTTATAAGGAATGTAAAATCAAAATAACAGAAAGCCATGGTGTTGTATTTTTTCTCCTGATTTTATACCAATGTATATTAAATTAAAAAAATCTAAAGAGGAAAATAAATACTGAGGACAAAGATGTTGTGCTTTTTATGATAAGTTGTTATATTTATTGGTTAATAGCCTAGGCCAGTAGTTTTTAAATCATGGTTCCTGGTCCAGCAGTTTCACCATCATCTGGGAACTTGTTTGAAAAACAGATTATCAGACTCCATCCCAAATCTACTGAATCAAAACTTCTGGGGATGGAGGCCCAGCCAACTGTGATTTAACAAGCCCTCCGATATGTTTCTCATGTACACTTGGCAAGGAACAAACTTAAGTTTATGTTTTGCAAACATTGATCAATCGATAAGTATTTCATAAGGATTATTTGCACAGAGAATACTTTTTTTTAAAAAGTATGCATCTAGAAGTGAAAACAGTGTATTAAAATATATGAACCTAAGTGTTGCTACACTCAGTGGCAGAGGCAAGGAGCAGACACCCAGTGTCCTGAGGAGAGCATGTGGGGACACAGTGGGGATAACACTGAGGAGACCTGCAGGCCCTCACAGCGGGCTGAGAAGCGGGCACTTGTTTCAGAAGCCTGTGGGATTTTTAAACATAAGGGTGGCATGGAATACTGGTATTTTTCCTGCTTCAGCTCTAATATATATGTAATTGATTGATATAAGAGAAATGGAAGGAGTGTGCTAAACAAAGCAGGTAGGAGATAATAAAGCCCAAACTGTAGCTGTTGTAATGAGACTTGAGAAGCGGGAAAGTATCAATAAACAGAGAAGTGAAAAGACCGAAGGCATTTTGATTACCAGCCTACAGGAGAGGGAAGACTCTGTGGTGGTACCAATGGTCCTCTGGGATCCTGTAGCTGATTGGGTCATTTGTTTCAACCTGGAAGTCAAATTTATGTGATTTGAGACACGAGTTGAAAAATTTAGCATGCAAATCATATGAAATTGTTGTTTGAATAATTTTTCTACTCCAGTAGTTTGGAAAGTATAAGTTGTATGTTATGTGACACTGAGTTGGCTGTAATTGCTGGCAGCCCCATAAACCAGGGCAGCTCGCAGTGAGCTGTCTTCAATGGATAACGTAGGCATTACCTCACTGAGTGTGCAGCTATAACCATAACAAATAGTCAAATGTGCTGACACTGGTGTCAGATCACATACGGTCAACTCCCAGTTTAGTCACTAACCAGCTATATGATCTTAAGCAATTTTTTTATCCTTCTTAGCCTCAGTTTCTGGGTCTAAATTTTTCACCATGATAATAATGCCTATTTTATTGGGATGGTGTGAGGATCAAATAAGAAAAAAAAATCAATGTAAATAGCTTCTATTGAATAAAAAAGAATGGATCAAGAGGTAATTAACAGATTCTTGTTAGATTAATGGAAAAAATCGGAATCTCAATGTATAAAACATTGTTGATATCTGTAATTCATCTAGATACCTTAAATATATATTTTGAATATTTAATGTTCCATAGATATGTGGACATTCATGAAAACTATTTTGCAAAAGTTAACTTATCTTCAGTAAATACATTTTGGAAAATATTCTTTCAGTTATAATTCATATATTTTGGTTTCTTAAACAGCTTTAATTTTTCTAAAAGTATGCCCTAAGTCATCATACATTTTTAGATAATTGACTTACATTATTTAAAATATTTAGTTTGACTTGTCTGAATAAAACAGTTTTATTATTTAAAATCAATAAATAGATGCTCATTGATATAGATTTTAAAGCAGTTTAAAACATTAAAGTGCTTCTAGAACATTTCTCACATTTTAATATTTAATTTTGAGTAATAGCCACCTGTTCATTAACACTGTTAGGTCAACAAATAGATTGAGTCCTGGTTTTATTCCCATTAAAATAGTTTATACAATAAAGAAGGTACAGAGGACAGCTGCTATTGATTTTGTCAGTGAAGATGATGTCACTCTACTAACTTAATTCCTATTTCTCTAGGGAACAAACTGTTTCCTGTGCCTTCCTACCTGCTACATTGTAAGCTGGTGGTTTTCCTGTCTTATGTGATAGATCTATTTTAATATGCTCACTTTTCCGACTCTTTGTCTGCTTTCTCAGTGCTGTGTTAAACAGCTCTGACATCTCTGCCTCATTTACTTAGTACTTCTAAGTTTGAAGGAATAATTTCTTCAAATATATTAGGGTTATCTCCTGTATTCTTGATGCATTATTATATTCTAAATGATGGTCATATGCCCCATACGAAGAATTTCTGATCAGCCTTTATTTCACCTTCCCAGTCCAGCACCCACAAAACACATTCTGTTATGTTCTTCAGGTTCTTGTCAGTATGTATAAGCCAGGACCTGTAGGTCCTTTGTGTATAAACTTCCTTCCTTAGCAGGAACTATATGTTTTCACTCATGTTCTGGTGGAGCCTGACCATGCCTATTGGTCCAGAAGCAGTGAGTAGAAGTAGAGATGCATCAACAAAAGTCAGGAATCATTTTTTCAGGCACTGACTTCAGTGAGGACTTTTCATAATCTTCAAGAAGCATGAGGCTGAACTCCTCTAGTAAAGAGGATGGACTTTATAGGAGTTTACTAGAGGAGTTGAGAGACTTTAGAGACACTTACA
Source organism: Phyllostomus discolor (assembly GCF_004126475.2). NCBI lineage: Eukaryota > Metazoa > Chordata > Mammalia > Chiroptera > Phyllostomidae > Phyllostomus > Phyllostomus discolor. The sequence continues at coordinate 38,868,609 of NC_040906.2, forward strand.
GGTTTAAAGCTCTCTGGCATCTCTACCCAAATATCCTGGCCTCAGGTACTCATTCCTTTCTTATCTGGGCTCAGGCTTCAATGTGAAATATCTGTTATGTCTGTGAAGTCAGCTTCTCTTGTGGTCAGCACCTCTTACATTTAAGACCCTGATTTTTACCACACTCTGACATCCAAACTACAGGAGGTAAAGGCTTTCTAAAATGCTGCCAAGGACACTCTCTGGGTTTTACCATATACTCTGACTTATTTGGTTTGCTGATCGATTGTCTATTACTTTCTTCCTTGGGACTTCTCTGATGCCAACAACCACCAGCAACACAATCTGTATAATAAACACCACATTCATTCTTTCAAGCACTAGGGCTTGCCCACAGCTAACATTTCAACTACGTTCAGTCCTAATCCATGTTATTCATTGTATTTTACAGGATGCTAAGAATCACCATAAATTGCCTTGTATAGTGTGCACTTTTTTGCCCAAATTTTTGAGGAAAAAATAAGGATGTACATTATCCATGGGTAGCACTAATTCTGTATCTACATAAATGTTTTTAATTTTTTATTTATGTTTTGTGTTAAAAGTGTAACTCTAGCCCTGGCTGGCGTAGCTCAGTGGATTGAGCGCAGGCTGTGAACCAAAGCATTGCAGGTTCGATTCCCAGTCAGGGCACATGCCTGGGTTGCAGGCCACGGCCCCCAGCAACCACACATTGATGTTTCTCTTCTCTCTCTCTTTCTCCCTCCCTTCCCTCTCTAAAAAATAAATAAATAAAATCTTTTTAAAAAGTGTAACTCTAGAAAGCAGTAGCAATATCTGTATGCAACATAATACCCTGGACTATAAGAATAAGTTTTGTTTGTAAATCTAAATAAATAAAAAATTGAATTAAAAAATTAAAACAAAAGATTTTTTTTCCTGAAAGTTTGGGCCAAAAACTTTGTGGATACATGTTATTCATGGGAGTGCATTATACATGGCAAATATGGTATTATCATCCCAGTTACCACCAGCAAGGGAGTCCTTGTTGACATCTGAACAGCAAGCGATTCAATTCCAAAATCCCATCCTCCATTAGCTCTCTTAAGCTGAGTTTCCTAGATTCATGCATAAAGACAAAGATTTGATTATAAATTAACTGCAGGAAGGATCTATAAAGGAGCAGACAATAAAACGGAGAAAGAAAGAAAATTTTAAAAGGTGCTTTAATCACCCAGGTTACCTCTGAAGGTAATGGGGCTTCAACTTTGAGGGAAATCTCTGTTACATGTCGAACTGATTCAAGATTAAAGAAAGTTAGGACATTTATCCTTCAGTCCACTAGTGTCAGTGAACTAGTGTTGGTCATTAAGAGCCTAAGCTAGGTTGTTTTCAGCCTGAGAAGTGTGTGGGTCTAGAAAGTTCTCCAGCAGAAAGAAGGACACTGATGACACACCTGGGAACTGTGGGTGCCAAGGGGGTAGAGTGGGTCTCCAATAGCATCTACTGTATCAGTGACATCAGGTCAGGGTAATTTGCAATCTGGAGGTCAGCCATCTGGTTTGACACTTCCCAAATAGCAGAAACTTCCTAAGGATCCCAGAGAAAACATTGACTTTAGTGTTGGTTTCTAGAAAAAATTGTACATGAAAATCTATAGCCCGATTACCTTTACAGAAGTAGAGTTCTCAAAGTGGGTGGTACTAGCTCCATGAGACATTTTGGAAAACTGTGGGGTCTTTTTCAGGTAGAACAAATGATAGGGGGGATAACTCTGCCCTTTTGTAATATGATACCAGAGATATTAGTTTCAGTGCATAAGACATTTCCACAAAATGTTTATCCTAGTTCCCCTAGGACTTTCAAATAACAAGACCAATCCATACAGATAAAATCTATTTATAATAATTACAGAACATTTTAAATATAAACACAAAGTATTTTTTTACTTTTTATTTTTTTTCAGAACATAGTCACTCTATTATTGAGAGTAGTTTGTTATTTATTTTGCTCAAAACCTTATAAAATATCACCATTTTGGAAAATTAAATCAATGCTACTTTGGTGATTGAATTGACATATATCAGTCTGTATTTTAAAGCTTCAAATTCACAAATACCTTTCATTAATACTTATTATTTATCTTAAAATATTAAGAATTAAAAAAGTCAACATTCAGGTGAATATTGTTTTGTTTTTCTCAAATCCAAACATATTCATTATAACTTTAAGGCAATTAATGTAGTATATCATCTTATGTACTACTGCCTAATATTTATATTTTGAAATACATATTATTTTGTTATATAAATTGTATTATCGATTAAGATATACACAAATATTTGTTTCAATTTTATCATATATATTTATAAAAACAGTTTTTAGTACTTCCTATACCATCTAGATATGATATTAGTTTCTCAGGTTTAAAAATTATTGCTCTAAAAGGGTGCCCATTACTTTTACTTGTGATCATTTTTAAAAATTGTGCAGAAACAAGTTCTATCTCCTGCAGATTCTGATTTATAAGTTCTTGCCTGTGACCTGGGAGATCATGATTGGAATAATTAATAAGGTAGTCTCAACTACAACATGGTATATAAAATTATTGTCAACAATTTGGGCAAAAAAAATTCCAAGTGCTTTTTACCCTTTAAAATAGTTTGTGTATAAAATGGAAACCTCATATATTCAATGCATCACAAATAAAACTAACTACTTCATTGCAATTGTCAAAAACAAAATTCACTAACTTTTATAGTGCATGATTCTTGAAGAAAGAAGAATACTTTTATGTGTTATTGAAGTTATATCAATGAACAAAATAACTTAATGAATTAAATTGGCTACTATAAAACTGCTACTGAGTGATTTAAAATCACAATACTCACAGTTTAATGTAAGGGAGAGAAATTAGTTTTAAAAATTAAACTATAGTATGATATTTACCTTAATTGAAAACAAGGATTTGTTTCCGTCAAAGTGTAGTAGTACAAGAACATGAAATGGTTCAAAAGTTCAGTCTGAATAAACATTTAAGATGTTTGATTCTTGGTTGACTTCTAGCCAAACCACCCAAACTTTTTAAGTCTGAAAAAGTCAACTGGAATTCTTATAAGAACGGTCTGTCTTAGAACATTCTTGGCAGTTTTTAAACCTTGATTCCATTGGGCCAGGAAATAAAGCATAAGCATGGTTTTATTTTCTGGTGTTTTCCTTACCAAGTTCAAAAAAATAATTTTAAGTTAAAAAAACATGCATGCAAAAATCAAAAAAGTATGCTGGCTCTGTATACTCTAAACTATTTTTCATTTCTCTTTCATAGCTTGTGATCCTTCTCACCCCCACATACCCCACAGCTTTTCTAGAAGCAGTGCCCTGCTTTTCCTACCACTTGCACACAGAAAAGGAAACAGAAATGTCAAAACAATGTAATCCTTTCCTAAATATCACTGAGTGTGGTTTTCTGATCATAAGTGTACCTCTGCTTCTAACCCTGTAATGAATCCCAGGTCACACTTCCAATCTTCTAAAATAATAATAATAATAATAATAATAATAATAATAATTGTTAGTATTTCTAAATTCAGGCTAGTATCAGGAGCTATTCTATGTGCATCACATATTAAAAAGTTACATTTTAATATCAACTGTAAGAATTAGGTCATGCCATTCCCCTTCTGTAATTGAAGCACGCATGTACCCATGCGTACACACAAGACCTGTTTGCACCTCATCCACAATCACTTTACAGTCTAACCTCTTCAAATTATTTGCAAGTTCCTGAAAGTATCATCCTTTTTTTTTGTTCTTGTCCATGAGCTTCGTGAACAATATTCCCTGTGCCTGTAATACCATCTCCCCAACCCCTTAGCTGCCAACACTGAATCCAATTCAGCCATAATTTTATTGATTCCACATTCCTTTCCAGATTCGTTTAGGTGATTTTCTTTTTTACCCAAGAGTGCTTTGAAGATGTCTATTATTTTCTTCTAATGGTCTGTGACCTCCTTCATGGAAGAGATTTCAGCGTTTATCTTTGCATTACTAGTCACAAGAACAGGACTATTCTACAGATCTTTTTATGATAATGGGAATGTTCTGTGTCTGTGCTTAGCAATAAATAGACCTTAATCACATGTAGCCACTGAGCACTTGAAATGTGGCTACTGTGGCTGGAACTGAATTTTAAATTTTATTTATTTTTGATTAATTCAAATAACTACATAGAGCTACTGTAATTGGAAAGTGTAGTTTTATAACTCAGCTGACACTCCGTGCAAAGAATGAATGAATGGGCTACTGCAGGCTTTTCTTCAACCTGTACTACTTACACTCACTCATAAACAGCAGTCTTTTTTTAAATGCACTTTTTTAAAGATTTTATTTATTTATTTTTAGAGAGGGAAGGGAGGGAGATAGAGAGAGAAATATCAATATGTGGTTGCTGGGGGTTATGGCCTGCAACCCAGGCATGTATCCTGGCTGGGAATCGAACCTGTGACACTTTGGTTCACAGCCCGCGCTCAATCCACTGAGCTACACCAGCCAGGAAAACAGCAGTCTTGTGGTGGAACTGATGGTGGAACCAAACCTGAAGTTAAGCTAATGATAGCAGCATAACCTCAGAAGCAACATTCTAAGATTATTTGACTCAATAATTTCAGATCAGGAAGAGAAGGACAGTATGGCTTTCTGTGTTTGCCAACATCATTGTTCAGACTTGCAGTTTTGTTTAAATAATTTACATAAGAACTTCAAATTATTATTTCAAAGTTTCTTTTCCATAGCATACTGACTTTCAAGACTTTTGATAAATGTAGCATCTGACTGATTGATTCATTCATTCTTGTTGGAAATAATCTTCTCTAGCATAACCAACTATGAAATATTTTAAATAATCAAGCTTGTAGAGTCTTCTTGGACATTTTTATTTAAAAAATTACTATACATGTTATCAATATTACTTTTAGTCATAAGTATCTGATAACATGTTCACAAAAGAAATAATGCATATTGAAAATAAATCTAAATGGCAGTTTTCAAGACATTTTCAATTCCTTAATTTTTTGCTTGCCACTAATTACTTCTTTGCTTAGTCACTTAGAATATCTTATTAGAAGATTAAAAATATTACATTTGGATGAAGTAGGAACAATAAAAAATTAATCACAGAAGTTTTGATTTACAAGAGAAAAACACCATAATTATAACTCTCGTCGGCAGTGTTTCATTGCCCCATGGGGCCGTATCCATCTCTGGAGTTCCATTCAGTTTACCGCACTTGCTGAGCCTGTGTAGCATCTTCACTCATTCTCCATGATACGTTTGTTGCAAATCATTAATCTCAAACCAGTTTTAACTCATCAGGTGTAAGGCATGAAAAATGAGCCTTTGAAAGTTTTACTTCAAAGCAGAGCATTGGTGTTTTTGTGACGTTTAGCATAATGTATTTATACCTTAGCAAATGAATGACTCCATCCACTTATGACAGAGCATATCAGTAACTAAACTGCCAGAAGCTCTGTACAAAGAGAAGACAAAAGATTACTCATTTTAATGATCCCACTACCTGAAACGTGGGTATGATAACACTTGATAGATAGGTCTTTTTGCTCTGAGTGATCCCTCTTCAAGGAGCATTGCTCGATCTGGAATTGTGTACAAAACAGCTGTCAGCCACTGGGACTGCATCAGAGGCAAACATCCGTTTGGCCCAAATCTAAATCCCTTCTTAGATGACTCACAAAGTCAGGGTGACTCTAACCAGTCACTTTAGGCCTGGGGTCTACCAAGGCTGTCACCCAATCTCCTTTTTAACTTCAGTTCTCCCTCTACTTAGTGCTGCTTCCTTCACCTTCATATCCTGTATCATAGGGGTTTATTCCAAGCCCGCCTGCCTCACCAGTCACCTTGCACTCTAAATTCTGGACCAGAGTTTTCTATCCAGGAACTTCTAACCTGCAACAATGTAAGACTTAGTGGTCCCTTAGGGCAAAATATAGTGTCCAGTATGATAAGAACTCTATCAAGAGTTCTTACTTCCAGAGCAGAAATAATAAAATGGCTGGGGGGAGGGGGGAAGAAAGAAGGAAGGATAATAATCATTTAGGTTAAAGTAGAGTCATTGTTATTTTTTCGTTGCTAGACTAATATTAAATTGTGATTTCTTAAGAAATCACTAACATAAGGAAGTTTTTTTAAGCAGACATTTTTAAAAGTTTTATTTTTGCATGTTTCCCAAAGTACATATTCTTCAACTTCACTGAACGCCCAGTCTTCTGTTTCCAATATTTTCCACAGCCTTCTCCTCTTTTCTCTCCATTTTCTTCCCTATTCTGTTGAGACTTTTCTGATAAATCAAACTTTTTTGCAATTCTTTCACAATTTGTTTTTTTGTTACATCCAGCTGGCAACTCTCTTAGCTTTTTTTTTGTGCTTGTGCCCACAATGATGAACATGTTGGAGAAAAATTGAATAAATGTGCACATTTATACAAATATGAAACAATCTCATCTAAATTTAATCTATCTTTCAGTGTTTTCTTGGAATTATTTTCTGTTCTTTTGGTCAGCTCTGTTCCTTTTCCCAAGTGAACTTTTCAAAATTTCCCCATTCTCTTCAAACCTTTACCTCTCCTTCCTCAAAATGTTCAATTAAAGGTTTCTACAGAACAGGGAAAATAGTAGTCCCTCTCCCTGCTGATGTCACCTAACAAACATCTCTATGATCATCTCTTTCTCCTTCCCATCCATTACAAGAAGTATCCTTCTAATGTTAAGACTGCCACATCCTCTCCTTGTGACCTATAGATTTTTTCTGACAGTCTGACAGATTGGAAGTTCCTAACATATGAATATCAGGGGGTACAATCCAACTTAATGGTTAATATTGTCAACTATTTTCTTACTGTGTTTTAAATAGTATTATATTATTTATTATTTAAAAGTCTCTCTTATTTAAAAAAGGAACTTAATTCTTCTCTTTATGTATCTTCTCTCTCTCTCTCCCTGTCCTTCTTTTTTTCTCTCTCTCTTTGCACTCACACAAAGAACTTCAATCTCTCAGGGTACTACCCTATTTAAGAGCTTTTCATTCTTTTGATTACCATTTACTTTCTTAAATCATTATGTTTTAGTTCACACCCCTCCTGAATTTGTCTTAGAGATCTAAAAGTAAGTTGCTAACTCCATGTCACATAATCCTCAAACTCCATATGTCCCAAGAAGAATTTGTTTCTTATTTCCGGAGGAAACACTGTATTTTATGTGTTTATTTGAGTTAGAAACCCTCAGCCCAGTTTCACAACCTCCTTTTTCTCTTTACATTTTAATTCCTAATGTACAACAGGTCAATTCTACCTTGTAAACATCACCAAACATATTTTCAGTTCAGTCTTTCATCATCTGTCTCCTGAGTTACTACAAGAACACTTTGTTTAGTCCTCCTCCAACCTATTTAATGAATTCAAACCTTACCACTTCTCTCTCTTCCCTCGACAACTCCAGCAGCTCCCCGTTCAGGACACAGCTTAAAATCTTTAACATTGCCTAATCGTCTATAAGATTTGGTTCCCTGATTTCCATCACATGTCTCCACCACTCTCTTATCCAACCCTGTTCTACAATTTGCATTATTAGTCCGAATGCACTACACTATCTTTCCTCTCTCTTGGCCTTCAAAATGCCATTTCTGCTGCTTCTCCTGGCAACAATCTACCCATACTTTAGGTCAGAGCTTGGATGTCCTTGTTTCCCAGAAGTCTTCTTTGGTCATTTCCTTCATTGCATTATGGTTAAATGTTCCACATAGGCACTCCCAGGATAAGCTACATTAAATTAACTCTATCGAAGAAATTATTGCATTACATAATTATTGCCTAGTGACTTGAGAATTTTCTTCAGTGATCTGTAAAGTCTGAGGGCATGAACCATGTCTACCTCACTCACACCTGCAGCTCCAGAAATGGATACATGGTAGGCACAGAGTAATTGTTGATTACTTAATGGAATAAGAAATAAAGACATAAAGAGAGAAGTAAGACTGGAGACTACCCAAATAAAAAAGCACGCAAAATATGCACCAGATGTGTGATCTCTCCCCTGCAAATACAAAATAAAATACTATGGTTATATAAGAAGTAGACCGGAGAGAGTAAGGTTATGAAAGTGCTTATTCTTTCAGATAGTATCTGAAGTTTACATTTTTTACAAACCTTTATCTACTGACAAACATTTGGAGTTTTCATGCTATTTTAAGATTAATAACTATTCAAATACTATAAAAATTTGGAGCAGCGGATTTATATGTATTTGGCTTACAAAGAAATAACACAAGCAGTTTCCTTCACTTCAAACATAATTGTGGCTCAAGGATAGTCACAAGGTTTACCCTGAAGAAAAACAAGAAACATATCATTAAGAGCAAAGTTATATAATATTTTCATCCATCCAGCGAGGATCCATGCTGCCAGTTCGTCTTGCCCTATCTCAGCATTATGAAGGACGAAAATGTAAGTCGGTCCCACGGTTGACTGTTTTATTGAAGGACAGTGACAACACACAACACAGGAGCAAACCGGAAGCTGATGTGCTTTCCGCACTTTTCTCTTTGTATTGTTCGCTAATCACGTTCTCTTTTTTCAATTGGTAAATATTCAAACTATTGGAAGATACTGAGTCTAACAGGATACAAGCAGCTGTATGACAAAGTAAACACACCCATATACACAAAAAACAACCATCAAAACAAAAAACAGCATTTTACATTATTTCTCTATTCTTTTTTCTGAGAATGCATGTTACATAATGATGCATGTCTCACCTCCATTTTTCATTTTTCCTTTCTTCTCTTCCTCTTCTCCTTTATTTTTCTATCTTTCATATACTTTAAATCATTTCTTATTTTAAGCTTTAGATGATGCTTGATGTGAGGGGTAGCAGTTGTGTTAGTATAAGCTACTTATCATTTAAGCTATTCATTATAGTCAGTTTTTTGAAAATCAGCTTATGTATATTACTTAAGAACGTTCCATAAAATTCTAGCTTCAATCCTTGCAAATCTGATAATTGAACTCGCTATGGCTTTTATATTCTATTTTATTTGAGGTTTGTCTTTAATAATAAGTATACTAAGCTGTCAAATATCTTGAAATGTTTTTTATTATTTTTTTGCTGCTCCTCTTGTTTAAATGTGATGTACAGCAGAATCTGGACATTAGAAGTGCACAGAGCACAGGCTGGAAGGGGAAGGAGGGCGGCCGGGTGGGTGAGTGATGCAGTATACTGGTGACTCTTGCCCTTTTCTACCAGCCCCTGAACCCAGCTGCATCTTATGATTGGACTATGGAAATATTAGTCCAGTTTTGCCAGATAGTGTTGGTATTTTTTCCAAGAAAGCTGGTTAATTATCTTCATATTTGAAACTATAATGTTTAGGTATTGTATAATTAACAACAACAAAAAACTCTTTCTTTTTTTAAGATTTTATTTATTTATTTTTAGAGAGGGAAGGAAGGGAGAAAGAGAGAGAAACATCAATGTGCAGTTGCTGGGGGCTGTGGTCTGCAACCCAGGTATGTGGCCTGACTGGGAATCGAACCTGCGACACTTTGGTTTGCAGCCCAAGCTCAATCCACTGAACTACACCAACCAGGCATCAAAAAACTCTTTTGAATGGAAAGCAGAAAACATCTGCGGGGCGCTGCTTCCTGGACCACCGCCAGTGTGTGCCGTACAGTGTGCATCTTGGAGACCTCGCTCTGAAAGGAATGCCTGATCCAAAGTCGTATATTCACACATTGTTTTGCTGTGCTTTTTACCTCATCGTTGAGGGTCCCTAGGCCATCTCTTATAAATTTTGGCAAATGACGTGTTGTAGGTATCTAACTTTTTCCCCAGAGGCTCATTACATGTATCATTACTTTCATTTTTTTTGTAATGTTTTGAAATAACTTGTATTTTAAATCCTCAAATTGGCAAAATTATTTGTATATTGGCCCTTTTATTCACTTGATATATTTGTATATTTCTGAGTTTGTATATTCCACTATACTTTTATAGTGTAGTGTTCAGTTTGGGGGGGTCACCTTATTATCCACCATTTTTAAAAACTTCATGATTAATGATGACTTATTCTTTAAAGTAGGCTAAAAATCACCTCAATAAATGCAATTAATTTAAAAATTATATATCACTAAAGAAGAACAACTTCATATGAAGCGACCCATCTCCCATCTCTCTATCTCTCTCTGTCTTTCTCTCTCTCACACACACACACGTTTGATAGTTTTCTGATTTTTCTTATGTGACTTTCAGACTTTTTCTGAATTAAGTGCATAACTTGGTTGCATACTCATGCAATAGTGAAAAGGGTCATGGTAATAACAAAAAACTTGTGTGAAATATTTTTATTTATAAAGCTAGAGACTTTTTAGCTTGTAAACTATAATGCCGGGGTCCAGCCTCAGCGGGGTCTCGGGGTCCCCGAAGGATGCACGGCTAAGGTGAAGAGACTGAATTGAGACACTGGGTGGGGTGCCGGAGGACAGCCAGGCTTTTTGGGCCTGACTGACGCACCGAGAAAAATCAACCTTTATTTTTATAGGGGAGGTTATACAACATTCAATGCATAGTATGATTATTAAAACAGAAATGGTTACCACAGAAATAGTTTCTAAAAACACAGAAGGTTTTACAGATCAATCATGTTAAACAAAGAAATAACCTAAAAGTACAGGAAGTCCCACAGATCAACCATATTAAACAAAGGTTATTTTGACCAAGAGGGTCATTAATCAGATAGCCAACAAAGCTATATGGGCGCAAACTTTCATGTGCCAATTAGTAACTAGGTGTCTATTAAGATTCTAGGGATTGGTCTAAATTAAAAGGGTGCAAGGGGTGATTTATAGATATGTAGAAATCAACTATTACCCATTGAGGTTAAATTTGTCTCAGTTCAGTAACTGTTTTTTTGCCTAGGTCTTTTGATTTATACATCTTGGGGGGCATGTTTTGTATTTGTTTCCATGTATTGAGATTATTATTTCCAACTAAGACTCCTTGCTTCTTTATACTCCTGTCCAGGGTATAGGAGGGGTAGTGGCTCTAATAAATCTTAAGCTTTTGAGTGGTGACTCCTTAAGAAACATCCTAGCAACAGTTTCCTTCAGCGTTCTGGCAGTTGGTCTGTCTGTAGTTTAATTTTGTCCTTAACTTCCCAGGTGAGGGAAGCAGGCAACATTAGGGTTGCTAGAGGTCTCTATTCTGTAGTCAGCAAGTCATTTCACATGGAAGCAGAGGCATCGTGAAGATTTTTTGTTATAACACACAGGTATCCAAAAATCCCACCACCTGTTGCTAGCAGGGACAGGCATACAGGAGGAGACAGACAGGAGATCCGACCACAGTCGCCACTGCTGTGCAGATGCATCTCATCCGACCCGACTGTGTCAAAGGTCTGCTGTTGGTCGGCTCCCGACACTATAAACTTCAGATAACCTTCAGAAATTCTTAAAATTTCCTATAATACTTACATATTTATGTTTTCCTAGAGATGTCATTAACCCCATTGGGTTGTCTAAGAGTATTGTGATCTAAGAATAATTAACATATGCTGATTATTTCCAAGGTTAGTGATGTGCAAATATCAAATACAACTTAAGTTTCTAAAAGTTCTTTGATAATTATCAGTAGAGAAAATAAAATGCATGAAAGGTGGTCTACTCTAAAAATTGGAGCAACTAATGCTTTAGTGAAGCATTATTTTACTAAATTAAGTGGGGAATGCTAAAATTAAGTGGGAAATGTAAATTACAGCCACTTTCCCTTCCTGTAGGTGATTATATTTTTCTCCTAAAGATAATTATTGTATTACTCATAATAATTGTTATAATAATCATTGCTCTTATTGCTACCAGTTACAGAACACTCACAATGTATTATTATCCACTGTGACAAGAATGTTGAATGTGGTATCCCATTCCACTTTCAAAAAGTCTCCAGCATTTGGTATACTATTATCATACAGAAAGTTATTTTAGGAAATTGTCCAGGTGATTAGTGGTTGAAACAGGATTAGAACTCTGACTCCAATTTTTTCTCTCTAAGGTTGAAATCAAGTCTTTCTTCCTCACTTATTTATCCTCCTGCATCTTAGACATATGGAATGGTGACCAAAACACCCTTACATTTATTTATAAAAACTTGTGTATTTATTCTTACATGGTTAAACTTCAGTCACCTTCAAAATATTTTTCATCTGATGCAACACACCTTTCAAGATATTTTTTCCACTGCTCAAAACAGTTTTTTGAACTCATCAGTTTCAATGCCTTTTAGTGCTTCTGCTGTTTTTTGTTTCACCTCTTCTATATTGGCAAAACATTTCCATCTGAGAATTTTTTTCATCCAGGAAAACACAAGGAAGTCTTCAGAGTGAGATCAGGTGCATACAGAATTTGGGGCACAGGGGTCATGTCATTTCGGGTCAAAAACTGCTGAACACTAAGGGGGGTGTGGGCAGGTGCTCTTGTAAATCACCCATCATGAAATGTGAAAACTCTTTGTGCTTTCAAAGAAACTCAGTGAAGTGAACGGAAGCTTTCTTAAGCTTTCTTCAATATCAACAGGCAGTCATAATGGCCATAAACTTTAACCATATCACAGTGAGAACTCAAGACGTGGTATGAGGGAAGACTGGAAATCCTTTGTAGACCCCAAAGTTCGTAGGATCGAATTAAAGACAGAGATAAGGCAGGAGGTAAAGTGCCAAGTTCCAGCTTTCCCTCCCCTTGAGGCACAACCTTTTGAGAAGATTAGCAATGTCCATATAATTATGAGAAAACCTAGATGTTGAAATATGTTGCCATGACATGACCTGGCAAGGACCTCTAGAAAAAGTCTAGGCATAATAGCTAAAATGTATTAAGGTCTGAGTGTGTGGCAGGCACTGATCTAAGTGCTGATGGATAGTAACTTAACAACCCTACGAGGTATAGGTAGCATTGTTTTACAAATGAAAAAACTGCTGCACGGTGACATAGAATAAGTCCCCCAAGATAACACATAAAGTAATCCTGCAGCTGAGATCTGAAGACAGTCTGAAATTGGAAGCCACTCTCCAATAATGAAAACATGAAATCTTTCCAGGTGAACCATGATGATGCCTTTTTTTAAGTGGGTAGCATGAAATTATCAAAATGGTTATATGTATAAGTGACATTTTAAAACTTGAATAGACACAAACTAATTAATGAAAAGAGTAGAGTAAGATGGAGGAATCACTGTGTACCATTGAATTCCTGTGTAACATTTTTATTTCATGATGCTAAGGTTATTGCTCTAGTACTTTAGTGTCTTTTGAGTTTTGTCTACATTCTGTGCAACTGAGGTAAAGAATGTATGTGGGTAGTAGGTGGTGGCCTCGTAATGGGAGTTGTGGAGGCCATTACGGAATGGCTTGGAAAGCCTGGAGATGGTAGGATTGAAGGCAGCATGCCAGATATAACTCCCCACGGGTAAGACCCACGCAGCTCTCTCTAAAGCAGGATTTTGTTCTTTTTGTCGATGGAGAGGGCATGCTAGTCATGGTTCTTCAGAGAACAAACCCATAGATGAAATATTGAGTTAGGAGAACCAGGAAAGTCAGTGGTATAATTCATTCTCAGTCTGAAGACATGACAACTGGGGGGGACAATGGCGTTTGAGGCTGGAAGGCTGAGAACCAGGAGAGCCAATGTCTGAGGGAGGGAGAGGATGACCGTCCCAGCTCAAGCAGAGAGGACAAGCCTGCCCTTCCTCTACCTTTTTGTTCTATCAGGCCTTGAACAGACTGGATAATATCTGCTTTCATGGGTGAGGGTACTCTTCTTTACTCAGTCTATGGATTTAAACGTGGTTGAATCTCTTCCATAAATAACCTCATAAACAGACAGAGAAATAATGTTTTACCAGCTATCTGGACACCTAGTAGCCAAGTCAAGTTGATTTAAAATTAACCATTAAGGCTGGGTTTTGTTTTTTTTTTCTAATCATGAATTCAGATTGTGAATATTGACATGGTTTCTTAAAATTACATAGAGCCTGGAACCAACCGTAGACAAATTGGCCAGAGTACCTGGGGGTGGATCCTAGGTATTGGTATTTTTAGGCATCTCAGGTGACTCTACTATGGAGTCAAGGTTATCCCTGGGAAACCGTGTGACACCTCTTTCCACTCCTCCTACACTTTTGAAAAAGGCAGCATGACTTTTCTCCATGGGAGCTGAAGTTTAGCATTGCAGTACATTTGTTTTTCAAATGTAGCATGTCCTTACATGCTCTCCCACTGGCACAACCTCCTCCCCCCACCAGTCCTCAGCTCCAGAGAGGGCTGGCGTGCAGCACTGAGCGATCTGCTCCCTTGGCTAGATTCTGAAATCACACATCTGTCTGGACAGGGATTTTGTCAGCTCTGGGTAAAAAAACAACAACGACAACACATGGCTTTGAAAGTAATATGTATTTTATATAACTATTGACCCAAATTAAACATAGAAATGAAAAACAAACAGTTTTTTTATTGTTGTTGGCAACTTCCTTAAAACTTCCTTAAATAGACAGCTTGACTGGTTACTAGCCATTTTTTAGGTAATCCTCAGAAATTATTTTTACAAATGTGAGAAAACAAGGGATTTCAGTCAATGAAGCCAAAACTGTCAAAACATGATAATTCAGTTCCAAGGATTTTGGAAAGATGCATTCTATCCCCTGAAATTTTTACTCTTACACATGGTTTTCATAATATTTACATTTAAAGAAAAACTTTTCCATTCTGAATCATAAGTTCAAATACATATTTCTATCCTATGGATATCTTTTAAGAAAGTTTCTCACTAATCTTTGAAACCTATAAGTGATAATATGCTACTTGAAAACTTTAATCTGCAAGTACATGTAATTATAGTTATAAAATGATTGTGTTAGTTCTGAGAACAAAAATATTTTTATTAAAATCAGCACACCTTGCCATATGATACACTGTTTGCTTGTTTGAATTATGGTGACTGACTACTGAGTTTTTCCTATTAAATAGTATCTATATGATATTATTATGTATGGTAGCAATGCCTATGTGGTACTATTACATATGTGATATTAATGTATACATAAACACACATTTAAAGATTGTAATAATATGTTAAGTCTGACTAAAGGATTGCTAAAGTCTGCTTCAGTTCTGAAATTGTTTGAGTTCCCTACCAGAAGAACACTGAAATGGTGGGAGTGTAAGCAACATTCAAGGGAAAGATGAGGGAAATGTGTAACTTATATGTTTCCTTTTTTTTTTTTTTGGTGTGTATTTTAAGTGTTATTCCATGGTATAGTAATTAAACTACTTGGTTTGAATTTGTAAGCCCTTACATGAAAATCAAATTATATGAGTATTTGACAACATAATTCTAATATTTAAACATGTATGTCAACTTAAATAAAAGCTAATTTAAAACCTTTAAAAAATAAGCTCTGCTTTCCTTGTAATACTTCATGATATGAATGATTTTTATTTTATAAAAAGGTTTAAAGCTCTTTTAATTCTTTAATTTTCTTCACATATTCATGTATTTATTTTCAGATAATTAATTGTTTGCCAAAGATACTTGATGAATATTGAGGTTACATTTAAAATATTAGACACTATTAGTTGAATATTAAAATGGAAACAGCTTCATTAATTATAATAAAAACTTATGGGGGGTCAAAGATTTGACTTACAAGCACTATCACTTGCTCACAACTTTGAAGAACACTAAATTGAACAAAATGAGGCATAGATGCATATCATTTTTTAAGAATGTTAAGTACTAGCTTATTGAGGAGCTGTTCTCTCCATAGCATTATGTTAGATATTGTGATCACTTCAGAGTAAACAAGATCACCTCAATGCCAAGATGATTACTGTTTAGTAAAGGGACAAAATGTAACTAGCCATACTATGAGGTCCAAATATTAAAACTAAGCTAAACAAATGCTTTAAAAGATGTAACAAATACTACCGATTGACCATGCAAACAGTCCATGACAGATACATTTGGTAGCTAATGGAGTAGCCTTTCTATCTCCCCTCTGTCTCACCCCTCACCTTGCTGTTCTTTTTAAAAAAGAACTTCAACTGAATTAAAGTATTTAATGGCCAGGAAATGTACCTGCAGAATTAACATTTTGGAAATTTTCTTTTTGTTGTTAGAGAGGAAAAAATTTAGATTTAATTCTGACTGGTGAGGTTTTGGTAAAGTCTACTGGTAGATCCTGAAGGATTTCCTTAGTTTCAGAAAGATTCAAAATGAAAGGATGTGTTTTTTTTCTTCCCTTCTTGCTCTTGGGTATTTTATTAGTGGCACTAAGATGATTGGAAATGTTATGGGCATTTATGTGACTAGAGTATAGATTTGAAGATTAAAACCAACATAATGAGAATAGCAGAGCAGAAAGATGGAAAAAACAAAAAAATTCTGATAATTATTGAACCACTAATTAAACTGTAACTATGCCACCTCCAGGCTTTATATTATCCTGAAAAACACCACCTCATTTTGCTAAGAGCTTTGTCCTTGGAGGTTCCATATTTCAGTATTAGAATCATATGCCCCCATGTTGGGGCAGCCTGATGCCATGTCCTCTGTTCCTAGTCATTTGGACTCTATGAAGCCACCTTAACTGTTGGGTAAGAAACTTTGAGAATTCCGAAAGTCTGATTTGGTGGTCTTTTTTGGTGAACACAAATTTGAGCTATATGCGAGTTTAAGATGATGATTAGTTCTTCAAGGTTTTGCAACATAACTCCTGCCTCATAAATAAAGTCTCTTTATAATCAACTCCTAGATATTCTAGGTCACCAATTACTCTGCTCCCTGTATGTTAAGAGATCAAAAATCTATGTAGGTAGTGCTGCTGTGGTTCCCACTTTCACTCACCACTTCACAGAGGTTGATACTACTAACTCTGCTTATGGGGCTCTCAGTGGGTCATTTCCGTTAACATGATGTTGCCTCATTAAGTCGGTTACTCTGCAAACTCATCGCCTTCTCTCTCTACCATTTCCTAGGAGAGTCATACTCTCACCACATACTATTTTGACTTATTTGCAATATTTCTGTCTCCAAATATATTATTATCTTCTTTCTAGTCCCTTAGGTTTTTTATATGTCTCCTGAGATAAGATGATCTCCAAGAAGGTAAAACTTAACTTGTCCAAGAATAATTTTCCTGTAGGCTGGACTTTCCTTAAAGATGTTGTCCTTGTGCAAAGCTCCATGGAAACAGGTGATATCTAATGTTTTTATACCAGCCCCGTGATCACATGAGGGGATGGACTCATGTTCCCCATTCATAAAAGCTGACAGGTAGAGTAGGACTGGTGCCAAGTGTTTCTCGTATCCCACTGCTGTTGGATTCCAGTAACTGATTCCAAGAAGGGAGTGGCTGGTGCTTCACTAATTATGCAGCTCAAGTTAATGGATCAGACTTTGGCCCTGTTAGTTCCCTATGTGTTCACTCAAAATGCAATGAGCATCACAGGACTCATGTACTTCATATACTTCTCTGTGACTTTCTCCTAATTACTCCTCTAGGCCTCTTTCGTGTGTGCCTGGTCATTTGCCCTTAATTGTTCAACATGTCCTAAAGTGTGCACTCAAAACGAGAAGTGGTTCTAGGAGACACCGAAGTCACTTTGAAGGAGAGCCATCTGATGCCTTATTCAGAAACTTGTTAAATGTCTATTCCCCATACACAGCCCTCCTTGTTCTTTAGTTGCACTGATGTTAAAAGCCACCTGACCCTGGGAGTGATAAACCCATCCCTTTCAGTATTCATTAATACTCACAAGACAACAGAGATCAGTCTGAGCAGAAGTGATGGTGCACACTGACCTCTTGCTGTTACTGCTTCTGCATTTCTCGGTTGGCTCCCTGCCCTGGAAGGTCAGGATTTCTTTCCCTTTACCTTCACTTGATTTATATCCTTTTCTCTCAGCACATCTTATAACATGGGAGTGTCCTAGATACCTTCTCCAAAGTCTATGTTGTAGTTATTACTAATTAGATTAGAAATTAAATCATACACAATTTTAGACTCTGTAACCAAGTGTCTGATTGGCATGAGTAAAGTTCCTGTGGTTCACAGATTATAACATTAATAAATAATCTGAAGTTCTTTTTTTTTATATACTAAACCTAAGCTAAATTTGAGTTATCACCTGAGAAACACTTTGCCAAACCATGGTCCAGGGGCAAAATTTGAAGTGGGAAAGCTATTGCTAGCAACTCCTACTCTAGAGGAAACTTGCTGTTGCTGACAATAAGGGAGGCTAAAGAAAGGGCCATAAAGCAGGAATACTTGGCTTTCCAGCTTGCTCCAGAAAGGCCAAGGTGTCCATAGCAAGTGGGGCTTTCAGGAATGTTCAGTGGATGAAGCATTTCAATGTCTGAAGAATATAAAAACTGTATGGTGAACATGTGGTGAGCAAGGAGAAGAATGACATTATTTGGTGGTTGAGGTTGGAAGTATAAATAGATTCCAAAAACATTTAGTGCATCTAAGTCAAGGTAAAGTATTGGGATTATACTCAAAGCACAGTTAGAGCCATTAAGGAAATTTTGATGGTTTGGTTTGGTTCATTTCCCTATACAGAATCCAATTTTGTTTGTTTAAAATTAGTGAAATAAAGGATTTTTTGAATGGATAAATGGTGAAATATAAGATGGGTAAATTAGATAATGCATTCTAGAGAGGATATAGTTGTTAAGAAGCAAAACCCCTGATAACACGAGAGGGAACAAATTGCAAGTAAATGTGGAGGTGTCGACCTTTGCGAAGAGGAGGAATGTCTTCTCCAAGGAGACATGAAGAAAGAGAGTAGGTGGGTTCATACACAGGTTTATTTTTGGAATTGGCCATAGGAAGTTGAGAGATTTACTACTTGATTATTTAAATTTTCCAAATGACAAGAGTAAGAAAGATGAAGGGATTGAAGGACATCCCTGAATTTGGGATTATAATTTCATAGAAATACTGGTCTATCTGCTTGTGTAATTTTCTTAAATCTATGAGTGCAGAAATGGGTGATAATGTATACACATGCAAGATTTTTTTCCAGACAAGTAATAAAAGAAATGAGAATACATGGAGAACTAAATAATGAAGCCGAAATGAAAGAAGGTAAGTAATTAAAGGATGGATCTCCTGATTACTGAAAAGGTGCAGAAGTAAATTGATAGAAGTTTCAGTGAAGTGAAAGAAATATTTCTTTTTTTTTATTTCAATCATTGTTCAAGTACAGTTTTCTCCCCCCTACTCCCGTTCCAGCCCCTCCACCCAACCCTCCCCCAGAAATATTTCTTATGAGTAGTTTCCAGTAGGCAAATGGAAATAATAGAAAATTACAGGAAAAAAGTTAGATAAATAAACATATGATTTTGAAGTGCCAAATATGAGTAGTGTATAAAATTTATTCCAAAGCAAATAACCACTTTAAAAAGAATAGAATTGAGAGATACTTTATGTAAATTTCCATTCTCTATGCTCTCATCCCCAGATCTGTCTATCCTTTAAGAAAAGGTTTTGTCTTACTTTCTCTTGGGTTCCCTTTCTTCACTCTTCTCAAAGATTTTCAGTGTAGCAGTCCTCACTCCACCCTAGAGAGTTCTTCTAATCTCATACCAGAAAGGCAACTTGACAGTAACTAGAGGTAGTATATTCTCTATCTCTGAATTGAAGAGGGGATAATTTATTCATATTAAATATATAAACTATTCTCAGTGGCCCATGACATATGACTTAGTCTTCCAAAGTGTGTTTTAAAATAAAGAACACCTACAAATGCTTTTAAAACAAAAGTCTATTCATACAATGACACTTTTGTTTGATTCAAATTACATATTTAAAGATATTTTATTTGTTAAAATGATTTTTCTCCCATAGCAAGTAAAACATAAAATGCATTTACAGATTTCAAGAATATATTTAGAGATAATAACATATTTGTAAATTTTTCATACCATATGAAATATCACACATAGACTGGCTGTGAGCAACAAAAATATTGAGATAACTAAAAAATGATGGCTGTTAAGATGTATATCATACTCTAGTAAAAAATAAGGCTTGAGAAAATATCATTTAAGTTTTTCTTTGTGCAACATCAGCAAAAACTCCAATTGCCCATTTGATATCTGAGAACATCAGGAAAAGTTGTAATCTGATTGAAAATTCACTAACAAATAATTTAAGTTCAAGCAAATGACTATACTTTTATGCATTTGTATTTAATTCATAGGAAATTACTAGTAACTAGCCTGATAATGAATACAATAAATGAAGACCAGTTATTTATCATGGATTAACATATAGGCATGACTTTATTGTTCTAAAAGCTTTTTAAAAATCGTCATTTTACTTGAGAGCCAATATCACAACTAAAGAGACCAAATACTCCATTTGACTTATAATTATTTTGAATGACCCAATGTATAGATAATTCACTGGTAACTTTCCATCTGAAAAACCTAAGACATATGTCACAATTCATATCTTTTCAACTGTAGTTATATTCTTAAGTTCAATATGCAAAAAAGTTATATCATAATACTATGAATTATATATTAATACAGAGGACTACTCTGTATTAGTTTTTAGGATATTACTACAAATATTTTTTCAAACAACAAACTTCTGAAGTTTAGAAGTCTAAAATAAGTTCTATTTAGATAAAATCAGTGTCCTTGAAGGACTGTGTTACTTCCTAAATCTCTAGGATATAATTTGTTTTCTTGCTTTTTCCAGCTCTTAGAAGCCAGCAGTTGTATTCCTTGGATCACCACATCCTCCTCCACTTTTAAAATGCTTCCAACCTCATCTTCCACAGCCACATCTCCTTCTTTTCTGACTTTGGTTTTCTTGCCTTGATCATAAAGAGCCCTTGTGATTATTACATTGGATGTCTGCTTTACATTGGATGTCCTCGTGACTTCATTGGATAATCCAAAATAATCTCTCCTCTTCTCAAAATTCTTAATCACATCTGCAAAATCCTTAACATGTAAGGTAATATACTTACATGTTCCAAGGATTATAACATGAATATTATGGGAGGTATTATTCAGTCTAGCACACACACACACAAACACCCCAGAATACATGCTTCAGAATTCAACATTTCTATAGAATGACTTTATGATTAATGACTGTCATTAGCTGTCTGGATTGTAATTAGTGAAAGTTGTTAATGCCTCACCTGGTGTTATAAACCTTACTTTACCTGATATAGTAATCTGTCTGCATTGCCAAATAACTTTAACTCAGCCAACACACTTTGAATATAAAACATTATTTATGATTTTGCAGAATAACATATTCAGCATTTATTCTATTGAAGGACACATTTTGGATTAGGTATTTTGTGGAGAATGTAGATACAAGGGTGAATAAAAAGCAATCTTTGTGAAAGATGAACAAAAAAAACCTGTGGGGCAAAACTATAATACAACCTTGATAATATAAACTATTATAATATAACATAAATCAAAACAGTATGAAGGAACAGAAATGGCAAACAACTTTTTTGTGGAATACTGGTAAAACCTTCACAAAAGAATCAGTTATTGGGGAGGGGATCCAAGATGGTGGCAGAGTAGGTGGAAGTTACCCTCACCTCCTTCCAAGACCCAACTGGAATTACAACTAAATTATAAAAAAAAATCAACCTAAAGAACTGACTGAAGGCTAGCTGAACAGAAGTTTTGTAACCAGGAATTTACAGAAGAAGCCACACAGGCTGGTAGAAATGATGGAGATGCCGAAAGGGCTGGCCCCGCTCCCCCAGGCAGGGCAGTGGCAGAAAGTCTGGAGAGAACTTCAGCTGCAGTTTCCACCTGAGAAATGTAGGGTGTCAACCCATGCCAGGTTCCCCAGCCCAAAGCACTTCGAGCTAGGTGGAGGCACCCACATAATATCTGGCTGTGAAAATCAGCAGGGATTCTGTCTGCCAGGAAGAGACAAGAGTCTACTAGAGACACAAGGACCCCCTCACAGAGCCAATACACAAAATCTGTTTTGTAGCCACTCACCCTAGGCTCAGGGGCAGAGGGAATAGAGAGGACTAGAGTCGCATGAGGAGAGACTGGAGTTTGTGGCTCTAAGGAGAGAGCTGGAAGGACTGCCTCCAGGATCTCTGTTCTGAGTCTTTCTGCCACAACTCAGACACTATCTTTCTTGGATGGAGCATTCTTCTCCTTTTGGCATCAGCCCCAGGGGAAAGCAATAGCCCCACCCTCTGTACTCCCTGTCATTCCAACCTGTAGAACCCATGCCCTGCTGAGGAGTCAGCTGCCTGGGCTGGGATATAGAGGTCCAGGCAGACAAGGGGATAAAGACAGCCTATTCAATAAATGGTTTGGGGAAAATTGAACAGATAAATGCAAAAAATACAACTAGACCACCTTCTTATACTACACACAAGAATAAACTCAAAATAGATTAATGACTTAAATGTAAGACATAAAACCATAAAAGTCCTAGAACACAGAGGCGGTGAAATCTCAGACATTTCTCATAGCAATGTTTTTTCTAATACATCTCCTTCAACAAGGAATACAAGTGAAAAAATAAATGGGACTATGTCAAACTGAAATGTTTTTGCACAGCAAAGGAAACCACCAACAAAACTGAAACACAACCCAATGAATAGGACAACATATTTGCCAATACATCTGATAAGGGATTAATATCCAAAATTTATAAAGAACATATAAACTCAATACCAAAAAGCAAACAATTTATTAAAAATGGGCCAAGGGCATGAATAGATACTTCTCCAAAGAGGACACACAGATGGCCAATAGACATATGAAAATATGCTCAACATCATTAATATCAGAAAAATGAAAATTAAAACCACAATGAGATATAACCTCACACTTGTCAGAATGGTGAGCATCAACAAATCAACAAAAAGTGTTAGCAAGAATGTAGAGAAAAAGGAACCCTCATGCAATGTTAGCAGAAATGTAGAGCGGTGCAGCCACTGTGGAAAACAATATGGAGTTTTCTCAAAAAATTAAAAATGGAACTCTCTTTTGACCCAGTGATTCCACTTCTAGGAATATATCCAAAGAAATCCAAAACACTGATTCAAAAGAATTTATGCAGTCTTATGTTCATTGAAGCGTTATTTACAATAGCCAAGATTTGGAAGCAGCCCAAGTGCCCATCAGTAAATGAGTGGATAAAAAAGCTGTGGTACATTTACACCATGGAATGCTACCTGACCATAAAAAGAAGGAAACCTGACCCTTTGCAAAAGCATGAATGAACCTGGAAAGTGTTATGCTAAGTGAAATATGCCAGTCAGAGAAAGACAAATACCATAGGATTTCACTTACTCGTGGAAACTAATGAACAAAATAAACAAGGTAAAAGCAGGCTCATAGATACAGAAAACAGACTGACAGCTTGTGAGAGGGAAGAAGCGTTGGGACCTGGGTGAAAAGGTGAAGCCATAAAAAACCTCATAGACACAAGCAACAGTATGGTGATCACCAGAGGGGATTGGGATGCAAGGAAGTAGCACAGGGTATGGGAGGATGAATGGTGATGAAAGGAAGAAGACTTGACTTTGGGTGGTGAACACATAATACAGTATACAGATGATGTGTTTCAGAATTGTACACTTGGAGCCTAAATAATTTTATTATCAATGTCACTCCAATAAATCAAATAAATTCAATAAAAATTTTAAAAAGTAGTATTGGTTTTGATTGTAGAAGATGGAAGGATTTTGACTAGTGGAGATAGAGGAAAGAAGTCATTCTAAGGAATGAGAACCATTTGTGAGAAGATACAGGAGGACAAAGGATGTAGTTGGAAACATACTAGCAGCTAGACGAATGCAAAGCCTGAACAGTAAGCATGACCAAATATTAAGGCTTGAAAAACTGGTTAGAATCAGATTACAGAGAGTTTAATGCCATCGCAAGGAATTGGAGTTTTGTCACAATGTGAAGCCACCAAAGAACTCTAAAATAAAACATAATATTTTGAGATGTGATTTGTTTTCAGAATCTACTCTAATGCAGACATTATTGTTGGTGGTGGCGAAACGCTGTGTACCTTACACTCGAATGGCTGAGGAGAAATTTCGTTTCCCAGTGGAATTTTCCTTTCCCCAGAAGGGGGCAGCACAGTCCTGGTGTAAGCTGGTACACAAGTACTTCCCAGAGTGTCTCTCAAAGCATTTGGAAAAATAGAGCCTGTATCTTGTCATTCTTCTCAGCTATAAAAAGAAAGTCCCTACGGGAAATTTATGCACTTAGAAAAACAGTAATTCCTTTAGACAAGGGCCTCTTATATTGTAGTGATTCACGTTCATTTCATCATCTGAGTGCCTGATGGAAAGTTTTATTCCCCTACCCCGGACTCCACGACAAAATTCTTGTGTTTCAGTCGTCGGCATACATTTACTGAGACACTTAGCATATTGATAATAACACTTTTTTGCTTCAATTTGAGTTTACAACATTCAAATCCATTTGGACATAAATGTATAACAAGAGTCATAATTCTTTTCTCTTATCCAGACTTTGATATGACATGACTTTTGCTGTCACTTACTAAGACATGCTTTCTCTCACAAACGTAAAATCAGATTAATTGAAAATATTCTACATGGCAATACTAAAAGTCTCATGTGTCTTCATGTAAATCAACAACTAAGCCGCTATCAGTCTTCAAGCTCTGCTTTCCCAGCTTTTCTTAACCACCCTATGCATGATGTACAGTTAATGTCTATGCAGTTCAAGTCTCTTCCCTGTCCAGTCTCTCCTTGAACGATCATGTGACTGCCACTCCATAGTTTCCTGTCTTACACAGGCTCATTGGTATGGCTTCCAATTTTTAAAAAACTATCAAGGGCAATGATAATTCTGATTTTAAGGGCAATAAGTATTTAATTTGTTAAGATTACTCCGTAGATGGTTTTACAGGAATCCCCAGAAAATACAAGTAGATGTTAAAATGGAACCTATGGTTTAGTATAAGAATATATGAAAGAGTTTGGGTGTATTATCTGTCCCTTGAAAGTATCTCTGTGATTCTTGTGAAAAGACCAAAAATTGAGCTCTCTTTGCACTTTAGTTCTTTCTTAGCATAATGATGGGATTTGAATAGATGACCTGGACTTGCTCTAAAATTGTCTAGTTTCATGGCGGAGCTGTGCTCTGGCATACTCGGGATACTAATCACTTTTGTATATTTAGCTGCATAATGAAGAGACACTTCTTAGAGCACTACACTTTTCCTTATATTCAGATCAATATGATGGTGGGTCTCTAGGTTACTTTCTGGCTGATTTACATATCCACTCTATCTCTCAAACCTGAGATTTAATTTCACATTTCAAAAAAATCAACAAATTTCTGCATTTGGAACCTACAGAGGCATCACTGAATGTTAGAATCTGTGATTATTCAATAGGCACATATCAAGGGTCTATTGACTACCATGTAGGAAATATGCTACCATACATTTCCTCAGTTTTCTGTTATAATGACTATTAGTCATATTTTGTTTGCTTTTATATCCATATTTATTTACACTAATCTTAACACTATGATGTTTATCATACAGTGGAAAATTACTAAATATCATAGTAGTAGTTCCTCAAGTATTAATGATAAAGTTAATTAAGAATGATGACATTTAGAAATAATATTGATGATTTTTAATAATGTCTTAAAGCAGTTTTAAAAAGATTTCTGCAAGTACTTAAAAATCCCAGATAAATGTATAAAATATGCTTTTTATTTAGATCTGGGAAAGTAGTTTGTTAAGATTCGCTAGACCATTTAAAAGTCAGCAAGTCAAACAGATAATTGTTAAATGTAAGCATTTCTTGTGAAATGCAGAATATTGATTTAGTATTTGTATATTAATTGGATAAACTGTTGATCAATTTTGCTATCATGAAAAATTATTCCAGGTAAAATTGTTTATGCATTATAATTCTGCAGAAATGTATATCTATATTATGTATGATTTTTTTCATGCAATACATAAGGAAAAGATTAAAGCAAAACAAAACAGGCCATTTAATATGTTTTGTGCTTTAACTAGTAATGCTATTAAAATTATGTCTTATTGTCTCCATACTTGTTTTAGTTCTTAAGTAAAACTTAATTGCCAATTTTTTCCAGTCTATAAATCGTATTAATTACTTTCTAAGTCATTTCAGATCTTTGTTTTAATTTTAATAAATTAGTATTGTTTAACAACTCAAAAGTGAATTTTCAATGAAGTTGGCTTTATTTTCTTAACATGACAGATTACATTAATGAAGTTTTTAATATTAAATCAGTGTTGCATTACCAGAATTAATCTCACTTAATCATGTTTTATGTATATTAGATTGGATTAGAAGTTTTCTGTTTAGAAATTCTTTCCTCTCACTCTTCTCCTCTCCTCCTCCCCACCCCTCCCCTTCCCTTCTTTTCTTTTCTTGTGTGTGTTTCTGTGTTGCCTTTGTCTGGTGGTATTAGGTTAATGCTGGCTTTTTATAAAGAATTGAGAAGTTTTGCCTCCTCTCTGTTTCTTGAAAGAACTTTTGTAGAATTGGTGTTAATCCTTTAAATGGTTGGTAGAATTCTCCAGTAAAATCATGGGTTTTGAGGTTTTTTATTGGAATATTTTAAATCACCAATTAAAAATCTTTTACCAGTTTCAAACTATCCTAATTATTTCATTTTGGGTGAATTTTGGTCATTTGCATTTTTTTAGGAATTGAGCTATGTCTTCCAAGATGTCAAATTTATTAGTGTGGGATTGTTTTTAGCATTCTTGTAGGTTTTTAAGTCTGCAGAGTCTGCAATGATATTCCTTCTCTTCATTATCGATAAAAATTTATATTTTTTGTTTTATTTCTTTGCCTGTCTTTTAAAAGTTTATCAATTTTCCTTTTTTAAAAAAACAGCATTTTGTTTCATTGATTTTCTCTTTGTTTTCTGTTTTCAATCTCATTGATTGTTCTCCTGTTATCGCTCTGTCTTTCCTTGTGTTCCTTTGGGCTTCTGATCTTTTTCCAACTTCTTGAAGTAGAATCACACAGTCATGCCAAACCATATTGGAGACTAAAGGAAAAATTAGTAGCAGTGATTCTGTCTTTAATTAAATGTGGACAATTTTTACATCATGGATAGCTGTATTTATTTTTATTTAAAAATAGCACATTGAACTATTACCTTAATTATTAACATTTTAGTGACCTTCAAATTTTGCATATGAAGTAAGTACTTCATTTGCATGACCTAGTCCTGTTTAAATCAAACTTTATTTATTATGAAAATATAAGTTATGATTTTGTCTTTGTAACACTTTTTAAAATTTTTTATTTATTTATTTTTTAAAAAAGGAGAAAGGAAGGAGAAAGAGGGAGAGAAACAATGTGCGGTTGCCTCTCCTGTTCCCCCTACTGGGCACCTGTCCTGCAACCCAGGTATGTACCCTCACTGTAACACTTTAAAATACTTTCCTATTGATATTAAATTAGAAAACTCTTTTTCAGTCATTTCATGACTATTGTATTAAGCTGAGCTTTCCAGAAAGCTGACCGAGTCTGAGGAGTGGGTTTCTGTCCAAGTGATTTATTTAAAAATTATGGCCAGGAGCTTGCTGGGAATGTAGGAAGGACAGAGAGGTAGAAAAACCAAGAAAGAGCTCAATTTTAAGTAAAATCTTTTGAAGAGAGTGGCTTCAATCTGACTTTTCAGGGGAACCTGGGAGTTTAAATTATGCCTCAGAGTTGGCCCTATTTAAAGGAAAGAAGCTGACTTTCCATACACTTGAACCCATCTATGGTCAAAGTTGAAAGGGAGTGGACTGGAAATAAACTCCCAACCACACTGCTTCTCTCTATCCTTGACTAAAAAGTGGCTCCATTAACTCAAATCTAGTTTTCAGAAAAAAGAATCAATATACCTCTTTGACCAGGCCATTGGAATTAAAAGAGCCACATAGCAGAAGTGACAGAAAAATATGATAAAAATGAGGGGACCTGGATAGATCTCTGACAGTATGGGTTACATCTGTTATGGGTATATATCAATTGCAAGTACAAAAGAATGTCAGGGATCTAGATACTTACTATAAAGTCTATATTTGAATATTTATTATCAGCTTGAAATATCCATACATGTACATATATTTATATGTACAGTCTATCTCTATAAACATGCATGTGTGTGCACATGCACTTATACATCTTTCCCTTTCTGTCTCTTTTTCTGTAGGGATGGTACTTTTTTTTTTTAATCTAACTTTGATACATTTTGGGAAAATAGACATGCTATCAGGAATATGGATAGACTAGATGTTACCAGGGTCACTAGATAAGATATTAGAGCAGTTTCTACATTTGTCTTAATATACTTAAAATTATAAGTCAAAATTCTCTGCATTGTTTTGAAAATTTTTGCTCTTGTAACATTTTGATAAACTATGTGCCACTTTAGTCACTTTAATTAGACATCCATATTTTATCACTATAAAATTCAAAACAAATATTTTATAACAATTGTAAATGAATTAATTTAATATATGTATGCATATATAATAATTTATTCATATAAATATAGTTTTGTGAGAGTTTCTTATCCTCACCCAAAGACATTTCTTTCTTTCTCTCATTCTTTGCTTTTAGATAGAAAGGGAGGGAGAAAGAGAAACATCGATGTGAAAGAGAAGCATTGATCAGGTAACTCCAGTCTGTGGCGGGACCGGATCAGTGCCTGTTGCACCAGGCATCTTATGCAGATGGACAGGGGTTGCATGCATTCACATCCAGACCAGGGATCAAACCCACAATTTAGGTATGTGTCCTGACCAGGAATCAAACTTCTTATGGGTCTACAGTCCAACCAGCTGAACCATAACAGCCATAGCTATATAAATATAGTTATATATTTATTTATATACTAATTTTATAATTTATATAATTATGCAACTGCATACTAATTATATACTAATACTATATAAATCATTAATATCTATATAATTAGATATACAATTATATCTATGTGTAATTGTGATTTGATATCCACTAACAAGTATATTAAAAATCCAACATAAGCCTTTTCCTTAAGAGTCAAGTTTTACATTATTCCCTTTCTCCTTTGAATTAATATTTCCATTCCACCTGCCAACAGAAATTAATACTAATGAATATTTTATTACAACTGTACTTTTCAAAAATTGTTTAAGTGTATATTTTGAAAAGAACATATAAGGAAATAAATACATGAAAATTTACTTCTTTAAATCTATTCATATCTTCTTTTCACTGAAAAATATACATACACTAGTTTGAGAACCTAATGTTATAATATTTTTAGAAATATAATCATATTATTAAATTAAAATCTATTGTAAAAATATAACTATGTAATTACATATAATTGGTAGTATATAATTATATAGGAAATATATATGAATATATGAATATATAAATATGTGTTATAAATATGAATATGAATATATAAAAATGTGTTATAAAGTTTTTATTTTATTTTAAATAAAACAAATTTTAAATTTTCTTTAAATTCTCTTGGTTGTGTTATAAATTGTACCTACATTTACCCTTCTCATTCTTGGAAAATTATATCTCCATAATTGGGTAAAGTATGTGAACTATTGTATTCTATAAATATTACTTAAGGCCCTTGCTGGTATGGCTCAGTGGACTGAGTGCTGGCCTGCAAACCAAAGGATTGTTGGTTCTCTTCCCAGTCAGGGCATGCGCCTGGTTTTAGGCCATGTCCCTGGTGGGAGGTGCATAAGAGGCAACCACACATTGATGTGTCTTTCTCTCTCTTTCTCCCTCCCTTCCCCTCTCTTTAAAAATAAATAAATAAAATCTAAAAAAGTTAAAAAACTAAATATTACTTAAAAATAAAATATTAAAAATTTATGACAACATAAAATATATATGTCTATTCCTCTTTTATTCCAAACCAACCTCTCACCATCCTAGAGAATTAAAATATTATCATGCTCTAAAAGAAAAAGTCAGGAGAATAATGGGGATCAATACCTCTAACGTATGTGATGCTGATTTTTTTAACTCCCTCCTGAAATGCATTGTTGTAATATTTTCTTTGTAAACTAGTAGTCTTCTTGAAATGTTGTTTTTCATATTTCCTTAATTCAGTTGAATATTATAAATTGTTAATACAAGCTTCTCCCACAAATACAAATATTTCCAAGGATAATTACAATTAAGATTTTTAGCAAATGAATAACTTAGTAAAATTAAAATAATCGTGTGAACTGTGTCCTGAATCAAATTTATATTGAAGAATATATGCACAGCTCAACTCAAGAAAAATCCCACACATTTTCCAAATGCTTAATTGGTGCTCTTAGTAAAGTAATTTAGTGTGCTAAGATACAAGATGGACAATTGCTTTCTTTAGAAGATTAATGCTTTTATTTAATGCTTATCTATTATTTAGGTGAGTGAAGAATTTAAATTGTTTAAACTAAATAATTAAGCATATGAGAATTATTATATTTAATCAAAGTATAATGTGTTTTAATCACATATAGAAAAGTAGTATAGTGCTTAGAATTCATAAAAATGAAAAATCAAAAATATTTTATCACATTTGCTCTTTCAAAACATTTCAGAAACAAAGCAAAAAAGCTTCTCAGATCAAATGAGTTACATTAGTGAAATGTACCAAGAGGAAGGATGTAACGTGATGTAAAATAAGAAAAACAATTAACTTTCAAAATTAGAGCCATTATTAGAATGTTATTGACTTTTCTGATTATAATTAAGTTGTCAAAGAAAAACATCTTAAATGCCTAGATCCTCAATAATTTAATTAATTTGTAGTTTTGCCTCAAAGAAAAAGTACAAATAGCCTTTTCATTGGAATAACAAAACAAATGTAATTTTATTTATTTCTTAATTTATAAAATTATAAAATACCAATTTTAGGGTTTATTTAGAGATCAGTACCTAATACTCTAAATGAGATAAAAGCAGGAATGTTATTTGAAGACAATATATTTTTACTCCATTAGATTGTAACGTTCTGAACAAAGTTTATGCTATATTTTAATATACTAACCTAAGGACACCTTTATGTACATTATTAAATCCATAATCTTATAACCAATTACTTTACATATGAGAAACTACAAATACATTGTCTGGGGAAAGAAGACACATAGTTCAGAGTAGAGAACACAGAAGACATTTTCATGAGAAATACTAAGAGAGAAAGATGCTGTTGGCATAGTCATTCTTATGGGATCAATAGAAGGAAAGAGTACATGTTGTCAAAATAAGTGGAAGAAATAAAAACTGCATTGGTGGTACTTAGTAAAATTAAACTTGTGCCTGCATAACAAAGATTTTCCAGATACATAGTAGGGAAACTCACAGGCCAAAACTGAAGTATATGGATAAGGATATTCACTGTAACATAGCTTATGGGAATGGGAAGTTGGTTGCAATTGGAGATCTATTACTACAAGGAGGAAAGTAAAATATTGTGCAGGCACATTGTGGCACATTAGGTAGCATTTGGAACCTATAGATGTTTGCAAAAGAACTGGAAACATGACTAAATTTTAAAAATAAAATAAAAACAATTATGCAGCATAAGTTCTATGGTGACATATTTATTCAAATTAAACACACATAGCACCATCATCACAACCACACCATCTGTGTTTTCACAGACATGTGGATGTTAAAAAACTATCATATGCATTACAATGGATGCATATTTGAGTCAAGGAATGGAAATGGGATGCTTAATGGATAAAAATAAAGTATATCTACATATTTATATCTATGGGTATACTATAAACATGTATGTGTATATATATAAAGGTATCTATTTGTTCTATTGATAATTTGTATTGTAGATATGATATAAACATATATGCATATATTTATGTGTGTGTATGTATGAGAGAGAAAACACAATAGAGGTCTTGTAAAAGGCTATATCCAACATCCATTTTTATTTCTCTCTCAAAAACAGAATGCTGATTTTGTTTAGGGCAGCAATCATTCTAAAATAAAATCATCAAAATTCTAGGCTTCCTTATGGCTACAGCTGGACATGTGACCTAATGTTAAACAATAAAATATAAATAAAGTTGCAGGAAAGAATGTCCTCAAAAGTTGTTTCATTTTTTTAAGGAGACTAGTTTGACTGGCTTCACCTGGAAAAGTTTTGCCCTTTCTCCTTCCCTTTTTTTTAGAACAAAGATATGATACCTGCCATAGACAAGTGATGACAGAAATAAAAGCCATCTTTGATTTCTTACCTTGAGATTTAACGTTGTGTAAACCCTGCTGCTACCACACATTATTTGAATAACCATTAGTTCAAGATAAAATAAGAAATGATTACCTCAGCCTTCTAAATCTGAGAAAGGGCAAAACTACCTTTATTGATATTATAAATGTTTGAATGTGTTGAATAGTTTTTTTTAAAGGTATGAATTGTTCTTTTTTTTAAAGATTTTATTCATTTTTATTTTTAGAGAGGGAAGGGAGGGAGATAGAGAGAGAGAGAAGCATCAATGTGCGGTTGCTGGGGGTTATGGCCTGCAACCCAGGCATGTACCCTAGCTGGGAATTGAACCTGCGACACTTTGGTTCACAGCCCACGCTCAATCCACTGAGCTACGCCAGCCAGGGCAAATGTGTTGAACAGTTTTGATAAAATATACTTAAGAGATATTCTCTAATATATGTATTCTTTGAAGTAATTGCAATAAATACAGTTACAAAGGAACAAGATAGGTTTATCTTTTCACAAAGTTCTTCACTAAATTTTACTTTCAATACTCTATTATGGAAATTAAGTACAAATTGTGCATTTGTAGTGTGTTGTCCATGTTTGCCACATTGAGGCCCATGTGCCTTTTGTGCTTCTCTGTGTAAGGCACAATTTTTTTCTTCCAAGATTCAGTTATGCTGAGTTTTATGTTTTAAAAAATGATGAGATAAATGAAAATTTTATTTTTCACTTTTCTGAAATATGAGAGTGTCTTGAGGTCACACCTCATCTGAAAACCATGATAACTTAGTTGACTGTTAAATATTTCATTATGGGTATGTGTAAACACTATTTCTATTAACTCACCGAATCCAGCAGAAGGTGTTTATGTTAACTTGTGTACTGAAGACAGTCAGTCCCTAGTCTCCATAACCAATTCAAAGGCTCTTGCTTATCTGTCGTACTCGAAACTTCTCCATTTATCCAAAAACAAGGTCCCTGTTGCTTCTTTAATTGCTTAAGGCTCTGAATACATCTCTCCCTGTGACCTAATCCTGGGTATCAATTGTTAGTTGCCTGTTCTGCTTTGTTTGGCTATCCTCGGAACTTCATGTTGATATGCACCTTGGGGTAATGGTAGTAGATTAAATTATTAATGATCATAATTTCCCCTACTCCATATATCCATCTTTTTTCACAGGTATCTTTACAGTTCCTTTTGCTAGTGATGGCACGTACTTCCCATGCCTTTGATTTAAGGCTCTGCCGAGTGGCTTGTTTTGGAGTGGAAAGAATGATGTATAGTTCTAGTCCAGGCCTTAAAAAGCATCATGTGTTTCTATTGGCCTTCTTGTGCCTCTGTCAACACTGTAAGAATTTTCCCTAGAAACCCAATGACCTGGGCTCAGAATAAGTAAAAGTGAAGCAGACTAGCTCCCAACCTACTGAGAGTGGCAAAATCCAGTTGGATTGATAGGCTGAAGGAGAACCAGACAGCTTAAATCAGCTAAATCCTAACCAACCTACAGATGCATGAGAAATAAATGCTTTTTGCTGTGTGTATCTGAGATATTGTGGTTGTCTGCTATGCCCTAAAAGCTAATATGGTAATATTAGTTTTTATGACAATTTTTTTCCATCAGTTCTTGGAGCTTCAGATATAACTTCTGACACAGCTAGTTCTTTAGGCGAAACACACAGAAGTGCTTAAATTCACCTTGTCAGGACTAAGAGAAGTTCAAATGTGTGTGGTATTTAGAAGTTAGGCCAAACCTTATTAATCAGCAAAGATGTTTTTAATACCAAAATCCTTGGCTGCAAGCAACAAAAGAGATTTTGAATAAACTTTAAAAGTTCATGTGTTTTAGAAGGTATTAATAGATCACAGAATCTGTGGGAAAGCTTCAGAAACTGTTTGAAACATTGACAAAAAGCAAGGTGGCTGGGCCTCAAGGAATAGAGCCAGTATCACACTAGAAAAAATATGATTGAGGTACTATTATGAATACCAACAATACAGAACACTGAGTGAATGGTGAAGACTGACTAGGAAAACATAACCCCTCTATTCTGAAATTTTTGTACTGTTTTTCTGAGGTTCAAATTTCCAGAGTGGCCACCTGTTTGCACATTTAGTCCCCATGCCTGCATTTCAGATGCCAAGAAGTGCAGAGAAGTGCCTGCATGTACATGTATTGGAAGTGCATGGGGGAGATCTGGAGTCTTAGGCTTCTGTGGTGGAAAGCAGAGAACTACCTTGTATTTCAAATCATACAACAGTGGAAGGATGCTTAAAACCCAAAGAATGCTAAAAGGTGGGGTGTTTACAATAGCAGTGAATGATCTCCGCAGGTATTCCTGGAGAATCCCATGTAACCAAAGTAAAATAACTGAAATAAGACATGTGAATCAGAAAAAGAGATCAAGTGGTATCACAATTTGGCATGGCAAAGTAGACACAGAGCCAAACAACGGATGTGCCACACCAGGCCTTCTTTGGAAAAAAAAATGAAGTTCAGATGGGCTACAGAATATTTTGGAAACAATTTTATGAATGTATGACTTTTCTGCTTGAGGGCCCCTCAGATGAGCAGTTCCTGTGTTACACATGCAGCCTGTGATTAAAGCGACTAAGCCGCTCTCATCCCCTTTGATCCCCATATATTTTATACAAGGTTACAGACCCCTGGCCAAATCCACAATCGGACCCCATGAACACGGCACTCGGCAGCCACAGAGACAAGTATTCCAATCCTTCATGAGCTGCTTGTTTTTAATCTTTCTTCACTAAAAGAATCTCAGCATGGCAAATGGAGGGCAATAAAATAAATCTAACCTTGCACATAGAGGGTGTAAATACAAGTATAGTCACTCTCTGTGTAAGCTTCTGCAGTACCATTTCAAAGTGCCTATGTTTTCTAATAAAGGTAGTATTTATCTGTGAAGTTTTAAGAATCACTGTAAATTGAGGTTTACTCTATTATTTTAATGAAATCTTATTGATTAGGTGCTCATACATTCTTAATACTAAAAGAGACATAAAAACTTCCCTCATCACAGAAGTGACTTCAGAGGCCAGTGGAATGTTAATTGTTTGACAATTGACAGTAAATAAAGGGCAGATTCGGGATTAACATCAAACCCTTCCATTGTTTCTCCAATGGAAATGTTTCAAGGTCGGGAGTAGAGCTTTTATTTTGCCTGTTGTTATTGTTTAAACTATTTATACTAGAGTTAAAAGAGTTCAGAAGGGCCATTAAGGGCATATAAACGAGTGAGGAGGAGCAATAAAAACAGTAGGTATGTGTTGTGTGAGTGGTAGTACAACCTGAAAAGCCAATGCCCTTTGTCATCACATGATACAGTGATGCCACTGACAAGTAATTGTTATTTCACTGGGAGATGTGGTTGCTCTAGTATATAAAATTTAACATTCAGCCTTGGCTGGTGTGACTCAGTGGATTGAGCACTGGCCTGTGAACCAAAGGGTCACCTTTGAAATCTTTAAAAGAAACAAAAGACATTTAACATTCAGTTGAAATAGTCAAACAAAATAATTGTTTATTTTCTAAGAAATGGACTAATTTGCAGATAAGAACTAGTGCTCTTGGGCTTTTACTCACTCATATTTAGAAAATATTTTTAGAATGATTTTATATGTCTACATAAACTCTGTACTAAAATAATGTTTTTTAATCCTATCCCCTTTAAGAAAAAAAACACAAACGATAATGTGACCCATGAAAAATGGAACTTATGTTTTAAATGCTTGGGAGGTGTTAGATCCTAAATACCTCTGGTAGAAGTTAATTTTGCAAAATAATGTGCTAAAATGATGAAGCTTTTCCACAATGAATCCTATCTTCACTTATCTAACATACTTATCTAAAATTAATAATTTTCTAGTTTATTTAAGTAAGCAGTCACTTTTGCCTTGATATCAAGTTAAATAATTTGGAGAAGACTAAGAAAAGAAATGAGTTGGCCGAGTCCATACAACAGATTAAAATTAGATTTAAAAATACTTATAAGATTTTCTGGTTTCAAAAGTATTTTATTAAAGACATGTTTAGGATAAATTATGTGGATATTTTTTCCTCAGTTGTAGTGATTAAAAGAAAATATCTTAATCATGGTAAAAGTCCTTTGTCAAAAGCATGCAAATTTATAATATTCATCAATTCACTTATTTTTACATGATTGCCAAAGATGGAATTTCCATAAAATGAATATTTCCAAGGGTATTAAATTGTGAATGGATGACAAAAATGAATGCTGATTTAGATATTTTCAAATGTAATCAGATTTTTGTCACAAATTCAATAGTACAGAAAATGATTTACAAAAAAAAAAAAAAACAAAGTAAAGTCTTCTGCACTCTATCCTCCACTTCCAGAGGAAGGTTGTGCAAATTGCCCAGAAGATTACAAATGGATTCCAATAGACTCCAAAGCTCTCTAAAGAGACTGCCTTCCTTGAGGTCACAGCTGTCTCTCCAGATCCACGATGCACATGAAACAGTGGCAGACCACCATTTCCTCAGCTGCCAGAGTCTCTCACACAGTGGTGGGAAACCCAGGCCTTTTCAGGCTTCCTTCCATCCAGTCTACACTGCCTTTACTTTAGTTTCATTTTTACTTGCTGTTTTGTCATCCATTTATTTCATTCATGGAAAAGCAAAGCATTTTCTTCCTTAGCAGAAGACATTGGAGAACTTGTTTGGCCCTGCCCCCAGCTGTTTTCTAGCTATAAGAGACAACAAGTCAGCCTTTTCTTTTCCCACAGACCCAAACAGCAGTCAGGTTCACTTTTTTTTTAATGTTTTGTTGTTCATGCTATTACAATTGTCCTATTTTTTCTCCCTTTGTCCCCCTCCACCAAAACCATTCCCCACTTCCGTAGTCAATCCTCACACTATTGTCTGTATTCATTGGTCTTTCGTATATGTCCTTTGACTAACACCTTCACCTTCTTTCAAATAGTCCCCAGTTCACTCCTCCGCTCTTACCACTGTCAGTCTATGCCTCTGGTTCCATTTTGCTCATTTGTTTGTTTTGTTGACTAGGTTCCTGTTATAGATGACATCATATGGTATTTTTTCTTTCATTGCTTGGCTTATTTCACTTTGCATAATGCTCTCCAGTTCCATCCACACTGTTGCAAAAGGCAGGAATTCTTTTTTCTTTCTTTTTTTTTAAATGAAGGGCAGTATTCCATTGTGTAAATGTAGCACAGTTTATTGATCCGCTCATTTACTGATGGGCACTTAGGCTGTTTCCAGCTCTCGGCTACTGTAAATACTGCTGCTGTGAACATAGGAGTGCATAAGTACTTTTGAATTGGTGTTTCAGGATTCTTAGGGTATATTCTAAGCAGTGAAATTGCTGGATCAAAAGGTAGTTCCTTTTTTTTTTTTTAGGAAATTCCATATTATTTTCCACAGTGGCTGCGCTAGTCTGCATTACAAAAGGGTTCCCTTTTTCTCCACATACTCACCAGCACTTCTTTGTTGATTTATTAACGATGGCCATTTGGGCAGGTGTGAAGTGATATCTCACTGTGGTTTTAATTTGCATTTCTCTGATGGCTGGTGATGCTGAGCATTTTTTCTTATGTCTATAGGCCATTTGTATGTCTTCCCTGGAGGCAGCATCTATTCAGGTCCTTTGCCTATTTTTAATTGGATTGTTTGTCTTCCTCATGTTGAGTCCTATGAGTTCTTTATATATTTTGGAAATTAAACCTTTGTTCAATGTATCATTGGCAAATATGTTCTCCCATAGGGTCAGTTCCCTTTTTATGGATGGTTTCTTTTTCCATGTAGAAGCTTTTTAAAAAGATGTAGTCCCATTTCTTTATATTTTCCTTTATTAAAAATATATGGAACACTGCCCTGGCTGGCGTAGCTCAGTGGATTGAGTGTGGGCTGTGAATCAAAGCATTGCAGGTTCGATTCCCAGTCAGGGCACATGTCTGGGTTGCAGGCCACAGCCCCCAGCAACCGCACATTGATGTTTCTCTCTCTCTTTCTCCCTCCCTTCCCTCTCTAAAAATAAATAAATAAATAAAAATCTAAAAAAATATATATATATATATATGGAACACTTTCTGAATTTGTGTGTCATCCTTGTGCAGGGGCCATCCTAATCTTCTCTGTATCATTCCAAATTTACCATAAAAGATCTGTCCAGAAGGTATCCAGTCATGTAATATGAAAAAATAGAAATTTTTATTGAAGAAGATAGAAGATACAGGAATCATTGTACATAGGACAGTGATGCCTCAGTCCCCTTCAAAGTAGGTACCTTGGGACCTCACACAGTTCTCTCAGTCTCCATCAGCTGACCCTGAATCTCACTGATGGTCTGCAATCTCTTCCCTTTCAAAGATGTTTTTAGTTTTGGAAAAAGTCAGAAGTCACAGGCTGCCAAATCTGGGTTGTAGGGGACTGAGTCACCTGGGTGATTTGATGTTTCACCAAAATACTCTGCATGAGACATGATGCCTGAGCAGGCAGGCATATTGTGGTGATGAAGCTGCCAATCACCAGTTGTCCCTAGCTGCAGCCTTCTGAATCATTCAAATAGTTTCTGCAGAGGAATGTTCAAGCTTAACGCAAAATTTGATGCAGATTCATTGTTCTACTCAGTCATTTTGAGGGCCACACAGTACACTCAACAGTGTCTATTGCCTCCACTGACTAGTACAATGAAGTCGTCATCGTTCACACACATGCATTCCAGTCTGCTCTCTTTGGTTGCCAGGTTACATTGAGGTTGCACAAACCATTCCTGTTATATCAACAATGGTTGGACTTTTTCTGGGCCAACCTTGTATGTGCTGTGGAAGTGAGCACGAATTGGCATTTCCTGAAAAGCCGCACTGACTCCTTCAAGTCTATGCATCAGGAATTGGTGAAGATTGTCACAAACACTTTCACCTTTTTTTCTCTATATTTTTAAAGCATTGTATAGAAGTATTTGGACAGACATAGGTATGCAATTTCATTATAAGTGTGCAAATATATAAATTTTCACAAACTAAGCACACACAGGCAACTAGTGCAAGATCTAGAATATTATTAGCTTTAGAAAGCAACTTCTTGGTCCCTGCTGTAATCACTATTAACTTTTCAAGTCACTGGGACAGTCTGAGCCTCTCTTAGATGGATGGGAATATCCTTCAAGTTAATTTTAGATCCTCCCCTAGATAAGATTGGGTTTCCCTTTAGGCACTCCCAAACCAATGTGCCTGTGCCCATCAATGCCGACCCATGGTAGAAGCTCTGCTGATGCTAAGAAACCCTGTTCTACGTAAGCCAGGAAGCCCAGCAGCCGTTCCGGGAGCCTTGTGCTCTGTCATTGTGTGCTCCCTGGATGCATCAAGCTCCCTTCATCTATCTTTTTTATTAACCTATTTTTAGTCAATCTCTTTGCTGCTGAATCTGTTTCCTCTCCTCTATTGATTTTAATCTTCAGGGGGAGCAAGAACCCCTTTGTTGGTGTCATAACTACTATTGTGATTGCTAAGTCTATAGAAAATTTTGCTTGTTTTAGAACTTAAGTGGAATAAGACAGTATTGTACACTTTTGTGACTCATTGTACACAATTTTGTGTTTCTGTATAATTTGTTTATTCTCAGTCCATACAGAATTTTATTTTATTAAAATACACCAAATTATTTATCCATTTTAGTATTGATGGGCATTTAGGTGGATCCAGTTTTTCTCTATTATTAGTAGTGTGACTATAGCATTCTCTGTATGTGTTTTGGTGAGCATATAAATGCAATTCTGATGGATTATAGCAAAAAAATGAAACTTCTGGTTCACAGACTGGCATACTGATTAAGGGTTTTTTTTCAAAGTCATTGCTCCAATTCATAATCCTATGAGCAGTATATGACCTGAACATCTTCATATGTAGTTCATGGAAAAATCAGAAGCAGATGCACTAAGAACTTATACATGGGTGTGTATATGTATGAATACATAGATCTATGTTTCCATTTCATTCTCTACCTATATTTAATATATATACACATTTTGTAGAGGATCTGACCTTACCCTTGTGTTTTGGGATCTGATTAAGCAGTTTCTGTTTACTACTGTCTCAGCATGCAATGCTAAAGCTTGGTACTGTGGCTGTCCTGCAGCAGCTGGGGCCTCTGTCATGAAAGGAAACACACTCACTGGTCCCAGCAGTCACAAAGGTTGAAGGAGAATGTACTGCAAGGTGGAGTATTTGCAGGCCAGCACTGTTTTATGATATCAGGGTGAATCAACAGATTGATGACTCTGTGTGTGAACTGTGAAATGGCTATTGCTCCATATCCAACTGCTAAACCTCACTAAAGAATCCATCTTACAGAGCACATTTTCCAGAATCAAACAAGAAATTGAATTCTGAGAGATAAGTTTCAACATAGACTAGCAGACATATTACAAAGCCATAAAATTTGGTATTGTTGCCATTTTTATTTTAGCAATTCTGAGCATATGATTATATCAAATTATCATTTGCTCATTCTCTATGTTCTCTTTTGTCTTTCTTACTTTGATTTTTTTACATATTTGGATTCTTTACATATTTGGGTTTCTATCTCACTCTCTTTTTAAAAATATACATGCCAGCCAATATCTCTCACATTCTCTGTACTGATTTCACACCTTAGGTGGTTTCTTTTGATTAATAGAAGTTTTTAATTTTAATGAAGTTTAATTTATCAGTTTTTTATTTTACATTTAGCACATTTCCCTCCATTTAAGAGCCCCTTGCCTACTCAATGCCATTTGCCAAAAAATACCATTCTTGTTACATTAACTTCCTTTACATTGTAATATGGATTTAAGGTTCCTCCATGTCCTTTCATGGTTTAATAGCTCATTTCGTTCTAGCACTCAATACTATGCCATTGTCTGAATGTAACAGTTCATTCATTTATTCACCTACTGATGGACATCTTGGTTGTTCCCAAGTTTTGAAAATCGTGGATAAAAGCACTATAAAACATCTATGTTCAGGTGTTTATAACTTTTGAATTCACTTCAATAAATACCAATGAGCTCAGTTGCTGATTCATATAGTAAGAGTATGTTCAGTTTTATACTATTGTTAGTGACATAATTAATAAAAAACTTTTACAAGTTTCTTTCAGGTGTTAATATAATATTTTAATTATAAAAAAACCTTGCAAAAACAAAATATGTGGCATGTTTCTCTGAATTCTGTGAACTTAAAGGTCCAAAATGAATCAAAACTCCTTGATAGCATTTTCAGTAGCATTAGGTAGTGTTATACATCACAGCTACATAATATCGAAGTGCTACCCCTATTCAGAAAGGTAGAGGAACCGGTTGCTACTGGTGATGTCATTCAAGGATCACTTTATAGATTCAGATAATAACCAGATTTTTTCACAAGAATTTAAGTGAATTATTAAAAAATTCAGACAGGATTCAATTGCTAAAGAAAACTCACAGATGCCAACATGACAATATTTTTGAATCTATGAATTTTTTATTTCATTCTTAGAAGGATACAATATAGTAACAATTAAAGTATGATACAAAAACCAAGCAAAGTCTACCTCATAGCAATATTCAAAAAGGCTGGACAAGTTTGGTTTCAATTTACTCCCCTCTGTAGTGTCAGGGCAGATATTCTTTATCTCCATGATCAGGAATTACCTACATCTGTGTAGAACATCACAGACCCAGAATCTGCCATAGTGACTGGAGTTTCTTATATTCTTCTGTTCCCATAAGTACAGGATTGCCACATGAACAGTCCCAAGGGAAGATAAGAGAAAGGTTTAGAAGAGGGGCTTCTATTTTTCCCTCTGCACATCTGTGTTGTTTAAATCATTTTTTCTTATTCTTAGCCTACAATAAGTTACCTGCCTATACAAATCCTTAAAAAGTTGAGAACACATGAGGCATTGAGGGCAGTACACACAAACTCAGAGAAATTTAAATGACAATGTCTATGCCAAGAAGTACAAAAGTTCTGGTACCATCAGAAGCTACATCTCAAAATGGAGTTGTGCTACAAGATGGGGCTAGAGGAGAACCAAGTCAGAGATTCTTGCTGAGTTGCTTAGTCTCCATCTTACAGGTAACAGAGAGTAATTTTTGGATCCTAGGAAAAGGGCAGAGAGTGACACAAACAAGTTTACACTTTCAAATTGAGTAAACCAGATAATTACTAGGAGCTGTTAGAGAAGATGATGAAATAGAGGATGCATAGAGGGATTAGGAACTGAGATGAGAAAGTTACTGAAATAGTCCAGGCAGGAAGGTAATAGGACCTGAACATGGCAATGAGTGTAAATAGAGATAAATACAGTGCTAAATGTGTTGGATATATTTTTTAAACTAAATTTATTGGGGTGACATTTGTTCATAGGATGGATGTATTTTTCAAGTCTGTGTAACCAATGATATGTTGAGCAGTTTGTCTCAAGTGAAAAGTGGAGTTCAAGGCTAGAAATCAAAATCTAAGCATGCTCTACTCACATGTAGTCATTAAAGTCATTTGTAGAGTAAAGGCAGTTCCCCTAGGAGAGCAGTAGAGAAAGAAGAGCAGCGAAATCAGGGCAGAACCCTTGGAGGTACCAATTAATTGTGCTTAGCTGAGGAAATGGTACCATTTGAAACGGAACAGTAAGAGAGCAAAGAGGAAAGATGCCAGGGAATGGAAGTATCATAGAAATGAACAATTAATAGTATACAAAATAACATTCCAGGAATAATTTGAAAATTAGTAAGTTTGTAAAAATTTCCATTAGGCAGTTAGAGTATTAGTCGCATGATATATCATGATTTTGTATATTTTTGTGAGCACCATTACCTTAATAAATTTCTACCAGAGAGCTAAGTTTTAACATAATCATTGGATAAAAGCAATATAAATTGCTAGATGAGTATACATACTTCGTTTGAACAAGTACATGTGATTTGATTGCTGCCTAAATATGTTAGAACAAGTAAGCATATGGATTTTCTACCTACTTTAACCAAAGTGTAAACTATCCCAGAGGATGATGTTTAGAATTAACAAGACAAACTAATTAAATTTAATTAGGTCAACCTGCATGAGATACTTTGCATAATTAATCTTGATTGTGAAGTGCCCTAAAGGGAGACAATATTTGTGTATTTTTAATAGAACTTCAGTGAGAAAAGAAAGGAAAAAATAATAGTTTTCAATATTAAAAAAGTGACCCAAAGTAATTATCGTGACATTTTACATATAAGGACTTGTTTTATTAAAAGTTATAAAATTCTAAAAGGGGGAAGGGTTTTCAGGAACATGTATAAAGGACACATGGACAAAACCAAAGGGGAGTAGGATTGAGAGTGGGGATGGTTGGGGTGGACGGAATAGTGGGGGGGAAATGGAGACAATTGTACTTGAACAACAATAAAAAATGTAGTTTAAATATAAGCAAATAAATAAAATATTAAAGATAAAAAATAAAATGGCATTGCTGTGCTTAACATAAACATATGTTGAGCAAAACATCAATGGAAAATGACCGTCCTACACCCATTGGTAGTGTTTGAAAGGTTTGTCATTGATGGCGTAACTCGTTGACCCTTGGTATGGTCAGAACTTTTTATTTTAGCCACTTTGGTGGCTGTGTAGTGGTATCTTATTCTGAGAAGAATTGTATTTCCCTGAACTAATACTGTTGAACAATGTTTTACTTGCTTATTGCATTTAATATCCTGGTTTGTAAAGAGTATGTTTAATATTTTGTTCATAAAAAATTACATTGCTTGTATTTAGCTTATCGGTTTGTAAAAGTTTTTTGATATATTCTGGATATAAGTCCTTTGCCAAATATATGTATTGCAAATGAAAAAAGTTATAAAAATATATCCAAATTATTCAGAAAAATTTTCCTCCCAAGTTGTGCTTTGCCTTCAGATGATCCTTATACCTATTTCCTAGTCAGGAAGTATATGAAAATTTTACTGTGTTAAATGTATTGGGATAACAAATAAACCTATGACCTGTAATATCTTTGTTGGAATGAAGATCTTTAGCTCACAGTATAAGAGTTAATTTTGCAAAAGCACCCATCTCATTCTGACTCAGAAGTTCAAAGAAGGAACCAGGACACTGTGCTGAGATATGCCACACTGTGTAGCTGTGATCAGACATCATTCTTTCACATATTACCATCCTTGGTGTTGAGATGTATTGCATAACTGGTAAATTTTTTCTTTTTTTTCTCTGGTATAAAACACTGGTGGTTCAGGAAATTCATGGATTAGATAAATTGACTGTTAGTAAGGCAGTCCCCACTCTAAGTTTATAGTCCATGGTTATAAACTAATTGTTCTATCATATTCTATAATACCTTATTTTTTAAACTGTACAAAGTGCACAAAGGTATAATGAAACTAATAAGCATGTCATTAACTAATTTAAAATATACACCCATATAATGATC
Source organism: Phyllostomus discolor (assembly GCF_004126475.2). Classification (NCBI taxonomy): domain Eukaryota; kingdom Metazoa; phylum Chordata; class Mammalia; order Chiroptera; family Phyllostomidae; genus Phyllostomus; species Phyllostomus discolor. Next base: position 38,913,380 of record NC_040906.2, read on the forward strand.
TTCCAAGTCAAGAAATATATAATTGCTACCCCCAAAATTTTGTATGAGCCCCCATTCTTAGAGAGGAAAAATTATCTTGACTTCCATAAAATTCTCCTCTTTGCTTAAAAAAAGTTATTACCATGTATGTTTTCTGGAAAATATAGCTTAGTTTTATCTTTTTTTGAACTATTACAAAATGTAATACTACTAAATGTATGGTTTTGACTTGCTTCCTTTGTTCAATGTTGTGTTTGTGAGATTAAATCTCCTCCAGAGTGTATAGTACAAATATTTTTTTAAAAGTTGTTACTCTGATATCCGATCACCTTGAAATGCTCTAATGTGTATTTCCACAGCAAGAATGATACATTCATCAGAAATATAATATTAGATACATTACTGATAACTAATCCTCAATTAATGTTTTGCCAATTGTCCAAAAATGCTTTTTAATAACAAGAATCCAGTTTAGAATTACATGTTACATTTTAACGTCAAGCGTTTAGCTTTCTTCAGTGTAGAAGGCTTTTCTGATGACCCCTCATACTTATGTTCAGGTTATACACCTTTGTCAGAAATATCACAGAAGCAGTGCTACACTCTCATTGCATCTGTCAGGGGGTGCACAATTTCACTTGTTCCATTTCTGATATCTGCTTCGGTCACTCCAATAAATTGGCATCTGACAGGTTTCTCCACTGTAAAATTATCTTCCCCCCCTCCTTTGTAAATGAATAAGTATTTTGTGAGGAAGTGCTTTCAAACTATGCATTTTAACTGTTTCTTTTGAAGAAACAGTTAAAGGTTCATTTCAGTATGAACTCATGGATTCTTATTTCATTCATTACTATTATATACTTTATATTCCAATTGTTCTACTTTCCTGGTGGTTCTTGTTCAAGCTGATCTTTGTGTCTTTTTCTCCTGTTCCCAATTTTTTGACATCCTCCCTGCTTTTTGGCTCAGGTATTTTAGCCTTCACTTGTAATGCCTCAAACCTAGAATCAACCACTTTTCCATGGAGCCAATACATAAGCACCAGCTGTGTTCATGGTCCAAGGCCCTCTCAGTAGATAGAAAGAGGGAACAATGCTTACATGACAAACATGTGTTCACATACAAATAGCTAACTAGCTAGGGAACACAGATATGGAAGCACTACAGCTCATAGTAGTTTTGTTCTTTTCTATATGTATAATTTCCTTTCTTACAGTAAGGAAAGAAAGGAAACTGGCTCCCATGTCCTTAATTTTTTATCCTTCCCCTCTTCCCTCTCACATCCCTTAACTCTAGCAACCTATACAGACCGCTGTTGGAGGAACGCTCTCCCAAACTTGCTCAGGCTCTGATGTTCCACACCAGACTGAGCCTTCTTGCCAGGATAGTGCAGTTGTTTCTCATATACCTCATGCAGTTTCCTCTTGTATAATCTCACATTAATATTGTACAATTGTTGCAATTAATGTATTGCTATTGACATCATTAAATTCTATATTTCATTGAACTTTTCTTACTTTTCTTCTAATGTCCTTTTTCCATCTCAGATCCAGTACCAGATACAACATTACATTAACAAGAATGCCTCCTTTAGCTCCTCTTGATTGAGCTTTTCAACATTTCCTTGCTCTTGATGACCTAGAAAATTTTGAGTAGTAATTGTCTTAACACTGGTCAGGTATTTTGTAGATTATTCATAAATTGTAAATTTTCTGATTGTTCTCTTGATTAAACTGGAGTTATACATTCTGGAGAAGAAGACCACACAGATAACTGTCATTTTCATTGTGGTATATTAAGGGCATACACTACCAACACGACTTACCAATATTTATATTGACCTTGATCGCCTGCCTGACCAAGGCTGTGGCTGCCTGATTTCTCCACTGTAAACTTTGACCTACATTGTAAGTGTTTTTTCTTACTGTTGAGGTTCTTTTTGCATTTTTGGATGTAATTCCTTCATCATATATGTGCTCAAAACATTTTCTCCTCATTTCTGGCTCATCTTTTGTTTCTCTCAACAATGTCTTTCAGAGAGCAGAGGTTTTTATTTTGATTAAAATCCAAGTTATCAATGTTTCCTCTCATGGACCATGCTCATATCTTGAGACTCATCATCAAACTGAAGGTTATATAGATTTTCTCTTATGTTTTCTTTGAGAAGTTTTATAGTGTTGTGTCTTATATTTATATCTATGAACCCTTTAGAGTTATTTGTAAGTATAAGATTTGTATTTATTATTTTTTACACATGAAGTAAAGAGACAACTTCCAAGTTATTTAAATATGGGAGATGATGTGTAAAATGTGCCCTAAGATACATTTTTAAGTAGAAAACAAATGGGAGAAAATAGTGGGTTCTGTATACATAATTGGTGGGGGTAGATGACCTCACACACACACATACACACACCTGGCTTTGAATACTGATACATTTCTTCTTGAAAAAATAAAAAATAAAAAACTGGGTAAATTATTTTTATTTTCTAAATAATGGAAGTTGCTGGTCTTATAGATAAGGTGGGGTAAATGTAGGTTTACAGTTATGAACGTGTAAAATGCAAAGTTAATTTTTATATTATTTATTACTTATTGTATTGTTTTTCATATGAACAACTGTAAACCCAATTTAACCACACCTTGTACACTGTGAAATGATAAAAATTTGATAGATGGTCTTAAATGGATTAAGTGCTCTCTCTCTGTAAATGAAATAACTGGAAGATTGGTGTATTTACAGGTACAGAAATGTGATAAAATATGTCTTACTAAATTTAGAATGAATAATTTTTAGAAGTTTCTAGAACAAGTTGTAATATTATTAAGATTATTTCATAAGGATGAAATTTGTTTAAATTAGCAAATAAAACACTGATTTTTATTTATGATATTGAAAGTAATTATTTTTATGGCCTAGTATGTCTAAATTTTATTTTTCAGTGAGGTTGCATATGCCTCTAACAATCAATCTAGACACCAAAACTGATTGATTTCTATGGTCTCTTTTATGATCTTTTGTGCTAACACCAATATTTTGGCGATTGGTTCATCCACAAGAAGAAACATCAGTTTAGTATGCTTGTTCAAGTACAAATCGTAGTTTAGAGTCAAAGTTTCAGGTACTGGAAGTTGAAGTGGAAAGCATCGTTTCAGGTGTTTTAGATAACATAACTCCTTTCCTATGTTCTCCTGCTCAGATGAGGCAGCCTTACAGTCTAGCGTAAAAGCTTAGGTATAGTTGACAATTTAATAACACTAAGCAACACACGTCTCTACATCAAGTTGACAACACACATAATATTTACATATCATCTTTGGAATACTTGAAATTGTCAAACAAGAGTTGTGAAAAAAACTGATCACCGTTTGAGTAGCTATGGTAATACATACAAAGCCAAGAAACAGAAACTTCTATAAAAAGATTTTCAAGTTTCGTTTATATGAGAAGACAGCACATTGTTTTTGCATATTTTAATATGGTATATAGTGTCCACAGAAGAGAACAAATCATATATTTTTAGAAAACTCCCCCAAACATAGTTGGGCTGTCTTTTTTCAAAGTCACACCATCAGAACCTACGCTACCGTTTACAGCTGAAAGCTATTTTATTGTGACCTGGGTAGGCATGAAGAAAATCCAGTAACAACTTTCTAATAATAGGTCCTTTCTCTTAGAATGGCTGTTGTAAAGTCAGACTCTAACTAACCCCAATTTATTTAATCCTTACAGATTTCATTGTTTGATCTCAACTTCTGGGTTTAGGGGGAAACTGATAGATATAATTTAATTTGGCAAACATGTATAGAGTGATGACTTTTTGACTGGTACAATAGCAACCACTAAATCTGAAGCATTGAGTGTGGTAGGATCTAACTCTACATTCCAATAAATGATGTATTGGCAATTTGAACAAAGTATTTTGAAGGCACAAAAAATGGTAACAGTCATTTTTTTCAAATTCATCAGGGAGTTCACATTTGAGCTGCATCTTAAAGGAAAAGTAGACTTTTGGTTCATCACACACACAAAAAATAGAGTTATAGAGTTATATCTCAATAGAAATTTTTAAATTTTATTTATTTCTTTGTAGAGAGAGGGGAAGGGAAGGAGAAAGAGAGGGAGAGAAACATCAATGTGTGGTTGCCTCTCACACACCCTGAACTGGGGACAGAGTCTGCAGCCCAGGCATGGGCCCCAGCTGGGAATCAAACCAGCCACCCTTTGGTTCACAGGCCTGTACTCAATCCACTGAGCTACACCAGCCAGGGCTTTAATTCTAATTTTTGATCCCCTTCTATTCTCTCAGTCCAGGGCTTGTCATTTCCATTTAGAACACTGATTTAATATTTATAAATACTAGGCAGCCCTCTGGTTTTGAATACTTACAATTCAGTGTCTGTCTTGCTGCAAGTGTTGAAAATAAGCCGTTACCGGAAAGGGGTAATTTTATAACAGGCCAGATTTTCACTTTATTTTAACAATATTTTATATATGTTTATTTCTTCAGGTATATTGTTGGAGCTTATAAAAATATTAGAGAGTATGCATTTTACTTCATTTATGTTCTTACACAGCATAAGGTGTTCAGGGCTTGATTTCTGACTGATTATTAATTCCAAACAGGTAATATACTGTCTTTTCAAAGGCAAGAAGCTCAACCCTTTTGTTTTACTTTCAGAAGAGGTCCTAAAAAAGATGGTTATCACTCTTGAATTCTGCACCTACACAAACAAAGACCATAAATTGAATACAACATTCCTCTTCCTTCCCTTCTTTTCCCAGCTAAAGAATAAATTTCTCATAATTATTTCTTTAGGCTGGATTCAATTTTTAGTACTTGAAAGTTTTGGTATAATTAATTCCTTGAGTTGTACATAGAAATAGTCTCAGACTTTGAAAGAGCACAGTGTTTTTTTAATGGAGGTTCTACTGCTTACCGATATCTTTGGGCAAGTCATCAAGCATTTTTGTAACAGACCACATATCTTATGGAACCATCAATCAATACTAAATAAATTTCTAATAAGGGTGGAACAATGGCATAAGATAAGGAATTGCTCTTTTGTTTCTGCTTGTACAAAACTAGACTTTGAAACAAAAGTTAACATGGGGAAGATTTGTTCTTTTCACTCCACATTTTAAGGTTTGTTCTAAACTATTTCCAGTTGTAAAACAATTAATTATGATTTGTATTTGAGCTTAAAGTCAACTATTTTAATAGATTTCTCTTATTTTCTTAAAAATTATTGACACAGCTTATATTTTCAGTGATTTTTATCTCATTTGCTAAGATTCATTCAAATATATTTAGAAGGTAAAATTTGTATTAATATCACCGGAAAGCAACATTACATGTACATGAACATTCTTAAGTAATTCTGAGGTATCTTTGTAGATTTCTCTCATTAACTATATTTATCAACATAATAGCCTTAAGATAATTTGTCGAATTTAAGGAAGAAAGAAAATAAAAGAAAACAAACAGGAAAAAGATCTGAAAAAAAGTATGAGAAGAAAAAAATAGTAATAGAGGAACCAGCATTTTGATCACAATTTTTTCAATGAGCTATTATCAATGTTGATCTAATACTGAAAATGTTACTGTGGAAAAAGTCAAATGCATACTTAAATATTAATTTGGATATTTGTTATTCTATGTGAAAAGTGGGCCCAACCTAATTCTACCTTAGTTGCTACTGATGACTCTTTTATTGAATGCATAGGTCTCTAAAATAACATACCTCAAAAATACTGTCTAATTTATGATCGATCCTACTCAAATGGCTCTCTCTTGGCTCCACACAGCTTTAGTGTAATTGGTATTTTCTGCTATTGTCTAAAATACATAGAAGACTATCTTCCCTAACATAGATTCCCTTAACAGTAAAACAAAGAAACACCCAAAGAGTATATAAGATTAAACCAGACAGAATCTTGCTTCCTCTTCCAGGAAACAAAGGGTTAAAAAGTGCAACCATTGGTTAAAAGAAAAAAAAGGCATGTGCAGTAGTCATGTAATTTGCCTCGAAAAATATTTGATTCATTTTATGGGAGACTTTTTATTTGGTGTAGTGTGGGTGAATGCCAAATAAAGACAGATAAGTAAGTACCAATATTTGAAATTCTCATTTAGGAATAATCTATGAACTGGCCCTTTCTCAGGTAAGATCACTACACTTGTCAAGGGAAGGCAATAAAGTTTTGGAATCCATGCTTATTTATAAGTACTTACAGCTCTTTACTAAATCAAGTCTGTTTCCATGGAAACAGGAATTATCTGTGGCAGTCTGACCTTTCCTTTGCATTCTTCAGTTTTGACAGCTATGTGAACACTGTTTTAGAAAGCACATACAAACCAAGGAACCTTAAAAAAGATATACAAAGTAGAAGTAATTGAAAATGCTAAGCTTTAAAAATGAAGTAAAATTGTGCATTTTTAATGTGACTTTTCATTTCTTTAAGAGGACCTGAGTTATATTGTAAGCCAATATTACTTGTAATGTTCACAAAACTAGAACAAAGTGGATAAACTTTTTATTAGTATTATTATTATAATTATTATTGCATGTAAATTTTGTAAATATTAAAAGGAAAGCAAAAGCTTTTAGAAGAGAGAATCTCCAGGCATGCTATGAATATTTATTAATAACTTAAATGTATAAGCAAACTTAGGCTGGGTACTTCACACATTTTATATTACTGTAATAACCTAATTATTAAAACTTTGTAAAGTACATTATCATTATCTTATTTTTCAGTGTCAAAGGGATCGAGAATGTGAAGTGATTTCCCCATGTCACACATCAAGTGTTTACATGTAGGACTTATATCCTGGGGATTTTAAAGCACAAGTCCTTTTAATTTCAACCTTTAAAATTGTGAACAAATGAAGTAATGTCCAGTGGTAGAAAATTTTTAACAAAATATTGGAACTCATATTCTAAATTTATTTATTGTAAGATTTGATAAATTATGGCTATATCTCTATCCACTTCTGCACCTGAAAAAGTTATTTTTAAAGTGTTTTTATTTGGTTGCATTTTTGTAAAAAAAAACAAACTACTACCACTTCAGCACTGTGGTAGTAGATAAAAGAAAATGATTTATGAAAACATGATAGATTAGAATTTTATGAAGAGAATCTCAGAAAGGAGGTATATGGTTATGATGATTGCCAATAAAGCTTCATATTCAAAAAGTAAAACTCATTATTAAGTGAAACTGAAGACAAATCATAAAGCTATTTTAGAAAAAGATATTTAATTCAAATTTCATTTCTAAATAGAAGTGTCTAAATTCCAGTTTTAAAAATCTATAAATAGAGACAACTTCTAAAATGGAGGAGGGGGGAATACAAAAGAAGCTAATGAATAATTTAACTGAAAAAAATTATGAAAGCAATAATGTATAGTACCTGGAAATAACCTTAAGAACATAGACAGTGTATGTAGGAACATTTATATAATTGTCTAAATCTCAGCAAGAATATCAAGAGTCCATGATATTCGAGCCACAACCAACCTACCCCTGCTCCCCTATCTTCTACCCATCCCAAGTCACATCTGATGGAAACTACGTTACCAGTCTAACAGAAAAAGGTGCATCCAAGAAGATGACTTCTCTCTCTTCCCTTGCATCCCACTGCGTGGTTTGGTTTCAAACTGGAGAAAGAAAAGGAGGGGAGCAGGTAGCTTATTAAATTTTTCACCCCACCCTAGCCTCACACTGTACAAATTCTATTCTAAGTAGGTATAGTTGAGAGGACCAGAGCACCCTTGCTCCAATCAGCCCTTATAGTGCAGAAGCAATTAGACCAAGGTGTGGGGAAGAACTGAAAGCATTTACAAATCACACAGAGATCAGGCAACATTGGGCAGAAGTCTCAATGGCAGTAGGGAATTAATCACAAGTTCTGATTAGTAAGTGGCTGAACTACCTCTTTTTCTCTATTTTACCCTCTCTCTCTGCCTTGTGAGGACATAGTAAGAAGGCATCTCTCTGAACGCCAGGAAAGGAGCCCTCACCAGAAGTTGACCTTGATCTGGAGCTTCTACCCTCTAGAACTATAAGAAAATAAATGCCTATTGGTTAAGCCACCCGGCCTAGGTAATTTGTTAGAGCAGCCTGAACAGACAAATACATAGAGGCAAGTCCTACAAAATAGGGCTTAATATAAGATTTCACCCACCCCTGGCAGCCTGGGAGATTGTGTATCTGGCCAAGGCTATATGCCCTCTTGGACGTGGTTACAGAGAGAAAATTCACTGCTCATATTTGGCTAAATGTAACAAAACAGGAACTCCTTTACCTGTGACTGAAACTTCCAGCCATAAACACATACAATAATAAAGATGAGAAGTCTAGCCCTGGCATGATGGTGTAGTAGATTGGAGTGTCATTCTGTTCACCAAATGGTTGCAGTTTCAATTCCTGGCCAGAGCACATACTAGGTTGTGAGTTTGATTGCTAGTCACACATTGTATGGAAGGCAAATGATTGATGTTTCTCTCTCACATTAATGTTTCTCTCTCTTTTTCTCTCTCCACAACCCCTTCCTCCCCTTCCTCTTTCTCTAGAATCTAAACATATCCTCAGGTGAGTATTAAAAAATTACTGGCTAAGAGGTTTTTGTCATTTTAAATCTCTCTTTGTCTACACACACACACACACACACACACACACACAACATTTCTTGTTTAAAGTCTATTTTCCTGATATTAGTATATTAGCATATATAATCCAGGTCTACTAAGGTTGCTTTTTGTACAATGTCATTTTTTAACACTACTTTTAAGTAATAAATGGCTTATGTGGATACAGGCACAACCCCTAGGGAGCCAAACATGACCTCTGAGTAATAAATGGTCTCTTCTGATCCAGGAGCAACCCTTGGGTAGCCAGGTTAAAATATGAAAACATGAAAAAATATCTGAGCAGGAATATAAAAGGTCACAAGTCATACTCAAGGGGAAACATTTCACAGAATCAGTTCAGCCCAGTCACCAAGCAAATAAATAAATGATCAATCAACAAACCACAATCTATCTCAAGTGAAAAGATCAAAATCTTGTGTTACCACAATATATCTCTAAAATGTCCCATTTTTAAGAAAAATATGCTAAGATGCAAAAAACCTCAGAAAATTGTGACTTACAGAATAAATTTTTAAAAAAAGTAGACATAACCCTTATTGGAAGTGCTTTTGAAGTAGCAATTAGTGGACAGACTTCAAAGTAGCCATTACAAATATATTTAAATAACTAAAAGAGACCATGTCTAAAGAATTGAAAGAAAATATGGGTGACAATGTTTCATGAGATAGAAAATATCAATAAATAAAAAATATTTTAAAAAAAGAATTGAATGGAAATTCTTTAGTTAAAAAGTACAGCAACCAAAGTGAAACATTCATTATATGGCTTCAACATTAGATATGAGTCACCAAAAAAAAAAAGAGAGAGAATCAGCATAATATATGATACATCAGAAGAGATTAGGTAATAATAAGAACAGAGAGACAAAAGAATAACAAAAAAATAACAAACACAGAAATGTAAGCTACCAATTAGCATGCTCACTATTAAAAGGAATAAACTAGTTGAATTTTATCTCAAGAAAATTTCAGTATTTACAAATGTCTTCAACATTATAATTGTTAATGTAGTTGCTGAATTAAATAAAAGGGGCAAAATTAGACCTATGAAAGCAATAAAACAACTTCCCTGGGTTACACAAAGTAGAAGGTATATCAAAGAGAATGTTTAGATTTTGTTGTAGCATGTTTTGAAATATAACAAAATGTTTCGTGTACAGCAAAAATGAAAAGGGCTCTCTTTCATCTGTTCAGACTGCAATCTTGTTTCCTCCAAACTCTTTAGAGGAAGGTAAAGAGGTAATGTCACTTCATACTCTAAATGAGGCAGAATTATGTAAGCTAATGCAATAGAATTCCTCTTGTTTTAAAAAATGCATGATCACATTTGGGGGAAATCCTCTTAGGATACAAAATTTCTCACTGCCCCAGCTCCATGTCAAATAGCAAGAACAGCAAATACCAGCCCTCCAGGTAATTCTAATAATAAACTAATAAACAGTACCAGAATTTTGATCGGTGTTTAATTCTAACCTTAAGGAATAACTTAACATCCTAAAATACCACGTTTCTCTGCTGGAAATAAGTAAAGGCTACTAAAACACAGTTCTTGCCTGTGGCTTTTTTTTTTTTTTTAAGTTAAACAAATTTGCTTTCTAGACTGTTTGAAATTGTAGGCAAAGTAGAACCTTCAAGTTCAGAAATAAATGAAAATGCTCCTTAGCTTATACCACCACTCCTTGAACTGTTCCAATAAAATGTTTATAGGCCTCACTGGGAAGGGGGTATGGCTTCTAAGAAGGGAGGTTATTTGCCCAGCTGTAGCTATGCATGTTCTTAGAGCAATATCACTGTTTTTGTTTCCATTCCGGAAATAATTCTCTGTTATTGTTAACTTTCATTGAGGAAGAAAATAAAATTATGTATTTATACAACAGTGGTATAGAAAGAAAGTGGGTTTTAAAAACAAAAACCTGAGATTAAATCCTGGTTCTTCCCTATGTAAGCTGATTCATTTTAGGTCAGTTTAATTAATCTTTTAAATCCCATTTTTCCCACATGTGAAATGTAAATAATTAAGTGTATAACATTACTGAGAAAAGAAAAATAAGTAATGCATCTGTCAGTATTTAAAAATAGTTTACGAGGACTTCTGGCAAGAGGGAGGCATAGGTGGACGCACCGTACCTCCATGCACAACCTAGATTAAAATAACAACAATTTAGAGGCAGAATAACACCCAGAACTGACAGAGAATTTATCTGAGTGGAAGTTGGACAGCTTAGAAGTTGAAGTAGACCCATTCCTCCAGACTGGTAGGAGGGGCAGAGACGAGTGCGCGTGGCAGTGCTCGGTGTGAGGGGAGAGCTGGGTGCCTAAGGCAACGGGTCAGGGGCACGAAAGATCGCAGTGGGTGGACCCTGAGTACGCAAGCGGCAACTGGCGGACCCAGTGAGGCTGCGATTGTGGACCAGGGTGGAGCGCACAGCCCAGGATCCCAGGAAAGGTACCGAGATCCCAGGAGAGCCGGGCAGCTGCCATTGCTCCCTCCTGCCCCCGCCCGCAAATACAACGTCACAAGCTAGCGACTGGGGTGCCCAGCCCTGGAGAACACCTAAGGCTCCGCCCCTCACTGTAACAGGCGTGACCAGAAAAAAAAAAAAAAAAAAAAGAGAGAGAGAGAGAGAGATGGCTCAAATAGAAGAACAAATCAATGCCCCAGAACTCATCCTTTTGAGCAACCAAGAAATAGCTAACCTATCAGATGCACAGTTCAAAACACTGGTGATCAGGAAGCTCACAGAATTGGTTGATTTTGGGCGCAAATTACATGAAAAAATGCAGGTTACCATAAAAAGAGATGAAGGAAGATACATGGAAAACCAATAGTGATGGGAAGGAAACTGGGACTCAAAACAATAGAGTGGACCAGAAGGAAGAAAAAAAAAACAAGCAGAAAAGAATGAAGAAATAAGAATTCAAAAAAAACGAGGAGAAGCTTAGGAACCTCCAGGACATCTTTAAATGTTCCAACATCTGAATTATAGGGGTACCAGAAGGGGAAGAGGAAAAGCAACAAATTGAGCACGTATTTGAACAAATAATAAAGGAGAACTTCCCCAATCTGGCAAAGGAAATAGACTGCCAGGAAATCCAGGAAGCTCAGAGAGCCCCAAAGAAGTTGGACCCAAGAAGAAACACACCAAAGCACATCATAATTACATTAGCCAAGGTAAAAATGAAGGAGAGAATCATAGAGGTAGCAAGAGATAAGGGGACAGTAACCTACAAAGGAGTTCCCATCAGACTGTCAGCTGATTTCTCAAAAGAGACTTCACAGGCAAGAAGGGGCTGGAAAGAAATATTCCAACTCATGAAAGACAAGGACCTATATCCCAGATTACTCTATCCAGCAAAGCTTTCATTTAGAATGGAAGGGCAGATAAAGTGCTTCTCAGATAAGGTCAAGTTAAAGGAATTCATCATTACCAAGTCCTTATTTTATGAAATGTTAAAGGGACTTATCTAAGAAAAGAAGATAAAGAAAAAACATGTATAGTAAAAGGACAGCAAACTCACAATTACTAACAATCACACCTAAAGCAAAACCAAAAGAAACTAAGCAAACAACTAGAATTGGAACAGAACCACAGAAATGGAGATCACATGGAGGGTTAGCAACAGGGGAGTGGGAGGAGGAGAGAGGGGGAAAAGGTACAAGAAATAAGTAGCATAGATTGTAGGTTGAAAATAGATAGGGGGAAGGTAAGAATAGTATGGGAAATGTAGAAACTATAGAACTTATAAGTATGACACATGGACATGACTAAAGGGGGGGATATGGGTGGGAGAGGGTGTACAGGGTGGAGGGGAGTGAAGAGAAAATGGGACAACTGTAATAGCATAATCAATTATATATATATACATATATATATATATAGAAACAGCAAAAAAATAAAAAATAAAAATACAGTTTATGTCTGTTTGCGTGGAGCAGAATGCTCTGCAGACATAATTTGGAAGAAACATTTAAGTAGTAATTTTGACGAATTGCTGGAGGCAAGTGCCCATTAGAGGGAGGCTTGCACAGGAGTTTCTCATTCTCAACAGAAAACATCAGTGAAACCAAACCTGGTTCTTTGAAAAAATCAATAAATTTGATAGACCCTTAGCCATGTTACCAAAGAAAAAAAAAAGGGAGAAAATACAAGTTACTAACATCAGAAATTAAAGAGGGGTCATCACTACACTGATCCCATAACATTAAAGAATAATAAAAAATTTTATGAACTCCATAGCCACAAATTTGATAATTTAGAAGAAATGTATCAATTCCTTGAAAGACACAAACTACAAAAAACTCATAAAAGGATAAGGAGGTAATCTACATAGAACTACATTTATTTAAAAATTATTCTATTAATAACTTTCCAAGAAAGGAAATAACAGGCCTAAATGATTTCACTGGTGAATTGTACTAAATATTTAAAGAAGACATGGAACCATGTCCCTTGTCTAGAAACTAGAATGAGTTTGATACCTAGATTTCATTGTTTATTGAAGCAAAATAATAGGAAAGTGAGTAGAATTAGGCAAGGATGAGAGTCTCATGGAGAAGTCATCTATAAGCACATTTTGATTAAATTTTGGTTTCTCCACACTTTTCAATATGGAAATATCATATTTTTCAAATAATGTGGGTGCAAGAGAAGAAAATAAGCTAGATCAGGAAAAAAAAGCTGCTAACATAGATGCTTTACCTGAAACCAGAGGGCAGTGAAAGGCTGGAGTCAAGTTTAGTGGGAAAATGTGAAGCTGCAATTAGTAGTAAAAGCAAAAGAACAGGTTCAGGGTTAAGATGCACTGAAGTTGGTCCTCTAGTAGGGAAAAAGAGTTAGCAGTTATGCTGTTAGCATGAATATCCTGCTTAGGAAATGATATAAATGATCACTAATTGTTGAGTAGTATTAAAGATTAACAGTAACCCATAAATTGATTTTGCATGAAACTAATACACTTTCGAAAATACAACTGAGAAATAAGGTATTATGACAATGAAAACTTGCAGAAGGTCATGTATTTAGGTCATTGTGTTTAGCAAAACCATTTGTCATTAGAAGCCTAGTTAGAAAGGATTCAGACCACCAAAACTAATATCCTTATGCTTCATGTCCAATACTGGATAACCAGAACTTACAAAACTATTTTACTACTTGTAAAAATCATTTCACATCTTTTTACCCGAAGCATCCTATTTGGGACCTGGAATGCTGGGAAACATACTATAAAAGAAGTGCCTGCCTGATTATCAGCTCTCTACCCAACTTCGACTCTGAAAAGGAAGAGATTTTGAAAGTACAATGTTATGTCACCAATAATGGGGCATACCAACACCATTTGCCTCTGATATGATGCTCAGAGAAGACCACATCACCCCAGTGGCCAGTGGCAGTCCTTCCAAAAATATATAACTTGATTCTAATTATATCAATAGGACAAATAGAAACTGAATGAAAGTACTACCAAATACATGCCTTCCACTCTTTAAAAATTGTTAAG